>NC_060138.1:301453575-302109512 GCF_021461385.2 Schistocerca piceifrons
ATGTCACATTTCTGCTCTTATCTTTCTGCACGGCTTGGAGGAACTGCATTGCAAATGATAATATTCCTTTTTTTTTGTGATTTTACTGAAAATTTTCTTTAAAAGAAGTGGAGTGAAATGGGAAGTGCAACGAAATCTTTAGTTCAATAAAAATTAAATTTTTGAAAAAATGCTTTTGAAATAAAAATTATTATTGGGGGACTTGTTGGACAATAATTACAATAAATAAAATTTTTCATTATCTAATGATTATATTAATTAACAGTATACCTTATCCACCATCTTGACCAGTGTTGCCGACCGCCTACATCACACAACCGCACTGGGCTGCTACTACTGACCGACCGCTCTGCATGACGACTATTAGCGTACAGCACGCGACGACTACTGACAGAGTACTGCTCTCAACTAGACAGAGCTACAGACTCGCAACGACTACTGACCGACTCGCAACGACTGACTGACAGACTGAGAACCGCTCGCAACACTCGCGCGGTCAAGCGCATACTCTCTGGTCACAGATGCTACAATGCCTCGCCATCGCTGCTGCGTTACATACGTGTTTCATAACCCTCCACTGGGGGGGCAAAAATTTGGCAGCGATGGTGAGTCATTTGGACTTGCCAATCGCGGCAAAATTTTTTAATTAATTAATAAACTTCTACAATTTACAGAATATTTAGATGTAGTACATAAAGTAAATGTTGTGCACACGCACTAAGTACAAGATATATCAGACAAAGACAAAATGTGAGTACAAAACATAGTAACAAATCAGAAAAATGTATATACAAATTATTTGACAGATAACAAAGTGCACAGGCACTGAAAAAATTCTTTAGCATATTCAGAACAAATAAACAGACTGGCAAAAAATATTATGTTGACAAGGGACATGAGTGCACATGCACTGTAGTTGAGAACATATCAGTAATTGATGAAATGTATGTACAATTAGTAACAAATGGCATAAGTGCATTCGCATTAAAGTATTGAATATACAGAATAGTAGAAAACATATTGAAAAATGAGATAAGTGTACAGGCACTGAAGTTCAGTAGAAAACATATTAACACCTAACAGAAGTGCACATGCACTGTAGTTCAGAACATATCATAAAAATAAAAATGTATATACAATATAAAAGATAAGAGTGTACATATACTGTACTTCAGAACAAATCGAAAAAAATGTCTTTAGCATTTTCGCAATAAATAAACATAATGGCAAAAAAAATCATGTCCAAAGTGCACACGCACTGAAAAATGTCTTTAGCATTTTCACAACAAATAAACATAATGGCAAAACATCATGTCGACCAGTGACATAAGTATACTCGCACTGGAGTTCAGCGAATCGAAAAAAATGTATAACCTACGAACAGAAATGATGTTACCAAAAATTTTTTTTTTTTCTTTTTTTTTTTTTCTTTATGTGACAAGAATCAGGATAGGAAAGGGAAGGATTGCATCATGGTTGTAGCACTTTAGATTGCACACAGCTGTTCTGAAAGTCCATATCTTTCCACAGAAGTACAACACCAAGTGACACAACTTGAAGTTCTTTTCCCATCAGAATTTATCAGTGTAGCCAAGACACTGAACTGTCGTAGTAATGTTCCATGTTTTCATTTTGGCAGTACATTAGGTACACCAAACAGTGGGACCACAATAACGTCTTCATCGCTCACGGTGGTGGACAGCATGTCGTGTCAACACCACTCTCTTACAAGGCACACCCACGTAGAATTAGTGCAAAACCAAATATAGTGCTCCATGATCACTAGGATAAACAGGACAAATGGACATTGCAATAATTCAGGGTAGTCAGCTTATGAGGTGAAGGACATCAAGTCACATAATATTGACAATTAGAGACTTAATTAGTTTGTGGCATTCATAGCCCAGTTATTGAACATTTCTGTACCAAGTATGTAGTATTACAGAAAAATGTTCATTAATTGTTTTACATGGAATCAGTAGCCTTCTTTTCCTGGTTACAAAGCATTATTAAATAATCACATTCTTTTCAGTTACAGAGTGTAATTAAGAATCATTAACCTTCTCCTAATTACAGTTAATTAATCATTTGTCATTCCAATAATAATCATTAGCCTTTTCCTAATTACAGTTAATTAATCATTTGTAGTTAATTAAACATTTGTCTAATTACAGTTAATTAATCATTTGTCGTTAATTAATCATTTGTCATTCCAATAGTAAGAATTATTAGTCTTCTCCTAATTACAAAGCATTATTAGACAGTACCATAGTTAATTAATTATGTGTCATTCCAATCTATTAAGAATCACTAGCTGGCATCATGGGTAATCGTATTACAATAAACAGTGGCAGTCCTTGGCCAGTTACAAAGTATATTTAGTATGACAGAATAATGTTCATCAGAAGTCTTAGTTGAAAAGGAGAGTCAATTATTGGCCTAGCATTAACATAATACATTGAGTGATACAAATTATTGGCACTCATTGGCCATTAACCAAAACATGAAAACTCAACATGGGAAAAAAGGCTAATTAATGGCATAATTAATAACAATTCTTCAAGTGACATTAATTATTGGCACTCAGTGGCCAGCAAGTATTGAATAGAATCATCATTCAGTATTATTCAGATTATTACGAAGTCATTATTAAAAATCAGTTAATTACAATCATAGCATTAATAATCACAGGCATTATAAGTAGTCTCATTACAATAAACAGTGTTTCTCCTTCAGTAGTATTCAGATCATTACAAGGTCATTATTAAAATCAGTTAATTAGTCATAGCATTAGTAATCATAGGCATTATAAGTAGTCTCATTACAATAAACAGTGTTTCTCCTTCAGTAGTATTCAGATCATTACAAAGTCATTATTAAAATCAGTTAATTAGTCATAGCATTAGTAATCATAGGCATTATAAGTAGTCTCATTACAATAAAACATTGTTCCTCATTCAGTATTATTCAGATCATTATGAAGTCATTATTAATAATCAGCTAATTACAATGAAAGCATTAATAATCACAGGCATTATAAGTAGTCTCATTACAATAAACAGTGGCAGTTATTAGCTAGTGACAAAGCATTATCTTAAATATATACTTTTTTTTTTGGTCTCATTAAGAAGTCATTACTCAAGCGACATACTATTCAGAGCTAATCAGTGTTATTCAGAATTTTCTCAAACTGGTATCACTATTTGGGACTGGTAATACATTTTTTTTGTTAGCAATGCATTGCGTTGAGATCGATAATTAATTGCTGAGGCATAACACTATTTGCTTTTGACCTATTGCTGCAAATGAGGATAGGTAACGTCATTCGTCATGAGTCAGCTGTAGCAAGGTTATGCAACAAGGCAGTATATGTGATCACATTCATAAATGATAAACACAAATGGTAAAAAAAAATAAAATGCAAGTACTAGAACAGGTATAATAACTAACAGGTTTAGTAAGTATCATGAAAAGCTTCTCCTGGAAAAAAATACAAAATGGATTATTGACCTGAAAGAAGAAACGCATTACTATGCTGAAAAGTAGTGAACCTCGAATTAACAGGTAGTGAAAAGTGTATAAAAATGTGTTCCATAGCTGTCCTTTCCAAAACTTTCTGTCATCCTACTATGCAATGTAACACCTGCTGTCAAAACAAACTGCAACAAATACTTAAATAACTACGTAGCATAAATACATAACTTCAACACTATCCTCATCTGTAAAGAAAAAACTTCATTATCAATACCATCATAACTTCACTATTATCATCACCTGTAAAGAAAAACTTCATTATCCATAATACCATATCCTTCATCATTATTCATTATCATCTGCAAAAAAAAAATCACTTCATTACTCATTACATAACTATTCCTTATCTCTAGCATATTTCATCACTAAAACTAAGATGTGTAGTTCAGTCCGACAGCCTGCATCAATCACCTTGTATTCTGAAAGAAAAAATTAGTTAAGACTGCTATTCTATGATGAGTATTGTATATTCTTGTTAATGCTTGTTAATTCAAGTGTAACCTCCCCACAATAATTTAAAAGAATGGACAATATTATTTAGGAATGCTAATGGACACTGCTCTAAGCGTAACCTGCCCACAATGAAATGTACTGACAATGGCAACAAAAATGTGAAATACGCAATCTGACTCGAATGTAAATCCTTCAAAAAAAATTAAAGTCCATTCAGTGATAAGGAAATTCAATTAAACCGAAACATCGGTCTTTGGCCCTGTGTAAAACAATCAGAGTTAAAGTCTTACCTCAGAATAAATGCATGTCACATTTCTGCTCTTATCTTTCTGCACGGCTTGGAGGAACTGCATTGCAAATGATAATATTCCTTTTTTTTGTGATTTTACTGAAAATTTTCTTTAAAAGAAGTGGAGTGAAATGGGAAGTGCAACGAAATCTTTAGTTCAATAAAAATTAAATTTTTGAAAAAATGCTTTTGAAATAAAAATTATTATTGGGGGACTTGTTGGACAATAATTACAATAAATAAAATTTTTCATTATCTAATGATTATATTAATTAACAGTATACCTTATCCACCATCTTGACCAGTGTTGCCGACCGCCTACATCACACAACCGCACTGGGCTGCTACTACTGACCGACCGCTCTGCATGACGACTATTAGCGTACAGCACGCGACGACTACTGACAGAGTACTGCTCTCAACTAGACAGAGCTACAGACTCGCAACGACTACTGACCGACTCGCAACGACTGACTGACAGACTGAGAACCGCTCGCAACACTCGCGCGGTCAAGCGCATACTCTCTGGTCACAGATGCTACAATGCCTCGCCATCGCTGCTGCGTTACATACGTGTTTCAAGAGTGAAAATTATAGAGGGAGACCAATGCTTGACTATAATAAGCAGGTTCAAGTTGATGTGAGTTGCAGAAGATACGTGGGGTTGAAGAAGCGTGCACAGGCTAACGTAGAGAGCGGCATCAAACAGCTCTCCGGATTGAAGACCATAAAAACAAATATAATTTAAATACATCACGTGATCAAAAGTATCCAGACGTCTGGTGGAAAATGACTTACAAGTTCGTGGCGCTCTCCATCGGTAATGCTGGAATTCAGTATGAGGTTGGCCCACACTTAGCCTTGATGACAGCTTCCACTCTCGCAGGCATACGTTCAATCAGGTGTTGGAAGGTTTCTTGGCGAATGGCAGCCCCTTCTTCACGGAGTGCTGCACTGAGGAAAGGTATCGATTTCGGTCATTGATGCCTGGCACGAAGTCGGCATTCCAAAACATCCCATTGGTGTTCTATAGTATTCAGGTCAGGGCTCTGTGCAGGCAAGTCTATTACAGGGATGTTATTGTCGTGTAACCACTCCGCCACATGCAGTGCATCATGAACAGGTACTCGATCGTGTTGAAAGATGCAATCGCCATCCTCGAATTGCTCTTCAACTGTGGGAAGCAAGAAGGTGCTTAAAACATCAATGTAGGCCTTTACTGTGATAGTACCACGCAAAACAATAAGGGGTGTAAGCAACCTCCATGAAAAACACAACCACACCGTAACACCACCGCCTCCGAATTCTACTGTTTGGCACTACACACGTTGGCAGATGTGTAACGTGATTCGTCACTCCACACAACGTTTTGCCACTGTTCAATGGTCCAATGTTTACGCTCCTTACACCAAGCGGGGCGTCGTTTGGCATTGGCATGTCTCCCGCCTAATTCCTTGTAATGTTTCCTGATGCAGTTTGGAATTCCTGTGTGATGGTCTGGATAGATGTCTGCCTGTTACACATTACGACCTTCGCCGGTCGGCGGTCTGTCAGTCAACAGACGAGGTCGGCCTATACGCTTTTGTGCTGTGCGTGTCCCTTCACGTTTCCACTTCACTATCACATGAGAAACAGTGGACCTAGGGATGTTTAGGAGTGTTTAAATCTCGCGTACAGACGTATGATACAAGTGACACAAGTGACACCCAATCACCTGACCACGTTCGAATTTCGTGAGTTCAGCGGAGAGCCCCATTCTTCTATCTCACGAAGTCTAATGACTACTCAGATCGCTGATATGAAGTACCTGGCAGTATGTGGCAGTACAATGCATCTAATATGAAAAACGTATGTTTTTGGGGGGTGTCCGGATACTTTTGGTCACATGGTGTATGATACTATTTCTCATTTCATTTACCTTTGCTATTAATTATTTGGTGAAAACGTTGCATATTTGCAAGTAACATGTTTACAGTAATGATATTTCATTTGGCACACAGGTATGAGTTTTAATGTGTATAACCGTAGTGTATAAGATATACTTTCGTTATGAACATCAAAGCTAGTAGCAGTCCACATAGCGCAATGAATGTGCATAGCAAGCGGAAAAGAACTGGGAAAGAATGGTCGAGCAACTATTCTTAAACCACACATTTCTGCAGTCACCGCTAAACAACAGTTTGGGTGGTGTAAACAGTGGCGCCATTAGACAGTTTATCACTGAAAACGAGTGATTTGGAGTGATCAGTTACACTATAGCTGTGGCAATCTGATGTAAGGGTTTGGCTTTGTCGAGTGCCAGGAGAGCATTACCTGCCATCGTGTATAGCGCCAAAAGTGAAGTACGGACGAGTTGGTGGTATGGTATGGGAGTGTTATCGTATTTATGGTTTGGCCCCCTTATTGTGGCTAATAAAACGCCAGATGAGGAAGACCGTGGTTAAATTTTATAACAGTGTGTACTGTATGCAGTATAGGAGAAGTTCAGAGACGATGATTGCATCATTGTGACGATGGACCCTGTCATAAAGTATCATCTGTTAAGGAATGGTTTTTTGACAATAACGTTCCTGAAATGAGACGCCCTGGCCAGATGACCGACCTGAACACGTGTGGGGCGAGTTAGAATGGGCTACCATTCTTCCACAGCCTTTCATACAGGTCATTGAAAGTGTCCGTAGTAGAACTCCAACTGTCATAATAGTGAAGGGTGGGCACGTCCCATATTAATGCCCAATAAGAGGTAATGAGATGCTTTTCATGAGATAGTACAGTAGTACTATGGCTATTCGGAAAGTATGTTCCAATCGGGCGCAAAATGAAAACCACAGTGAGAATCCGATGAATCTTTGCACAGACCTGTTGGTCACTGCCTCTAGTACGGCTGTCAATAGCGTCACATCGTTCTTTTCATTTCTTAGCGTGAGTGAGCATGTAAATATTCCTAGAAGAGCAGTGTCTCCCGCCAAGTATGAGGACTTTGTCAAGAGATTTCACCTGATGTCATGCAACCCACATAACATGACTGTCATGCGTTTCCGCCATGACAATTCTCCTCCGCAGTTTGCAGGGGAAAAGAAGGCGCTAATGCGGCGTTTTCGATGGGAAGTGTTTGATCACATCCAATACAGCCCATAATTGACTCCCTCTGAGTTTCATCTCTGCTCACATGAATCGCTGGTTATGAAGATAACGTTTCGGCACAGACAACGATCAGCAGCCCGCGTACAGCATTGGCAGGAAGCGTATTCAGCTGCCTTCTACGACGACGGTATTGAAAAGTACGACGTTATGACAAAAGTGTAAATCGGATCGGTGACTATGTAGAGAAGTAGCTGGAAGGTGTAGCTAACCGTTGTAAATAAAACATTTCTGATTTTCACAGTGGTTTCCATTCCGCGACCGATCGGAGCTCACTTTCGGAATAGCCAATATTTTCATTACCGTAATTTTGTTGCTGCAACACTGTGTGGTGGACGAGAAAAGAACGTAGTTTTTTCCATGGTTACTAGATGAATTATGGTAATATCACCATTTTATTTTATGCACGGAGCACCTGAGAATCGGAACAGCAACACCTGAGCGTTCGCTTCCGCTTCAGCGGCAGACCGGTTAAATCGCGCCGCGTTATGAAAACGTACGGTACGCAAGTGTTAATCAGTGGCGACTTGGTTTATCGCGAATTGCGCCATAGGTGGCATCTGGTTATATCTGTTTAAATTATAACTGTAAATGACGCTTTCGGAAATTTAAAACCGCCAGAGAAGGGAGCAGTCGGCAACTGCTGGCGGCACGTGGGCGGATGGCCAGTGCGCCACTGCGTGTGTACGTGCGTGCGTGGGGAGGGTGGGGGGGGGTGGCGGGGCGTAATCCGAACGCGCGAGCGCTAATGCAAAGCGTACCGTTACAAATGCAATTTAAAAATCTGTGTCCACTAAGTGTAACGGCTCCATCCGCGCGGCAGCGGGGGGACAAAGGGAGTCCGCCCGTCCCAGCGAGCCGCGCCACAAGCAGCGCGCGCCCGAATCACAAAACAGGAAAAAATAAAGAGCGCCCGGAGAATGCAGATATCGAGTGGCCATTAACTTAATAAGCTTTTCATATGCGCGATAGCAAATGGGATTTGTAGCGCGGAAACGCGGAGTTCCATCGTTTTGATTTCTGCGCGCTCGTAACGCATGCGTCCGCTGGAAGTAGGGAGGAGGGAGAGAGAGACAGAGAGGGAGAGAGAGAGAGAGAGAGAGAGAGAGAGAGAGGAGAGGTCTCCGAGGGACCGGAAGCAGCGAGAGAGAAAGTGGGGATAGCGGGGGCGGGGAGCACCTGCCGCTGCTGCTGCGGAAGGCTTGAGGTGCGCCGGAATGCAAATCCGAAAGAAGACGCGCGGCAGTCATTGTTAGCGCGCATAATGCGGCACATAAATTACATTGTCAGCCGGCGCCGGGGGACAAAGGCTGGCTCGGCGGTCGCGGAGCGGAGCGCATGCGAAACAATGTCGGCTTGTTGCTGGCTGCGAGACTCGCTCTGCGCGGACCTTGCGGCCGTTCCTGACTGTGAGTACGCTGTTGCTGGCGTTCTTCGCCATGAATAGCGCTCGCGACCGTAGAAGTGGTTAGGGCCTTAACGCTGCTGCAGCCAAAGGGAAACCGTCGTCTCGTAGTCTAAAATAAGTCACTGCTACATACACTGCCAGACAAGAGAAGTAAAGACATGGTCGGGTCAATGCAACATGTGTACACGGTTCGAGTGTATGTAAATGTGCAGAGATGCAGTTCTCTGTGATAAGCAAAACGGACACCAGAGAGCATTAATGATACCAGTCTTTAGTATTCTTAATCTACAGGGTGTTACAAAAAGGTGTGGCCAAACGTTTAGGAAACATTCCTCACACACAAAGAAAGAAAATATGTTATGTGGACATGTGTCCGGAAACGCATACTTTCCGGGCTCATTTTATTACTTCTCTTCAAATCACATTAATCATGGAATGGAAACACACAGGAACAGAACGTACCAACGTGACTTCAAACACTTAGTTACAGGAAATGTTCAAAATGTCCTCCGTTAGCGAGGATACATGCATCCACCCTCCGTCGCATGGAATCCCTCATGCGCTGATGCAGCCCTGGAGAATGGCGTATTGTATCACAGCCGTCCACAATACGAGCACGAAGAGTCTCTACATTTGGTACCGGGGTTGCGTAGACAAGAGCTTTCAAATGCCCCCATAAATGAAAGTCAAGAGGGTTGAGGTCAGGAGAGCGTGGAGGCCATGGAATTGGTCCGATCTACCAATCCATCGGTCACCGAATCTGCTGTTGAGAAGCGTACGAACACTTCGACTGAAATGTGCAGGAGCTCCATCGTGCATGAACCACATGTTGTGTTGTACTTGTAAAGGCACATGTTCTAGCAGCACAGGTAGAGTATCCCGTATGAAATCATGATAACGTGCTCCATTGAGCGTAGGTGGAAGAACATGGGGCCCAATCAAGACATCACCAACAATGCCTGCCCAATCGTTCACAGAAAATCTGTGTTGATGTCGTGATTGCACAATTGCGTGCGGATTCTCGTCAGCCCACACATGTTGATTGTGAAAATTTACAATTTGATCACGTTGGAATGAAGCCTCATCCGTGAAGAGAACATTTGCAATTTGCACTGAAATGAGGATTGACACATTGTTGGATGAACCATTCGCAGAAGTGTACCCGTGGAGGCCAATCAGCTGCTGATAGTGCCTGCACACGCTGTACATGGTACGGAAACAACTGGTTCTCCCGTAGCACTCTCCATACAGTGACGTGGTCAACGTTACCTTGTACAGCAGCAACTTCTCTGACGCTGACATTAGGGTTATCGTCAACTGCACGAAGAATTGCCTCGTCCATTGCAGGTGTCCTCGTCGTTCTAGGTCTTAGGCTGGAATGTTCCGTGCTCCCAAAGCGCCGATCAATTGCTTCGAACGTCTTCCTGTCGGGACACCTTCGTTCTGGAAATCTGTCTCGATACAAACGTACCGCGCCACGGCTATTGCCCCGTGCTAATCCATACAGCAAATGGGCATCTGTCAACTCCGCATTTGTAAACATTGCACTGACTGCAAAACCACGTTCGTGATGAACACTAACCTGCTGATGCTACGTACTGATGTGCTTGATGCTAGTACTGTAGAGCAATGAGTCGCATGTCAACACAAGCACCGAAGTCAACATTACCTTCCTTCAATTGGGCCAACTGGCGGTGAATCGAGGAAGTACAGTACATACTGACGAAACTAAAATGAGCTCTAACATGGAAATTAAGCGTTTCGGACACATGTCCACATAACATCTTTTCTTTATTTGTGTGTGAGGAATGTTTCCTGAAAGTTTGGCCGTACCTTTTTGTAACACCCTGTATATGACTGCTTTCGGGACAGCTGCCCATCTTCAGGCAGAGTACCACACAAGCGGCTCGTAGTGAAATTGCGTGCCTATGGAACATCATCTCAGTTATGTGACTGGATTTGTGATTTACTGTCAGAGACGTCACTGTTCGTAGTAATTGACAGAAAGTCATCGAGTAAAACAGAAGTGATTTCTGTCGTTCCCCAAGGGAGTGTTACAGTACCTTTGCTGCTCCTTATCTATATAAACGATCTGGGAGACAATCTGAGCAACCGTTTTCGGTTGTTTGCAGATGACGCTGTCGTTTATCGACTAATAAAGTCATCAGAAGATCAAAACAAACTGCAAAACGATTTAGAAAAGATATGTGAATGGTGCGATTATTGGCAATTCACTCTAAATAACGAAGAGTGTGAGGTCATTCACATGAGTGCTAAAAGGAACTCGTTAAACTTCGGTTACACAGTAAATCAGTCTAATCTAAAAGCCGTAAATTCAACTAAATACCTAGGTATTACAATTACGAACAACTTAAGCTGGAAGGAACATATAGAAAATGTTGTGGGGAGGGTTAACCAAAGACTGCGTTTTATTGGCAGGACACCTAGAAAATGTAACAGACCTACTAAGGAGACTGCCTACACTACGCTTGTCCGTCCTCTTTTCGAGTACTGATGAGCGGTGTGGGATCCTTACAAGATAGGACTGACGGGATACATTGAAAAAGTTCAAAGAAAGTCAACACGTTTTGTATTATCGCATAATATGGGAGAGAGTGTCACACAAATGACACAGGATTTGGGCTGGAAATCATTAAAAGAAAGGCGTTTTTCGTTGGACGGAATCTTCTCACGAAATTTCAATCAACAACTTTCTCCTTAGAATGCGAAAATATTTTATTGACACCGACCTACATAGAGAGGAACGATCGCCACGATAAAATAAGGGAAAACAGAGCTCGTACGGAAAGATATAGGTGTTAATTCTTTCCGCATGCTATACGAGATTGGAATAATAGAGTTTTGTGAAGATGGTTCGATGAATTTTTTGCCAGGCACTGTGATTTGCACAGTATCCATGTAGATGTAGATGTAGAGAGAACTCGTAATTCGTCGAATGTGGAACTGCGAGTTCACTGTCATTACTGCACTATATTTTCTGCCTGAAAACGAGGCTGCGACTTTAATCACATGCCTCTCTCTGTACGACATTCACAGTATCTGTGCGAGTATAGGATGCAGACAAAACGGTGACAAATGGAAGTTTAGGTCCATCTGGCGAGCGTGCTCTGAAAGCCGAGGCAGTTAAGATGACCGCTCGAGTGAAGTGAAAACTCCGGGTTCGAGTTGCAGTCTAGCACAAATTTTCGTTGCCACCCGTACATTGTGCAGCTGGAGTTTCACTAACACGAACATGACTCTTGTATTTCACACAGGTGACTTGAGACGTGGCGGTGTTCCTGGCGTCGCCTTTCAAATTCCTGGCGCCCTAGCTCGATCTGTCGTGTGATGTCCCTCTGGTCTGAGGCCACGAGTACCTTGGCTCGAGGTCGCTGAACGGGCGAGAGGCGTGTGGTGGTGTGACGAGTTGGGGAATGGTCACGGAGCGAGGAGGGCGGTGTGAGGGGTCCACCCGGCGACTAAGGCGACCACTTGGGCAAGCGTCTTGGGCACGAACTACGGCGAGAGGCTGTGGGCATATGTGGGCCGATTTGAATCCGTGGCTGACTTTGAATGCCGTCTTCGTGGCCAGCCAGCGTTGGGACGTGCCACTCCGATGAGAGAGTTAAAGCCAGTTTCCCTGTGCTGAATTCTGGGCCCCCTTTTCAAACGGCAAGCATCAGCTTCGATTCGTGAACTTCAGTTCCCCCCATGAACCATGGACCTTGCCGTTGGTGGGGAGGCTTGCGTGCCTCAGCGATACAGATAGCCGTACCGTAGGTGCAACCACAACGGAGGGGTATCTGTTGAGAGGCCAGACAAACGTATGGTTCCTGAAGAGGGGCAGCAGCCTTTTCAGTAGTTGCAAGGGCAACAGTCTGGATGATTGACTGATCTGGCCTTGTAACAATAACCAAAACGGCCTTGCTGTGCTGGTACTGCGAACGGCTGAAAGCAAGGGGAAACTACAGCCGTAATTTTTCCCGAGGGCATGCAGCTTTACTGTATGATTACATGATGATGGCGTCCTCTTGGGTAAAATATTCCGGAGGTAAAATAGTCCCCCATTCGGATCTCCGGGTGGGGACTACTCAAGAGGATGTCGTTATCAGGAGAAAGAAAACTGGCGTTCTACGGATCGGAGCGTGGAATGTCAGATCCCTTAATCGGGCAGGTAGGTTAGAAAATTTAAAAAGGGAAATGGATAGGTTGAAGTTAGATATAGTGGGAATTAGTGAAGTTCGGTGGCAGGAGGAACAAGAATTCTGGTCAGGTGACTACAGGGTTATAAACACAAAATCAAATAGGGGTAATGCAGGAGTAGGTTTAATAATGAATAGGAAAATAGGAATGCGGGTAAGCTACTACAAACAGCATAGTGAACGCATTATTGTGGCCAAGATAGATACGAAGCCCACGCCTACTACAGTAGTACAAGTTTATATGCCAACTAGCTCTGCAGATGACGAAGAAATTGAAGAAATGTATGATGAAATAAAAGAAATTATTCAGATTGTGAAGGGAGACGAAAATTTAGTAGTCATGGGTGACTGGAATTCGAGTGTAGGAAAAGGGAGAGAAGGAAACGTAGCAGGTGAATATGGATTGGGGGACAGAAATGAAAGAGGAAGCCGCCTGGTCGAATTTTGCACAGAGCACAACATAATCATAACTAACACTTGGTTTAAGAATCATGAAAGAAGGTTGTATACATGGAAGAACCCTGGAGATACTAAAAGGTATCAGATAGATTATATAATGGTAAGACAGAGATTTAGGAACCAGGTTTTAAATTGTAAGACATTTCCAGGGGCAGATGTGGACTCTGACCACAATCTATTGGTTATGACCTGTAGATTAAAACTGAAGAAACTGCAAAAAGGTGGGAATTTAAGGAGATGGGACCTGGATAAACTAAAAGAACCAGAGGTTGTACAGAGATTCAGGGAGAGCATAAGGGAGCAATTGACAGGAATGGGGGAAATAAATACAGTAGAAGAAGAATGGGTAGCTTTGAGGGATGAAGTAGTGAAGGCAGCAGAGGATCAAGTAGGTAAAAAGACTAGGGCTAGTAGAAATCCTTGGGTAACAGAAGAAATATTGAATTTAATTGATGAAAGGAGAAAATATAAAAATGCAGTAAGTGAAACAGGCAAAAAGGAATACAAACGTCTCAAAAATGAGATCGACAGGAAGTGCAAAATGGCTAAGCAGGGATGGCTAGAGGACAAATGTAAGGATGTAGAAGCCTATCTCACTAGGAGTAAGATAGATACCGCCTACAGGAAAATTAAAGAGGCCTTTGGAGATAAGAGAACGACTTGTATGAATATCAAGAGCTCAGATGGAAACCCAGTTCTAAGCAAAGAAGGGAAAGCAGAAAGGTGGAAGGAGTATATAGAGGGTCTATACAAGGGCGATGTACTTGAGGACAATATTATGGAAATGGAAGAGGATGTAGATGAAGATGAAATGGGAGATATGATACTGCGTGAAGAGTTTGACAGAGCACTGAAAGACCTGAGTCGAAACAAGGCCCCCGGAGTAGACAATATTCCATTGGAACTACTGACGGCCGTGGGAGAGCCAGTCCTGACAAAACTCTACCATCTGGTGAGCAAGATGTATGAAACAGGCGAAATACCCTCAGACTTCAAGAAGAATATAATAATTCGATCCCAAAGAAAGCAGGTGTTGACAGATGTGAAAATTACCGAAGTATCAGCTTAATAAGTCACAGCTGCAAAATACTAACACGAATTCTTTACAGACGAATGGAAAAACTAGTAGAAGCCAACCTCGGGGAAGATCAGTTTGGATTCCGTAGAAATGTAGGAACACGTGAGGCAATACTGACCTTACGACTTATCTTAGAAGGAAGATTAAGGAAAGGCAAACCTACGTTTCTAGCATTTGTAGACTTAGAGAAAGTTTTTGACAATGTTGACTGGAATACTCTCTTTCAAATTCTAAAGGTGGCAGGGGTAAAATACAGGGAGCGAAAGGCTATTTACAATTTGTACAGAAAGCAGATGGCAGTTATAAGAGTCGAGGGACATGAAAGGGAAGCAGTGGTTGGGAAGGGAGTAAGACAGGGTTGTAGCCTCTCCCCGATGTTGTTCAATCTGTATATTGAGCAAGCAGTAAAGGAAACAAAAGAAAAATTCGGAGTAGGTATTAAAATTCATGGAGAAGAAATAAAAACTTTGAGGTTCGCCGATGACATTGTAATTCTGTCAGAGACAGCAAAGGACTTGGAAGAGCAGTTGAATGGAATGGACAGTGTCTTGAAAGAAGGATATAAGATGAACATCAACAAAAGCAAAACAAGGATAATGGAATGTAGTCTAATTAAGTCGGGTGATGCTGAGGGAATTAGATTAGGAAATGAGGCACTTAAAGTAGTAAAGGAGTTTTGCTATTTGGGGAGCAAAATAACTGATGATGGTCGAAGTAGAGAGGATATAAAATGTAGGCTGGCAATGGCAAGGAAAGCGTTTCTGAAGAAGAGAAATTTGTTAACATCGAGTATAGATTTAAGTGTCAGGAAGTCATTTCTGAAAGTATTCGTATGGAGTGTAGCCATGTATGGAAGTGAAACATGGACGATAAATAGTTTGGACAAGAAGAGAATAGAAGCTTTCGAAATGTGGTGCTACAGAAGAATGCTGAAGATTAGATGGGTAGATCACATAACTAATGAGGAAGTATTGAATAGGATTGGGGAGAAGAGAAGTTTGTGGCACAACTTGACCAGAAGAAGGGATCGGTTGGTAGGACATGTTCTGAGGCATGAAGGGATCACCAATTTAGTATTGGAGGGCAACGTGGAGGGTAAAAATCGTAGAGGGAGACCAAGAGATGAATACACTAAGCAGATTCAGAAGGATGTAGGTTGCAGTAGGTACTGGGAGATGAAAAAGCTTGCACAGGATAGAGTAGCATGGAGAGCTGCATCAAACCAGTCTCAGGACTGAAGACCACAACAACAAACAACAACAACAACAGTTAAGCTTTGGATTCTGAGGTCTGACTGCTATTAAAGAAGGCCTGCCTGTTTTCTATTTGTATGTTTCATTTAACTATAGCTGTCGCTATAAAAGGCCAGCCAGTTTTCTATTTATTTTTTTTTAATTTCATTTGACTAAAGTAGTTATCATTGGAGTCTTGCCCAGTTCTCTATTTGGTAATCTTACTTAACTGAAGCTGTTATCACTGAATGCCTGCCTGTTTCCTGTTTGGTAATTTTACTTAGCTGAAGCTCTTATTAAAGAAGACCTACCTGTTTTCTATTTCAAAATTTTAAGCATGGCTAAAGCCGCGAATGTTCACGGTAAATGATAACAGCCAAGCAGTTGCAGGATAAGATTTATTGAAATCCTTGACCACGGTTTCGGTATATCTAGATATATCTTCATCAGAAGCAAAAATACACCTGGACAGGAAGGCACCTTCATTAGCAAACAAACTCAGCAACATAACTGAGATAGAAGAAAAAAAAACCAAACGCTTATAGCTTTAAGTAACCATGAAGATTATCAATGTACTACAAGCAGAAAAACTTTTAGTCACTTACTAAAATCACATCCTACAGTGGAGATGCATAAAACAATCGTGCCAAAAGCGGCACTAGTAGTTAAAATTAAAATATCAGCTCCATCTGAACAGCATGATTATGAAGAGATAATCAAAGCGAACGCAGCATATTATCAGTACTTAGCCTGTAAAGTAGCGTGATGTGGAAGCACTAGGGCAGACAGTATCACCGGTAGAGAGCACTTACGGTACGCGCGAGACATTAAAACACATTGACACTAGGACACAGGTGTTCATATTTTCTATTGTATGCATGTGTTTTAAACGGTTCTGATATGTTTTATTTATTAACACAGAGGGCTTGAATTAGCACAATCTTTAAAATTTTGATGCGC
Organism: Schistocerca piceifrons; assembly: GCF_021461385.2. NCBI lineage: Eukaryota > Metazoa > Arthropoda > Insecta > Orthoptera > Acrididae > Schistocerca > Schistocerca piceifrons. The sequence goes on from NC_060138.1 coordinate 301,470,332, forward strand.
ATGAGTATGTATCCCAGGTTTTAATGTGCGCGAGTGTCTCGCGCATACTACAAGTGCTCTCTCCCGGTGAACCTGTCTGCCCCAGCGCTTCCACACCCTCTTCACGCTAGTTCACAGGCTAAGCACTGATAGTATGCTGCGTTCGCATTGACTATCTCTTCATAATCATGCTATACAGATGGAGGTGATATTTTAATTTTAACTATTGGTGCTGTCTTTGGCACCATTGTTTTATGCATCTCCACTGTAGGATGTGATCTTAGAAAGTGAATAAAAGTTTTTGTGCTTGTTATACTTTGGTAATTTTTATGGTTACTTAATGCTATAATCGTTTTTTTTTCGTCAGTTATGTTGCTAAGCTTTTTGCTAGTGAAGGTGTCTTCCTGTCCAGGTGTATTTTTGCTTCAGATGAAGGTACAGTGTATTTAGAAATACCGAAACGGGTTTTAAAAAATCTTTATCCTACTACTACTTGGCTGTTATCACTAACCGTGAATGTTTTCTATTGGTAATTTTACTTACCTGAAGCTGCTGTTATTGAAGGCCTGCCAGTTGGTATTCGGTAATTTCACTTAACTGAAGCTAGTATCATTGGAGGCCTGACTGTTCTCTATTTGATAATCTTACTTAACTGAAGCTGTTATTGAAGGTCTTCCTGTTTTCTGTTTGGTAATTTCACTTAACTGAAGCTGTTTTCATTGGAGGCCTGACTGTTCTCTATTTGGTAATCTTACTTATCTGAAGCTGTTATCATTGAAGGTCTGCCTGTTTTCTATTTGGTAATTTTGCTTAACTGAAGCTGTTATTACTGAAAGCCTTCCTGTCTATTTCAAAGATATTTAAGTCAATACTGTAGTAATAGGAAATGACACATGACGGTACATGGTTCCTTACATCCCTATATCTATAATTGTAGCTTTCATGACTATCGCATGTCTGGAGCACATTGCAGAGTAGGTCGAAACAACACGAGCACTGCAATATGGCACTACGAAAATAATACGGTATAAAACCTCATCGAATAAAATACCTCTTCGAAAGAGCACGCTGATAGCTTTAGAGCCCTGTAGATATATCGTTGGTAGCAGATGGCCATTTAAAAACACAACAGCACGGCGCGGCTTTCTCGTGACAGTTACCATTGCAGGGTTTTCTTGGGAGCAGAAACTTTCCGCCATGTAGTACTTAATGTGCCCATCACAATGCGTCCATCCATCGACAATGACAAAATAGTAACCGTGTTTACCAACGGAGCTTAATGCGTATTGCCTCAGCATTTTACATCACGCGTGACAGGCCAACTGATTCTGGACGAGTCTAATGCAGTGCACACTGCGTGCTAGTCAATCCTTCTTCGTCGTCCATTGTATGTAGAGCTATCAGCAAACGTAGGTGCTTCCTTCGCTTTTCTGTTACTAAATCCATCAATGCCGTACTGAATAGTAGCACTTTGGTTAAAGTAGCAACACTTTGCACACATTTCGTAGACAGCATGTGTGGATTTACTGTGCTTGCGATTTCATTTTCTGAGAAAACAAAAATGCTCAACATATTTAGGTTTTGAGGCCCTTTTCATGCAAGAAGCCCTGTCCGATTCGCGCGGCGCGAATTCTCTGCTGCTAGGAAAACCTAGCTAAAGTGGTGAAGGCGCTTTACGTCGGTCTGACATTCCATCTGATTCTGGACGAGCCTAATGTGTTGTGCGCTGTGCTCTGGTGAAGCAGTTGTTACGAGTCTAGTACACTTCGTGTGAAAAATAGTTGGAAATTGTGCTAAAAAACTATAAATGCATTTCAATGCCGAGGAAGATAAACTATTAAGTGACGGAATATAAAAAACGTACTGCTGGCTGTTTCTATGGCTTCCCATAAATAATCCTGATCTCAAATGTTTAACAATCAGTTAACCCAGGGGTTTTCTTTTCTTTTCTCCCATACAATCCATCAATACTGTACAGTCTATTAGCACCTTTGGCTGAAGTAACAACACTTGGTTTGAGCAATCGTACCAGACAGCGTGTGTGGACGGAATAGTTAACGCGCTTGCGATTTCATTTTCTGGAAAAACGCAAATGTGTGACGTATGAGGGGTGTTTAATAAATGATGCAGTACATTTCGGTTGGAAAATTGGAAATTTGTGGTAAGGTCTTATGGGACCAAACTGCTGAGGTCATCGGTCCCTAATCTTACGCACTAATTAATCTAACTTACACTAAGGACAACACAAGCACCCATGCCCGATGGAGGACTCGAACCTCCGACGGGGGGTTGAGGGGGGGGGGGAGTCGGTTGAAAAAATGCGGAATTTTGTTGTGGGCATCGTGGAATATTCCCACTTCAGCTCCTATAGTTTCATGAAGTTTCACTAGATGTCGGTGCTATATGTAGTCTTCAAAACGGCTTCTGTAAAGGAGGTGCGTTCTAAGCAGAGAGCTGTCACTGCTTCTTATGACAGAAAACCAGAGCATCGCAGATACTCATAGGCACTTGCAGAATGTCTATGGCGACCAGGTAGTGAACAAAAGCATGGTGAGTCATTGGGCGAGACTTCTACGATCATCGCAACTCGGTCGCGCAGACATGTCCGATCTTCCGTGTGCCGGCAGGCCAACACATCTGTGGCTCTGCAAGGTTGGAACGTGTGGACACTTTCATTCGAGATGATCGATGACTCACAATCAAACACCTTGAAACTTCTTTATTTATTTCTGAAACTGCTGAGTGAAACTGAAGTACTGTTGCTTTGCTTGTATTTATCATTTTAACACTGACCTACAGAATTTTCCCTGACAAATACAGCTCAAAGTTATTCTATTCACTTACGACCTACAATATACAAGGATAACGCAATCTGACTATTAATTAACACAAAAGAATGGCCCTGAATTAGAAGAAATCCTAACAATAACCCATACATTTCGTAAGTCACTTACCTCACAGAAAATCATCATGACACGAACTACAGCAGATACAGCAAGTATACAGCCAGCTAAATACGAAGATTTTAACTACTGTAGGTTCTAACTACTAGGAGGCATGTGGTTAGCAATGGAAACATTTTGTTGCCGAGCAAACAATGTATTTAGCAGATTTTATCTTAATCATGTGACATCCAGTTCCAGAAATTATATAATCTTCCGTGACATCCAGAACCAAAGATCATATAATCGTCATTAATTCCGTTACCCACATTTTACAAGCCATGTCCAACCAATATTAAATCTCCATGACGGAGACACGCCAAGACCGTCCGCTCGCGCTAACACTACAAACCTCCATCATTGCTAACTATTAACTTCAAACTGCGAGTTCGACCAGCCACTGTGTCTCTTACAGAGGGTGCACAGCGCTGTCAGAGATGCTAAAGCAGCCTCTAGCGCTTAACAGATTCCGACATCAGATTCTGGAATGTAGCGCGTACCCAGCAGCAGATATACACTCAGATCACAACAGATTAGTGATGAAGAGTAGGCTGAAATTTAAGACATTAGTCAGGAAGGATCAATACGCAAAGAAGCGAGATGCAGAAGTACTAAGGTATGACGAGATAAGCTTGAAGTTCTCTAAGGCTGTAGATACAGCAAGAAAGAGTAGTTCAGTAGGCAGTACAGTTGAAAAGGAATGGACATCTCTATAAAGGGCAATCACAGAAGTTGGAAAGAAAAACATAGGTACAAAGTAGGTAACTGTAAAGAAATCATGGGTTACAGAAGAAATTCTTCACCTGATCGATACAAGAAGGAAGTACAAAAATGTTCAAGGAAATGCAGGAATGCAAAAATAGAAGTCGGTAAGGAATGAAATAAATAGGAGATGCAGGGAAGCTAAGACGAAATGGCTGCATGGAAACTGTGAACACATCGAAAAAGAAATGATAGTCGGAAGAATTGAATCAGCATACAGGAAAGTCAAAACAATCTTTGGTGAAATTGAAATGAGGGGGAAGAGTTGTCTGATGACAGAAGAAGAAATAGGAGTCGATTTAGAAGAGATAGGGGATCCAGTATTAGAATTTAAGAGAGCTTTGGAGGAATTAAGATCAAATAAGGCAGAAGGGGACGATAACATTCCATTAGAAATTCTAAAATCATTAGGGGAAGTGTCAACAAAACGACTATTCACGATGGTGTGTAGAATGTATGAGTCTGGCAATATACCGTCTGATTTTCGGAAAAATATCATCCTCACAATTCCGAAGGCTGCAACACTTGACAAGTGCGTGAATTATAGCACAATCACCTTCACAGCTCATGCATCCAAGTTGCTGACATGAATAATATGCAGTAGATGGAAAAGAAAATTGAGGACGTGTTAGATGTCGATCACTTTTGGGTTTAGGAAAGGTAAAGGGGCGAGAGATGCAATTCTGAAGTTGCGGTTGATAATCGAAGGAAGACGAAAGAAGAATCAAGACTCGTTCATAACATTTGTCGACATAGAAAAAGCGTTCGACAGTGTAAAATGGTGCGAGATGTTCGAAATTCTGAGAAAAATGGGGGTAAGCTGTAGGGAGAGACGGGTAATATACAGTATGTACAAGATCCAAGAGGGAATAATAGGAGTGGACGACCAATAACGAAATGCTCGGATTAAAAAGGGTGTTAGACACGGATTTAGTCTTTCGCCCCCACTGTTCAATCTGTACATCGAAGAAACAACGATCGAAATAATAGAAAGGTTCAGGAGCGGAATTAAAATTCAAGGTGGAAGGGTACCAATGATACGATTCGCTTATGACATTGCTATCTTGAGTGAAAGCGAGGGAGAATTACACGATCTGCGGAATGGAATGGACAGTCTTATAACTACAGAATATGGACTGAGAGTAAATTGAAGAAAGACAAAAGTAGTGAGTACTAGCAGAAATTAGAACAGCGAGAAACTTATCATCAGGATTTATGGTCACGAAGTAGGTGAAGGTAAGGAATTCTACTACCTAGGCAACAAAATAACCAATGTCGAACGGAGCAAAGAGGACATCAAAAGCAGACTAGCAATGACAAGAAGAGCATTCCTGGTCAAGAGAAGTATCAAACATAGGCCTTAATTTGAGGAAGAAATTTCTGAGAATATTCGTTTGGAGTACAGCATTGTATGGCAGTAAAATATGGACTGTGCGAAAACCGGAGTAGAAGAGAATCGACGCATTTGAGATGCAGTGATACAAACGAATGTTGAAAATTAAGTGGACTAGTAGAGTAAGAAATGAGGAGGTTCTGTGCAGAATCGGAGAGGAAAGGGCCGCATCAGACCAGTCAGAAGACTGATAATCAGAAAAAAAAATTGTAAGCGAACAGCATGGCTATCGCAAAGAGAGATCTTGCGCTGTAGGTGAATCTGTTTTATGCGAACGGCAGCAATTACAGTACTCCATTGAGAGAGTATCGCCGACTGAAAGGTCTGGAGAGATCTCTGACGTCATTAAGCGATTTAAAGAAGATGATAAAGAAATTCGAAAACACGGGTGAACTTTGTGTGACGCCTGGAAGAGGAAATCGACCTGTCCCGGTGGAAATCATTGACGAGGTCGCTGTGGCTATAACTGACAACTCAGCACGTATCCCGGGTAGTGCTAGTACTAGTGTGGTGTGTATTACGCTGGCAGGCATACATCATCCTGGCGGTGCGGCAACTGAAACCTCATGATCCGTAGTAACGTTCTGAATTTGTTCCACGGTTGTATCGAAGTTGATAAAATGTAGCCGTGCAGTATTCTGTGGAGTGATGAGGCACATTTTACGCTACAGGGTGCAGGGAATAATTCACGCCGATACCAAAAGACAATATATATATTGGACACAGTGTAAAAAATTTGCAACTTTAGAAATAAAAAGTGGTAGCAACACTGTCGTAACATGACGAGTGGCATGCCTGCTGTCCTTAGCTGATAATAAGTCAGCTGAACTAGTGCTTTGTTTGAGCCAATTGCTGTGTCTACTGATGAAAGTGCGGATGCCATTTTAAGCTCCATAGAAGTATGTCTAGGAAACACGAACAACGTGCGTGGATCGAGACTGAAGTGACGTAATCGGAGCACACAACGTTTCCATCTGGCTCTGCATTCCATCATCCTTCATGCGAACGCACGACGCCGCACGCGAAACCTCTGCAGTAGCTCATGCGTACGTGAGGGCGGAATACACTGGAACACCCACCGTATTCACCCTATATGAGTCCACGCGATTACGATCTGTTCTCCAAAGGAACCTCTCCGTGGCACGCACTGCAACAGAACAAAAAACATCATCCTTGCCATAGGGCGGTGCTTGGGAGACATCGATAGATGCGATGACGGTGTACGATGCTTTCCATCTCTGCGTGCGAAGGTGATCGAGATGCGGGGTGACTATAATGAGGACTTGCGATACAGTGAACACGTGTCAGTAAAGTCTGGCATGAGTTATAATCGTGTTGCCACTACATTTTAGCTAGCCCATGTATATTAGAAACACGACTACAGCCATACCACATTTCAGCGACACTATAGAAATTAAGTTTAGCCAAGGTTAGACTATTGCAAACACACGACGAACACCTTCCGCGCTAGCCTGAGGCGCAGTGTAGGCGATGCTCGGTGCGCCTTCTATCGGGACGGTATAATACTCGTTGCTGTGTAACAGCGTCAGAGATACACTGTGAAGAAACATTAATGTGACCACCACCTAGGTTCGACGTCAACGTGCAATTACCACACACAGACAGCTCCTCTCAGCACTAGCACTGGAGGATATACACTGAAGCGCCAAAGAAACTGGTATAGGCATGCATATTCAATACAGAGACATGTAAACAGGCAGAATACGGCGCTGCGGTAAGCAACGCATATATAAGACAACATGTGTCTGGCGCAGTTGTTAGATCGGTTACTGCTGCTACAATGGCATTCTATGAAGATGTGAGTGAGTTTGAACGTGGTGTTGTACTCGGCGAACGAGCGATGGGAAACAGCATCTCCGAGGTAGCAATGAAATGGGAATTTCCCCCTACGGCCATTTCAAGAGAGTACCGTGAATATCAGGAATTTGGTAAAACATCAAATCTCCGACATCGCTGCGACCGAAAAAAGATTCTGCAAGAATGGGACCAAGGACGACTGAAGATAATCGTTGAACTTGACAGAAGTGCAGCCCTTCTGAAAATTGCTGCAGATTTCAATGCTGGGTGATCAACAAGTGTCAGCGTGCGAACCATTCAACGAAACATCATCGATATGGGCTTTCGGAGCCGAACGTCCACTCGTGTACCCTTGATGACTGTACGACACAAAGCTTTACGCCTCGCTTGGAACTATCAGCACCGACATTGGACTGTTGATGAGTGGAAACATGTTACCTGGTCCGACAAGTCTCGTTTCAGTTTACATCGATGGACGTGTACCGGTATGGAGACAACCTCATGAATTCATGGACCTTGCATGTCAGAAGGGGACTTTTCAAGCTGGTGGAGGCTCTGTTATGGTGTGGGGCGAGTGCAGTTGGAGTGATATGGGACCTCTGATACTTCTAGATCCGACTCCGACAGGTGACACGTACGTAAGCATCCTATCTGATCACCTGCATCCATTCATGTTCATTGTGCATTCCGACCGACTTGGCCAATTCCAGCAGCATAATGTGACACGCCACACGTCCAGAATTGCTACAGAGTGGCTACCTAACTCCCCAGACATGAACATTATTGAGCATATCTGGGATGTCTTGGAACGTGCTGTTCAGAAGAGATCTCCACCCCCTCTTACACTTACGGATTTACGAACAGCAAGATCGATTATAAATAATTTATACTGTGCAATTTTATGTATGTAACTATGAAATGTTTGGACTTTACTGGTTACTGTCTTTGAATTGACAGAGGGAAGTGGAAGTTTATGATGGATATTTTGAAAATATTTAACAGTGCGTAAAAATAATGAAATTTATAAAGAGAATTCAACTTCAAGAGCATGGGACCACTTGTCCGCCACGTGCTTGCCACCACTATTGCGCCACTGCTCCACCAACTGCAGGAGTTCAGATATTTATCACAGTATGGACCAGTATATTTATGTGAGTCTTTTTCAATAATAATTCCAGTAACATAAAACTGTGTCGGCACCTTAAAAACTGTCCTAATCACAAACCAATGCAGGGTCCCGTCCTTAACGTACAGATAAACGAGCAACCTGTTTCTGAAAATATAATGGTTCAGTGCTAAAATGTTTAAATGTTGAACTATTTTCCGAAACTGATTGAGCTTAATATTTGAATAACTTGTTTTAAAGCTTTAAAACATAAAGAAATTTACGTGGGGTTAGAAATCTACAAAGTGGAAGGTAATTTGTCTCTGAAGTTGTTACAGAATTTGCCAGTACAGTAATTGACAGTTTTGGGCCCCTACTATATTCTTTTCTATTATGAGAAAGTTAAAAAGATTGTTTTGCTAAAGAAATCTAAAGTGTTCCATAAACGAGACAGGGTAAAAAAAGTGTTTGTACGGTGCTATTTATCTGAATTTGTGGTGCGTGTGTGTGTGTGTGTTAGTTAAACAAGGCCTCTTGCCATACTTCATTTAGTCTCGTGAGGTCTCTGATAACTTTTTGGTGCTGAATTGGTTAATGGTTGAGATGGTGATTATTATCAATAGGAGTAAAGTGCTAATTATCTTTCTGCGATTGCCACTGTTATGCAAAAGGTAATTACTACTTACCAATGGTCAGTTCGTCTGTTATTTGTGTGTCTTCATTGCACTTTACAAAGAGAGGAATAATGAAACCCCTTTTGCTAAATTATATTTAAATTCTTTGAGATTAATGTTCCAAATGATTATGCCTAATTAGGCTGGCGACCGTTTGTTATTTCATTTGTATGCGTTTACTACGTTCTTTATCTTCAAAGTCTTTCAGCTTTCTATTAATTGCCACAGAAACGAAATTCACGTTCGATACCCTCTATCCATTAGGTAAGCACACGGTCAAATACAAAATTCCTCCCTGAGGGTAACACTTATTGTGTGTTGGTGCTGACGGACTGTATAGGTGTTTTAAGCCCTGCAGGATTCATGGTGTCAGTTCCTTCCAACACTACTTCAGACATTAGTCGAGTCCATGTCATGTCGTGTTGCGTCACTTCTGCGTGCTCGCGGAGGCCGTACACGATATTAGGCAGATGCACCAGTTTCCTTGGATCTTCAGTGTGTAAAGCGCGTCGAGGTGGGACGCGGAAAACAGTGCAATCGTCGTCACAATGCGGAAACGGAGCGACTTCTCTAATGAACAAATAAGACCTGATCATGGCTGTCACGCCATTGTTGGATACATTTCGGAAGCAGCTAAGTTTGTAAACTGTTCGCGTGCCGCCGTAGTTAAGCGCCTAGGAACTTTGGTGCATCACCGGCCGTAGACGACAGTGGTGAAGCGACGACTGCATTGATGTGTACGGACGAACAGATGTATAACGGCTGAGCAACTGAATGCTCAGAGGAACTAAGGACCTTCGTAGGAGGCGCCTGATTCGTGCACCCATGCTGACTACTGTTCCTTGGTGACGAAGGCTGGAATTTGCACGCCTGTATCGCAAGTGAACGTCGGCTGAGTGGCATTCTCAGATGAGAGAAGGCTGCTGGCGTTTACGCTTGAAAGGTCTGAAAGCAAACACTCTATAACAATCGCCAGAAGGATCCAGGCTGGAGGAACCTAAAACTCGTTGCATCCATATCGAAGCCTGGCGAATCATTTATTTTCGAAATAGTTTGTTCATTATTGTACTGAGTGACACAAGTCCATTCTGGGTAAGGAAGCGGTTTGTTTTTCAAAGGAATTGTAAGACAGAACCAAAGTGTAGTGCTGTTTATTTCTTGTGATTCAGTGTTTGAGGGTCGTTCAATAAATAATGCCCCACATTAAAAACAAAAAGTCGTTAATATACATAGACAAACGTCCTTGTTTGTGCTTCGTATTTCATGTTTGGTCTGTGTGAAGTTTGTTCTGTGCGCCGGCGAAGTTTCGAACCGTTCTGGCCGCAGTACAGCGTAAAAATGGCCTCTACATACGACTCACGTTATGAGTAGCGTGCTGTTATTAAATTCTTGTGTGGAGAAAAAATGACTCTGAGCACTATGGGACTTAACTTCTGAGGTCATCAGTCCCCTAAAACTTAGAACTACTTAAACCTAACTAACTTAGGGACATCACACACACCCATGCCCGAGGCAGGATTCGAACCTGCCACCGTAGCGGTCGCGCGGTTCCAGACTATAGCGCCTAGAACCGCTTGGCCACCACGGCCGGCAAAGGAAGTTACAGCCTCCGGAAATGCAGATACAGAGCTCCATGATCAGCCACGCTCCGGACGTCCTATCTGTCACAGCCACTGCTCCAGACTTGCTGAATCGTGCGGATGCCATTATTCGTGCCAACCGTCGTGTCACAACTCGACAATTGGCTCTACAGTTGTCGGTCAGCTATGGAAGAGCGTCAGCAATGATCGAGGCTCTCGGATATTCAAAGAGATGCTACGATGATTTCCACGAATGCTCACAGCGGACCACAACATTCAAAGAAAGACCATTTCATCTGAATTGTGCAGCATTAAGAGACCGACGGAGAGGCCTTTCTGCCACGGATCGTTATGGAGGACGAAAGCTGGGTGCACCACTTCGCACCGTAAGCAGTCCATAAGTGGCACCATCCTCATGCACCACAAAAGAAGAAATTCAAGGCAACCCCCTCTGCCGGAAAAGTCATGGTGACAGTCTTCTGGAATTGTGACGGCGTCATTCTCGTGGATGTCATACCAAGAGGGTCAACCATCAATTCAGAGGCATACGTGAAGACTCTGAATAAACTCAAGAACCGTTTCCGACGTATTCGATCGGATAAGAATCCAGTAGAAATCTTGCTCCAACATGATAATGCACGCCCACATATAAGTCTGAGAACCCGGGAATACACAGCCAAATTGCATTGGACGTCACTGCCTCATCCACCCTACAGTCCAGCCCTGACACAGTCGGATTTCCATCTCTTTGGCCCGCTTAAAGATTCTCTACGGGGAACACACTTCAAAGATGATGAGAGCGTCAGTGATGCAGTGAAACCATGGCTACGCCTGCAGGACAAGAGCTTTTACCATCAGGGAATGCATACTCTTTAACAGCGTTGGCGTACGGCCGTAGAACCTGATGGAGACTACGTAGAAAAATAGGACATGGACAAGACATGTTGATGTATATTATCACCAAATTCCGCCTCTTAGCAATAAATATGTTCTGAGAAAAAAAATGTGGGGCATTACTTATTAAACGTCCCTCGTAATTATACGCTTTTGCTTAGAACGACATGAATCACTTTTCGAGTTACAGCTTGTAATAAACTCCCATTGCTTTGATACTATGATTGGAACACATACTCATTGTCTTAAGGGACGACTGGCGTTTGATCACATTCGCTAACAGTTTCCATCGTCGCCCTGACTCCATATGCTAGAGGTTGCCGTGGTGCGCAGCATTCTTTCGCATCCAACAGGTAGCGGGAGTCCCGATGGCTACTACCTCTGCCAGCGCTGCTAAATTATCCGTGCGTTTAATTGCTAGTCATTATGAGGCGTGCGCTCGCAAGCGTCAGTATTAAAGTTTATACATTTCAGCCACCTTTTTCGCGTTTTTCCGGAGGCTCGTCCCTGCGCGGCCGCTTCCCGCCGTTCACATTTTCCGTTTCGCAGTCGCACCCCAGTACAACGCGCGGCAGGGTCATTAGCGCGCAGGCAGCGGCCGGCGACCAGAAACATATTTTACAGCAGATTTTCCCGCCGTGCAAATTTGCGTTTCATTTGTTCTCTCCTGCTCGCCCAATCCGGTAACAGCGAACGAAGCGTGGGCCGCGCCAGCCCGCCGCCGGATTCGCAATCGATTCGTGATTAGAGCGAGCAGTTCTTTACAGAGTCATTATTTTTACGCTGCTGATTGCAGGTTTGAACTGCAAATTCCGCGCTCTCTTTTTATTTCTTTTAATAAGTGGAGACGAGCAGAAAACGAGAATCCTGGTTCCATTTGTTAACGAAAATCTACGTTATCAGAGGAGGACAGTGGTGACTTCGGTACGTATCTTTCAGGTAGAATTACATTTTTGCGACACACAGAAGTGGCAAAGGGTAGCTGTAACAACAAGTGTCACTCAAAAATCATCTCTAGATGTATGTATGTATTTCCTTACTCTCTCAATTTTTGTTTGCTGGCAACCTTAATTGAGAGCCATTTCCTGGGCTATGCACGGGAACATGGCACTATCGAGAAGGCAAACCATCGTGTTTGGTGTGGGGCTGTGGCCCATCGTACTTCATCTGCAACATCAATCTGAGAAGCAGTTGGCACCACACTAGAACTAAAACAAAAAACTCCTGAACAGACCATGAAGGCCCAGTGGTACCGACCGGCCGCCGTGTCATCCTCAGCCCAAAGGCGTCGGGCACGTGGTCAGCACACCGCTCTCCCGGCCGTATGTCACTTTCCGAGACCGGAGCAGCTACTTCTCAATCAAGTAGCTCCTCAGTTTGCCTCACAAGGGCTGAGTGCACCCCGCTTGCCAACAGCGCTCAGCAGACCGGATGGTCACCCATTTATGTGCTAGCCCAGCCCGACAGCGGTTAACTTCGGTGATCTGACGGGAAACGGTGTTACCACTGCGGCAAGGCCGTTGGCTCCTATAATCTAAAGGTAATCTTAAACTCTGTTAACGAATATGTTTAAGAGTCAATTCTCAGAACAACATCAAACATAACTACATCCGCAAACATGCCAATCGGAAAAAAAATCGCAACACCAAGAAGGAGTTGTGCGGCATAAACGAAATTTGGTAGGCGTCTTTCTACATCTGAAGCATAGCATCTATTCAGATTTCGCGCCAGTTGCATAAGACTTGTGCTAGTAGCGCCATTACGAGAATGCGAATCAGGTTGCTTTAAATGCACGTAGTAAATTTCGTGAGCGTTAGTTACTTTGAAACTGAACGTAGTGAGTTGATGTTAGTCAGGAATGCCTTTGAGACAAATACGGCATTACCAACACCTCGCTGAGTTTGAATGAGGTCCTGTGATAGCGCTACTAGAATCTGGATGGTCCTTCTGCGATATTACCGACAGACTTTGCAGCATGTAACCCCTAGAATCTGGATGGTCCTTCTGCGATATTACCGACAGACTTTGCAGCATGTAACCCCTGTGCATGATAATTGGAAGCGGTGGTCTCGAGAATGTACGTTCGCAAGAAGACTGGGCTATGCACGGGAACATGGCACTATCGAGAAGGCAAACCATCGTGTTCGGCGTATGGGTCTGGCCCATCGTACTTCATCTGCAACATCAATCTGAGAAGCAGTTGGCACCACAGTGACTCAACAAACTGTTACAAATCGGTTACATCAAGGGCAGCTCCGAGCAAGTGCATTCCACTGTCCCCAAACCACTGCATTTGTGACTTCAGTGGTGTCAAGCGAGAGCTCAGTGGAGGGCACGGTGGAGATCTGTTGTGTTTTCTGATAAAAGTCTGTTCTGCCTCTGTGTGTTGAGAGCCTGCTACCTATCTGTCTGCGGCCTATACACACTGACCTAGACTTGAGGTGCGATTTCGTTTGAAAGCAGGAGCACTTTCGTAGTTATCCCACGCACCCTTTATGCAAGTTTCTACGTCAATCTGGTTTTTCGAAGTTGTGCTGCCATTCATGAATAGCAACCCAGGAGATGTTTTCCGAAAGAATAGCTCTCGCCCACACAACGCTGTTGTAACTCAACAGGCTCCACATGCTCTCTACCTTGTCCTGCTCCATCACCAGACTTCTCTCCAATCGAGCACGTATGGGACGTCATCGGACACAACTCCAGCGTTATCCGCAAGCAGCATTAACCCTTTATTGACTGACCAAGTGCAACAGGTATGGAGCTTCGTTGCACACACTGACTTCCGACACCTGCACAACACGATGCATGTTAGCTTCACACAAAGTTGACAAACTGCACTTTGTAGCACCAGAACTGAAGATGATCTGCAGTGCATATTGCAACCGTTGCTGGTAAATAAAGAGGTTGTGATCCAGACAGTATCTATTTTTGCTTGATATTTCTGTGCGCGTTCGGAAAGGCTCCACAGCGTGACTTTCCCACGCTATGACATAGGAAACGTGGTTCACTCAACGTTGACGTACGAAGGCACGGTACTTGCGACGATGGCTTTAGTCATAGCTGGCCTCAGCCTGTCACTTGGGCGACCCTCCAGATTATTGCAAGTGCACGCCGAGGTCTCTTGAAATACAGTTCAGCGAATGCTTATTGTCGAACGTTGCTAGTCTAAACAGCGTGGCGCACCGCAGAAGCGTGTGACAATGTACTCTGGCCAATGATGACATGAAGACTTGAAAGGAACACGGCAGAACAGCGTTCTAAAATCAGGCTTTTATAATATAAATCTTCTTCTGAATCACTGATTATTATGTACTAGTTATAGGAAATTGCAAATTTGTGGCAAGGTCTTATGAGACAAAACTGCTGAGTTCATCAGTCCCTAAGCTTACGCACTACTTAATCTAACTTAAACTAACTTACGCTAAGGACAACACACACCCATGCCCGAAGGAGGACTCGAACCTCCGATGGGGGGAGCCGCGCGGACCGTGACAAGGCGCCTTAGACCGCGCGGCTACCCCGAGCCGCTAGTTTATAGGTTTTAGTCTGTAAAAGATTAGACATTTTGGCTGATGTAAGTGAGGGTTCTAAGATCCTAATTCAACCACGATATATTTTTTCTTTCTTGAAATCCGACAGATTCCATTGCAAAATCCTTTATATTTACAGGAAATGACGCATGTCGCCTTTTGAGGCATCATAAGATTGGCCTAGGGGTGAAAATTGACAGATCAAAATGGAGTTTACTTCAGAATGGAACCAGTTTTTTTCCTTTATTGTTATTTGAACCCCACGCCCCTATGGCTGGGGGAGGGGGACAGTCAACAGTACTATTTATAATGAGGAATAGAAACAAAATTTTAAATTAAAAAGCCGAGACTGACAGTAAAAAAACAAAGTATATACAGTTTAAAAACACATAGCATGAATGTAAAATTCTTATGATAAAAAATAAAGGACCTGAACTGGGTAAACGGTATTGTCAAAGGAGAGACTGTTCTCCATAGTCTTGAGGGGGGGGGGGGGTGGTTAGAAAGACAGAGGTCTGTTAAAAAGGAAAACTATCGTGACAGGTAGGAGTTGAGGTGGATACTGGGAAAGACAGTCAGTGGGAAAGACAGAGGGTGAGGAGCAGTGTGGAGTGTTGGTTGGGCAGTGATTAGAATACAGAAAGGGATGGAGATAGATGGAGAGGGATAAGGCGAGAGGAGCCCTGATGCAGAATGGAATGGATGGGAAAGAGTCAAAGTCAGTAGGAGGGATCAATATTGAGGCAGATCTCATTGTCAGAAAGAGGGAGTTGGTTGAAGTTATGTTTGGATAGGATATGGATCATGTGTATGTGTAGTGACAGAGGGATGTGTTTGTGAAGGCATGGCAGCATACTAGAGTTAGTGATCAGGGGGGAGGTAATCGGGTAATTGCAGCCAAGTTTGTAGAAGGAATAGGAGATGCATAGGTATTTGATGTGGGTGACAAGGGACGGGGATTTGATGATGTAACTGAGGACATAGGTGGGGGAAGGTAAATGGGTGTGGAAAGAAAGACAGAGTGTATGCTTTTTTTATTGTTATCTCATCCCCCTCGCCTCATGAGGGTTGGCAGCAGTACAAACAACCCGTTCTTCAGCCAGCTGAAAATGTCTCTGTTGTAGATGGAAAATCAGAAACAAAAGAAAGAGGCACATATCCCATGAATTAAATTTATTTTAAAAGGTGGAGTTAATTGGGGAATACAAGTAATAGAACGCTGTTTTGATAATTTTTTAAGATAGTGCTAAATTCTTTTTCAGATTTATTTGACTTCAGTGCAGTAGTCAAGCCATAGTCATAGTAAATTACAGAAAGTTTACATGATTAGTGTCAATTAATCTCAGTCACCATTGGCAAATACAGGGTGATTCAAAAAGAATACCACAACTTTAGGAATTTAAAACTCTGCAACGACAAAAGGCAGAGCTAAGCACTATCTGTCGGCGAATTAAGGGAGCTATAAAGTTTCATTTAGTTGTACATTTGTTCGTTTGAGGCGCTGTTGACTAGGCATCAGCGTCAGTTGATGCTAAGATGGCGACCGCTCAACAGAAAGCTTTTTGTGTTATTGAGTACGGCAGAAGTGAATCGACGACAGTTGTTCAGCGTGCATTTCGAATGGTGTTAAACCTCCTGATAGGTGGTGTATTAAACATTGGTATAAACAGTTTACAAAGAATGGGTGTTTGTGCAAAGGGAAAAGTTCTGGACGGCCGAGAACGAGTGATAAAAATGTAGCACGCATCCAGCAAGCATTTGTTCGCAGCCCAGGAAAATCGACTCGCAGAGCTAGCAGAGAGCTTCAAATTCCACAATCAACTGTATGGAGAGTCCTACGAAAAAGGTTAGTTATGAAACCTTATCGTCTGAAATTGGTTCAAGCACTGTCTGCAGCTGATAAGATTAAAAGAATCGATTTCTGTGATTTTATCCTTGCTCAAATGGAAACAGATGAATCTTTCGTTTCAAAGATTGTGTTTAGTGATGAAGCAACTTTCCACACTAACGGGAAGGTCAACCGTCACAATGTCTGTATATGGGGAACTGAGAATCCGCGGGAAACAACTCAGTATGAACGTGACGCGCCTAAGGTGAACGTTTTCTGTGCCATTTCAGCCAATAAAGTTTTTGGTCCCTTTTTCTTCGAAGGTGCTACTGTAACTGGACTACAGTATCTGGAGATGTTAGAGAATTGGCTGTTCCCTCAGCTCGAACAAGAAGCACAACAATTCATATTTCAGCAGGATGGAGCGCCACCACATTGGCACTTATCTGTCCATAACTACCTGAACGTCAACTACCCGAGGCGATGGATCGGCCGCCAGGCAGCCCGTGACAGAGCACTTCATCACTGGCCTCCAAGAAGCCCTGATCTTACCCCCTGCGATTTTTTTTATGGGGGTATGTTAAGGATATGGTGTTTCGGCCACCTCTCCCAGCCACCATTGATGATTTGAAACGAGAAATAACAGCAGCTATCCAAACTGTTACGCCTGATATGCTACAGAGAGTGTGGAACGAGTTGGAGTATCGGGTTGATATTGCTCGAGTGTCTGGAGGGGGCCATATTGAACATCTCTGAACTTGTTTTTGAGTGAAAAAAACCTTTTTAAATACTCTTTGTAATGATGTATAACAGAAGGTTATATTATGTTTCTTTCATTAAATACACATTTTTAAAGTTGTGGTATTATTTTTGAATCACCCTGTATAACAAATATGAAATAAGTCTGCTATTAATTATGACAACCTGAAATAAACGTAACACCTAACCACAGCACCTTTGTTATAGGAAACAATACAGTGAATTTATCATGTTAAACTAAACCTGTTTATATAGTAATGGCAAAGCAGCAACACACTGCAACTGGTTGCTGCAAAGCCTTTATCTATATAGAACGTTAAAATCTTAATATCATATTCATTAGATTACGATTGGCGTTGTCCAACTACTTGCATAATGAACTTGACAAGTGAAAACCTTGTCTTATTAATCTTAGAAAGCCAGCTGTTATTCTGAAATACACGTCGCTTAACTATGAGGTGGAACTGTTAACTGAAGTATCAGAACACACCTGCAAAAATTTGACAGTTATCAATTTTTTTAAAAAAATAGTAAAATTCCCTCATAACACGATAGTTACATCTTAAGATAAGTAAATTTCCTTAAGTAACGTACAAACCTGTACCCTGACGAAGTTAATGAAATAACAAGTGATAAGAGGCGTGACATCAGCGATAAGTGGCCTGACGGAAGCAGCCTGCATCGCAGCATGGAGCATCGTTCGCTCTGCGAACGTCGAGGAGTGAGGAAGTTGAGGTCTGGGCGTTCACTGGGTGTTGGCTTGCGACGTTCACTGTGTGTAAACGTGCCTCAGCAATGCCACTATGACGTGGTTACCGTCATCGCTGGTGGTGCAGTGCCCCAACATACAAGACATTGAGGGTGATTCAAATTGATCTCGCTGGACAGTTTAATAAGCAACAACTGATAGGAGGTCGTTTCGTGGACTACAATTGCATTTCACATGTGATGTTGAGGCTGATTTTGGAGGCAGTACATGGCTGACTTTGGCAGTTGTGTGGGGCAACCACACAGACTATGGTGGACTTGAAGCTTTTCCAGACGCTTAACATCGTGAGTTGGAAGACATGGAGTATAGAAGAGAGTACAGGATTGCTTGCTAAGGTTCCTTATGGGACCTTGGAGCCAGAGATGCCGTTTACTCTGTCTACAAGAAGAGGGAAGAACCTCAATGCAGACGTGTTCATATGGGCTAAAGTAGGGAATGCTAACTGTAAAATAAAGATCACTGGTGATTGTGTGTTCTATTATAGACCATAAATCTGCAGTGTACTGAAGTGTAGACACGCAAATAACATGCAAATTATCAAAATAACGCATCTAAAACGCTCTGCAGACACGCTCACTAATTCTAAACTGTCTAAATAATGCAGTGCACAGCATACAGATCGGCAAACTACTCGGAAACTACCCAAATAATGCAACATAAATGAAAACAACTCGTAAATTGTCAAAGTAATGCGTCAAAAGGCTCTGCAAACACGCTCATAACGCTTAAACAGCCGAAAATAATGCAATGCACAAACACTCATTGGACGTAGAAAAACGCTTTTGAACTATCGTCAACCGCAACGTATATGAACGCACATATTGACCCCATACATGCACTTTGCAAGTCCAACCGGACGCAAGCCAGCGCCGGAGAGACAAACACCAGGGTGCAAGCCATTGCTCTCACTCACTACTGCTTACAGCCAGCAGGTGAAAGTAATGTCTGTTTTTGGGTATACAGTAGGAATTCTTCGAGTGTTGAACTGACGTCACAGGTCTATGTAAATAAGACCGAAGTCTCCCCTCTGAATGTGCTATAGACATGTTGAAATGCTTCCCAGAATAGCACAGAGTGCATTCTTCCTATCAATCGCAATGGGACATGTGAGGCCCCTGCGGCCACACATGTGTTTGCTGTGGCTGATGGTTAGCTGCAAAATGTTCGCTTAGTGACTGACCTGTCCATTGGCCAACATGCAAACAATATATGGCACGACCACCAGGGTAGCGACCACTGCAGTCTGCAAAGCTACCACCGGCATGCAGCACGGTCAGTGGTGCCACACCTTCTCCTAAACAGTGTCGCCATGCTTGGTGCACTCGCCTTACAGCCTCGACACTAACTTTCCCCCGCTTTGGTCACTTCCCAGCCCCAGAGAGCCACCCAGCCACACCACAAGGCAGCGGACCAAAGATACACAAGCAGAGATGGATCGATTCAAAACGAGCCGCCAAGGCTCTGCACCATCGTCCCTCGATGTGGATACATAAAATGAGGCAACTCATTTTAAGAAATATACTGAAAGCTGTGTGCATTATGTAGAATGAATATTTTTTGGAGCAGGGAACAGATTGGTTAACGCAAACTGGCTTGTGAGTTGAATAAAAACAATAGACACACAACACTCATCCTATCATAAATAAAATGAAACCAATAGAAATGGGCCTGCATAACTAATTTCATACTACAGAGTGAACATAATGCAAACATCAAAAAAAGTTTTGCATCACCTCGGTTCTGAGAGTTCCAGAACCTCTACCGAAAACTGGAATAGAGATCAACATAAAAATCGTTTCCACCCTTTTTATTGCTCATGAAAACCACATATTGCATATTGTACCACCGTACAACGGGACCTTCAGTGGTGGTGGTCCAGATTGCTGTACACACCGCTACCTCTAATACCCAGTAGCATGTCCTCTTGCTTTGATACATACCTGTATTTGTCGTGGCATACTATCCACAGCTTCATCAAGGCACTGTTGGTCCAGATTCTGCCGCTCGCCAACGGCGATTCAGCGTAGATCCCTCAAAGTGGTTGGTGGGTCATAAACAGCCCTTTTCAATCTCAAAGTTTTAAACATTGCTGCTTGGTTCAGTGACCGTTAATAAATTAAATTTGAGACAAAAGAGCCCTCAGTCACAATTTTTAGTCTTATTGACCAGGTTTCAACACTTCATCAGAGTTTAAATATTTAAAGTGGCCTATGACGTAATTACAAATTTATGGGAAAAGAAGATTTTTGTATAAAAGTCTAAGAACTGACTAACAATACAGACAGAGGCAGTACATAAATGTCACGTATAAAATAAATAACATGCCAGAAGGGCTTTACTCACAATTTATTTAAAAAAGAATGCATGAAGGCGAGCCACTATGGGCTGCTCATACCAATACAGCCACAGGTTGCAATGGACCGAGGCGCCCGCTTTGACAAGCGCGGGCAGGTGAACATGACGTTGCATCAAGAGTGCCATCTAGTAGCCGCAACATTCAATCGTAGACAGACGAAAATTACAATGAATATTATTCAGTACATAATGTAAAAGGCAATATTTTGTTGAACAGCGACAGGTAAAGTAACATTTTGTCTATATCAGAGCTTAGAAGTACAGCTTGAAGCACAAAAACGTCATTATAGAAAATACAAAAAGGCTGAAAAAAGTGACAATTTCCCTGGTTCCCTTTACTTCGATGTCGACATTTTCTCAGATTCCTCTTGCTGTCGCATAGTTATTCTCATGTATAAATTGTCCTGCGCCAACCAGAAGACATGCGAGTACTTCCTCAATGTCCCCAAATTTTGGTGTATATCCCCTCAAGTTATACGTATTTACTGTTATTTTTCACAATTTAGATTTTATGTCAGTTCTACCTGTGTGATCCTGATACAACCTCTCGTTCTGTGTTCTAAAATTGGTTGTAAATGCAGTACAGGTGCCAACATCTAGGGCAATTGAACTACTTTTCTCATCAAGAGGCATAGTATAGAAGTGTACTCGTTTGCATCCAACCGAATCAACCCACATATTCCACATTTGCAGTGCAATCGCTGCTTTTTGTATGTTGTTGTCTGTGTATGTGCATGTGTTGCAGATGGATCCCAGGACCTGCAGTACACCTGAGTTAGCATCCAAGTTATATCCAGAGCGATGTTTGGATGCGGATAGACAATATGCGACGTCCAGGATGGGGACATACTAGCAAGCAAGCAACTAGGGGCCAGTAGCCGTAAAGCATTTGTGCCGAGGGGAAACAAGCCCGACTTTGTACAACAGATCAGAAAGTGACTTCGGTCCGCTAAGGGCGCTCTGGTCACGGGTCGGGAGGAGATAAATGGTTCAAATGGCTCTGAGCACTATGGGGCTTAACATCTCAGGTCATCAGTCCCCTAGAACTTACAAATACTTAAACCTAACTAACCTAAGGACATCACACACATCCATGCCCGAGGCAGGATTCGAACCTGCGACCGTAGCGGTCACGCGGTTCCAGACTGAAGCGCCTAGAACCGCACGGCCACACCGGCCGAATGGGAGGAGATAACTTGTGACTGTTGGCTGCGGTGGATGACTGCCCGACCTCGATGGAAATATCTAGTGCTGTGAGGAGCGTATATGGTGCATGTGTTTATGCTGTCTGTCTTTGTGATATATGTACGAGTGTCTGGCAGTCGATAGCTATATCCATGATGCAAGAGGGGCTATTTTGTATGGCACAGGATACGAATTATGTGTTTACTACATCGACATGGTACGTGCAGATCGGTTTCATGCTGAAATATTAAAGCTTCTGTACTCAGTGACAAAGCGAGAGTCTCTCCGTATGTGACAATCCGTAAGCCACTTTTGCAGAGTTTACCTTTCACTGCAATATGGCGATCTGTTCAGAATAGTTTTGTAGCCGAAAGTCTCGTCTGCAGAAAGAGAAAGGCAGACAGTGCTTTCACGCTGGCAGCATCAGTAATTTGGCGAGTAAACTCAGTAAGAGCCGATAAGAATGCTCCATTCATTGGCAAGACATCCTTTGGGCGGGGACATAGGAGCCTCTACATAGTCATGAGAACGTTTGTGTTTGAGAGATGTTTGTAGAAAGCAGGACTTAACAATTTCCAAGAAGGGTAACACGTGTTGGATGGGGTGCCATGTTAGAAACATCAGGAGGAACGCATTCGGCGTTATTCTGGGCTAAACAGGTTCTGCTAGGACAAGAATTTCCATGCAGACAAGCTGAGGCATCATAAAAGCTCCTAGAAAAGTGACTATTAACTATTTCTATGGCACTTTACGATTTCCAAGAGGTGGACTTGGCTGTTATTTACATAGACATGAGACATCAGTACAACAGTGAGAACATTTTAGCCATGTCTGATTTGGTGACTCACTACGCAAACATTTTGCAGCTATGCATCAGCCACAGTAAACAAGTGTGTGGCCGCAGGCGTCTCACACGTCCCATTAGGATGGATTGGAAGAATGCACCCTGCTATTCTGGGAAGCATTGCAACACATTTCAATAGTGCATTCAGAGGGGAGACTTGGGTCATATTTACATAGATCTGTGATGTCAGTGTAACAATCGAAGAATTGTAGCCTTATACCTGAAAATATATTTGACTTTCACCTGCTGGCTGTAAGCGGTATTGGGTGAGAGCAATGGTTCGCACCCTGGCGTTCATCTCTCCGGCACTGGCTTGCATCCGGGTGGCCTTGCAAAGCGCATGTGCAGGGTTGGCATGTGCGTGCATTGGAGCCTCTGATATTTTGCGGTTGGCGATAGTTTGAAAGTGTTTTTTTATGTGCAGTGAGTGTTTGTGCAATGCATTATTTTCGGCTGTTTAAGCGTCATGGGCGTATTTGGAGAGCCTTTTAACGCATTATTTTGGCAATTGGCTAGTTGTTTTCGTGTATGTTGCATTATTTTAGTAGTTTACGAGTAGTTTGCAGGTCTGTGTGCTGTGAACAGCATTATTTGGACAGTTTAGAATTAGTGAGCGTGTCTGCAGAGCGTTTTACATGCGTTATTTCGATAATTTACATTTTGTTTGCATGTCTGTACATCAGTGTTCTGCATTATTTCGTTGACTTACGAGTAGTTTGCAGGTCTGTAGGCTGTGTATTGTGACCCCAAGCACATCAGAGTGAGTGCTTTGTGTAATAAATGAACTATGTGAAATCCATCCCTAAACAAATTGTTCTGAAATAAATAAAGTACACTCCTTCCTATCCTACAGCCCAGAACAGTCTGAGTACTTTTCCCACCACACCGCCATGGGACAGCAGCGGTACTGTGTACTAGGTCAGTTGGACTCTGGACCTCAGGCGAACACACTGAATGTATCTACTGCCTCAAATTGTTGAAATAAACACTGCATGCAAAATAAAGACTTATATCCATCCCATCCAGCAGCCCCACCGATTCCAAGGAAGAGATGGCGGTCGGATGACTTAGATTAGTGGAGGTAGCCCAAGTGACCTTTTTCCTGCCAAAATCTGAACTTTCCTCCATTTTCTGGTGGAGGTGGAGAGGAAAGTGGATTATGTTAGTGGAGGTAGCCCAGTTGACCTATTTCCCCACCAAAATGTGAACTTTGAACGATGACGTCATTGCGACGTTGCCATATTTATTGCCGCCATGCTGGGTCCGCCATCTTGAATAAATTTGGCAACAATGCAATGCGGGGTGGTACATAGGTTGTCCCACTACCAATATATATCTTCAGGAGTTCTGGGAACCGGGGTGATGCATAATTTTCTTCACGTAAGGAAGTGGGTTACATTGAACATGTCATAGCCTTTTGTTTATAGTATCGCACGATGCAGTGTGGCTTTTCCGTGTTTGTGTAAAAAGAAGTTTAATGTACAAGATGAATTATCAACAAGTGAAACTTTAAAGCCTGACATGTCATAGGCTTTTGTTTATAGTATCGCACAATGCAGTGTGGCTTTTCCGTGTTTGTGTAAAAAGAAGTTTAATGTACAAGTCGAATTATCAACAAGTGAAACTTTGAAGCCTAATTTTTCTTTAACCACACAATATCGTAATCATGAGTTCATGTAGGCCAATACAATAGTTAGCAATACAAGCTTCGTTTTCAAATGAAAAAGAGAGAAGTGAATCAGAAAGTAATATATTATCGGTTAACAGAAATAAATATTTCAACATCCAATTTCAAGATATGAAGTATGAATAGAAAGTCTTCACCTTCGCGACATACAATTCTGATCGAGGAATCCAAACTTTATACTTCAGGAGAGAGTAATATATTAAAATTTCCAGTTTCACGAAGCAAATTAATGTATGAGAGAGAAATAGTCTGCTTCCAAACAATTACCCAATAGTAGTCTATGAGCCCCTATTTCTCTGTGTGCAACCACACGACCCGATAGACTGCCGCGAAAAAATCTTCACTAAATACGAGCACCAAACTAATCTCGACACGAAAACTGAACTTCACCACACGATATACAATGTAATTCTTTCATACTTAAGCCTTGTATTATCTTAACAGTATAGACATCCATCAGATAAAGGTAACTTTCCTCTCAGACTTCTCCATCCAGAGGCAGAACAAGTAACTAAAAAGATCAGAACATACCAAGTGGCAGAATGCCTTGAAACAAGGAAGCCCACATGGTTAGCAGCCTTCGAACGGATTTTGTTGGTAGAGAACTAACCGATTCCTAAAGATTGCCAGAGAAGTCAAGCAAAGATATTGCTGTTGAGCTTCTATCGATTGGTTAGAACATATTCGCAAGGAGTATTTGAAATATAAGTATCGAGATCTAAAGAAATCAAGATATCGTGAGGAAGACTGAATAAACAGGCACCTTTCAGTTTCTACTGGGAAAATTATGTTCAAATGTAGTCAAGTTTACAAAAAAGTGTTTTTTTCAATCAGATTTTGTGGTCTTCTAGTTGGCCAACAGAATTTACTTTCCGGATGGTCGTCGTTGACAGGAATTATCAGTTCTTATTTTCCGACACCATTTAATTTAGGCCCTGGAGTTGCGTAAGTACGCCTCCCAAGCTGTGAGTGTCTTGCTGTGTTTTGCGCTATCCTATAAATCGCGACAAAATATTATCAGTTTGAGTAAAGTTAAACTGCGAGGAATCGATAGAAGGGAATTGGGCTGCAGCGTCGGAACTTGTTCTGGTGTTTGCTGGCCTAACTGCAGGAGAAGCCGCGAATCCTGACGGGTCTGCGAGGGCGGCCGCTCGACTTCAAGTTCTCCGATAAAAGTAATTTATAGCTTCTGGTATCTTATAACGCCGTTTAAGTTTCGGCGTCGCTCGCTTCTGAATAGCTTTTGCCAAATAAACCGAGTATTGGCGCCGAAGAAGCAATTACGCTTGCTTCTCCAATAGCTCGCTGTGTTCTTTGCTGAAACGTCTCGCCAACCCATTAGCCCGATTTCCTGGTGCGAATTACGCGTGAGCTGTCTGGCACAGGGGACACTTCCGGGAGTAGATATTTCTTTAAAAAATGTTTGGACGCATGTACTGTGGGGTTAATGCAGCAGTTGTATCTACAAGGATATGTCTTCGTGAATGCGTTCAGGAAGCAGAGACGGATGTTCAAGAAATTTCTAGACCACTGATGTCGTACACATAATTTTTAACTTTATCTTACTTTTCTGTTGCCCCTCAGTTGTCTCCGTATTCCGTTGCTGATGTCCATACTTGATTGACATTTACTGATCCTAGAGGTGGAAATAGTATTGCTGTGATCGAATGTCTCACGATTTACATCAGTGTTTCCTTGCAATATGGGCCGACCGGGATGGACGAGCGCTTCTAGGCGCTTCAGCGTTCTAAGTTCTAGGGGACTGATGACCTTAGAAATTAAGTCCCATAGTGCTCAGAGCCATTTGAACCTTATAAGGCGAATTGAGTTGTTATGCCATTTATCTGCGAATAAGACATTCTCTACCGTGCATATTTTCGTATTTCAGATACTTGCGAAGAATATTGGAGGCAGAAACTGCTGGCCATCAAAACTGGAACATCAGGAAGCATAGCCAAATTCCTGACTTGGTTCAAATGGCTCTGAGCACTATGGGACTTAACTTCTGAGGTCATCAGTCCCCTAGAACTTAGAACTACTTAAACCTAACTAAACTAAGGACATCACACACATCCATGCCCGAGGTAGGATTCGAAACTGCGACCGGAGCGATCGCGCAGTTCCAGACTGAAGCACCTAGAACCGCTCGGCCACTCCGGCAGGCTATGCGATGCCACAGGTCTGTGTGAACGATATGTGAGTCCTCTCTAACGCTAGTGGGGTGGGGCCGTCGACATCCTAGATTGCGTTGCCTCTGGTCCACTTGAACCCGCCGACTCCGTATTCGCACGATAGAAGTGGAATCCTGACCAACTCTACTAGCAATATTGCTGAACGATAAATCGCAATATCGATAGGTCACGATCGTAGCACTGTCAAATTACGTGGTAGTCGTTTCTTTTCACACAAGTCATAACGCCGTCTTCTCACGAACAATGTTCAAATGTTATTTCTTAATGAATAAACCGCTGCGTAATATCCTTACGTACTGAATGTGAATGCCGTCATTCTTCCTTTGTGCCGTTACACTAAATTGCTAATAAATTATACACTGAGATGGCTAAAGTCGTGGGATACTTCCTAATATCGTGTTGGACCTTCTTTTGCCAGGCATAGCGTAGGAACTCGACGTGGCATGGAATGAACAACTCCCCGGAGGAGGTCTCACGTATTTGTGCATCGCTCTGAAGCAGGTAGAGCCATTGCCAAGGTAGGGCCGCCAAACTATATGAATGTGTGGTGTCTCTTCTTTCGGGCATGTATGAAAAACAGTCACCACGCAGAATCCGCAGCTGTTATACTTCATATGTAAATTGAATGTGGAGAGGAGAGGAAATAAAAGGAAAGGGAGGGTATCAGTGCGGTCAGGTGCAAAGGGACATTACGCAGTAAAAGCGGCGACGAGTGAAAATATGTAGCTGACCAGGATTCGCCCCAGGGATCTCCTGCTTACCAGGCATGTGCGGTAACCACTGGGCCATTCGGGACACAGAGTTATCGCAAATGCGCGGACTTTCTCGGGGCGTCTCACAGCCGATCCACATTCCCATCGAGAGCCACCTACCGCGGTGTCTGTCCCTCTATATTCGCTCTCTGTGATTCCCACTGGAGGTTGGACAAATTTGTGCATCCGCACTGAAAAAGTGGAGCCATTGCCAAGATAGGTAAATCAAATTATATGAATGCATTGTGTGTGTTCTTTCGGACTCATCCAATAAAGAACAGGCACCAGGCACAATCTACGCTACGGATGGAACAGTGGCTGTCGCACCTGTCTAGTACGAGATTCCGGGTTCAAAGCCCGGTCCGGTACACATTTTCACTCGTCGCCGCTGATTCCGCGCAATGTCCCTATGCAGCTGACAACAGTGATCTCCTCCCTTTCCTTACCTTTCTTCCACTCTCCGCCTTCAGTTTACATATAATGTATAAGAACCTGCGGATTCTGAGTGGTGTTTGTTCTTTCGAACAAGTCCGAAATAACAAAAAAAAAGTACAAATGTGTGTGAAATCTTATTGGACTTAACTGCTAAGATTATCAGTCCCTAAGCTTACACACTACTTAACCTAAATTATCCTAAGGACAAACACACACACCCATGCCCGAGGGAGGACTCGAACCTCCGCCGGGACCAGCCGCACAGTCCATGACTGCAGCGCCGAAAGAACAGCCACCATGTGTTCATATAAGTCGTAGGAAGTCCCCTGAAGAAATAGTGAGCTATGCTACCCCTATAGCCATCCATAACTACGGAAGTGTTGCCGCCGTAGGATTTTGATACGAAGTAGCGTCTCCATTACGTCCGATAAATGAAGGGCTTATTTCAGTAATGGTTCAAGTCCACTTTTGTTCATTTTGAGATACAGAGTCCTAAAGTTAAGTGAGCGCTGAAAAATCTGCAGTTGAGATATCAGAAATATGCAAGCATATGGCTTCTTGCTAGAGATGAAACTCTCTTTCTGTTTGTTTGCATAATTAATTTCAGAGGCATTATAGGCAGAAAAGTGGAGGTAATGTACTTGTACCATTATTGAAATAAGCCCTTCAAATGTTCGATGGAATTCATGTCGGGCGATCTGTGTGGCTAAATCGAACTGTCTGGAATGTTCTTCAAACCAATCGCTACCAATTGTGGGCCGGTGGTATGGCACATTCTCCACAAAAATTTCGTCGTTTTTTGCTGGAAATGGTCTCCAAGAAGCCGAACATAACCATTTTGAGTGAGTTGGACCAGGCGACCCAGTCCATTCCATGTAAACACTGCCGACGCCATTATGGACCCAGCACCAGCTTGCACAGTGCATTGCTGAAAAAAATTTTTGGAAATTTGTGGTAAGGTATTATGGAACCAATCTGCTGAGGTCATCGTTCCCTAAGCCTACACAATACTTAAACTAACTGACGCTAAGGACAACATACACACCCATGCCCGGGAGAGGACTTGAACCTTCAGCGGGGAGAGCCACGCGAACCGTGACAAGACGCCCCAGACCATGCAGCTACCACACAAGGTTGCACTGCTGAAAACTTGGGTCCATGGCTACGTGGGGGTCTGCGCCACACTCAAACTCAACCATCGGTTCTTACCAAATTAAATCGGGTCTCACCCTAACAGGCCACTGTTTTCCAGTTTTCTAGAGTCCAACCGATATGGTCAAGAGCCAAGAGGGGCGCTGCAGGCGATGTCGTGCAAAGGTACTCGCGTCGGTCGTCTGCTGCCTAACGCGAAATTCGACGCATTGTCCTAACGGATACGTCCGTCGTACGTGCCACATAGATTTCTGTGAGTATTTCACCCAATGTTGCTTGTCTGTTAACACTGACAACTCTATCAAAACGCCGCTGCTCTCGGTCGTTAAGCGAAGGCCGTCGGCCACTACGTTGTCCGTGGTGATGCCTGAAATTTGCTATTCACCACAAACTGTTGACACCGTAGATCTCGGAATAGTGAATTCTGTTACGATTTCCAAAATGGAATGTTCCATGCGTCTAGCTCCAACTACCATTCCGTGTTCAAAGTCTCTTAGTTCCCGTTGTGCGGCCTTAATCACGTCGTAACCCGTTTCACATGAAGCACCTGAGTACAAATAACAGCTCCGCCAATGCAGCACCCTTTTATATCCTGTGTACGCGGTACTACCGCCTTCTGTATAAGTGTATACCTCTACCCCAAAGCGGTTCTAGGCGCTTCAGTCTGGAACCGCGCGATCGCTACGGTCGCAGGTTCGAATCCTGCCTCGGGCATGGATGTGTGTGATGTCCTTAGGTTAGTTAGGTTTAAGTAGTTCTAAGTTCTAGGGGACTGATGACCTCAGGTGTTAAGTCCC
The DNA here is from genome assembly GCF_021461385.2 of Schistocerca piceifrons. Taxonomy (NCBI): domain Eukaryota; kingdom Metazoa; phylum Arthropoda; class Insecta; order Orthoptera; family Acrididae; genus Schistocerca; species Schistocerca piceifrons. The sequence continues at coordinate 301,499,764 of NC_060138.1, forward strand.
ATAGTGCTCAGAGCCATTTGAACCATTTTTGAATCTACCCCAAAACTTTTGTCACCTCATTGTGTCCAAGCATTTAGTTCACCTGATGACAACTTGTCATCTGTTGCATGCATCCTTCACGGTACTGCTACTTTAATGGCCAGGAGTGTATCTTAATGTGTTCCGGAAACCAAACACAGTCGAGATGTTAGGCTACAGAACCTGGTTGTTGTCCGATGGAGTTCAAATGAAGTTTTGTACCATCCTCATGAATTGAATAGTTTGTGTGTGAATGTGTGTCGGTCTCTTTTTCTTTTGTATCAGAAACCTTTTTCTCGTCTTTTAGCCTTATAAAGAGTGAAAACTGAAAAAAATTATAGGTGCCAGAACTGACACTTGTCAGAAGAATGAAAAGAAATTATCTGTTTTTTGTATGTAACTGATTTCTATCCAAAAAAATGAGAATGTATTCTGATAGCACAGAATTATGTCTCTCGCCTCATCACAGCTAAAAGAAATGAGACAAACTGGAAAATAAATACTTTATTAAGGTCGTTCTTAGTGCCACACCAGGAAACTGACATGTTCTAAGTGCCAATAAGAAAGTTTGTACAAGATGCCTTTTGCAAAGAAGAAAACAGCAAAGAGTCGCTGTTAATAATGCTGTTTATTTGCTCCAAATTAGTTGCTCGAAAAAGAAACAGCCAATAACTAAATTAAACAACAATAAGTGTAAAAAAAAAGCAGAACAACCGTCTGAAGATAAACCTGTCGAATCAAAACTATTTGTGGAAATATGTAGCGTTATTAAGAGTAGCTGATTGCTGTTTTCCGCCTTGTACGAATCACCATGTATTTCCTACACAGCCAACTACGATCTCAAAAATGGCAGAAGGAAGTGCCATTAATATTGAGGCACGGCGTTTCATTTATGAAAAGTACAGAAATGCAGCATTAGTTTTTTAACTAGAAGAACTCACTTCTTATATCTTTTAAAATTTGGGGACTCCAGAGGGAAGCACAGCTTGTTCCAACGACTTCGCGCCATCTATAAAAGCATGTTCGAAAACCTTTCACCGTGGTTTGGCAACGGGATCAAGTCTAAGGACATGTGACAAAGCGCCGAGAACACAACAGCACTGGAAATAGGGGTTTTATGTAAAAATGGCCCTTAGAATGTTTTCCGTTCTTTATATGAAATCGCTACTTACTGCCACATGTATAATGGAGTTAAAATTAACCTGCACTCTCAGTCCAGTTCACTAGAGTGCGCATCGTCTCCAGCCATAAACTGGAGAACGCCGCTTGTGTACTCTGCTCGGTCTGTCCACTCACAGCGAGGGGCCAAGCGTAGACTTGAGTGCTGAACTACCGTACGTAACAGCGACGTCATTTGAACAGTAAACCGCCGTCAGAGAAATTGAAGATCTTGTTGGACGTAAGGTCCGCCGGTTATGCAAAACATCGTTTTTTCCAAGTTCCCAAATATGTTTCAGCACCTCTCTGTCATCATCAGTGGGTTTCTGTTTTATTTCATCTGCAATGCGGACATTTTTACTAAATGACTACAAACTAACGGGAATATTTAGTTCAGACAACGGATTTGTTTCTTTCAGTTAATACCTTTACAACCTGGTTTGAATGGTTTTTCAGGACCACTTGCATATTATTTATTACAGGTAGCTCGTCATCTGCAACCAAACGATATTCATGAGAAATTTTGTTGGGAGTTAACCTATCATTTTATGCTTTAAACGTAATTTTGTTTGTCGCGATATTTCGCGCCTGTATTCGTTTTTACTCACGTTTTTTGTGTGGAAAGCCTTTTTTTCTCAGCATCCTGATGAGATGTTGTGAAGCACATATAAATATAACACTGACTGGGCTGGGACACACAAACCCACGATTACAGTGTGTTTTGGTGAAGTGCAAAGTGCTTTTACGATCATTTTTGTGAAAGTATGGAATGTCCATATGCACAACAGATGACAATGTTGTGCTCCGTTGCATTGCACATTGATGAAAGTCCAATGGTCCACTGAGAATTATTCGTTAGTCGATATGTAGCTACTTAATTTGAAAAAAAAATTGCGCTACAAGAACACTTGGATAACATGTTACCAATCTAAAATGATTAAGAAAAATCATACAGCCGACGGCTTGGCAACTGCCGCTCTGTCTGGGTAATTCTATTAAAAACCAGTACTATCTACGCTACCAATCATGAGCTAAAATGCATTCTTCTAGGCATTCAAACGTAAATAAGTAGATTATGACTTTCAGCGGTGTCCTTTGCTGAAAGACAATTCGTTTAGTTTGGTATGGAAGAAGACAACGCAGGTGATATTGTAAAACTAAAGTAAATGTTTTGTCATATAAAATATAAAATTTCGAACACCATTCGCTGATGCATGACATAACTTGCATTTCGCTGATTGTTTCTAGAATTAAAAGCTTCCTATGATCTATGTTAATAAAGTAATTACAATGTAATATTGATGCATTCATTATTGATTGAAACTGACAGTTTGACAGCACACATCATTTACTACAGCACAATCACATTAACATGGTATGTAATTAAAATGATGCCATACAAGCTACTCAAATCACAAAATATTGGGTGTTGATGGAGCTCTTTAGTGAAACAGTCCTCTACAAAGCATGTCTTGGCACTGTGAAATATATGTTCTCTCTTCCAAAAATTATTAAAATAACTGCTTAACATCTGAGTATGTATAATGGATCCGTCCATAGATATCCACATCAGTAAATCTATTTACTGAATCTGGTATCACATAAATCACAGATGTTACATGTAAAAGTCTGTAATTGTCAAAGCTTCGGTGTGTAAAATAGAAATTTAACTTTTTTTAAAGGAACACACCGCCATTTGACTTATTGTTTACTTAACTTGCTTATGTTAACTGGAATCTTACTTAACTGGAAGTTATGACCCAAAGACTGGAGTCAGTCATTTATGGATCTTGGATATGTGATCGCTCTATTATGCACGAAAGTCAGCAGACCTAGTAATATAACGATATCTACTTTATTAATACCTGCTCTCATCTGCGTTCTCACACGCTCTGTTAAAGCCCCATTTTTCAGGGTTCGATCCGACTGTGGCACAGAACAATTATTTATTTTATACTTTTCTCTTTCTCTTTTGCTCCCCTTGCCAGATATTTTCTCCGGTTCTGATTTTTCAGGGTTCGCGTTCTCTGAACTCTTGTTTGCCTTTTCGTCTAAGTACATTAATTTTCAATCCGCAGAAGCAGCGTTTGTTTTTCCTGACCTCACTGTCTGCTCCTGTGTTTGGTTATCATTCAGACGATGTGAAAACCTTAGGTGTATTGACCAACTGTCTTCGCACCATTCTTGTTTTAAATTATCTTTCCGCTCCATTATCTTAAATGTATTGGTAGCACACACACACACACACAAACACACACACACACACACACACACACACACACACACACACATACACACACACACACACTGGGGTCTCGTTGTACATTATCATCACTTATTAGTTCTTTGACATGTTTTACAAGCCACCATGCATCTAAATACATAGGCTGACAAATCGAAGATCATTATGAATAAATACTTACGCTTTACTATTTAGCATTGTCTTCATATGAACACAGTGTCATCCATCTGAGTGTATGCATGCATGCATGCGGTATGTCCAGACTTGCAATTTCTCAACTTTAGTGGAGGCGGATTCTTGTCTCTTGGCAACATCGTTCATCCGTCAACCGAGATGTATGCCATAATGATGACTTGACTACTTGGTCGAGTGATACTAAATATACTTCTACTTTAAATTGAAAGTAAATTTAGCAATTACGTAGTTCAGGAACTAATAATAGCGAATGGGGCTCATTATTGTCTGTACCCCATTCATGCTCACAGAACAATGACTGTATCGACTTGACACGAGGGTGGTAGTAATAATAACGTTAAAGAAAAAATGCAGGGATATTAAAAAATAAAATAAAATACTGAAATATAATCATTGTAATATATCTGTAATCATACAAATGTGTACAGGATAGGACATATCTGAGTGGAGACGGAAAACCAACAGGAATGAGAACAGGCACACGATTGTCTAAATCTCACACTGAGCATCAAGAACCTGTTATGGTCAAAGCAAGCTGTCTGGGGACAAAGAACATTTACGGAGTTGCAGTCTTAGTGTCAGACCAGAGCTAACTGTGTCGTAATGTTTTACGATGGTACTTCTCTTCTGTGTTGTCTGTAACCTCTGGGCAAAGTCGAAAATAAAATCATCTACCCTGCAAACCAAAGGGCATGCTTCATATTTTCTGTGATCCAGTTTTTGGATCTAAGGCAGTGGTTGCTATATTCGTCAGTAAAAATTGGCAACGTTCAGCCGGGGGACTGCAACAGACACCTACAGAATGTATCACGTGTTTGATGCTATGGAGGACTGATATGGTATTTTAAACCCAAACAAACAGTATTTATAATGTGCTTCTCTGTACTCTCCCCCAATTACAACCTTGCTGTGTCAGCTAACAAATACCTCACAAATAGTTGCTGCATGGCTTTTTTAAACTTCTATTTTATATCTCTTCAGGTGGTAGTGATGCATGCAAGTTGATTGCTGTCTTTGATGCTTTCCGGGAAAATAGAACCATCTACCTCTAAATTGATTTGCACCTGCCTTAAGAGATGACAGAGAGTGGATGGAGTGATCGGTTGAGAGGGTTTGTAACGAGGTATGATTTAATGGTAGATTGTTGATGCATTCTAGAGAGAGGGAGATGTTGGTGCAGGCCATTTGTCGCGCATTTAACCAATTTTTCCGTTGTTATCTCGGGCTCTTGTGGTGTATGAATTTTGTGGCATAACCTGCGTTTGACTCTTATACAATTGTGTGTGACTTAGAGCACTATCTAGCTGTGTTCGTTAACAGCAAACCTCTCCATACTACAGCCATCAGAGGACTCCCAACTCACGTGTAATGATGAAACATGTCCATTGATGGAGAGCCCGTTTCGGTTCCCTCCTCTAGACGAATGGAGATTTGTGTGACGTACTCCATTCTCCAGCCGATTCTTGGGCATAAATCGAGTCTTCAGTTCAGATGTTTGTGAGGTACTGCAATCCCTGTGTATATACATTCTTGACAGATGCCCTGTTTATGGAGTTAGTGATGGTATGGCGTGTAATTTCATATGTCAAACACTGCTGCCATGCATTTGTCTGTTTCCTTGTAAGAGGTAGTCTCTGTTGCTGTCAATCATATTATAGGACTGATGTGAGCATAGTATAAACACTTAAACGTGATCGGATGTCAACAGTGCTATACACCTCTGGAAAGCTATACTATGCCTGTATTACAAAGACTATGTTTCTTCTATGGTGTAGAAAAAAGTACCTTTAGCTTCCTAAAGTTTGTCTCTGTAGTGAGCGTGATAGAAGAGATGTTGTACACTTATGTCCTGCACAAGAGTGTATGTGTTTATGTTCTACAACCATTTCTCTCTTTGCCAGTACCTTCTTGGTACTGACCCCACACACTAGAACAATATTGCAGAATTGACAGGGCAGTTGATTTATGTAAAATGCGTCAAACTCCGTCCGTCTAGAGCTCCACCATGCACAATACCACAAGTTTCTTCTTAACTGCCGCCCGTTGTGGCCGTTCGGTTCTAGGCACTTGAGTCCGGAAACGCGCTGCTGCTACGGTCGCAGGTTCGAATCCTGCCTCGGGCATGGATGTGTGTGATGTCCTTAGGTTAGTTAGGTTTAAGTAGTTCTAAGTCTAGGGGACTGATGACCTTAGATGTTAAGTCCCGAGTGCTCAGAGCCATTTGAACCATTTTTTCTTCTTAACTGTCTGTTATATCATCATGACAGTCTCGTATCAGCTATATACCGGTAACGGTTGCTAACCTCTTCGACATGCGCGCATCTGGAGAGATCTTGTGCACGTAGATCGTTGCCATAAGTAACACTGGTGCAGAATAGTCTTTGCTGAACAGCAGTTATGAATTCGGCTCGCTCTGTTCCTTCACAAGACATGAATGTAGCACATATAGTAACCTCATACTTCTGTGCAGCTGCAAATAAAATGAGTGACAATGTTGAAAGGCAGATTGGTCAAAGACAGTGCAGGGAGACCCTTCAGTCTCCAACTTTATCCTAACAATATAACAATGCTCTGTGACTCCCATCAGCATAGGGAAAGATGTGCAATCGTAATCATAAATTACATACTATGATCGAAATGCCAGAACTATGTAGATCTATATAAGATGCTATCTGGTATATATATATATTCAAGAATTAACAATGAATGGATGTACTGCACAGTCATCTATCTACATTCATGAAGCTGGTACATGGTACTTGCAAAGTAGTGGAGGGGTGGCATAGCGATGACACAGAAATTGATTGCACTACCAATTGCAATGTTTATTACACTATATTATCTCATACTGATGGTGTATTTTCCATCTGCTCACTGGTACATTGTTGATTACCTCATAATGATTGACTGAATCACTTGTGTGAGATGGAGAGAGAGTCCTGGTTGCAGCAACATCTTCCATGGATGGCTAACACTGAAACAGTGATTACATACATGGCTGCAATATGAGGAATCAATCAAAACAGAACACCAAGACATCTACTACCCTGTCTCTGTGAAAGATGAGTTTAAATGTAGAGGGCATCACCACTGAACAGCTGTTTGGAAATACCCCATCATGAGGTCTTCCTCATTTTTGTCAATAAGAAACTCTGCCTCTGCCTTTAATTTCAATCATCCTGTGTGTTGTGAGAGCAGTGCCATAATTTACACCATGTGATATCCAGTTTTCTGTGAGAGCCAATGGATCAAGACATGATAATGTCAGTTTATCATCTGACACCGACCTCGAAGTCTTGGTGGAGAAACAAAATCCGTTGTGGTATACAAATATGTAGTCATACACTGGTTGGACATGTCACAGCAGAAAAAACAAATATCAGACAACAACAAAGGCATCCTCTCTTGCGACTGATAGCTTTTGGGATTTGGTCCTCCTAGAGTAAAGCTGATGAAACTTTACAATGGTCTGTGCAAGTGACTTCGATCACTGGCCACCTGCTCCAGTGGACTGATACATGTATATTTAATGGGATCACAACACTGTAGACGGTATTTGTTTCCAGATATACTGGAAGAGAGAGTGTGATAAAATCCACCTGAGTCCTCTATCAGATGACATTAACGGAGTTTTTATAATTGGTAGTTTTTCTCTCTTGGATGGTACAAAATAACGACGACAGAGAGATTGTTAGGGTGACAGACATGAATGTACCATGAGCGACGCAGATTCCCTTTAGACTGCAGTACTTACATATAGTTTGCAGATACATCCAAATGCAGTAACAAAACCTGTGTCCTTCCTCTAGTTTGCATCACTGCCCGTACTGTCTTTTTTACTACCTCATGTTGCAGGAAATAGCTTTGTTTGGTGCTGGCCTTAGACATTGTACATGGTTGGTGGAACTATGACAACGTTTTTCCGTTTCCACAGTGTAGTCAAAATATGTCCTGTTGCATTAACTCAGCTCACCCTGTTTCTCCAACGGTTGCAGAAGGTCATAGATATAGCGCTCTTCTACTTGTGCTCGGTTTCAACTTAAATTGTGACTATCACATGGACAAAGCTGAAGGAAGGATGGGGCTGAGACTGAGGAATAATTACGAGATGCATAGGGAGTGTCCAAATCCGCATTGGAGTTTTTCTTTATGGGATTCCTAGACGATAGGTTCAAAAAAGGCGACTTGTTTCGAGATATGAGAGAGCCAAAAATATGATGCACTAGTGGCTGTAATCATTAAAAGACATCTCCACAGGATCCAAAGCAAATGTGTGGTTGAATGGAGATATTTGATTCCAAATTGCAGACAACACATCTACCAGGAAGTATAATGCTATAGATCTGAAAAGCCAGTTTATTGGTCATAGAATTTTATATATTTCTTAAGACCTCAATCCAGTGTTGCATTTTTTTAAAAGTGATACGTCACTTAGCACACCACCCACTGTATGTGATCATTCTCAACCAACCATAATCCTCCCTCACTTACAACCCAGTGGATATATCGCACAACCACTGATATGGCACTGAGCCAAGGTAGAATCCATTACAAAAACTGTTTGTTAGCGTGAGAAATACATAGCTGCGGCGTGATGGAGCTACAAATATCGACTTAACACCACGTTACTTAGCCGAATCACTTTGTAAGTTCAGTGAGAAGAATGATTTTATCACAAGCTTACACTGCTGGTGACGTGCACCCACGCTTTCAGTCTGTTAATACATATACCAGCGATTACTGTCTATATTCAGTGTCCTAAATATTTGTGTGGAAGACCACTTCATTCAGAGGCGAAACCATATATCGATATATAAAGCCTGTATAGTTTTTAACCTGGATATCATCAGCGCTAGGAGCACCGTGGTGTAGAGGTAGCACATTTTTGATTAGTAATCAAAACATCCTTAGTCCCGGGTTCGAAACTCGCCACCACTTAAATTATGATTAATAATCAGCATTGGCGGCCAAAGACTTTTAGCATAAGAAGTCACTCTCATTCTGCTAATGGCCTTGTAAAAGAGGGTGGAGGAGTGGGTAGAAGTTCAGGGCACTCTATTATACTTGTGATGGAAACTGCCCCCAAAGTTGGAAGAATCAGCAATGATCAATGGTTTGAGGATACAGAAGGCAATGGAAACCACTGAATTAAAGGCACATAACGTGTATCCACAAGACATGTAGTTTGTAACTGAGAAAGGGTCATGATGATCTCTTCTTTGGCAAAAGTTTCCGGAATAGTCTTCCATTCAGATCTCTGGGAGGGGACTGCTGAGGGAGAGGTGACAGTGAGAAAAAACTAGCCAGCGAAAGGACAACATTCTATGAGTCGGGGTGTCGAATGTCAGAAGCTTGAACGTGGTAGGGAAGCTAGAAAATCTGAAAAGGGAAATGCAAAGGCTCAATCTAGATATTGTAGGTGTCAGTGAAATCAAACGGAAAGAAGACAAGGATTTGTGGTCAGAAGAGTCTAGGATAATATCAACCACAGCAGAAAATGGTATAATGGCTGTAGGATTTGTTACGAATAGGAAGGTAGGGCAGAGAGTGGGTTACTGTGAACAGTACAGTGATAGGGTCGTTCTTATTAGAATCGACTACAAACCAACACCGACAACTATAGCTCAGGTGAACATGACAATGTCTCAAGCTGAAGATGAAGAGGTAGAGAAAGTATGTGATATTGAAAGGGTAACATAGTACGCAAAGGGAGATGGCTCAAACGGCTCTGAGCACTATGGGACTGAACATCTGAAGTCACCAGTCCCCTAGAACTTAGAACAACTTAAACGTAACTAACCTAAGGACATCACACATATCCATGCCTGAGGGAGGATTCGAACCTGCGACCGTAGCGGTCGCGCGGTTCCAGACTGAAGCGGCTAGAACCGCTTGGCCACAGCGGCCGGCTAAGGGAGATGAAAATCTAATATTCGTAGGGGACTGGAATGTAGTAAGGGAAGGTGTAGAAGATTATAGGAGAATATGGGCTTGCGACAACGAATGTGAGAGGAGTGAGACTATTGATTTCTGTAATAAATTTCAGCTAGTAATGGCGAATACCATGTTCAAGAATCACAAGAGGAGAGAAGAGTGATACAAAAACATCTCATGTTACATGATGGTTAGACAGATTCCGAAATCACATACTGGATTGTAAGGCATACCCAGGAGCAGATATATATTCAGATCACAATGTAGTAGTGATGAAGAGCGGGCTGAAGTTTAAGAGATTAGTCAGGAAGAATCAATATGCAAATAAGTAGGGTATGGAAGTGAAACATCCCCTTTGAACAATTTATATACGACTGTGCTTAACCTGACACACAATATTTTTAGCGCAACGCAATCTGACTTTCAAAATTTCCTACTAAAGAATGGCCCTGACAAACATTAAACTATACCTTTCACAAATCACTTACCTCACAAAAATCTTCGCTGCTCAAGCTACTGCAATACAGCGAGCGCCACTACTGCCAGCTAAATAAAAGATTCAAACTACTGAAGGCACTAACTACTGATAGGGATAGTTAGCAAATGAAAGATATTAATAGAGAACAAACAATGTATTTACCTTGATATCATCATATATAAATATATCAGTTCATGAAAAATTACAAAACTCCGCCATCTCTCTCCCCACATCCACCACTGCTGGCGGCTCACCTCCAACTGCGCAACGCTACGCGCTGTTCACATCCAGCTGCCGCTGCCCAACACTACAATGGCAGACAACAATGCAAACTAGCCACAGAAGGCACACAGCACAGCCAGTGATTTCACTTTGAGCGCTACGTAACGTTGCCAATAAGAAAACAAACAGCCTACTTACATAGAGAAAACATAAACAGCCTACTTACATAGCCCCCATGCTCCCCACAAAAAATTTTTACAAATGGTTTGGGCAGTGCCCAATACAGATTTGAAAAAATTTTTCATAATTACAATAACAAAGATATCAAATGCACACACTTATTGATACAACGTTGGTCAAAAGCTAAAATTTTGTCACAGTCCATAAAGACAGTCCTGATCATTCATTACAGTAAAATATAGTGTTTTTCTCAAAGTCTGAGCAGTAGAAGAAAATGCACACGGAAGTAGTGGATTTCCAGGCAGTCTTGAAGAAGTAGTGTTGTCCTTCCAACGGAAAGACAGTGCTGACTCTCGACATGCAGACAAGTATTGGGTCACAACAGAGCAAACCCACTGCAGAGTCAGTCGAAGTTTTGATGAATATTGGTAGGTAGGTCATCACAGAGCAGACCCACTGTAGTCCTGGTAGAGATTACGGTATTGGTGGGCCACCAGAGGTGCAGACCCACTGCAGGCCTTGTAGAAATAATGGTACTGGTGAGTCAGCAAAGGTGTAGACCCACTGTAGTCCTTGTAGAAATGGCCAGCAGCCATCTGTTGCGACTGTGCAGGTGCACAATCACCATCGAAGAGTCTTGCAGAGAATATAGCAAGTCCATAAACCACCACTTGTGCACTCACAAAGTTTTTGGAATTGTCCTTAGAACCAGCAATGCTGTTATCCAGTCCCTTGCTGAATTATTAACACACGTGCAAACACTAACAGTCCCTACTCCTCACATATTGTCCATATACTATGACCAACAGAAACGTGTGCAGTGAAATGTAACTTACAAGTTAATAATATCATGAACTGGTGACAATTACAATTTTATAACATAAGAATACAATAAAGGTATAAAATACATAATTAAAAACATAATAATACAGATAACATTTGTAGGAATAGGGGCTTTACAAAAGAATAGAAATAAACATATACATTAGTGTTACAGGAATTATGACATGAGTACATAGATAAAAGATCAGAATAACCTTCGAAACATCAACTTCACACATGAGCATTAAAACAAAATGAATAATGTCTAACATCTTTACAAAGTAAATAACATATTATTAATGTCAATTATATTCGAGGATAACAGTATTCCTCATCATAGTGAATGTAGCTTAATATTAAAAGAAGAAAAAATTCTATGAAACTACACAGAGACAGGAAGAAAACAAATATACAAGGGTACACAAACATATAGTGGGATAACACAAAAGGAAAGGACAGGGTTCGTTTTCAGTGTCACATTTGGTACTGCAGTCCAACCCAAAACTTCATATATCTTTCCTCTTATTTCATCCTTTGTTTCCACCAAAAAAATTCTATCTAAGCATGCTTTCTGTATTTATATGTTCACACATTGCTTACCTCATCATTTATTTCCAAGAAAATCCTACCTATACCTCGTTCCTGTATTCTATTCATATTTCTTTCAAAATAATTATTTCTGATTGTACAATACTCATTGGGGCCCAAATCTTTCTTCGCAATGCATTCTTTACCTATTCTCCATATTCAGTTTCTTATATAGTCTACCCCCTCTTAAGCTAACTTAAATCTACTGAGCTCAGATATATATACCAAGGGACGAGGCAATGCAGCATCACAACAAATCAACACACACAGAAATGACAAAAAATGCAAATTGGCAAAGCTAGCAGCATAAATTAGCAAAGCAAGTGCAATATTACAACTAATATAAGGCAATGCGCCGCAACAATAAAAATAAACCAATAGTAAAACTAGCTTAACAGAGTAATACAAAGTGAAATTTAGTAGCACTATGCCTGGCAAACAGCAGCGGAAATAACTTATATCTAAACATGACAAAGCTTAAGCAGAAAAAATATTACAGTAAAAACAACAATGCAGACAAGAGAAATGTCTATTCACATCTTAATGTCTATGTAATTAAAGTGGTGCACCATAACAATTGATTGTAAAAAAATATTACCATGTACTTGAAAAGAAAATTATGTATTACTGTTACTAGTTCCTTCTTATTGTTCTTCCCTTTCCAAGTGCTCCTTTTTTAAAGAATGTGGATCATAAAATAATTATTTAATAGATCTGTTGACAGAAAGTGTTCACATTAGCAAATGCATTTCATTTTATAAAAGCAATGCTGCAACACAGCTGGAAACCAGATATTAAATGAAATAAGCAATTATGAAAAGCAAAGCATAAACATATCATTCAGTAGTCATGTGACATTTCATTTCATAAATTAATGGCTCTCAACTCTCGTAGAAAGACACTTGTCATAATCAGGTGTGCAGATGTACGAAGATTCCCCATCAATTCATAAGCATTTCAGTAATTAGCACAAAGTACGAGTAATCATATGTTTTCAAGTAACGAGCGTGTCACATTAGCGATGAAAGGCACACCCTAATGGCTTGTTCTCCAGGTGTTTGACACAGCTGTGTGCCCACAACGCATTACAAAAATCATATGTTTTCAAGTAACGACGTGTCGCATTAGCGATGAAAGGCACACCCTAATGGCTTGTTCTCCAGGTGTCTGACACAGCTGTGTGCCGACGACGCACGTGCAGGTGGTCACTTAACTTTCTTATGGAAATATTTACGACATTTTTCCGCTACAGAGACAGTCTCATATAAACATTTCACAGGTCGAGAATTTACGTTGCAAATGTGTAGAAACAAACTCCTATGAATATAACAGTGTCCAAAAAATTTTCGCCGGCATTGTGATACATTCACGCATTTACACACACATTTCATAACTCTTAAAGTACGATTCTTGGTTTCCAACATCCTTTTTCACAAGTCAAGAGTCCCTAAACACTACTCATTATTCCTTACCTTATTCGTCAACACTTGTTCAATATTTCATCATAACATACGTGGCATAATCAAATAACTCATATAGCATTAGCTTATTGATCATAAACGTACCTCAACAGCATAATACACATCGTCGTCGTAAAAATAACATCATAACACCTCAGTCAAATCTCAAAAGCGTCGTAGCTTTCTGCAATTGTTTCAAAACCTAAAGAAAATTCTCTGCTCATTTCAGTAGTGTCATCTACCTCAAACGTACTTTAAAAAATCATGATCTCATACCAAATACATCATTCAAAGCTCTCATAGTATCACAATGGTACCAAAAAAATATGAACAGTGCACAAAGTACAGACAAAATACAATTTCTTAAGTGTGAAGTTACCCAACTGTGTAATTGCGTAAACATCTGTCACTGACGTAGTAAAAAGGTTTGTCTCTCTCAGTTAAATGATCAGATAGCTGTGTAATTTATGTGTTAGAAAAATATGGTACCGATGTGTAAAGTTGTATAAGCAAATACCATATTAGCTAGGGTTCCTTGTGGTTGCCACACACATGGTACACAAAGTAGGCGTATACCCCCCTGAGGATTATTGTAATTATACCCTCAGGTGTTACAGATTACAGCAATGGAATGAAATGTATCACGGAAAACTTTCTTTGTAATTCAAAAATCTTTAAAAATAAATGTTTCAAGTACAAAATTAAGCACTCAAATACGTGTCCTGTAGCGCTAAATGTGCAACTTGTTGTAAGATAATCTCTGGGAAGTGTCGTAGTTATTGTCCTCCGAAAGCTAAGTTCTGCAGAAGTCAATGTACTTACCTCATGATACACAAAAGTGAAATGCTTTGCGTATAGATAACTTAGTTATTACGCTTATTGCCGTAATGAGGAAAGTACTGTGCTGTAACGTATTGTTGTCCTACGTAAAAGGCTGTCTCCTTGTAGCAATAGCACAAAAGTTACTACTAAAACATGTCTTACTTTATAGAAGAATTCAGAAAAAACTGTGCAGATATAAAACAGATACACCGCAAAAGCAACATTGTAAATTGTCACGCATTAGCAGCGTCGTGATAAAATCGTGTAGCTGTCACATAAACTAACCACTGTGTCATCTGGCATTTCACAGAAAGCACCTCAAATCCTGAATCCACTCTCAAGCAAACCAAAATGTTGCATGAAAATTTCATTAGCAGTGCTGGTATATGTTCTAAGTATGTAAGCCGTATATTCATTACGTAATCGTGCAACTAACAAGGAGGAATGTATAAATAACAATACTGTGTCTGTCGTCTGTTCGCAATAACAATGCATTAGCAATTACTTGTCTAAGTTACCTATGTTCTTGACTGGATGGTTAGTTAGCTTTTAAACATAGTTGCATGTTAACAGTTTCTCAGTGTGACAAATTGTACAAGTAGCGTGAAGTGAAAATTGCAAAGACTAAGTTAAAAAGCAGATTATCTGTCAATAAATGGTTTTACATGAGAAATGTGGTGTAATCCTTTACTCTTCCTAGTACGCAGACTTTCAACTTCAACGGAATTATCATGTGGTATACGTCGGTGAGGAGTGCTAAAAATTTTCTCAAGGTTATCGTCTTATGTTATTTTTCTCGGAGCTAGCGGGCGCACGCGGCTGCCTGCTGCATGCGGTGTGAGTCATTGTCTGTCCCTTTGTTGGCGCGCGTCGTTATTGGGATTAGGAGACCTAACTTCTACAAATTCACGTTGTCGAAAGTGCCCTGCTCTGTTTGAATCCCGCCAGTTCTGATGAAATTCAGGTCTGTCGTTATGATTATCTCGTCTGTCGTCATGTCGGTAGATTTCATAATTTCTTTCTTGTCGGTCACGTGGTGGAGAGTTTCTCCCTGAATCGTAACTGTGCGCCGAACTGTTGCGTCTGAAGTTGTTCTGTCTCCCTTGATAGTATTTATTTTGGTTCCCATATTGTCTGTTTCTCTTATTGTCTCTGTGATAGCCATTACCACGGAGAGGTGATCTTTCCCTGTAATTATTACTACTCTGCCAACGGTTGTAATACGGGTAGTGTCTATTTCGGTCACGATTTGTGTTGTGAGAATAGCCTTGTCGCGTCCAGTTATTATTTCTTTCATCGCGGAATTGCGACTGATGTGATCTGTAATTGTTGTGCTCCTGTTTCCGCGTTCCCCGATTGTCAGTGTCAATTTCCAATTCTTGTAACAGACCCTGAAATGCTTCAATGTCATCTTTGCAACGTCCTGCTAAAATAATATGCCGTAAATGTTCAGGCAATTTGAGTAAGCAAATGCGGATGAGTTCTGAGGGGCTGTATGGGTTTGAAAGATATTGATTCTTATGCAACATGTCTTCAAAATATTTCACAAGACTGGAGAATTCAGATTGTTCGAAATGTTTCATCATTATGATACCATGTTTTACCCGGTCTTGTGTGGCTTGAGACCAATATGCTGAGAGGAAGGCATGGTAAAATTCTCCTTCACTGTGGCAATCGTGAATGACCGACCGCATTCTTACAGCTGGTTCATTCTCTAAGTAGCCACACATAAATTCTAATCTGTGCTCTAATGACCAGTTGGGAGGAAAACAATGAGAGAATTGATGGAGCCATGCTTGTGGATGAATGTCGTTGCCAGAATTCTTAAATGTTTTTAATTTACGTGTAGTAATGAACAGCTTATAGTCAAAGTCATCATGTCGGCGAGTCGCATATCGGTCATTGTTATGTCGTTTCGGCGGTTCCATTTCAAAATTCGGTGCACCTTGCCAATTTCTTTCATAACTTCCGAAGTGTCCTGTGTTATTATTTTGTGGTTGTTCCGTATTTCTAAGTCCCTCTTCCCGTATTGGGGCGCGAGTATCCTCTGAAATACGTAATTCTTGTATTAACTGTGTCAGCTGATCTTGAACTTCCCGGATTTCTCTTTGGTGTTGCGTATTAATCTGATTCTGATTTTGTTTGAATTTCCTAATTTGTTCGCACTCTTCAGTGTCAGTGAAGGCTACAGGTCTTGTGTCATTCAGATCATCATCTACCTTTGTAGATAAGTTAGTGACCTGATCCGAAAGTTCGGCTACTTTCTCCGATAGTGAACACATTTCCTCAGTGTGTTTTTCTGAACCAAGTTTCAGAGTGTCCATTTGTGTTGAAATCGTATCTACTGTGTCCTTTAAGTTTCCCTGAGTTATTGCAAGTTGCGTAACCGAATCGGTAGATGCAACTGAGTCAATTTTAGCCCACAAGGTCTCATGATTTTGATGAACAATGGCTTGCAGTTCTTTTATGGCTGCTTCGTGATTCTGTAATGCATTTTCATGCCGCGAAAAAATAGGTTGAAAATGCTCACAAATTTGTGTTTTTACGTCATTACAGACTTTTTGACATTTCGATTCAATGTTATGTAACTCAGTAGTTAAATCTTCACGTGTTTGTTCAAGCGTGGTGTGAAGATTTTGTTCCATTGCGTCTAACTGTTGCTGTGTTTGTCTCTGATTTTGTTCCATTGTGTCTAACTTTTGAAGCTTTTGCTGTGTTTGTCCCATTTGTTGTATTAATTGTAATAACAATGCATTGGTGTCTGAAACATGTTCCTCAGTGCTTTTCGGCAGTGAATTTACACCGGAAACATTCACATTTTGACAAGCAGAAAATGTGTCTTGACTTATTTGAGAAAACGGTGAGGATCCAAAACCTGAATCTACAGTATTTGCGAGATCGTGTCGTGTCATTTCGGCTTCCTGAGGCGAGCTATTGCCGACCGATCGATCGATAATGCTGCCCTCTTCACTAATTGTTTCACTGTCCACGCCATTGTTTGACGCCCGCTCCATTTCCCTGTGCACAGTTACCAAATTACTACTTTGAACATCAGTAAATTCATTACTCGGCGGCGCTGATAAGCTACGCTCGTCATCACTATTATTTCTCAGTTTAGTTTGGAGCCTAGTGTTACGTTTTTCACACGCCATTATTGTCACAGTATTTCACACGATAACAAAGAAAAGCACAATTTGAAGATCAAAAATAAGAGAACACATTAAAATAGCACTGAAAATAATATCTAGTTAATTGCAGCTGCGAAATACTTGGTGCAAATCTACATGCATGCCAAAACTGTTTTACTGTACAACAATGAAAGACTGCAACTACAAAGGAGATTTTCTCTACAATTACGCGCTAGCAATAAACAATAGCTACACTAATTACACAAACTACAAGAAAAAATCAGAAGATTCCAGTGAGGTATCCTCGGCTAAGGGTCGCCATATGAAACATCCCCTTTGAACAATTTATATACGACTGTGCTTAACCTGACACACAATATTTTTAGCGCAACGCAATCTGACTTTCAAAATTTCCTACTAAAGAATGGCCCTGACAAACATTAAACTATACCTTTCACAAATCACTTACCTCACAAAAATCTTCGCTGCTCAAGCTACTGCAATACAGCGAGCGCCAGTACTGCCAGCTAAATAAAAGATTCAAACTACTGAAGGCACTAACTACTGATAGGGATAGTTAGCAAATGAAAGATATTAATAGAGAACAAACAATGTATTTACCTTGATATCATCATATATAAATATATCAGTTCATGAAAAATTACAAAACTCCGCCATCTCTCTCCCCACATCCACCACTGCTGGCGGCTCACCTCCAACTGCGCAACGCTACGCGCTGTTCACATCCAGCTGCCGCTGCCCAACACTACAATGGCAGACAACAATGCAAACTAGCCACAGACTGCACACAGCACAGCCAGTGATTTCACTTTGAGCGCTACGTAACGTTGCCAATAAGAAAACAAACAGCCTACTTACATAGAGAAAACATAAACAGCCTACTTACAGAAGTACTAAAGAATGATGTGATATCTACCGCATTCCTTGCAGTTGTGACAAGTCGTATACTGGTCAGACTATCTGGACTGTGGAGGGCCAGTGTACTGAGCATATCCAACATTGCATCACATTGTCTATGGAGATCCTGGCATGCACTTCCAGCTATTGAAGATAGTATTATTAAGGAAGCAGTTCAAATTAAATTAGCAAGTAAAGTTACAAGCAGAGAGGGTGGTTTTTATTTGGGTTACGGCCACGCGGGATTAGTCGAGCGGTCTAGGGCGGTGCAGTCATAGACTGTGCGGCTGATCCCGGCGGAGGTTCGTGTCCTCCCTCGGTCATGGGCGTTTGTGTTTGTCCTTAGGATAATTTAGGTTAAGTAGTGTGTAAGCCTAGGGACTGATGACCTTAGCAGCTAAGTCCCATAAGATTTCGCACACATTTGAACATTTAGATTACGCATGGAATCCTGCTCTCTTTTTTGTTTCACTGTCGATAACTTCTGACTTCTGACGTCGGTCTTCTTTGTTTGTGAAGGCGCTACTGTTTTCATTGTGTGTGTGTGTGTGTGTTTTATCTTTCTGGAGTTTCTCTGCAAACCGAGGTTCTAAATTTCCTTGGACAGCGCTTACTTGCCTTGTTGTGATTACGATGAAATGACAGGCACTTAATATCTGACGCAAGGCACTGGGGTATGTGCGCTGTGGAGACAACGAAGTAGACATAAGGTATGGTACTCATTTAATTTGTCTGTCTGCAACCCACCTACCTCAACCTATGAAGCACTGACGCGTTCAAAAAAATGGTTCAAATGGCTGTGAGCACTATGGGACTTAACATCCGTGGTCATCAGTCCCCTAGAACTTAGAACTACTTAAACCTAACTAATCTAAGGACATCACACACATCCATGCCCGAGGCAGGATTCGAACCTGCGAGCGTAGCAGTCGCGCGGATCCGGACTGAGCGCCTAAAACCGCTAGACCACCACGGCCGGCCGCGTTCAAATAGATGGATGTTGCAGACGTAGTGCACATAAGAATCCATTGTTATTTTTAACTGTTTAGTGGTCTCACTACTCGTGTGGTGTTCGATTACACCGCAATAGTGGGGGTTCGGTAGAACGAAGACTTCACAAGTCTACGTTTTACATCAAAGGGACATGGTGTCAATCATACACTGGCTTAATACTAGTGAAAGTGCATGAAGAAAAGGAAGTCATTTTATCTGTTGACTGCTTATCATGACTGCTACAGGCACCCAGAAGACATGATCGGATGACAGTGTCAGTGTACAGTACAAGTAGACACATTGGGCGACTACGTAAACAATTATAGCCGTAATTGTCTGTGTCAAGTGGAGCGAGCACCAAAGTGCATAAGCGTTGTTGGCGTTTAGCAGCTCTGGTAGGATACATAACTGCGTCACTCGGAGGTTCGAGTCTTCCCTCGGGCATGAGTGTGTGTGTTGTCCTTAGTTTAAGCTAGATTAAGTAGTGTGTAAGCCTAGGAATGAACAGTCTAATGAGTACACAGTATGGTTTGAGAGTAAATCGGAGAAAGACGAAGGTAATTAGAAGTAGTAGAAATGAGAACAGCGAGAAACTTAACATCAGGATTGACGGTCACGAAGTCAATGAAGTTAAGGAATTCTGCTACCTAGGCAGTAAAATAACCAATGACGGACGGAGCAAGGAGGACATCAAAAGCAGACTCGCTAAGGCAAAAAAAGGCATTTATGGCCAAGAGAAGTCTACTAATATCAAATACCGGCCTTAATTTGAGGAAGAAATTTCTGAGGATGTACGTCTGGAGTACAGCATTGTATGGTAGTGAAACATGGACTGTGGGAAAACCGGAACAGAAGAGAATCGAAGCATTTGAGATGTGGTGCTATAGACGAATGTTGAAAATTAGGTGGACTGATAAGGTAAGGAATGAGGAGGTTCTACGCAGAATCAGAGAGGAAAGGAATATGTGGTAAACACTGATAAGGAGAAGGGACAGGATGATAGGACATCTGCTAAGACACGAGGGAATGACTTCCATGGTACTAGAGGGAGCTGTAGAGGGCAAAAACTGTAGAGGAAGACAGAGATTGGAATACGTCAAGCAAATAATTGAGGACGTAGGTTGCAAGTGCTACTCTGAGATGAAGAGGTTAGCACAGGAAAGGAATTCGTGGCGGGCCGCATCAAACCAGTCAGTAGACTGATGACCAAAAAAAAAAAAAAAAAGCCTAGGGACCGATGACCTCAGCAGTTTGGTCCCATAGGAACTTACGACAAATTATATACGTAGCGGGAAGAGATTCAGATGTTGAGTGACGACTGTGAATGAGACGTAGATGCTGCATACCTGAGTGACACAGTGTTATCGAAACCTGACTGTTTGAAACGGAACTTACTGTGCGCCTCCGTGTTGCAGGCTGATCGAATCTAGGCATACTCGTCGTCAAGGATGCAGTCGTCCATGTCGCGACGACCACAAGAGAGGATCGCGTATTGTGCACCAACCACATCGTAACGCATTCAGATCAGCGCCTGCCATCCGAGGATAACTGACTGACTCCCTGCAACATCGTATGTCAAACTCGCAGCAACTGAGCTAGGAAATTACCGTCCTATGCTTAGGCTGTCATTTACACCACAACACAAACGGTTGCGTTTGGGACAGTGCCATGATCGGGAAGCATAGACTGCCGACGAATGGTGTCGAATTATGCTGAGGGAGAATCACACTTATGCACTACCTCGGATGACCATCGTCAGAGAGTACTGGGAAGCGGTTCTATTCTTCCACTGTTTTGTAGGGGTCGCTACTAGCGTCATGGTGCGTCATGGTGTTGTGATTTCAGATCACGACTGCTAGCGATTGAGGGTGTTTTAACGGCACAGCAGTACTTCACGGAAATCCTGCATTCTCGTATTGTCTCTCACGCAACCGTACCGTGGTACCATATTTCAACAGGACAATGCTCGTCCACAAATAGCACCTATCTCCGTGAGCTGTGGTGTGTGATGTTGAGGTACTCCCGAGGCAAACGAGTTCTCCAAATCTGTGTCTGACAGAGCATGCGTGAGACCAGCTCGGGCACCAACTCCGTCCCAGTGGCAGTGTCCAGCGGATGAAAGTTCAGCTGGACAAGTTGTTCATCATCTGGCCTCAGCAAAGGATGCAACGGTTTTATGACACCCCTACCATAGGAACTAGTTCATGTATCCAGACCAGAGAGGGTGCAACGCCGTACTGATGAGTGGTTTCTGAGTGGCAAATTCTTTGCTAATTTCATGCGATTTTGTAACAACTGAAATAACATACCCACTCAATCCTGAAAGTTTCATTTCGTTCACTCTTCCACTTCTGAGTGATTCAAATTTCTTGTCTGGTAGTGTATAGTCCATCTCAACAAATTCATCATTTTGGAAAACTATTTTTTCGCTCTTGTCGTTCTCCACTTCTTATAAAAGCAAAACTGTCATCAACTCAGAGACCGATTTGAAAGCAACAGTACTTTGCTGCATATCGTCCTATTACAGTTAGTGTGCCATGGTCAGTTTGACCTTTGAACCGACTTTCCTAGCCAGTGACGCGGGGGCCACAGTGTAACACTATGGAACATTGCCAGAGGTGAAAGAAGTGGTAATCGACAGATAAAAATCGTAGGACTAACGAACCCGCAACAACTAGATCTGTAGCCGGTAGATGCATCCGACAAAAGGTTTTACATTGTTGGATTAAAAAAGTAGTGACAACCTGTTGTAATTGATACCAAATTTTATTGGCAGACGTTCACTTATTATGTGCCCTCAATATAATCGTCTACACTCATGCTCATAAATTAAGGATAATGATGATACATGGTGAAACAACGCTCTGGTGGGCGGTTTGCGGGTTTAAATCACGGCGGGGTATGACCATGCGATGCATTCGACCTGCGGTCGTCGCACGGTGGCTCTGGCAGCAGTCCACATACCCAGAGGTGTGTTGGTGCATGTCAGAGTACGGTGAAGCGAGTAAGTGTGCAGACGTTTTCAGATGTGCTGATGGTGACTGTGTGTTGAAAATGGCTCAAAGAACATTGATGACGCTATGAGGGGTAGAATACCAGGGCGACTAGAGGCTGGTCAAACACAGCAGGTTTTAGCACGGGCCTCCGTGTGCCACAAAGTGTGATCTCAAGACTATGGAAACGATTCCAGCAGACAGGGAAAGTGTCCAGGCGCTACAGTACGGTACGTCCACAGTGTACAACACCACAAAAAGACCGATATGTGACCATCAGTGCGCGCAGACGGCCAAGGGTTCCTGCAGGTAGCCTTGTTCGGGATCTTACCACAGCCACTGGAACAGTTGTCTCCTGACACACAGTCTACAGACGACTGGACAGGCATGGTTTATTCGCCAGGAGACCTGCAAGGTGCATTCCACTAACCCTTGGTCACAGGAGAGCCAGTAAAGCCTGGTGTTAAGAACACAGTACATGGTCATTGGAACAGTGGTCCCAGGTTATCACGGTTATGTTCATGGACGAGTCCAGGTATAGTCTGAACCGTGATTCTCACCGGTTTTCATCTGGCGTGAACCAGGAACCAGATACCAACCCCATAATGTCCTCGAAAGGGACCTGCATGGAGGTCATAGTATGATGGTGTGGGGTGGGATTATGATTGGTGCACGTACACCCCTGCATGTCTTTGACAAAGGAACTGTAATAGGTCAGGTGTATCGGGACGTCATTTTACACCAGTATGTCCGCCATTTCAGGGGTGCAGTGGGTCCCACCTTCCTCCTGATGGATGATAAAGTACGGCCCCACCGAGCTGCCATCGTGGAGGATTATCTTGAAACAGCAGATATCAGGCGAATGGAATGGCCTGTCTGTTATCCAGACCTAGACCCCATAGAGCACACCTGGGATGCTCCCAGTCAAAAATGGCTCTGAGCACTATGGGACTCAACTGCTGAGGTCATAAGTCCCCTAGAACTTAGAACTACTTAAACCTAACTAACCTAAGGACAACACACACATCCATGCCCGAGGCAGGATTCGAACCTGCGACCGTAGCGGTCGCGCGGTTCCAGACTGTAGCGCCAGAACCGCTCGGCCACCAGCGGCCGGCTTCTCCCAGTCGACGTATCGCTGCACGCCTTCAAACCCCTAGGACACTTCAGGAGCTCCGACAGGCACTGGTGCAAGAATGGGAGGCTATACCCCAGCAGAGGCTCGACCACCTGATCCAGAGTATGTCAACCCGTTGTGCGGCCTGTGTACGTGCGCATGGTGATCATATCCCATATTGATGTCGGGGTATATGCGCAGGAGACGGTGGCGTTTTGTAGCACATGTGTTTCGAGACGGTTTTCTCAACTTATCACCAATACCGTGGACTTACAGATCTGTGTCATGTGTGTTCCCTATGTGCCTATGCTATTAGCGCGAGTTTTGTGAAGTGACACGTTGTGAGGCACCACATTCTGCAATTATCCTTAATTTATGAGAATGGATGTAGTATCTGACCATCTTCCTCCACGCGGATGGAAGCCGCCGTTCACTGTCACTGCGTTCACCTCCGTCGACGTTTCTCAAGGACCGCCCTATGGCACGAGTGATGTCTCCTCTTGCGTTGTAGAGCGTGTCACGAAGAGGTTTGTTCATTCTCGAGAGCAGGTACCAATCGCAGGGACTCATATCGAGCGAGTATGGCGGATGTATCTCCCATCCCCACGTACGTGGGAGCCCCTGCACGGGGATCGCCGTGTGACATCGTGCATTCAGAAGAATGATGGGACGCAGTGTTAGAAGGTAACGTTGCCTTCTTCTAGGTGCGGGACAATGGTGTCGTCGCCAGAAACTACAGTGGTAAGGTTCCTAAGCATACTGTATGGGCGCTTGAACGGGCCTCCCAACTTTCCAGACAGTACACACTGCAATTGACTCAAACACAGATCTCGCCAGTCACTGCTCTAGTTCAACTGACTTTCTGCTATCAGTTACAGACAGCGTGCATGCCACTTGACACCCGTTCTTCATTACGCGGCGCTGTTGCCACTATTTTTTTATCCAACACATCTATTTTGTACAAAAACATACATTTTTCCAATATCACTAACTTTAGTCTCATGAACTTTGCATGATGTTTCTGAATACATCAATGTAATTTGTTTCACACCAAAATTTTGAGTTATCTATCCACGTAGTGATCACAGTTTTATGATACGCTACAATTATTGACAAGTATCAAAAGGACCTTAATTGTGAATTCTGTGCAATACATTCTGTTACTGTCGGGAACTTACTTCAGATGGGAAAATCCTCTTAAAACAATGCTTAATGCTTGTGGTAGCAAATAAACGGGAAAACGGTGTTTCTTTGAACTACATTAAAGACCTCTGTCGTTATTCTGCTGCCCAACTGGCAAAACTCATCCACTACCTTTAGTATTTTGTTTTTCGAGACACTGTCAATTCAATTCACCTGATCTTCGAAGCTATTTTGATATCAGAATTACTCTTTGTAACTTTTCTATGTTTGATATTGTGTACTGAAACAGGATTAAACTGAACTATCTTTATAGCTCGTGTATCTGTGTTGTAATTCAGAACGATGCAAGTGGTGTAATTACGGAAACGCTGTTTGACAAAAAGAGTCCCCAAAACTGTCTGAAACTGTATAACTGTATTTTTGATTAATTTTACCAAAGTGAATAGAAAGCCAAAACTATAAGCTAAATAAACTGTCCTGTGAAACTGTGCTGCGCCGTGTAATAAGCATTGACGCAGTGCGTGATGTCACAATACGTGGCTTATAATTACAACACATAGACTAATGGGATAAAAAGTGTACGTAAAGTACTTATTGAATTTAGATAGAATAAATAACCAAAATGTTTCTGCTAAGATCTCAAGTGAAATTACGTACGCAATCTGACGAAGCAAACTTCCAAAACACTAATTGACACACACGAAAATATAATATTGCGCTGTGAGAATAAGACAGAATGCATATGAAATAAAATTTGAAGCGATCTTTAGCTAAACTGAATGTGATAAGGAATTTTTTAAACAAATTTGACTGTGAATGAGGTAACTGTAACGTAAATGTCCAGTGAAACTGGTTCTAACGAATTTTTATGGCTAACCTAAGTAACGGGAAATCGGTATTGCTTGAAGTGATGAAAATAAAATTTGCAGCGCAGCAGCACGAAAGCTAAACAAAAGAAAAGCCTTTCGCATTGCAGTGCATGGACGTGCAACTATTCTAAAGAGATCAGGTATCAGTTTTAGCTACTGCGTTTTGCAGACAGCAATGCAGCGACATACATTAGCAAAATATATGAAATTCTTTCGCGGCGAAACGGTAGTGGGATTTGAACTGCTAAATGATTGAAAGCATTTTATCCTTTAAGAAACTGTGCTCCATAAGTGATAGTCGTTCCTCAAAAATTACGCTGTAGTGATAAAAGTCATCGGATACCGCCTGATATCGTGTCGGATCTCCTTCTGCCCGGTGTAGTGCAGCAGCCCGACGTGGTGAGGACTCAACAAGTCGTTGGAAGTTCCCTGCAGAAATATTGAGCCACGCTCCCTCCATAACCGTCTATAACTGCGAAAGTATTGCCTGTGTACGATTTTACGCACGAACTGACCTTTCTATTATGTCCCATGGGAATTGTGTTGAGCGATCTGGATGGCCAGAGCGTTTGCTTGAATTGTCCAGACTGTTATTCACACCAATCGCGAACAATTGTGGCCCGGTGACATGGCGCATTGTCATTTATAAAATTTCCATCGTTGTTTGGGCATATGAAGTCCATGAAAAGCTGCAAATGGTCAATGATCAGATCTCTTGGACTAAAGGACCCAGTCCATTCTATGTAAACATAGCCCACATCATTATAGAACTACCACCAACTTGCGTAGTACCTTGTTGACAATCTGGGTCTATGGCTTCGTGGGGTCTAGTCCACACTCTAAACATTACCAACAGCTCTAATCAAATGAAATCGGGACTCATATGAACAGGCCACGGCTTTCTGGTCTTCTAGGATCCAACCGATACGGCCTAGAGCCCAGGAGAGGCGCTGCAGGCGATATCGTGCTGTTAGCAAAGACACGCACGTCTGTCGTCTGCTGTCACAGCGCATTAACACCAAATTTTGCCACACTGTCCCAAGGGATACGTTTGTCGTGCGTCCCACAGTGATTTTTGCGGTCACTTCAGGCATTGTTGCTTGTCTCTTGGCACTGACAACGCTACGCAAACGCCTCTGCTCTCGGTCGTTACGTGAAGGCCGCCGGTCATTGCGTTGTCCTTGTTGTGAGGTAATGCCTGAAATTTGGTATTCGCGCACTAGTTTTGATACTGTGGATCATGAAATGTTGAATTCCCTAACGATTTCCGAAATGGAATTCCCATGCTTTTATCTCCAACTACCAGTCCGCGTTCAAAGTCCCTTAAAACCCGTCGTGGGGCCAAAATCACGTAGCATACCTTTTCACATGAATCACTTGAATACAAATGACAGCTCTACCCATGCAGTGCCCTTTTATACCTTGCGTACGCGAAACTACTGCAACCTATATACAGGGTGTGTCATAATTAATGGCGTAAACGCATACAGTTGAAAGTACACAATACTAGAAGCAAAAACGTGTCAGTAAACATGGGGTCGAAAATGATTGCCTTAAGAGCTACAAGCAATATTTCATTTCGATACTGTGAAACAAATCTCTTCTGGTACAAGTTCTTTGCCTTCCATATTTGGGAAAGTGATAGTATGGACCAAAACAAGAAAAAAAAGTCCAGTAAACATTGAAAGGTGGCTACACTGAGCCACAGCGCCAGAGATTGCGCCAAAGAGTATTATTCAGCCGCCTCCACGGAGTGCCTGTCGAGGACTCGTGGTAGTCAGTGCTTGTCGAGAGCTCGTAGAAGGCAGTGCTTGGAGAGAACTCATAGAAGTCAGTGCCTGTTAAGAACTCGTAGAAGTCAGTGCTTGTCCAGAGCTCGTGGTAGTCTGTGTTGAGATGTTGTAGCAGAGAGTGATTATTGCGAGGTAGCGGCAGGCAGTTCTTGCCGAGAACTTGTGGTGGGCACTGCTTGTCGTGAAGTCGGAGTGAGATGTGATAGCGGAGAGTGTTGTTCCATGTTTTATGCAGTTATTTGATGGGAGAGAGAGCAGATGTTATTCTAATGGAAATACTGTAACGATCAGAGTGCTTTTCGTCAATATATATGAAGGTAAAATATTGCGTGTTTTTTCATTAATTCCATGTTTTAAATAATGCGTCATTACAGGTTCAGTCAACAAAGCATCTGGCGTGTGTTCTTGTATTAGAGTTTAATTCTGCTTTCCTTACGCAATTGTAGTATTTGTAATTTTCTTTCATCACGTCAGTATAATTGGTATTTAAAAATTCTTGTCTTGTTAGAGAAGAACCGTGCCAGATGTGTACGTTGAGTCACACTCCCACATACAGAACAGTTATACTTGTGCTTTGGTTTCGTAGATTTTATAGTTGCTGGGGACTTAATTAATTAATTGTGTTAACGAAAATTTTCATTTCATTCTTTGTTGTTGTTCTAAGCAATCAGATTGCGTAATAATAATAGTCAGGGCCAACCGATTACGAAACAGTGTAATCGGACATACAGCTACGAAAAACAAAAAAAAGTATTTTCAATCATATTTAATTAAGCCCCCATGCACGTGGCGACCGCTGCTTCGGATCGTCCCTTGGAATTCTTCTGATTGTAAAAATAGTAGACAGTAGTATTGTTGTAGTAATTTGTAGTTTAGTAATTGTAGTTTATATTGCATGTGTAGATTTGGTAATTGGAATTCTTCTAATGGTATTTTTCAAAATTTAATTTTTATTGCCTTATATACGCGTTTGACAATTTTGTGCAATTATTTCAATTGTTCGTTAATCGCGTTTGAGGGAAATATTTTGTGTGAATAGTATTGTTGGAGATAAAGTGTCATTGTGTGCAATTTTCATATAGTGACGAGTTTTGTATATTTTGTAAATGATTACATGATCAATGAAAAAGGCAAAAATGATGAATAGTGAGAATGACGAAATTGTTAACATGGCGAACTCGCCAACACAGGACAACAGTATGATGAATAATGAAGTGGAAAACAATGTAATAAGTCGGGGAAATAGTCCGGAACCATTTCAAAATTTTTCTCAATCAGAAAATTCACAGAATCCGAGATCAACGACAGAAGATTCTGAAAGAGTATCGAACACAGATAGCCTTACAGCTATGACGAAGGAAGCTGGTTTTGTGGGAAATGTTAGGGGCGAAAAGAATTTCGAACCGGCTAACATGGAGCAGTTGATGGATGCTATATTACATTTGGGATCACAGATGGGAACTTTTCGATCTGAATTTAAAACAGAGATAGGAGCAATTAAAACTGATATGGGAACAATGGAACCGCGGTTAGGATCTGAATTAAAAACAGTGGCAACACGTTTAGAAACAGAGATGGAAACAATGGAAACACGGTTAGACTCACGAATAGGGACATGTTTCAAAAATATGAAAGATGAGTTAAAGAAAGAAATTAGAGAAGTAGTACAACCGATTTTGAATGCTCACAATAATAGATTAATTGCAGTAGAGATTAGACAAAGGGAACAGTGTAAGTAGGCTGTTTCTATGTAAGTAGGCTGTTTATGTTTTCTTATTGGTAACGCCACCTCTGTATGAAAATCACTGGCTGTGCTGTGTGCAGTCTGTGGCTGCTTTGCATTGTTGTAATACTCGCCATTGTAGTGTTAGGCAGCTGGCTGTGAACAGCGCGTAGCGTTGCGCAGTTGGAGGTGAGCCGCCAGCAGTGGTGGATGTGGGGAGAGAGATGGCGATGGTTTGTAATTTGTCATGAACTGCTATATTTATATATGATGATATCAAGGTAAATACATTGTTTGTTCTCTATTAATATCTTTCATTTGCTAACTATCCCTATCAGTAGTTAGTGCCTTCCATAGTTTGAATCTTTTATTTAGCTGGCAGTAGTGGCGCTCGCTGTATTGCAGTAGCTTGAGCAGCGAAGATTTTTGTGAGGTAAGTGATTTGTGAAAGGTATAGTTTAATGTTAGTCAGGGCCATTCTTTTGTAGGGAATTTTGAAAGTCAGATTGCGTTGCGCTAACAAAATATTGTGTGTCGGTTTAAGCACAGTCATGTATAATTGTTGAAAGTGGACGTTTCATATGTCGACCCTTAGCCTAGGATTGTAGTTTGTGTATTTAGTGTAGCTTTTGTTTATTGCTAGCGCGTAATTGTAGAGAGAATCTCCTTTGTAGTTGTAGCCTTTCATTGTTGTACAGTAAAACAGTTGTGGCATGCATATAGATTTGCACCAAGTATTTCGCAGCTATGCTTGCAATTAACTAGATATTATTTTCAGTGCTATGTTAATGTATTCTCCTATTTTTGCACTTCAAATTGTGCTTTTCTGTGTTATCGTGTGAAATATTGTGACAATTATGACGTGTGAAAAACGTAACACTAGGCTCCAAACTAAACCGAGAAATAATAGTGACGACGAGCGTAGCTTATCAGCGCCGCCGAGTAATGAATTTACTAATGTTCAAAGTAGTAATTTGGTAACTGTGTACAGGGAAATGGAGCGGGCGTCAAACAATGGCGTGGACAGTGAAACAATTAGTGAAGAGGGAAGCATTATCGATCGATCGGTCGGCAATAGCTCGCCTCAGGAAGCCGAAATGACACGACACGATCTCGCAAATACTGTAGATTCAGGTTTTGGATCCTCACCGTTTTCTCAAATAAGTCAAGACACATTTTCTGCTTGTCAAAATGTGAATGTTTCCGGTGCAAATTCACTGCCGAAAAGCACTGAGGAACATGTTTCAGACACCAATGCATTGTTATTACAATCAATACAACAAATGGGACAAACACAGCAAAAGCTTCAAAAGTTAGACACAATGGAACAAAATCTTAAAAAGTTAGACTCATTGGAACAAACTCTTGAACAAACACGTGAAGATTTAACTACTGAGTTACATAACATTGAATCTAAATGTCAAAAAGTCTGTAATGACGTAAAAACACAAATTTGTGAGCATTTTCAACCTATTTTTTCGCGGCATGAAAATGCATTACAGAATCACGAAGCAGCCATAAAAGAACTGCAAACTACTGTTCATGAAAATCATGAGACCTTGCAAGCTAAATTTGACTCAGTTGCATCTACCGATTCGGTTACGCAACTTGCAAAAACTCAGGAAAACTTGAAGGACACAGTAGATTCGATTTCAACACAAATGGACACTCTGAAACTTGGTTCAGAAAAACACACTGAGGAAATAAGTACACTATCGGAGAAAGTAGCCGAACTTTCGGATCAGTTCACTAATTTATCTACAAAGGTAGATGATGATCTGAATGACACAACACCTGTAGCCTTCACGGACACTGAAGAGTATAAACAAATTAGAAAATTCAAACAAAATCAAAATCAAATCAATACACAGTACAAAAGAGAAATCCGGGAAGTGCAAGATCAGTTGGCACAAGTAGTACAAGAATTACGTGTTTCAGAGGACACTTGCGCCCCAATACGGGAAGAGGGACATAGAAATACGGAACAGACACAAAATAACAACACAGGGCACTTCGGAAATTGTGAAAGAAGTTGGCAAAGTACGCCGAATTTTGAGATGGAACGCCGAAACGACGTAACAATGACCGAAATGCGACTTGCCGACATGATGATTTTGACTATAAGCTGTTCATTACTACACGTAAATTCAAAACATTTAAGAATTCTGGCAACGACATTCATCCACAAGCATGGCTCCATCAATTCTCTCATTCTTTTCCTCCCAACTGGTCGTTAGAACACAGATTAGAATTCATGTGTGGCTATTTAGAGAATGAACCAGCTGTAAGAATGCGATCGGTCATTCACGATTGTCACAGTGAAGGAGATTTTTATCATGCCTTCCTCTCTGCATATTGGTCTCAAACTACACAAGAACGAGTAAAACATAGCATCATAATGATGAAACGTTTCGAACAATCTGAATTTTCGAGTCTCATGAAATATTTTGAAGACATGTTGCATAAGAATCAGTATCTTTCAAACCCATACGGCCCCTCAGAACTCATCCGCATTTGCTTACTCAAATTGCCTGAACATTTACGGCATATTATTTTAGCAGGACGTTGCAAAGACGACATTGAAGCTTTTCAGGGACTGTTACAAGAACTAGAAATTGACACAGACAGTCGCCGGATGCGAAAACAGGAAAACAATCACTACAGGTCACATCCGTCACAATTTCGTGACAACAGAAACAATAAATGGCCACGACAAGCCTATTCTTATAACGTAAATCGTGACCAAAACAGACACCACCCGTATGACAACCGTTGGCAGAGTAGTAATAATTACAGGGAAAGATCACCTTTCCGCGGTAATGACTATCACAGAGACAATCAGAGAAACAGACAATATGGGAACCAAAACAATTATTATCAAGGGAGACAGAATAACTTTAGACGCAACGGTCCAGCGCGCAGTTACGATTCAGGGAGAAATTCTCCACACCTTAACCGACAAGAAAGAAACTACAGGAACTACCGACATGACGACAGACGATGTGATCGTAACGACAGACCTGAATTGCGTCAGAACTGGCGGGATTCTAACAGAGCTGGGCCCTCTCGGCAAGGCGAATTTGTAGAAGTTAGGTCTCCTAATCCGATTAACAACGCGCGCCAACAAAGAGACAGACAATGACTCGCGCCGCAGGCACCCACGTGCGCCGGCTGGCTCAGAGAAAAATAACATTGACGCTAACCTTGTGAAAAATTTCAGTATTCTTTACCGACGTATACTGCATGATAATTGCGTTCAAGCTGAAATTCTGAGTACTTTGAAGAGTAAAAGATTGTACCACATTTCACATGTAAAACCGATTATTGAAAGATAATCTGCTTTTTAACTTTGTCTTTGCCATAAAACTTTTCACTTCACATTTCTAGTATGCTTTGTCAGATTTAGAATCTGTTAACATGTAACAATGTTTGAAGTGAAATATCCAGTCAAGAACCAAGAGAACTTATTTAAACAGAAATTACGAATGCATTGTTATAATGAACAGACGACACAGTGTTGTTAGTTGTACATTCTTGCTTGTTAGTTGCACGATTACGTAACGACTATCAGGCTTACATACTTAGGACACATACTGGTACTGCTAATGAGATTTTAATGCAACATTTTGGTTTACTTGAAAATACATTCTGAGTTTAAAGTACTTTCTGTGAGATACCAGAGGACACAATGGTTAGTTTATGTGACAGCTACACGATGTTATCACGACGCTACTAATGAGTGACAATTTACAATGTTGCTTTTGCAGTGTATCTGTTTTATATCTGCACAGTTTTCTGAATTCTTCTAGGAAGAAAAACATGTTTTAGTAGTAACTTTTGTGGTATAGCAACAATGAGACAGCCTTTTTTGTGGCATAACAATACGTTACTGTACAGTATTTTCTTCATCACGCCAATAAGCATAATAACTACGATATCTATACGCAAAGCATTTCACTTTTGTTTATCATGTGGTAAGTACATTGACTTCTGCAGAACTTAGCTTTCGGAGGACGATAACTACGACACTTCCACAGAGATTATGTTGCGACAAGATGCACAGTTTAGCGCTACAGTACACGCATTTGAGTGATCAATTTTATACTTAAAACATTTATTTTTAAAGATTTTTGAATTACAAAGAAAGTTTTCCGTGATATATTTCATTCCATTGGTGTAATCTGTAACACCTGAGGGTATAATTACATTAATCCTCAGGGGGGTATACGCCTACTTTGTGTACCATGTGTGTGGCAACCACAAGGAACCCTAGCTAATATGGTATTTGCTTATACAACTTTACACATCGGTACCATATTTCTCTAACACACAAATTACACAGCTATCTGATCATGTAACTGAGAGATAAACTTTTTTTATTACATCAGTGACATATGTTTACGCAATTACAGAGTTGGATTACTTCACACTTACGAAATTGTATTTTGTCTGTACTGTGTGAACTGTTCATATTTTTTCGGAACCATTGTGATACTATGAGAGCTTTGAATGATGTATTTGGTATGGATTCATGATTTTTAAAGTACGTTTGAGGCAGATGACACTTTTGACATGAGCAGAGAATTTTTTTAATTATTGGAGGAAGCTACGACGATTTTGAGATTTGACTGAGGTGTTATGATGTTATTTTTACGACGACGATGTGTATTATGCTGCTGAGGTATGTTTATGATTAATAGGCTGAGGCTATATGAGTTATTTGATTATGCTTCATATTTACAATGACGAAATATTGACGAGTGTCGATGGATACGTATATGTGTAATAAGGTAAGGAGTAATGAATAGTGGGTAGGGACTCTTGACTTGTGAAACAGGATGTTGGAAACCAAGAATCGTACTTTAAGAGTTATGAAATGTGTGTAAATGCGTGAATGTATCACAATGCCGCCGAAAATTTTTTTGGACACTTATATTTATAGGATTTTGTTTCTACAGATTTGCAATGCTAATTCTTGACCTGTGAAATATTTTTATGTGAGACTGTCACTGTAGCGGAAACTGCTGTCGTAAATATTTCCGTAAGAGAGTTAAGTGACCACCTGCACGTAATGCATCGCGGGCACCCACCTGGGCGACAGCCGCCCGAAAAAAAAAAAAAAAAAAAAAACATTAGGCTTTCAGCGGCACAGGTAGAAAAAAAAAGGGGAGGCCATTGTCCGTGCTACTGACATTTCCTTGTTGAAAGCATACTGTGGAGCTCGTAATTTATGATATTTACTGAAATGCCTAATAAAATGACAAGAAATATTTTTACATCTGCACACCTGATTATGACAAGCGTCTTTCTATGAGAGTTGAGAGAATTTCTACTAACTTATGAAATGTCACATGACTACTGAATGATATTTTTATGCTTTGCTTTTCATAGTTGCTTATTTCATTTGATATCTGGTTTCCAGCTGTGTTGCAGCATTGCTTTTATAAAATGAAATGCATTTGCTAATGTGAACACTTTCTGTCAACAGATCTATTAAATAATTATTTTATGATCCACATTCTTTAAAAAAGGAGCACTTGGAAAGGAAAGAACAATAAGAAGGAACTAGTAACAGTAACACATAATTTTCTTTTCAAGTACATGGTAATATTTTTTTTACAATAAGTTGTTGTGGTGCACCACTTTAATTACATAGATATTAAGATGTGAATATACATTTCCCTTATCTGCATTGTTGTTTTTACTGTTATATTTTTTCTGCTTGAGCTATGTCATGTTTAAGTATAAGTTACTGCTGTTTGCCAGGCGTAGTGTTACTGAATTTCACTTTGTGTTACTCTGCTAAGCCAATTTTACTACTCATTTATTTTTCTTGTTGCTGCACATTGGCTCATATTAGTTGTAATGTTGCATTGCTTGGTAATTTAGATTTACTGTAGCTTGCTTTGCAATTTTCCATTTTTTTGGTCATTGTTGTTTGTGTTACTTATTTTGTGCTGCTGCATTGCCTCGTTCCTTAGTTTAGCATCTGAGCTCAGTAGATTTAAGTTAGCTTAAGAGGGGGTAGCCTCTAAGAGAATGAGTTTCGATGAATTGGAAGAAATGCATAGAGAAGTTATACAAAAAAAAAGTACAGAAAACAGGTTTAGGTAGGATTTTCTTGGAAATAAATGTTGAGGTAAGAAATGTGTGAACATATAAATACAGAAAGCATGCTTAGATAGAATTTTTTTTGGTGGAAACAAAGGATGAAATAAGAGGAAAGATATATGAAGTTTTGGGTTGGACTGCAGTACCACATGTTACACTGAAAACGAACCCTGTCCTTTCCTATTGGTGTTATCCCACTATGTGTTTGTGTACCCTTGTGTATTTGTTTTCTTCTGGTCTCTGTGTAATTTCATAGAATTTTTTTTCTTCTTTTAATATTAAGCTACATTCACTATGATAAGGAATACTGTTATCCTCGAATATAATTGGCATTAATAATATGTTATTTACTTTGTAAAGATGTTAGATATTATTAATTCTGTTCTGTTTAATGCTCATGTGTGAAGTTGATGTTTCGAAAGTTACTCTGATCTTTTATGTATGTACTCATGTCATAATTCCTGTAACACTGATGTATATGTTATTTCGATTCTTTTGTAAAGCCCATATTACTACAAATGTTATCTGTACTATTATGTTCTTTAATGATGTTTTTGTACCTTTGTAATTGTATTCTTATATTATTAAATTGTAATTGTCACCAGTTCATGATATTATTAACTTGTTAGTTACATTTCACTGCACACGTTTCTGTTGGTCATAGTATATGGACAATATGTGAGAAGTAGGGACTGTTAGTGTTTGCACGTGTGTTAATAACTCAGCAAGGGACTGGATAACACCATGGCTGGTTCTAAGAACAATTTCAAAAACTTTGTGAGTGCACAAGTGGTGGTTTATGGACTTA
Organism: Schistocerca piceifrons; assembly: GCF_021461385.2. Lineage (NCBI taxonomy): Eukaryota > Metazoa > Arthropoda > Insecta > Orthoptera > Acrididae > Schistocerca > Schistocerca piceifrons. The sequence continues at coordinate 301,535,479 of NC_060138.1, forward strand.
CTATATTATCCGCAAGACTCTTCAATGGTGATTGTGCACCTGCACAGTCACAACAGATGGCTGCTGGCTATCTCTACAAGGACTACAGTGGGTCTGCATCTTTGATGACCCACCAGTACCATTATCTCTACAAGGACTACAGTGGGTCTACATCTTTGATGATCCATCAATACCATTATTTCTACAAGGACTGCAGTGGGTCTGCACCTCTGCTGGCCCACCAATACCGTAATCTCTACCAGGACTACAGTGGGTCTGCTCTGTGATGACCTACCTACCAATACTCTTCAAAATTTCGACTGACTCTGCTGTGGGTTTGCTCTGTTGTGGCCCATTACCTGTATGCATGTCAAGAGTCAGCACTGTCGTTCCGTTGGAAGGACAACAATACTTCTTCAAGATTGCATGGAAATCCACTACTTCTGTGTGCATTTTCCTTTACTGCTCAGACTTTGAGAAAAACACTGCAATTTTACTGTGACGAATGATCAGGACTGTCTTTATGGACTGTGAGAAAATTTTAGCTTTTGACCAACATTGTATCAATAAGTGTGTGCATTTGATTTCTTTGTTATTGTAATTATGAAAATTTTTTTCAAATCTGTATTGGCCACTGCCCAATCCAATTTGTAAAATTTTTTGTGGGGAGCATGGGGGCTATGTAAGTAGGCTGTTTCTATGTAAGTAGGCTGTTTATGTTTTCTTATTGGTAACGCCACCTCTGTATGAAAATCACTGGCTGTGCTGTGTGCAGTCTGTGGCTGCTTTGCATTGTTGTAATACTCGCCATTGTAGTGTTAGGCAGCTGGCTGTGAACAGCGCGTAGCGTTGCGCAGTTGGAGGTGAGCCGCCAGCAGTGGTGGATGTGGGGAGAGAGATGGCGATGGTTTGTAATTTGTCATGAACTGCTATATTTATATATGATGATATCAAGGTAAATACATTGTTTGTTCTCTATTAATATCTTTCATTTGCTAACTATCCCTATCAGTAGTTAGTGCCTTCCATAGTTTGAATCTTTTATTTAGCTGGCAGTAGTGGCGCTCGCTGTATTGCAGTAGCTTGAGCAGCGAAGATTTTTGTGAGGTAAGTGATTTGTGAAAGGTATAGTTTAATGTTAGTCATGGCCATTCTTTTGTAGGGAATTTTGAAAGTCAGATTGCGTTGCGCTAACAAAATATTGTGTGTCAGTTTAAGCACAGTGGACGTTTCATATGTCGACCCTTAGCCTAGGATACCTCACTGGAATCTTCTGATTTTTTCTTGTAGTTTGTGTATTTAGTGTAGCTTTTGTTTATTGCTAGCGCGTAATTGTAGAGAGAATCTCCTTTGTAGTTGTAGCCTTTCATTGTTGTACAGTAAAACAGTTGTGGCATGCATATAGATTTGCACCAAGTATTTCGCAGCTATGCTTGCAATTAACTAGATATTATTTTCAGTGCTATGTTAATGTGTTCTCCTATTTTTGCACTTCAAATTGTGCTTTTCTGTGTTATCGTGTGAAATATTGTGACAATTATGGCGTGTGAAAAACGTAACACTAGGCTCCAAACTAAACTGAGAAATAATAGTGACGACGAGCGTAGCTTATCAGCGCCGCCGAGTAATGAATTTACTAATGTTCAAAGTAGTAATTTGGTAACTGTGTACAGGGAAATGGAGCGGGCGTCAAACAATGGCGTGGACAGTGAAACAATTAGTGAAGAGGGAAGCATTATCGATCGATCGGTCGGCAATAGCTCGCCTCAGGAAGCCGAAATGACACGACACGATCTCGCAAATACTGTAGATTCAGGTTTTGGATCCTCACCGTTTTCTCAAATAAGTCAAGACACATTTTCTGCTTGTCAAAATGTGAATGTTTCCGGTGCAAATTCACTGCCGAAAAGCACTGAGGAACATGTTTCAGACACCAATGCATTGTTATTACAATCAATACAACAAATGGGACAAACACAGCAAAAGCTTCAAAAGTTAGACACAATGGAACAAAATCTTAAAAAGTTAGACTCATTGGAACAAACTCTTGAACAAACACGTGAAGATTTAACTACTGAGTTACATAACATTGAATCGAAATGTCAAAAAGTCTGTAATGACGTAAAAACACAAATTTGTGAGCATTTTCAACCTATTTTTTCGCGGCATGAAAATGCATTACAGAATCACGAAGCAGCCATAAAAGAACTGCAAACTACTGTTCATGAAAATCATGAGACCTTGCAAGCTAAATTTGACTCAGTTGCATCTACCGATTCGGTTACGCAACTTGCAAAAACTCAGGAAAACTTGAAGGACACAGTAGATTCGATTTCAACACAAATGGACACTCTGAAACTTGGTTCAGAAAAACACACTGAGGAAATAAGTACACTATCGGAGAAAGTAGCCGAACTTTCGGATCAGTTCACTAATTTATCTACAAAGGTAGATGATGATCTGAATGACACAACACCTGTAGCCTTCACGGACACTGAAGAGTATAAACAAATTAGAAAATTCAAACAAAATCAAAATCAAATCAATACACAGTACAAAAGAGAAATCCGGGAAGTGCAAGATCAGTTGGCACAAGTAGTACAAGAATTACGTGTTTCAGAGGACACTTGCGCCCCAATACAGGAAGAGGGACATAGAAATACGGAACAGACACAAAATAACAACACAGGGCACTTCGGAAATTGTGAAAGAAGTTGGCAAAGTACGCCGAATTTTGAGATGGAACGCCGAAACGACGTAACAATGACCGAAATGCGACTTGCCGACATGATGATTTTGACTATAAGCTGTTCATTACTACACGTAAATTCAAAACATTTAAGAATTCTGGCAACGACATTCATCCACAAGCATGGCTCCATCAATTCTCTCATTCTTTTCCTCCCAACTGGTCGTTAGAACACAGATTAGAATTCATGTGTGGCTATTTAGAGAATGAACCAGCTGTAAGAATGCGATCGGTCATTCACGATTGTCACAGTGAAGGAGATTTTTATCATGCCTTCCTCTCTGCATATTGGTCTCAAACTACACAAGAACGAGTAAAACATAGCATCATAATGATGAAACGTTTCGAACAATCTGAATTTTCGAGTCTCATGAAATATTTTGAAGACATGTTGCATAAGAATCAGTATCTTTCAAACCCATACGGCCCCTCAGAACTCATCCGCATTTGCTTACTCAAATTGCCTGAACATTTACGGCATATTATTTTAGCAGGACGTTGCAAAGACGACATTGAAGCTTTTCAGGGACTGTTACAAGAACTAGAAATTGACACAGACAGTCGCCGGATGCGAAAACAGGAAAACAATCACTACAGGTCACATCCGTCACAATTTCGTGACAACAGAAACAATAAATGGCCACGACAAGCCTATTCTTATAACGTAAATCGTGACCAAAACAGACACCACCCGTATGACAACCGTTGGCAGAGTAGTAATAATTACAGGGAAAGATCACCTTTCCGCGGTAATGACTATCACAGAGACAATCAGAGAAACAGACAATATGGGAACCAAAACAATTATTATCAAGGGAGACAGAATAACTTTAGACGCAACGGTCCAGCGCGCAGTTACGATTCAGGGAGAAATTCTCCACACCTTAACCGACAAGAAAGAAACTACAGGAACTACCGACATGACGACAGACGATGTGATCGTAACGACAGACCTGAATTGCGTCAGAACTGGCGGGATTCTAACAGAGCTGGGCCCTCTCGGCAAGGCGAATTTGTAGAAGTTAGGTCTCCTAATCCGATTAACAACGCGCGCCAACAAAGAGACAGACAATGACTCGCGCCGCAGGCACCCACGTGCGCCGGCTGGCTCAGAGAAAAATAACATTGACGCTAACCTTGTGAAAAATTTCAGTATTCTTTACCGACGTATACTGCATGATAATTGCGTTCAAGCTGAAATTCTGAGTACTTTGAAGAGTAAAAGATTGTACCACATTTCACATGTAAAACCGATTATTGAAAGATAATCTGCTTTTTAACTTTGTCTTTGCCATAAAACTTTTCACTTCACATTTCTAGTATGCTTTGTCAGATTTAGAATCTGTTAACATGTAACAATGTTTGAAGTGAAATATCCAGTCAAGAACCAAGAGAACTTATTTAAACAGAAATTACGAATGCATTGTTATAATGAACAGACGACACAGTGTTGTTAGTTGTACATTCTTGCTTGTTAGTTGCACGATTACGTAACGACTATCAGGCTTACATACTTAGGACACATACTGGTACTGCTAATGAGATTTTAATGCAACATTTTGGTTTACTTGAAAATACATTCTGAGTTTAAAGTACTTTCTGTGAGATACCAGAGGACACAATGGTTAGTTTATGTGACAGCTACACGATGTTATCACGACGCTACTAATGAGTGACAATTTACAATGTTGCTTTTGCAGTGTATCTGTTTTATATCTGCACAGTTTTCTGAATTCTTCTAGGAAGAAAAACATGTTTTAGTAGTAACTTTTGTGGTATAGCAACAATGAGACAGCCTTTTTCGTGGCATAACAATACGTTACTGTACAGTATTTTCTTCATCACGCCAATAAGCATAATAACTACGATATCTATACGCAAAGCATTTCACTTTTGTTTATCATGTGGTAAGTACATTGACTTCTGCAGAACTTAGCTTTCGGAGGACGATAACTACGACACTTCCACAGAGATTATGTTGCGACAAGATGCACAGTTTAGCGCTACAGTACACGCATTTGAGTGATCAATTTTATACTTAAAACATTTATTTTTAAAGATTTTTGAATTACAAAGAAAGTTTTCCGTGATATATTTCATTCCATTGGTGTAATCTGTAACACCTGAGGGTATAATTACATTAATCCTCAGGGGGGTATACGCCTACTTTGTGTACCATGTGTGTGGCAACCACAAGGAACCCTAGCTAATATGGTATTTGCTTATACAACTTTACACATCGGTACCATATTTCTCTAACACACAAATTACACAGCTATCTGATCATGTAACTGAGAGATAAACTTTTTTTATTACATCAGTGACATATGTTTACGCAATTACAGAGTTGGATTACTTCACACTTACGAAATTGTATTTTGTCTGTACTGTGTGAACTGTTCATATTTTTTCGGAACCATTGTGATACTATGAGAGCTTTGAATGATGTATTTGGTATGGATTCATGATTTTTAAAGTACGTTTGAGGCAGATGACACTTTTGACATGAGCAGAGAATTTTTTTAATTATTGGAGGAAGCTACGACGATTTTGAGATTTGACTGAGGTGTTATGATGTTATTTTTACGACGACGATGTGTATTATGCTGCTGAGGTATGTTTATGATTAATAGGCTGAGGCTATATGAGTTATTTGATTATGCTTCATATTTACAATGACGAAATATTGACGAGTGTCGATGGATACGTATATGTGTAATAAGGTAAGGAGTAATGAATAGTGGGTAGGGACTCTTGACTTGTGAAACAGGATGTTGGAAACCAAGAATCGTACTTTAAGAGTTATGAAATGTGTGTAAATGCGTGAATGTATCACAATGCCGCCGAAAATTTTTTTGGACACTTATATTTATAGGATTTTGTTTCTACAGATTTGCAATGCTAATTCTTGACCTGTGAAATATTTTTATGTGAGACTGTCACTGTAGCGGAAACTGCTGTCGTAAATATTTCCGTAAGAGAGTTAAGTGACCACCTGCACGTAATGCATCGCGGGCACCCACCTGGGCGACAGCCGCCCGAAAAAAAAAAAAAAAAAAAAAAACATTAGGCTTTCAGCGGCACAGGTAGAAAAAAAAAGGGGAGGCCATTGTCCGTGCTACTGACATTTCCTTGTTGAAAGCATACTGTGGAGCTCGTAATTTATGATATTTACTGAAATGCCTAATAAAATGACAAGAAATATTTTTACATCTGCACACCTGATTATGACAAGCGTCTTTCTATGAGAGTTGAGAGAATTTCTACTAACTTATGAAATGTCACATGACTACTGAATGATATTTTTATGCTTTGCTTTTCATAGTTGCTTATTTCATTTGATATCTGGTTTCCAGCTGTGTTGCAGCATTGCTTTTATAAAATGAAATGCATTTGCTAATGTGAACACTTTCTGTCAACAGATCTATTAAATAATTATTTTATGATCCACATTCTTTAAAAAAGGAGCACTTGGAAAGGAAAGAACAATAAGAAGGAACTAGTAACAGTAACACATAATTTTCTTTTCAAGTACATGGTAATATTTTTTTTACAATAAGTTGTTGTGGTGCACCACTTTAATTACATAGATATTAAGATGTGAATATACATTTCCCTTATCTGCATTGTTGTTTTTACTGTTATATTTTTTCTGCTTGAGCTATGTCATGTTTAAGTATAAGTTACTGCTGTTTGCCAGGCGTAGTGTTACTGAATTTCACTTTGTGTTACTCTGCTAAGCCAATTTTACTACTCATTTATTTTTCTTGTTGCTGCACATTGGCTCATATTAGTTGTAATGTTGCATTGCTTGGTAATTTAGATTTACTGTAGCTTGCTTTGCAATTTTCCATTTTTTTGGTCATTGTTGTTTGTGTTACTTATTTTGTGCTGCTGCATTGCCTCGTTCCTTAGTTTAGCATCTGAGCTCAGTAGATTTAAGTTAGCTTAAGAGGGGGTAGCCTCTAAGAGAATGAGTTTCGATGAATTGGAAGAAATGCATAGAGAAGTTATACAAAAAAAAGTACAGAAAACAGGTTTAGGTAGGATTTTCTTGGAAATAAATGTTGAGGTAAGAAATGTGTGAACATATAAATACAGAAAGCATGCTTAGATAGAATTTTTTTTGGTGGAAACAAAGGATGAAATAAGAGGAAAGATATATGAAGTTTTGGGTTGGACTGCAGTACCACATGTTACACTGAAAACGAACCCTGTCCTTTCCTATTGGTGTTATCCCACTATGTGTTTGTGTACCCTTGTGTATTTGTTTTCTTCCTCTCTCTGTGTAATTTCATAGAATTTTTTTTCTTCTTTTAATATTAAGCTACATTCACTATGATGAGGAATACTGTTATCCTCGAATATAATTGGCATTAATAATATGTTATTTACTTTGTAAAGATGTTAGATATTATTAATTCTGTTCTGTTTAATGCTCATGTGTGAAGTTGATGTTTCGAAAGTTACTCTGATCTTTTATGTATGTACTCATGTCATAATTCCTGTAACACTGATGTATATGTTATTTCGATTCTTTTGTAAAGCCCATATTACTACAAATGTTATCTGTACTATTATGTTCTTTAATGATGTTTTTGTACCTTTGTAATTGTATTCTTATATTATTAAATTGTAATTGTCACCAGTTCATGATATTATTAACTTGTTAGTTACATTTCACTGCACACGTTTCTGTTGGTCATAGTATATGGACAATATGTGAGAAGTAGGGACTGTTAGTGTTTGCACGTGTGTTAATAACTCAGCAAGGGACTGGATAACACCATGGCTGGTTCTAAGAACAATTTCAAAAACTTTGTGAGTGCACAAGTGGTGGTTTATGGACTTGCTATATTATCCGCAAGACTCTTCAATGGTGATTGTGCACCTGCACAGTCACAACAGATGGCTGCTGGCTATCTCTACAAGGACTACAGTGGGTCTGCATCTTTGATGACCCACCAGTACCATTATCTCTACAAGGACTACAGTGGGTCTACATCTTTGATGATCCATCAATACCATTATTTCTACAAGGACTGCAGTGGGTCTGCACCTCTGCTGGCCCACCAATACCGTAATCTCTACCAGGACTACAGTGGGTCTGCTCTGTGATGACCTACCTACCAATACTCTTCAAAATTTCGACTGACTCTGCTGTGGGTTTGCTCTGTTGTGGCCCATTACCTGTATGCATGTCAAGAGTCAGCACTGTCGTTCCGTTGGAAGGACAACAATACTTCTTCAAGATTGCATGGAAATCCACTACTTCTGTGTGCATTTTCCTTTACTGCTCAGACTTTGAGAAAAACACTGCAATTTTACTGTGACGAATGATCAGGACTGTCTTTATGGACTGTGAGAAAATTTTAGCTTTTGACCAACATTGTATCAATAAGTGTGTGCATTTGATTTCTTTGTTATTGTAATTATGAAAATTTTTTTCAAATCTGTATTGGCCACTGCCCAATCCAATTTGTAAAATTTTTTGTGGGGAGCATGGGGGCTATGTAAGTAGGCTGTTTCTATGTAAGTAGGCTGTTTATGTTTTCTTATTGGTAACGCCACCTCTGTATGAAAATCACTGGCTGTGCTGTGTGCAGTCTGTGGCTGCTTTGCATTGTTGTAATACTCGCCATTGTAGTGTTAGGCAGCTGGCTGTGAACAGCGCGTAGCGTTGCGCAGTTGGAGGTGAGCCGCCAGCAGTGGTGGATGTGGGGAGAGAGATGGCGATGGTTTGTAATTTGTCATGAACTGCTATATTTATATATGATGATATCAAGGTAAATACATTGTTTGTTCTCTATTAATATCTTTCATTTGCTAACTATCCCTATCAGTAGTTAGTGCCTTCCATAGTTTGAATCTTTTATTTAGCTGGCAGTAGTGGCGCTCGCTGTATTGCAGTAGCTTGAGCAGCGAAGATTTTTGTGAGGTAAGTGATTTGTGAAAGGTATAGTTTAATGTTAGTCAGGGCCATTCTTTTGTAGGGAATTTTGAAAGTCAGATTGCGTTGCGCTAACAAAATATTGTGTGTCAGTTTAAGCACAGTGGACGTTTCATATGTCGACCCTTAGCCTAGGATACCTCACTGGAATCTTCTGATTTTTTCTTGTAGTTTGTGTATTTAGTGTAGCTTTTGTTTATTGCTAGCGCGTAATTGTAGAGAGAATCTCCTTTGTAGTTGTAGCCTTTCATTGTTGTACAGTAAAACAGTTGTGGCATGCATATAGATTTGCACCAAGTATTTCGCAGCTATGCTTGCAATTAACTAGATATTATTTTCAGTGCTATGTTAATGTGTTCTCCTATTTTTGCACTTCAAATTGTGCTTTTCTGTGTTATCGTGTGAAATATTGTGACAATTATGGTGTGTGAAAAACGTAACACTAGGCTCCAAACTAAACTGAGAAATAATAGTGACGACGAGCGTAGCTTATCAGCGCCGCCGAGTAATGAATTTACTAATGTTCAAAGTAGTAATTTGGTAACTGTGTACAGGGAAATGGAGCGGGCGTCAAACAATGGCGTGGACAGTGAAACAATTAGTGAAGAGGGAAGCATTATCGATCGATCGGTCGGCAATAGCTCGCCTCAGGAAGCCGAAATGACACGACACGATCTCGCAAATACTGTAGATTCAGGTTTTGGATCCTCACCGTTTTCTCAAATAAGTCAAGACACATTTTCTGCTTGTCAAAATGTGAATGTTTCCGGTGCAAATTCACTGCCGAAAAGCACTGAGGAACATGTTTCAGACACCAATGCATTGTTATTACAATCAATACAACAAATGGGACAAACACAGCAAAAGCTTCAAAAGTTAGACACAATGGAACAAAATCTTAAAAAGTTAGACTCATTGGAACAAACTCTTGAACAAACACGTGAAGATTTAACTACTGAGTTACATAACATTGAATCGAAATGTCAAAAAGTCTGTAATGACGTAAAAACACAAATTTGTGAGCATTTTCAACCTATTTTTTCGCGGCATGAAAATGCATTACAGAATCACGAAGCAGCCATAAAAGAACTGCAAACTACTGTTCATGAAAATCATGAGACCTTGCAAGCTAAATTTGACTCAGTTGCATCTACCGATTCGGTTACGCAACTTGCAAAAACTCAGGAAAACTTGAAGGACACAGTAGATTCGATTTCAACACAAATGGACACTCTGAAACTTGGTTCAGAAAAACACACTGAGGAAATAAGTACACTATCGGAGAAAGTAGCCGAACTTTCGGATCAGTTCACTAATTTATCTACAAAGGTAGATGATGATCTGAATGACACAACACCTGTAGCCTTCACGGACACTGAAGAGTATAAACAAATTAGAAAATTCAAACAAAATCAAAATCAAATCAATACACAGTACAAAAGAGAAATCCGGGAAGTGCAAGATCAGTTGGCACAAGTAGTACAAGAATTACGTGTTTCAGAGGACACTTGCGCCCCAATACGGGAAGAGGGACATAGAAATACGGAACAGACACAAAATAACAACACAGGGCACTTCGGAAATTGTGAAAGAAGTTGGCAAAGTACGCCGAATTTTGAGATGGAACGCCGAAACGACGTAACAATGACCGAAATGCGACTTGCCGACATGATGATTTTGACTATAAGCTGTTCATTACTACACGTAAATTCAAAACATTTAAGAATTCTGGCAACGACATTCATCCACAAGCATGGCTCCATCAATTCTCTCATTCTTTTCCTCCCAACTGGTCGTTAGAACACAGATTAGAATTCATGTGTGGCTATTTAGAGAATGAACCAGCTGTAAGAATGCGATCGGTCATTCACGATTGTCACAGTGAAGGAGATTTTTATCATGCCTTCCTCTCTGCATATTGGTCTCAAACTACACAAGAACGAGTAAAACATAGCATCATAATGATGAAACGTTTCGAACAATCTGAATTTTCGAGTCTCATGAAATATTTTGAAGACATGTTGCATAAGAATCAGTATCTTTCAAACCCATACGGCCCCTCAGAACTCATCCGCATTTGCTTACTCAAATTGCCTGAACATTTACGGCATATTATTTTAGCAGGACGTTGCAAAGACGACATTGAAGCTTTTCAGGGACTGTTACAAGAACTAGAAATTGACACAGACAGTCGCCGGATGCGAAAACAGGAAAACAATCACTACAGGTCACATCCGTCACAATTTCGTGACAACAGAAACAATAAATGGCCACGACAAGCCTATTCTTATAACGTAAATCGTGACCAAAACAGACACCACCCGTATGACAACCGTTGGCAGAGTAGTAATAATTACAGGGAAAGATCACCTTTCCGCGGTAATGACTATCACAGAGACAATCAGAGAAACAGACAATATGGGAACCAAAACAATTATTATCAAGGGAGACAGAATAACTTTAGACGCAACGGTCCAGCGCGCAGTTACGATTCAGGGAGAAATTCTCCACACCTTAACCGACAAGAAAGAAACTACAGGAACTACCGACATGACGACAGACGATGTGATCGTAACGACAGACCTGAATTGCGTCAGAACTGGCGGGATTCTAACAGAGCTGGGCCCTCTCGGCAAGGCGAATTTGTAGAAGTTAGGTCTCCTAATCCGATTAACAACGCGCGCCAACAAAGAGACAGACAATGACTCGCGCCGCAGGCACCCACGTGCGCCGGCTGGCTCAGAGAAAAATAACATTGACGCTAACCTTGTGAAAAATTTCAGTATTCTTTACCGACGTATACTGCATGATAATTGCGTTCAAGCTGAAATTCTGAGTACTTTGAAGAGTAAAAGATTGTACCACATTTCACATGTAAAACCGATTATTGAAAGATAATCTGCTTTTTAACTTTGTCTTTGCCATAAAACTTTTCACTTCACATTTCTAGTATGCTTTGTCAGATTTAGAATCTGTTAACATGTAACAATGTTTGAAGTGAAATATCCAGTCAAGAACCAAGAGAACTTATTTAAACAGAAATTACGAATGCATTGTTATAATGAACAGACGACACAGTGTTGTTAGTTGTACATTCTTGCTTGTTAGTTGCACGATTACGTAACGACTATCAGGCTTACATACTTAGGACACATACTGGTACTGCTAATGAGATTTTAATGCAACATTTTGGTTTACTTGAAAATACATTCTGAGTTTAAAGTACTTTCTGTGAGATACCAGAGGACACAATGGTTAGTTTATGTGACAGCTACACGATGTTATCACGACGCTACTAATGAGTGACAATTTACAATGTTGCTTTTGCAGTGTATCTGTTTTATATCTGCACAGTTTTCTGAATTCTTCTAGGAAGAAAAACATGTTTTAGTAGTAACTTTTGTGGTATAGCAACAATGAGACAGCCTTTTTCGTGGCATAACAATACGTTACTGTACAGTATTTTCTTCATCACGCCAATAAGCATAATAACTACGATATCTATACGCAAAGCATTTCACTTTTGTTTATCATGTGGTAAGTACATTGACTTCTGCAGAACTTAGCTTTCGGAGGACGATAACTACGACACTTCCACAGAGATTATGTTGCGACAAGATGCACAGTTTAGCGCTACAGTACACGCATTTGAGTGATCAATTTTATACTTAAAACATTTATTTTTAAAGATTTTTGAATTACAAAGAAAGTTTTCCGTGATATATTTCATTCCATTGGTGTAATCTGTAACACCTGAGGGTATAATTACATTAATCCTCAGGGGGGTATACGCCTACTTTGTGTACCATGTGTGTGGCAACCACAAGGAACCCTAGCTAATATGGTATTTGCTTATACAACTTTACACATCGGTACCATATTTCTCTAACACACAAATTACACAGCTATCTGATCATGTAACTGAGAGATAAACTTTTTTTATTACATCAGTGACATATGTTTACGCAATTACAGAGTTGGATTACTTCACACTTACGAAATTGTATTTTGTCTGTACTGTGTGAACTGTTCATATTTTTTCGGAACCATTGTGATACTATGAGAGCTTTGAATGATGTATTTGGTATGGATTCATGATTTTTAAAGTACGTTTGAGGCAGATGACACTTTTGACATGAGCAGAGAATTTTTTTAATTATTGGAGGAAGCTACGACGATTTTGAGATTTGACTGAGGTGTTATGATGTTATTTTTACGACGACGATGTGTATTATGCTGCTGAGGTATGTTTATGATTAATAGGCTGAGGCTATATGAGTTATTTGATTATGCTTCATATTTACAATGACGAAATATTGACGAGTGTCGATGGATACGTATATGTGTAATAAGGTAAGGAGTAATGAATAGTGGGTAGGGACTCTTGACTTGTGAAACAGGATGTTGGAAACCAAGAATCGTACTTTAAGAGTTATGAAATGTGTGTAAATGCGTGAATGTATCACAATGCCGCCGAAAATTTTTTTGGACACTTATATTTATAGGATTTTGTTTCTACAGATTTGCAATGCTAATTCTTGACCTGTGAAATATTTTTATGTGAGACTGTCACTGTAGCGGAAACTGCTGTCGTAAATATTTCCGTAAGAGAGTTAAGTGACCACCTGCACGTAATGCATCGCGGGCACCCACCTGGGCGACAGCCGCCCGAAAAAAAAAAAAAAAAAAAAAACATTAGGCTTTCAGCGGCACAGGTAGAAAAAAAAAGGGGAGGCCATTGTCCGTGCTACTGACATTTCCTTGTTGAAAGCATACTGTGGAGCTCGTAATTTATGATATTTACTGAAATGCCTAATAAAATGACAAGAAATATTTTTACATCTGCACACCTGATTATGACAAGCGTCTTTCTATGAGAGTTGAGAGAATTTCTACTAACTTATGAAATGTCACATGACTACTGAATGATATTTTTATGCTTTGCTTTTCATAGTTGCTTATTTCATTTGATATCTGGTTTCCAGCTGTGTTGCAGCATTGCTTTTATAAAATGAAATGCATTTGCTAATGTGAACACTTTCTGTCAACAGATCTATTAAATAATTATTTTATGATCCACATTCTTTAAAAAAGGAGCACTTGGAAAGGAAAGAACAATAAGAAGGAACTAGTAACAGTAACACATAATTTTCTTTTCAAGTACATGGTAATATTTTTTTTACAATAAGTTGTTGTGGTGCACCACTTTAATTACATAGATATTAAGATGTGAATATACATTTCCCTTATCTGCATTGTTGTTTTTACTGTTATATTTTTTCTGCTTGAGCTATGTCATGTTTAAGTATAAGTTACTGCTGTTTGCCAGGCGTAGTGTTACTGAATTTCACTTTGTGTTACTCTGCTAAGCCAATTTTACCACTCATTTATTTTTCTTGTTGCTGCACATTGGCTCATATTAGTTGTAATGTTGCATTGCTTGGTAATTTAGATTTACTGTAGCTTGCTTTGCAATTTTCCATTTTTTTGGTCATTGTTGTTTGTGTTACTTATTTTGTGCTGCTGCATTGCCTCGTTCCTTAGTTTAGCATCTGAGCTCAGTAGATTTAAGTTAGCTTAAGAGGGGGTAGCCTCTAAGAGAATGAGTTTCGATGAATTGGAAGAAAGGCATAGAGAAGTTATACAAAAAAAAAGTACAGAAAACAGGTTTAGGTAGGATTTTCTTGGAAATAAATGTTGAGGTAAGAAATGTGTGAACATATAAATACAGAAAGCATGCTTAGATAGAATTTTTTTTGGTGGAAACAAAGGATGAAATAAGAGGAAAGATATATGAAGTTTTGGGTTGGACTGCAGTACCACATGTTACACTGAAAACGAACCCTGTCCTTTCCTATTGGTGTTATCCCACTATGTGTTTGTGTACCCTTGTGTATTTGTTTTCTTCCTCTCTCTGTGTAATTTCATAGAATTTTTTTTCTTCTTTTAATATTAAGCTACATTCACTATGATGAGGAATACTGTTATCCTCGAATATAATTGGCATTAATAATATGTTATTTACTTTGTAAAGATGTTAGATATTATTAATTCTGTTCTGTTTAATGCTCATGTGTGAAGTTGATGTTTCGAAAGTTACTCTGATCTTTTATGTATGTACTCATGTCATAATTCCTGTAACACTGATGTATATGTTATTTCGATTCTTTTGTAAAGCCCATATTACTACAAATGTTATCTGTACTATTATGTTCTTTAATGATGTTTTTGTACCTTTGTAATTGTATTCTTATATTATTAAATTGTAATTGTCACCAGTTCATGATATTATTAACTTGTTAGTTACATTTCACTGCACACGTTTCTGTTGGTCATAGTATATGGACAATATGTGAGAAGTAGGGACTGTTAGTGTTTGCACGTGTGTTAATAACTCAGCAAGGGACTGGATAACACCATGGCTGGTTCTAAGAACAATTTCAAAAACTTTGTGAGTGCACAAGTGGTGGTTTATGGACTTGCTATATTATCCGCAAGACTCTTCAATGGTGATTGTGCACCTGCACAGTCACAACAGATGGCTGCTGGCTATCTCTACAAGGACTACAGTGGGTCTGCATCTTTGATGACCCACCAGTACCATTATCTCTACAAGGACTACAGTGGGTCTACATCTTTGATGATCCATCAATACCATTATTTCTACAAGGACTGCAGTGGGTCTGCACCTCTGCTGGCCCACCAATACCGTAATCTCTACCAGGACTACAGTGGGTCTGCTCTGTGATGACCTACCTACCAATACTCTTCAAAATTTCGACTGACTCTGCTGTGGGTTTGCTCTGTTGTGGCCCATTACCTGTATGCATGTCAAGAGTCAGCACTGTCGTTCCGTTGGAAGGACAACAATACTTCTTCAAGATTGCATGGAAATCCACTACTTCTGTGTGCATTTTCCTTTACTGCTCAGACTTTGAGAAAAACACTGCAATTTTACTGTGACGAATGATCAGGACTGTCTTTATGGACTGTGAGAAAATTTTAGCTTTTGACCAACATTGTATCAATAAGTGTGTGCATTTGATTTCTTTGTTATTGTAATTATGAAAATTTTTTTCAAATCTGTATTGGCCACTGCCCAATCCAATTTGTAAAATTTTTTGTGGGGAGCATGGGGGCTATGTAAGTAGGCTGTTTCTATGTAAGTAGGCTGTTTATGTTTTCTTATTGGTAACGCCACCTCTGTATGAAAATCACTGGCTGTGCTGTGTGCAGTCTGTGGCTGCTTTGCATTGTTGTAATACTCGCCATTGTAGTGTTAGGCAGCTGGCTGTGAACAGCGCGTAGCGTTGCGCAGTTGGAGGTGAGCCGCCAGCAGTGGTGGATGTGGGGAGAGAGATGGCGATGGTTTGTAATTTGTCATGAACTGCTATATTTATATATGATGATATCAAGGTAAATACATTGTTTGTTCTCTATTAATATCTTTCATTTGCTAACTATCCCTATCAGTAGTTAGTGCCTTCCATAGTTTGAATCTTTTATTTAGCTGGCAGTAGTGGCGCTCGCTGTATTGCAGTAGCTTGAGCAGCGAAGATTTTTGTGAGGTAAGTGATTTGTGAAAGGTATAGTTTAATGTTAGTCAGGGCCATTCTTTTGTAGGGAATTTTGAAAGTCAGATTGCGTTGCGCTAACAAAATATTGTGTGTCAGTTTAAGCACAGTGGACGTTTCATATGTCGACCCTTAGCCTAGGATACCTCACTGGAATCTTCTGATTTTTTCTTGTAGTTTGTGTATTTAGTGTAGCTTTTGTTTATTGCTAGCGCGTAATTGTAGAGAGAATCTCCTTTGTAGTTGTAGCCTTTCATTGTTGTACAGTAAAACAGTTGTGGCATGCATATAGATTTGCACCAAGTATTTCGCAGCTATGCTTGCAATTAACTAGATATTATTTTCAGTGCTATGTTAATGTGTTCTCCTATTTTTGCACTTCAAATTGTGCTTTTCTGTGTTATCGTGTGAAATATTGTGACAATTATGGCGTGTGAAAAACGTAACACTAGGCTCCAAACTAAACTGAGAAATAATAGTGACGACGAGCGTAGCTTATCAGCGCCGCCGAGTAATGAATTTACTAATGTTCAAAGTAGTAATTTGGTAACTGTGTACAGGGAAATGGAGCGGGCGTCAAACAATGGCGTGGACAGTGAAACAATTAGTGAAGAGGGAAGCATTATCGATCGATCGGTCGGCAATAGCTCGCCTCAGGAAGCCGAAATGACACGACACGATCTCGCAAATACTGTAGATTCAGGTTTTGGATCCTCACCGTTTTCTCAAATAAGTCAAGACACATTTTCTGCTTGTCAAAATGTGAATGTTTCCGGTGCAAATTCACTGCCGAAAAGCACTGAGGAACATGTTTCAGACACCAATGCATTGTTATTACAATCAATACAACAAATGGGACAAACACAGCAAAAGCTTCAAAAGTTAGACACAATGGAACAAAATCTTAAAAAGTTAGACTCATTGGAACAAACTCTTGAACAAACACGTGAAGATTTAACTACTGAGTTACATAACATTGAATCGAAATGTCAAAAAGTCTGTAATGACGTAAAAACACAAATTTGTGAGCATTTTCAACCTATTTTTTCGCGGCATGAAAATGCATTACAGAATCACGAAGCAGCCATAAAAGAACTGCAAACTACTGTTCATGAAAATCATGAGACCTTGCAAGCTAAATTTGACTCAGTTGCATCTACCGATTCGGTTACGCAACTTGCAAAAACTCAGGAAAACTTGAAGGACACAGTAGATTCGATTTCAACACAAATGGACACTCTGAAACTTGGTTCAGAAAAACACACTGAGGAAATAAGTACACTATCGGAGAAAGTAGCCGAACTTTCGGATCAGTTCACTAATTTATCTACAAAGGTAGATGATGATCTGAATGACACAACACCTGTAGCCTTCACGGACACTGAAGAGTATAAACAAATTAGAAAATTCAAACAAAATCAAAATCAAATCAATACACAGTACAAAAGAGAAATCCGGGAAGTGCAAGATCAGTTGGCACAAGTAGTACAAGAATTACGTGTTTCAGAGGACACTTGCGCCCCAATACGGGAAGAGGGACATAGAAATACGGAACAGACACAAAATAACAACACAGGGCACTTCGGAAATTGTGAAAGAAGTTGGCAAAGTACGCCGAATTTTGAGATGGAACGCCGAAACGACGTAACAATGACCGAAATGCGACTTGCCGACATGATGATTTTGACTATAAGCTGTTCATTACTACACGTAAATTCAAAACATTTAAGAATTCTGGCAACGACATTCATCCACAAGCATGGCTCCATCAATTCTCTCATTCTTTTCCTCCCAACTGGTCGTTAGAACACAGATTAGAATTCATGTGTGGCTATTTAGAGAATGAACCAGCTGTAAGAATGCGATCGGTCATTCACGATTGTCACAGTGAAGGAGATTTTTATCATGCCTTCCTCTCTGCATATTGGTCTCAAACTACACAAGAACGAGTAAAACATAGCATCATAATGATGAAACGTTTCGAACAATCTGAATTTTCGAGTCTCATGAAATATTTTGAAGACATGTTGCATAAGAATCAGTATCTTTCAAACCCATACAGCCCCTCAGAACTCATCCGCATTTGCTTACTCAAATTGCCTGAACATTTACGGCATATTATTTTAGCAGGACGTTGCAAAGACGACATTGAAGCTTTTCAGGGACTGTTACAAGAACTAGAAATTGACACAGACAGTCGCCGGATGCGAAAACAGGAAAACAATCACTACAGGTCACATCCGTCACAATTTCGTGACAACAGAAACAATAAATGGCCACGACAAGCCTATTCTTATAACGTAAATCGTGACCAAAACAGACACCACCCGTATGACAACCGTTGGCAGAGTAGTAATAATTACAGGGAAAGATCACCTTTCCGCGGTAATGACTATCACAGAGACAATCAGAGAAACAGACAATATGGGAACCAAAACAATTATTATCAAGGGAGACAGAATAACTTTAGACGCAACGGTCCAGCGCGCAGTTACGATTCAGGGAGAAATTCTCCACACCTTAACCGACAAGAAAGAAACTACAGGAACTACCGACATGACGACAGACGATGTGATCGTAACGACAGACCTGAATTGCGTCAGAACTGGCGGGATTCTAACAGAGCTGGGCCCTCTCGGCAAGGCGAATTTGTAGAAGTTAGGTCTCCTAATCCGATTAACAACGCGCGCCAACAAAGAGACAGACAATGACTCGCGCCGCAGGCACCCACGTGCGCCGGCTGGCTCAGAGAAAAATAACATTGACGCTAACCTTGTGAAAAATTTCAGTATTCTTTACCGACGTATACTGCATGATAATTGCGTTCAAGCTGAAATTCTGAGTACTTTGAAGAGTAAAAGATTGTACCACATTTCACATGTAAAACCGATTATTGAAAGATAATCTGCTTTTTAACTTTGTCTTTGCCATAAAACTTTTCACTTCACATTTCTAGTATGCTTTGTCAGATTTAGAATCTGTTAACATGTAACAATGTTTGAAGTGAAATATCCAGTCAAGAACCAAGAGAACTTATTTAAACAGAAATTACGAATGCATTGTTATAATGAACAGACGACACAGTGTTGTTAGTTGTACATTCTTGCTTGTTAGTTGCACGATTACGTAACGACTATCAGGCTTACATACTTAGGACACATACTGGTACTGCTAATGAGATTTTAATGCAACATTTTGGTTTACTTGAAAATACATTCTGAGTTTAAAGTACTTTCTGTGAGATACCAGAGGACACAATGGTTAGTTTATGTGACAGCTACACGATGTTATCACGACGCTACTAATGAGTGACAATTTACAATGTTGCTTTTGCAGTGTATCTGTTTTATATCTGCACAGTTTTCTGAATTCTTCTAGGAAGAAAAACATGTTTTAGTAGTAACTTTTGTGGTATAGCAACAATGAGACAGCCTTTTTCGTGGCATAACAATACGTTACTGTACAGTATTTTCTTCATCACGCCAATAAGCATAATAACTACGATATCTATACGCAAAGCATTTCACTTTTGTTTATCATGTGGTAAGTACATTGACTTCTGCAGAACTTAGCTTTCGGAGGACGATAACTACGACACTTCCACAGAGATTATGTTGCGACAAGATGCACAGTTTAGCGCTACAGTACACGCATTTGAGTGATCAATTTTATACTTAAAACATTTATTTTTAAAGATTTTTGAATTACAAAGAAAGTTTTCCGTGATATATTTCATTCCATTGGTGTAATCTGTAACACCTGAGGGTATAATTACATTAATCCTCAGGGGGGTATACGCCTACTTTGTGTACCATGTGTGTGGCAACCACAAGGAACCCTAGCTAATATGGTATTTGCTTATACAACTTTACACATCGGTACCATATTTCTCTAACACACAAATTACACAGCTATCTGATCATGTAACTGAGAGATAAACTTTTTTTATTACATCAGTGACATATGTTTACGCAATTACAGAGTTGGATTACTTCACACTTACGAAATTGTATTTTGTCTGTACTGTGTGAACTGTTCATATTTTTTCGGAACCATTGTGATACTATGAGAGCTTTGAATGATGTATTTGGTATGGATTCATGATTTTTAAAGTACGTTTGAGGCAGATGACACTTTTGACATGAGCAGAGAATTTTTTTAATTATTGGAGGAAGCTACGACGATTTTGAGATTTGACTGAGGTGTTATGATGTTATTTTTACGACGACGATGTGTATTATGCTGCTGAGGTATGTTTATGATTAATAGGCTGAGGCTATATGAGTTATTTGATTATGCTTCATATTTACAATGACGAAATATTGACGAGTGTCGATGGATACGTATATGTGTAATAAGGTAAGGAGTAATGAATAGTGGGTAGGGACTCTTGACTTGTGAAACAGGATGTTGGAAACCAAGAATCGTACTTTAAGAGTTATGAAATGTGTGTAAATGCGTGAATGTATCACAATGCCGCCGAAAATTTTTTTGGACACTTATATTTATAGGATTTTGTTTCTACAGATTTGCAATGCTAATTCTTGACCTGTGAAATATTTTTATGTGAGACTGTCACTGTAGCGGAAACTGCTGTCGTAAATATTTCCGTAAGAGAGTTAAGTGACCACCTGCACGTAATGCGTCGCGGGCACCCACCTGGGCGACAGCCGCCCGAAAAAAAAAAAAAAAAAAAAAAAAAACATTAGCCTTTCAGCGGCACAGGTAGAAAAAAAAAGGGGAGGCCATTGTCCGTGCTACTGACATTTCCTTGTTGAAAGCATACTGTGGAGCTCGTAATTTATGATATTTACTGAAATGCCTAATAAAATGACAAGAAATATTTTTACATCTGCACACCTGATTATGACAAGCGTCTTTCTATGAGAGTTGAGAGAATTTCTACTAACTTATGAAATGTCACATGACTACTGAATGATATTTTTATGCTTTGCTTTTCATAGTTGCTTATTTCATTTGATATCTGGTTTCCAGCTGTGTTGCAGCATTGCTTTTATAAAATGAAATGCATTTGCTAATGTGAACACTTTCTGTCAACAGATCTATTAAATAATTGTTTTATGATCCACATTCTTTAAAAAAGGAGCACTTGGAAAGGAAAGAACAATAAGAAGGAACTAGTAACAGTAACACATAATTTTCTTTTCAAGTACATGGTAATATTTTTTTTACAATAAGTTGTTGTGGTGCACCACTTTAATTACATAGATATTAAGATGTGAATATACATTTCCCTTATCTGCATTGTTGTTTTTACTGTTATATTTTTTCTGCTTGAGCTATGTCATGTTTAAGTATAAGTTACTGCTGTTTGCCAGGCGTAGTGTTACTGAATTTCACTTTGTGTTACTCTGCTAAGCCAATTTTACTACTCATTTATTTTTCTTGTTGCTGCACATTGGCTCATATTAGTTGTAATGTTGCATTGCTTGGTAATTTAGATTTACTGTAGCTTGCTTTGCAATTTTCCATTTTTTTGGTCATTGTTGTTTGTGTTACTTATTTTGTGCTGCTGCATTGCCTCGTTCCTTAGTTTAGCATCTGAGCTCAGTAGATTTAAGTTAGCTTAAGAGGGGGTAGCCTCTAAGAGAATGAGTTTCGATGAATTGGAAGAAAGGCATAGAGAAGTTATACAAAAAAAAAGTACAGAAAACAGGTTTAGGTAGGATTTTCTTGGAAATAAATGTTGAGGTAAGAAATGTGTGAACATATAAATACAGAAAGCATGCTTAGATAGAATTTTTTTTGGTGGAAACAAAGGATGAAATAAGAGGAAAGATATATGAAGTTTTGGGTTGGACTGCAGTACCACATGTTACACTGAAAACGAACCCTGTCCTTTCCTATTGGTGTTATCCCACTATGTGTTTGTGTACCCTTGTGTATTTGTTTTCTTCTGGTCTCTGTGTAATTTCATAGAATTTTTTTTCTTCTTTTAATATTAAGCTACATTCACTATGATGAGGAATACTGTTATCCTCGAATATAATTGGCATTAATAATATGTTATTTACTTTGTAAAGATGTTAGATATTATTAATTCTGTTCTGTTTAATGCTCATGTGTGAAGTTGATGTTTCGAAAGTTACTCTGATCTTTTATGTATGTACTCATGTCATAATTCCTGTAACACTGATGTATATGTTATTTCGATTCTTTTGTAAAGCCCATATTACTACAAATGTTATCTGTACTATTATGTTCTTTAATGATGTTTTTGTACCTTTGTAATTGTATTCTTATATTATTAAATTGTAATTGTCACCAGTTCATGATATTATTAACTTGTTAGTTACATTTCACTGCACACGTTTCTGTTGGTCATAGTATATGGACAATATGTGAGAAGTAGGGACTGTTAGTGTTTGCACGTGTGTTAATAACTCAGCAAGGGACTGGATAACACCATGGCTGGTTCTAAGAACAATTTCAAAAACTTTGTGAGTGCACAAGTGGTGGTTTATGGACTTGCTATATTATCCGCAAGACTCTTCAATGGTGATTGTGCACCTGCACAGTCACAACAGATGGCTGCTGGCTATCTCTACAAGGACTACAGTGGGTCTGCATCTTTGATGACCCACCAGTACCATTATCTCTACAAGGACTACAGTGGGTCTACATCTTTGATGATCCATCAATACCATTATTTCTACAAGGACTGCAGTGGGTCTGCACCTCTGCTGGCCCACCAATACCGTAATCTCTACCAGGACTACAGTGGGTCTGCTCTGTGATGACCTACCTACCAATACTCTTCAAAATTTCGACTGACTCTGCTGTGGGTTTGCTCTGTTGTGGCCCATTACCTGTATGCATGTCAAGAGTCAGCACTGTCGTTCCGTTGGAAGGACAACAATACTTCTTCAAGATTGCATGGAAATCCACTACTTCTGTGTGCATTTTCCTTTACTGCTCAGACTTTGAGAAAAACACTGCAATTTTACTGTGACGAATGATCAGGACTGTCTTTATGGACTGTGAGAAAATTTTAGCTTTTGACCAACATTGTATCAATAAGTGTGTGCATTTGATTTCTTTGTTATTGTAATTATGAAAATTTTTTTCAAATCTGTATTGGCCACTGCCCAATCCAATTTGTAAAATTTTTTGTGGGGAGCATGGGGGCTATGTAAGTAGGCTGTTTCTATGTAAGTAGGCTGTTTATGTTTTCTTATTGGTAACGCCACCTCTGTATGAAAATCACTGGCTGTGCTGTGTGCAGTCTGTGGCTGCTTTGCATTGTTGTAATACTCGCCATTGTAGTGTTAGGCAGCTGGCTGTGAACAGCGCGTAGCGTTGCGCAGTTGGAGGTGAGCCGCCAGCAGTGGTGGATGTGGGGAGAGAGATGGCGATGGTTTGTAATTTGTCATGAACTGCTATATTTATATATGATGATATCAAGGTAAATACATTGTTTGTTCTCTATTAATATCTTTCATTTGCTAACTATCCCTATCAGTAGTTAGTGCCTTCCATAGTTTGAATCTTTTATTTAGCTGGCAGTAGTGGCGCTCGCTGTATTGCAGTAGCTTGAGCAGCGAAGATTTTTGTGAGGTAAGTGATTTGTGAAAGGTATAGTTTAATGTTAGTCAGGGCCATTCTTTTGTAGGGAATTTTGAAAGTCAGATTGCGTTGCGCTAACAAAATATTGTGTGTCAGTTTAAGCACAGTGGACGTTTCATATGTCGACCCTTAGCCTAGGATACCTCACTGGAATCTTCTGATTTTTTCTTGTAGTTTGTGTATTTAGTGTAGCTTTTGTTTATTGCTAGCGCGTAATTGTAGAGAGAATCTCCTTTGTAGTTGTAGCCTTTCATTGTTGTACAGTAAAACAGTTGTGGCATGCATATAGATTTGCACCAAGTATTTCGCAGCTGTGCTTGCAATTAACTAGATATTATTTTCAGTGCTATGTTAATGTGTTCTCCTATTTTTGCACTTCAAATTGTGCTTTTCTGTGTTATCGTGTGAAATATTGTGACAATTATGGCGTGTGAAAAACGTAACACTAGGCTCCAAACTAAACTGAGAAATAATAGTGACGACGAGCGTAGCTTATCAGCGCCGCCGAGTAATGAATTTACTAATGTTCAAAGTAGTAATTTGGTAACTGTGTACAGGGAAATGGAGCGGGCGTCAAACAATGGCGTGGACAGTGAAACAATTAGTGAAGAGGGAAGCATTATCGATCGATCGGTCGGCAATAGCTCGCCTCAGGAAGCCGAAATGACACGACACGATCTCGCAAATACTGTAGATTCAGGTTTTGGATCCTCACCGTTTTCTCAAATAAGTCAAGACACATTTTCTGCTTGTCAAAATGTGAATGTTTCCGGTGCAAATTCACTGCCGAAAAGCACTGAGGAACATGTTTCAGACACCAATGCATTGTTATTACAATCAATACAACAAATGGGACAAACACAGCAAAAGCTTCAAAAGTTAGACACAATGGAACAAAATCTTAAAAAGTTAGACTCATTGGAACAAACTCTTGAACAAACACGTGAAGATTTAACTACTGAGTTACATAACATTGAATCTAAATGTCAAAAAGTCTGTAATGACGTAAAAACACAAATTTGTGAGCATTTTCAACCTATTTTTTCGCGGCATGAAAATGCATTACAGAATCACGAAGCAGCCATAAAAGAACTGCAAACTACTGTTCATGAAAATCATGAGACCTTGCAAGCTAAATTTGACTCAGTTGCATCTACCGATTCGGTTACGCAACTTGCAAAAACTCAGGAAAACTTGAAGGACACAGTAGATTCGATTTCAACACAAATGGACACTCTGAAACTTGGTTCAGAAAAACACACTGAGGAAATAAGTACACTATCGGAGAAAGTAGCCGAACTTTCGGATCAGTTCACTAATTTATCTACAAAGGTAGATGATGATCTGAATGACACAACACCTGTAGCCTTCACGGACACTGAAGAGTATAAACAAATTAGAAAATTCAAACAAAATCAAAATCAAATCAATACACAGTACAAAAGAGAAATCCGGGAAGTGCAAGATCAGTTGGCACAAGTAGTACAAGAATTACGTGTTTCAGAGGACACTTGCGCCCCAATACAGGAAGAGGGACATAGAAATACGGAACAGACACAAAATAACAACACAGGGCACTTCGGAAATTGTGAAAGAAGTTGGCAAAGTACGCCGAATTTTGAGATGGAACGCCGAAACGACGTAACAATGACCGAAATGCGACTTGCCGACATGATGATTTTGACTATAAGCTGTTCATTACTACACGTAAATTCAAAACATTTAAGAATTCTGGCAACGACATTCATCCACAAGCATGGCTCCATCAATTCTCTCATTCTTTTCCTCCCAACTGGTCGTTAGAACACAGATTAGAATTCATGTGTGGCTATTTAGAGAATGAACCAGCTGTAAGAATGCGATCGGTCATTCACGATTGTCACAGTGAAGGAGATTTTTATCATGCCTTCCTCTCTGCATATTGGTCTCAAACTACACAAGAACGAGTAAAACATAGCATCATAATGATGAAACGTTTCGAACAATCTGAATTTTCGAGTCTCATGAAATATTTTGAAGACATGTTGCATAAGAATCAGTATCTTTCAAACCCATACGGCCCCTCAGAACTCATCTGCATTTGCTTACTCAAATTGCCTGAACATTTACGGCATATTATTTTAGCAGGACGTTGCAAAGACGACATTGAAGCTTTTCAGGGACTGTTACAAGAACTAGAAATTGACACAGACAGTCGCCGGATGCGAAAACAGGAAAACAATCACTACAGGTCACATCCGTCACAATTTCGTGACAACAGAAACAATAAATGGCCACGACAAGCCTATTCTTATAACGTAAATCGTGACCAAAACAGACACCACCCGTATGACAACCGTTGGCAGAGTAGTAATAATTACAGGGAAAGATCACCTTTCTGCGGTAATGACTATCACAGAGACAATCAGAGAAACAGACAATATGGGAACCAAAACAATTATTATCAAGGGAGACAGAATAACTTTAGACGCAACGGTCCAGCGCGCAGTTACGATTCAGGGAGAAATTCTCCACACCTTAACCGACAAGAAAGAAACTACAGGAACTACCGACATGACGACAGACGATGTGATCGTAACGACAGACCTGAATTGCGTCAGAACTGGCGGGATTCTAACAGAGCTGGGCCCTCTCGGCAAGGCGAATTTGTAGAAGTTAGGTCTCCTAATCCGATTAACAACGCGCGCCAACAAAGAGACAGACAATGACTCGCGCCGCAGGCACCCACGTGCGCCGGCTGGCTCAGAGAAAAATAACATTGACGCTAACCTTGTGAAAAATTTCAGTATTCTTTACCGACGTATACTGCATGATAATTGCGTTCAAGCTGAAATTCTGAGTACTTTGAAGAGTAAAAGATTGTACCACATTTCACATGTAAAACCGATTATTGAAAGATAATCTGCTTTTTAACTTTGTCTTTGCCATAAAACTTTTCACTTCACATTTCTAGTATGCTTTGTCAGATTTAGAATCTGTTAACATGTAACAATGTTTGAAGTGAAATATCCAGTCAAGAACCAAGAGAACTTATTTAAACAGAAATTACGAATGCATTGTTATAATGAACAGACGACACAGTGTTGTTAGTTGTACATTCTTGCTTGTTAGTTGCACGATTACGTAACGACTATCAGGCTTACATACTTAGGACACATACTGGTACTGCTAATGAGATTTTAATGCAACATTTTGGTTTACTTGAAAATACATTCTGAGTTTAAAGTACTTTCTGTGAGATACCAGAGGACACAATGGTTAGTTTATGTGACAGCTACACGATGTTATCACGACGCTACTAATGAGTGACAATTTACAATGTTGCTTTTGCAGTGTATCTGTTTTATATCTGCACAGTTTTCTGAATTCTTCTAGGAAGAAAAACATGTTTTAGTAGTAACTTTTGTGGTATAGCAACAATGAGACAGCCTTTTTCGTGGCATAACAATACGTTACTGTACAGTATTTTCTGCATCACGCCAATAAGCATAATAACTACGATATCTATACGCAAAGCATTTCACTTTTGTTTATCATGTGGTAAGTACATTGACTTCTGCAGAACTTAGCTTTCGGAGGACGATAACTACGACACTTCCACAGAGATTATGTTGCGACAAGATGCACAGTTTAGCGCTACAGTACACGCATTTGAGTGATCAATTTTATACTTAAAACATTTATTTTTAAAGATTTTTGAATTACAAAGAAAGTTTTCCGTGATATATTTCATTCCATTGGTGTAATCTGTAACACCTGAGGGTATAATTACATTAATCCTCAGGGGGGTATACGCCTACTTTGTGTACCATGTGTGTGGCAACCACAAGGAACCCTAGCTAATATGGTATTTGCTTATACAACTTTACACATCGGTACCATATTTCTCTAACACACAAATTACACAGCTATCTGATCATGTAACTGAGAGATAAACTTTTTTTATTACATCAGTGACATATGTTTACGCAATTACAGAGTTGGATTACTTCACACTTACGAAATTGTATTTTGTCTGTACTGTGTGAACTGTTCATATTTTTTCGGAACCATTGTGATACTATGAGAGCTTTGAATGATGTATTTGGTATGGATTCATGATTTTTAAAGTACGTTTGAGGCAGATGACACTTTTGACATGAGCAGAGAATTTTTTTAATTATTGGAGGAAGCTACGACGATTTTGAGATTTGACTGAGGTGTTATGATGTTATTTTTACGACGACGATGTGTATTATGCTGCTGAGGTATGTTTATGATTAATAGGCTGAGGCTATATGAGTTATTTGATTATGCTTCATATTTACAATGACGAAATATTGACGAGTGTCGATGGATACGTATATGTGTAATAAGGTAAGGAGTAATGAATAGTGGGTAGGGACTCTTGACTTGTGAAACAGGATGTTGGAAACCAAGAATCGTACTTTAAGAGTTATGAAATGTGTGTAAATGCGTGAATGTATCACAATGCCGCCGAAAATTTTTTTGGACACTTATATTTATAGGATTTTGTTTCTACAGATTTGCAATGCTAATTCTTGACCTGTGAAATATTTTTATGTGAGACTGTCACTGTAGCGGAAACTGCTGTCGTAAATATTTCCGTAAGAGAGTTAAGTGACCACCTGCACGTAATGCGTCGCGGGCACCCACCTGGGCGACAGCCGCCCGAAAAAAAAAAAAAAAAAAAAAAAAAACATTAGCCTTTCAGCGGCACAGGTAGAAAAAAAAAGGGGAGGCCATTGTCCGTGCTACTGACATTTCCTTGTTGAAAGCATACTGTGGAGCTCGTAATTTATGATATTTACTGAAATGCCTAATAAAATGACAAGAAATATTTTTACATCTGCACACCTGATTATGACAAGCGTCTTTCTATGAGAGTTGAGAGAATTTCTACTAACTTATGAAATGTCACATGACTACTGAATGATATTTTTATGCTTTGCTTTTCATAGTTGCTTATTTCATTTGATATCTGGTTTCCAGCTGTGTTGCAGCATTGCTTTTATAAAATGAAATGCATTTGCTAATGTGAACACTTTCTGTCAACAAATCTATTAAATAATTATTTTATGATCCACATTCTTTAAAAAAGGAGCACTTGGAAAGGAAAGAACAATAAGAAGGAACTAGTAACAGTAACACATAATTTTCTTTTCAAGTACATGGTAATATTTTTTTTACAATAAGTTGTTGTGGTGCACCACTTTAATTACATAGATATTAAGATGTGAATATACATTTCCCTTATCTGTATTGTTGTTTTTACTGTTATATTTTTTCTGCTTGAGCTATGTCATGTTTAAGTATAAGTTACTGCTGTTTGCCAGGCGTAGTGTTACTGAATTTCACTTTGTGTTACTCTGCTAAGCCAATTTTACTACTCATTTATTTTTCTTGTTGCTGCACATTGGCTCATATTAGTTGTAATGTTGCATTGCTTGGTAATTTAGATTTACTGTAGCTTGCTTTGCAATTTTCCATTTTTTTGGTCATTGTTGTTTGTGTTACTTATTTTGTGCTGCTGCATTGCCTCGTTCCTTAGTTTAGCATCTGAGCTCAGTAGATTTAAGTTAGCTTAAGAGGGGGTAGCCTCTAAGAGAATGAGTTTCGATGAATTGGAAGAAATGCATAGAGAAGTTATACAAAAAAAAGTACAGAAAACAGGTTTAGGTAGGATTTTCTTGGAAATAAATGTTGAGGTAAGAAATGTGTGAACATATAAATACAGAAAGCATGCTTAGATAGAATTTTTTTTGGTGGAAACAAAGGATGAAATAAGAGGAAAGATATATGAAGTTTTGGGTTGGACTGCAGTACCACATGTTACACTGAAAACGAACCCTGTCCTTTCCTATTGGTGTTATCCCACTATGTGTTTGTGTACCCTTGTGTATTTGTTTTCTTCCTCTCTCTGTGTAATTTCATAGAATTTTTTTTCTTCTTTTAATATTAAGCTACATTCACTATGATGAGGAATACTGTTATCCTCGAATATAATTGGCATTAATAATATGTTATTTACTTTGTAAAGATGTTAGATATTATTAATTCTGTTCTGTTTAATGCTCATGTGTGAAGTTGATGTTTCGAAAGTTACTCTGATCTTTTATGTATGTACTCATGTCATAATTCCTGTAACACTGATGTATATGTTATTTCGATTCTTTTGTAAAGCCCATATTACTACAAATGTTATCTGTACTATTATGTTCTTTAATGATGTTTTTGTACCTTTGTAATTGTATTCTTATATTATTAAATTGTAATTGTCACCAGTTCATGATATTATTAACTTGTTAGTTACATTTCACTGCACACGTTTCTGTTGGTCATAGTATATGGACAATATGTGAGAAGTAGGGACTGTTAGTGTTTGCACGTGTGTTAATAACTCAGCAAGGGACTGGATAACACCATGACTGGTTCTAAGAACAATTTCAAAAACTTTGTGAGTGCACAAGTGGTGGTTTATGGACTTGCTATATTATCCGCAAGACTCTTCAATGGTGATTGTGCACCTGCACAGTCACAACAGATGGCTGCTGGCTATCTCTACAAGGACTACAGTGGGTCTGCATCTTTGATGACCCACCAGTACCATTATCTCTACAAGGACTACAGTGGGTCTACATCTTTGATGATCCATCAATACCATTATTTCTACAAGGACTGCAGTGGGTCTGCACCTCTGCTGGCCCACCAATACCGTAATCTCTACCAGGACTACAGTGGGTCTGCTCTGTGATGACCTACCTACCAATACTCTTCAAAATTTCGACTGACTCTGCTGTGGGTTTGCTCTGTTGTGGCCCATTACCTGTATGCATGTCAAGAGTCAGCACTGTCGTTCCGTTGGAAGGACAACAATACTTCTTCAAGATTGCATGGAAATCCACTACTTCTGTGTGCATTTTCCTTTACTGCTCAGACTTTGAGAAAAACACTGCAATTTTACTGTGACGAATGATCAGGACTGTCTTTATGGACTGTGAGAAAATTTTAGCTTTAGACCAACATTGTATCAATAAGTGTGTGCATTTGATTTCTTTGTTATTGTAATTATGAAAATTTTTTTCAAATCTGTATTGGCCACTGCCCAATCCAATTTGTAAAATTTTTTGTGGGGAGCATGGGGGCTATGTAAGTAGGCTGTTTCTATGTAAGTAGGCTGTTTATGTTTTCTTATTGGTAACGCCACCTCTGTATGAAAATCACTGGCTGTGCTGTGTGCAGTCTGTGGCTGCTTTGCATTGTTGTAATACTCGCCATTGTAGTGTTAGGCAGCTGGCTGTGAACAGCGCGTAGCGTTGCGCAGTTGGAGGTGAGCCGCCAGCAGTGGTGGATGTGGGGAGAGAGATGGCGATGGTTTGTAATTTGTCATGAACTGCTATATTTATATATGATGATATCAAGGTAAATACATTGTTTGTTCTCTATTAATATCTTTCATTTGCTAACTATCCCTATCAGTAGTTAGTGCCTTCCATAGTTTGAATCTTTTATTTAGCTGGCAGTAGTGGCGCTCGCTGTATTGCAGTAGCTTGAGCAGCGAAGATTTTTGTGAGGTAAGTGATTTGTGAAAGGTATAGTTTAATGTTAGTCAGGGCCATTCTTTTGTAGGGAATTTTGAAAGTCAGATTGCGTTGCGCTAACAAAATATTGTGTGTCAGTTTAAGCACAGTGGACGTTTCATATGTCGACCCTTAGCCTAGGATACCTCACTGGAATCTTCTGATTTTTTCTTGTAGTTTGTGTATTTAGTGTAGCTTTTGTTTATTGCTAGCGCGTAATTGTAGAGAGAATCTCCTTTGTAGTTGTAGCCTTTCATTGTTGTACAGTAAAACAGTTGTGGCATGCATATAGATTTGCACCAAGTATTTCGCAGCTGTGCTTGCAATTAACTAGATATTATTTTCAGTGCTATGTTAATGTGTTCTCCTATTTTTGCACTTCAAATTGTGCTTTTCTGTGTTATCGTGTGAAATATTGTGACAATTATGGCGTGTGAAAAACGTAACACTAGGCTCCAAACTAAACTGAGAAATAATAGTGACGACGAGCGTAGCTTATCAGCGCCGCCGAGTAATGAATTTACTAATGTTCAAAGTAGTAATTTGGTAACTGTGTACAGGGAAATGGAGCGGGCGTCAAACAATGGCGTGGACAGTGAAACAATTAGTGAAGAGGGAAGCATTATCGATCGATCGGTCGGCAATAGCTCGCCTCAGGAAGCCGAAATGACACGACACGATCTCGCAAATACTGTAGATTCAGGTTTTGGATCCTCACCGTTTTCTCAAATAAGTCAAGACACATTTTCTGCTTGTCAAAATGTGAATGTTTCCGGTGCAAATTCACTGCCGAAAAGCACTGAGGAACATGTTTCAGACACCAATGCATTGTTATTACAATCAATACAACAAATGGGACAAACACAGCAAAAGCTTCAAAAGTTAGACACAATGGAACAAAATCTTAAAAAGTTAGACTCATTGGAACAAACTCTTGAACAAACACGTGAAGATTTAACTACTGAGTTACATAACATTGAATCTAAATGTCAAAAAGTCTGTAATGACGTAAAAACACAAATTTGTGAGCATTTTCAACCTATTTTTTCGCGGCATGAAAATGCATTACAGAATCACGAAGCAGCCATAAAAGAACTGCAAACTACTGTTCATGAAAATCATGAGACCTTGCAAGCTAAATTTGACTCAGTTGCATCTACCGATTCGGTTACGCAACTTGCAAAAACTCAGGAAAACTTGAAGGACACAGTAGATTCGATTTCAACACAAATGGACACTCTGAAACTTGGTTCAGAAAAACACACTGAGGAAATAAGTACACTATCGGAGAAAGTAGCCGAACTTTCGGATCAGTTCACTAATTTATCTACAAAGGTAGATGATGATCTGAATGACACAACACCTGTAGCCTTCACGGACACTGAAGAGTATAAACAAATTAGAAAATTCAAACAAAATCAAAATCAAATCAATACACAGTACAAAAGAGAAATCCGGGAAGTGCAAGATCAGTTGGCACAAGTAGTACAAGAATTACGTGTTTCAGAGGACACTTGCGCCCCAATACAGGAAGAGGGACATAGAAATACGGAACAGACACAAAATAACAACACAGGGCACTTCGGAAATTGTGAAAGAAGTTGGCAAAGTACGCCGAATTTTGAGATGGAACGCCGAAACGACGTAACAATGACCGAAATGCGACTTGCCGACATGATGATTTTGACTATAAGCTGTTCATTACTACACGTAAATTCAAAACATTTAAGAATTCTGGCAACGACATTCATCCACAAGCATGGCTCCATCAATTCTCTCATTCTTTTCCTCCCAACTGGTCGTTAGAACACAGATTAGAATTCATGTGTGGCTATTTAGAGAATGAACCAGCTGTAAGAATGCGATCGGTCATTCACGATTGTCACAGTGAAGGAGATTTTTATCATGCCTTCCTCTCTGCATATTGGTCTCAAACTACACAAGAACGAGTAAAACATAGCATCATAATGATGAAACGTTTCGAACAATCTGAATTTTCGAGTCTCATGAAATATTTTGAAGACATGTTGCATAAGAATCAGTATCTTTCAAACCCATACGGCCCCTCAGAACTCATCCGCATTTGCTTACTCAAATTGCCTGAACATTTACGGCATATTATTTTAGCAGGACGTTGCAAAGACGACATTGAAGCTTTTCAGGGACTGTTACAAGAACTAGAAATTGACACAGACAGTCGCCGGATGCGAAAACAGGAAAACAATCACTACAGGTCACATCCGTCACAATTTCGTGACAACAGAAACAATAAATGGCCACGACAAGCCTATTCTTATAACGTAAATCGTGACCAAAACAGACACCACCCGTATGACAACCGTTGGCAGAGTAGTAATAATTACAGGGAAAGATCACCTTTCTGCGGTAATGACTATCACAGAGACAATCAGAGAAACAGACAATATGGGAACCAAAACAATTATTATCAAGGGAGACAGAATAACTTTAGACGCAACGGTCCAGCGCGCAGTTACGATTCAGGGAGAAATTCTCCACACCTTAACCGACAAGAAAGAAACTACAGGAACTACCGACATGACGACAGACGATGTGATCGTAACGACAGACCTGAATTGCGTCAGAACTGGCGGGATTCTAACAGAGCTGGGCCCTCTCGGCAAGGCGAATTTGTAGAAGTTAGGTCTCCTAATCCGATTAACAACGCGCGCCAACAAAGAGACAGACAATGACTCGCGCCGCAGGCACCCACGTGCGCCGGCTGGCTCAGAGAAAAATAACATTGACGCTAACCTTGTGAAAAATTTCAGTATTCTTTACCGACGTATACTGCATGATAATTGCGTTCAAGCTGAAATTCTGAGTACTTTGAAGAGTAAAAGATTGTACCACATTTCACATGTAAAACCGATTATTGAAAGATAATCTGCTTTTTAACTTTGTCTTTGCCATAAAACTTTTCACTTCACATTTCTAGTATGCTTTGTCAGATTTAGAATCTGTTAACATGTAACAATGTTTGAAGTGAAATATCCAGTCAAGAACCAAGAGAACTTATTTAAACAGAAATTACGAATGCATTGTTATAATGAACAGACGACACAGTGTTGTTAGTTGTACATTCTTGCTTGTTAGTTGCACGATTACGTAACGACTATCAGGCTTACATACTTAGGACACATACTGGTACTGCTAATGAGATTTTAATGCAACATTTTGGTTTACTTGAAAATACATTCTGAGTTTAAAGTACTTTCTGTGAGATACCAGAGGACACAATGGTTAGTTTATGTGACAGCTACACGATGTTATCACGACGCTACTAATGAGTGACAATTTACAATGTTGCTTTTGCAGTGTATCTGTTTTATATCTGCACAGTTTTCTGAATTCTTCTAGGAAGAAAAACATGTTTTAGTAGTAACTTTTGTGGTATAGCAACAATGAGACAGCCTTTTTCGTGGCATAACAATACGTTACTGTACAGTATTTTCTTCATCACGCCAATAAGCATAATAACTACGATATCTATACGCAAAGCATTTCACTTTTGTTTATCATGTGGTAAGTACATTGACTTCTGCAGAACTTAGCTTTCGGAGGACGATAACTACGACACTTCCACAGAGATTATGTTGCGACAAGATGCACAGTTTAGCGCTACAGTACACGCATTTGAGTGATCAATTTTATACTTAAAACATTTATTTTTAAAGATTTTTGAATTACAAAGAAAGTTTTCCGTGATATATTTCATTCCATTGGTGTAATCTGTAACACCTGAGGGTATAATTACATTAATCCTCAGGGGGGTATACGCCTACTTTGTGTACCATGTGTGTGGCAACCACAAGGAACCCTAGCTAATATGGTATTTGCTTATACAACTTTACACATCGGTACCATATTTCTCTAACACACAAATTACACAGCTATCTGATCATGTAACTGAGAGATAAACTTTTTTTATTACATCAGTGACATATGTTTACGCAATTACAGAGTTGGATTACTTCACACTTACGAAATTGTATTTTGTCTGTACTGTGTGAACTGTTCATATTTTTTCGGAACCATTGTGATACTATGAGAGCTTTGAATGATGTATTTGGTATGGATTCATGATTTTTAAAGTACGTTTGAGGCAGATGACACTTTTGACATGAGCAGAGAATTTTTTTAATTATTGGAGGAAGCTACGACGATTTTGAGATTTGACTGAGGTGTTATGATGTTATTTTTACGACGACGATGTGTATTATGCTGCTGAGGTATGTTTATGATTAATAGGCTGAGGCTATATGAGTTATTTGATTATGCTTCATATTTACAATGACGAAATATTGAAGAGTGTCGATGGATACGTATATGTGTAATAAGGTAAGGAGTAATGAATAGTGGGTAGGGACTCTTGACTTGTGAAACAGGATGTTGGAAACCAAGAATCGTACTTTAAGAGTTATGAAATGTGTGTAAATGCGTGAATGTATCACAATGCCGCCGAAAATTTTTTTGGACACTTATATTTATAGGATTTTGTTTCTACAGATTTGCAATGCTAATTCTTGACCTGTGAAATATTTTTATGTGAGACTGTCACTGTAGCGGAAACTGCTGTCGTAAATATTTCCGTAAGAGAGTTAAGTGACCACCTGCACGTAATGCGTCGCGGGCACCCACCTGGGCGACAGCCGCCCGAAAAAAAAAAAAAAAAAAAAATTAGCCTTTCAGCGGCACAGGTAGAAAAAAAAAGGGGAGGCCATTGTCCGTGCTACTGACATTTCCTTGTTGAAAGCATACTGTGGAGCTCGTAATTTATGATATTTACTGAAATGCCTAATAAAATGACAAGAAATATTTTTACATCTGCACACCTGATTATGACAAGCGTCTTTCTATGAGAGTTGAGAGAATTTCTACTAACTTATGAAATGTCACATGACTACTGAATGATATTTTTATGCTTTGCTTTTCATAGTTGCTTATTTCATTTGATATCTGGTTTCCAGCTGTGTTGCAGCATTGCTTTTATAAAATGAAATGCATTTGCTAATGTGAACACTTTCTGTCAACAGATCTATTAAATAATTATTTTATGATCCACATTCTTTAAAAAAGGAGCACTTGGAAAGGAAAGAACAATAAGAAGGAACTAGTAACAGTAACACATAATTTTCTTTTCAAGTACATGGTAATATTTTTTTTACAATAAGTTGTTGTGGTGCACCACTTTAATTACATAGATATTAAGATGTGAATATACATTTCCCTTATCTGCATTGTTGTTTTTACTGTTATATTTTTTCTGCTTGAGCTATGTCATGTTTAAGTATAAGTTACTGCTGTTTGCCAGGTGTAGTGTTACTGAATTTCACTTTGTGTTACTCTGCTAAGCCAATTTTACTACTCATTTATTTTTCTTGTTGCTGCACATTGGCTCATATTAGTTGTAATGTTGCATTGCTTGGTAATTTAGATTTACTGTAGCTTGCTTTGCAATTTTCCATTTTTTTGGTCATTGTTGTTTGTGTTACTTATTTTGTGCTGCTGCATTGCCTCGTTCCTTAGTTTAGCATCTGAGCTCAGTAGATTTAAGTTAGCTTAAGAGGGGGTAGCCTCTAAGAGAATGAGTTTCGATGAATTGGAAGAAATGCATAGAGAAGTTATACAAAAAAAAGTACAGAAAACAGGTTTAGGTAGGATTTTCTTGGAAATAAATGTTGAGGTAAGAAATGTGTGAACATATAAATACAGAAAGCATGCTTAGATAGAATTTTTTTTGGTGGAAACAAAGGATGAAATAAGAGGAAAGATATATGAAGTTTTGGGTTGGACTGCAGTACCACATGTTACACTGAAAACGAACCCTGTCCTTTCCTATTGGTGTTATCCCACTATGTGTTTGTGTACCCTTGTGTATTTGTTTTCTTCCTCTCTCTGTGTAATTTCATAGAATTTTTTTTCTTCTTTTAATATTAAGCTACATTCACTATGATGAGGAATACTGTTATCCTCGAATATAATTGGCATTAATAATATGTTATTTACTTTGTAAAGATGTTAGATATTATTAATTCTGTTCTGTTTAATGCTCATGTGTGAAGTTGATGTTTCGAAAGTTACTCTGATCTTTTATGTATGTACTCATGTCATAATTCCTGTAACACTGATGTATATGTTATTTCGATTCTTTTGTAAAGCCCATATTACTACAAATGTTATCTGTACTATTATGTTCTTTAATGATGTTTTTGTACCTTTGTAATTGTATTCTTATATTATTAAATTGTAATTGTCACCAGTTCATGATATTATTAACTTGTTAGTTACATTTCACTGCACACGTTTCTGTTGGTCATAGTATATGGACAATATGTGAGAAGTAGGGACTGTTAGTGTTTGCACGTGTGTTAATAACTCAGCAAGGGACTGGATAACACCATGACTGGTTCTAAGAACAATTTCAAAAACTTTGTGAGTGCACAAGTGGTGGTTTATGGACTTGCTATATTATCCGCAAGACTCTTCAATGGTGATTGTGCACCTGCACAGTCACAACAGATGGCTGCTGGCTATCTCTACAAGGACTACAGTGGGTCTGCATCTTTGATGACCCACCAGTACCATTATCTCTACAAGGACTACAGTGGGTCTACATCTTTGATGATCCATCAATACCATTATTTCTACAAGGACTGCAGTGGGTCTGCACCTCTGCTGGCCCACCAATACCGTAATCTCTACCAGGACTACAGTGGGTCTGCTCTGTGATGACCTACCTACCAATACTCTTCAAAATTTCGACTGACTCTGCTGTGGGTTTGCTCTGTTGTGGCCCATTACCTGTATGCATGTCAAGAGTCAGCACTGTCGTTCCGTTGGAAGGACAACAATACTTCTTCAAGATTGCATGGAAATCCACTACTTCTGTGTGCATTTTCCTTTACTGCTCAGACTTTGAGAAAAACACTGCAATTTTACTGTGACGAATGATCAGGACTGTCTTTATGGACTGTGAGAAAATTTTAGCTTTTGACCAACATTGTATCAATAAGTGTGTGCATTTGATTTCTTTGTTATTGTAATTATGAAAATTTTTTTCAAATCTGTATTGGCCACTGCCCAATCCAATTTGTAAAATTTTTTGTGGGGAGCATGGGGGCTATGTAAGTAGGCTGTTTCTATGTAAGTAGGCTGTTTATGTTTTCTTATTGGTAACGCCACCTCTGTATGAAAATCACTGGCTGTGCTGTGTGCAGTCTGTGGCTGCTTTGCATTGTTGTAATACTCGCCATTGTAGTGTTAGGCAGCTGGCTGTGAACAGCGCGTAGCGTTGCGCAGTTGGAGGTGAGCCGCCAGCAGTGGTGGATGTGGGGAGAGAGATGGCGATGGTTTGTAATTTGTCATGAACTGCTATATTTATATATGATGATATCAAGGTAAATACATTGTTTGTTCTCTATTAATATCTTTCATTTGCTAACTATCCCTATCAGTAGTTAGTGCCTTCCATAGTTTGAATCTTTTATTTAGCTGGCAGTAGTGGCGCTCGCTGTATTGCAGTAGCTTGAGCAGCGAAGATTTTTGTGAGGTAAGTGATTTGTGAAAGGTATAGTTTAATGTTAGTCAGGGCCATTCTTTTGTAGGGAATTTTGAAAGTCAGATTGCGTTGCGCTAACAAAATATTGTGTGTCAGTTTAAGCACAGTGGACGTTTCATATGTCGACCCTTAGCCTAGGATACCTCACTGGAATCTTCTGATTTTTTCTTGTAGTTTGTGTATTTAGTGTAGCTTTTGTTTATTGCTAGCGCGTAATTGTAGAGAGAATCTCCTTTGTAGTTGTAGCCTTTCATTGTTGTACAGTAAAACAGTTGTGGCATGCATATAGATTTGCACCAAGTATTTCGCAGCTGTGCTTGCAATTAACTAGATATTATTTTCAGTGCTATGTTAATGTGTTCTCCTATTTTTGCACTTCAAATTGTGCTTTTCTGTGTTATCGTGTGAAATATTGTGACAATTATGGCGTGTGAAAAACGTAACACTAGGCTCCAAACTAAACTGAGAAATAATAGTGACGACGAGCGTAGCTTATCAGCGCCGCCGAGTAATGAATTTACTAATGTTCAAAGTAGTAATTTGGTAACTGTGTACAGGGAAATGGAGCGGGCGTCAAACAATGGCGTGGACAGTGAAACAATTAGTGAAGAGGGAAGCATTATCGATCGATCGGTCGGCAATAGCTCGCCTCAGGAAGCCGAAATGACACGACACGATCTCGCAAATACTGTAGATTCAGGTTTTGGATCCTCACCGTTTTCTCAAATAAGTCAAGACACATTTTCTGCTTGTCAAAATGTGAATGTTTCCGGTGCAAATTCACTGCCGAAAAGCACTGAGGAACATGTTTCAGACACCAATGCATTGTTATTACAATCAATACAACAAATGGGACAAACACAGCAAAAGCTTCAAAAGTTAGACACAATGGAACAAAATCTTAAAAAGTTAGACTCATTGGAACAAACTCTTGAACAAACACGTGAAGATTTAACTACTGAGTTACATAACATTGAATCTAAATGTCAAAAAGTCTGTAATGACGTAAAAACACAAATTTGTGAGCATTTTCAACCTATTTTTTCGCGGCATGAAAATGCATTACAGAATCACGAAGCAGCCATAAAAGAACTGCAAACTACTGTTCATGAAAATCATGAGACCTTGCAAGCTAAATTTGACTCAGTTGCATCTACCGATTCGGTTACGCAACTTGCAAAAACTCAGGAAAACTTGAAGGACACAGTAGATTCGATTTCAACACAAATGGACACTCTGAAACTTGGTTCAGAAAAACACACTGAGGAAATAAGTACACTATCGGAGAAAGTAGCCGAACTTTCGGATCAGTTCACTAATTTATCTACAAAGGTAGATGATGATCTGAATGACACAACACCTGTAGC
This sequence comes from Schistocerca piceifrons, assembly GCF_021461385.2. Taxonomy (NCBI): domain Eukaryota; kingdom Metazoa; phylum Arthropoda; class Insecta; order Orthoptera; family Acrididae; genus Schistocerca; species Schistocerca piceifrons. The sequence continues at coordinate 301,575,844 of NC_060138.1, forward strand.
CTTCACGGACACTGAAGAGTATAAACAAATTAGAAAATTCAAACAAAATCAAAATCAAATCAATACACAGTACAAAAGAGAAATCCGGGAAGTGCAAGATCAGTTGGCACAAGTAGTACAAGAATTACGTGTTTCAGAGGACACTTGCGCCCCAATACAGGAAGAGGGACATAGAAATACGGAACAGACACAAAATAACAACACAGGGCACTTCGGAAATTGTGAAAGAAGTTGGCAAAGTACGCCGAATTTTGAGATGGAACGCCGAAACGACGTAACAATGACCGAAATGCGACTTGCCGACATGATGATTTTGACTATAAGCTGTTCATTACTACACGTAAATTCAAAACATTTAAGAATTCTGGCAACGACATTCATCCACAAGCATGGCTCCATCAATTCTCTCATTCTTTTCCTCCCAACTGGTCGTTAGAACACAGATTAGAATTCATGTGTGGCTATTTAAAGAATGAACCAGCTGTAAGAATGCGATCGGTCATTCACGATTGTCACAGTGAAGGAGATTTTTATCATGCCTTCCTCTCTGCATATTGGTCTCAAACTACACAAGAACGAGTAAAACATAGCATCATAATGATGAAACGTTTCGAACAATCTGAATTTTCGAGTCTCATGAAATATTTTGAAGACATGTTACATAAGAATCAGTATCTTTCAAACCCATACGGCCCCTCAGAACTCATCTGCATTTGCTTACTCAAATTGCCTGAACATTTACGGCATATTATTTTAGCAGGACGTTGCAAAGACGACATTGAAGCTTTTCAGGGACTGTTACAAGAACTAGAAATTGACACAGACAGTCGCCGGATGCGAAAACAGGAAAACAATCACTACAGGTCACATCCGTCACAATTTCGTGACAACAGAAACAATAAATGGCCACGACAAGCCTATTCTTATAACGTAAATCGTGACCAAAACAGACACCACCCGTATGACAACCGTTGGCAGAGTAGTAATAATTACAGGGAAAGATCACCTTTCCGCGGTAATGACTATCACAGAGACAATCAGAGAAACAGACAATATGGGAACCAAAACAATTATTATCAAGGGAGACAGAATAACTTTAGACGCAACGGTCCAGCGCGCAGTTACGATTCAGGGAGAAATTCTCCACACCTTAACCGACAAGAAAGAAACTACAGGAACTACCGACATGACGACAGACGATGTGATCGTAACGACAGACCTGAATTGCGTCAGAACTGGCGGGATTCTAACAGAGCTGGGCCCTCTCGGCAAGGCGAATTTGTAGAAGTTAGGTCTCCTAATCCGATTAACAACGCGCGCCAACAAAGAGACAGACAATGACTCGCGCCGCAGGCACCCACGTGCGCCGGCTGGCTCAGAGAAAAATAACATTGACGCTAACCTTGTGAAAAATTTCAGTATTCTTTACCGACGTATACTGCATGATAATTGCGTTCAAGCTGAAATTCTGAGTACTTTGAAGAGTAAAAGATTGTACCACATTTCACATGTAAAACCGATTATTGAAAGATAATCTGCTTTTTAACTTTGTCTTTGCCATAAAACTTTTCACTTCACATTTCTAGTATGCTTTGTCAGATTTAGAATCTGTTAACATGTAACAATGTTTGAAGTGAAATATCCAGTCAAGAACCAAGAGAACTTATTTAAACAGAAATTACGAATGCATTGTTATAATGAACAGACGACACAGTGTTGTTAGTTGTACATTCTTGCTTGTTAGTTGCACGATTACGTAACGACTATCAGGCTTACATACTTAGGACACATACTGGTACTGCTAATGAGATTTTAATGCAACATTTTGGTTTACTTGAAAATACATTCTGAGTTTAAAGTACTTTCTGTGAGATACCAGAGGACACAATGGTTAGTTTATGTGACAGCTACACGATGTTATCACGACGCTACTAATGAGTGACAATTTACAATGTTGCTTTTGCAGTGTATCTGTTTTATATCTGCACAGTTTTCTGAATTCTTCTAGGAAGAAAAACATGTTTTAGTAGTAACTTTTGTGGTATAGCAACAATGAGACAGCCTTTTTCGTGGCATAACAATACATTACTGTACAGTATTTTCTTCATCACGCCAATAAGCATAATAACTACGATATCTATACGCAAAGCATTTCACTTTTGTTTATCATGTGGTAAGTACATTGACTTCTGCAGAACTTAGCTTTCGGAGGACGATAACTACGACACTTCCACAGAGATTATGTTGCGACAAGATGCACAGTTTAGCGCTACAGTACACGCATTTGAGTGATCAATTTTATACTTAAAACATTTATTTTTAAAGATTTTTGAATTACAAAGAAAGTTTTCCGTGATATATTTCATTCCATTGGTGTAATCTGTAACACCTGAGGGTATAATTACATTAATCCTCAGGGGGGTATACGCCTACTTTGTGTACCATGTGTGTGGCAACCACAAGGAACCCTAGCTAATATGGTATTTGCTTATACAACTTTACACATCGGTACCATATTTCTCTAACACACAAATTACACAGCTATCTGATCATGTAACTGAGAGATAAACTTTTTTTATTACATCAGTGACATATGTTTACGCAATTACAGAGTTGGATTACTTCACACTTACGAAATTGTATTTTGTCTGTACTGTGTGAACTGTTCATATTTTTTCGGAACCATTGTGATACTATGAGAGCTTTGAATGATGTATTTGGTATGGATTCATGATTTTTAAAGTACGTTTGAGGCAGATGACACTTTTGACATGAGCAGAGAATTTTTTTAATTATTGGAGGAAGCTACGACGATTTTGAGATTTGACTGAGGTGTTATGATGTTATTTTTACGACGACGATGTGTATTATGCTGCTGAGGTATGTTTATGATTAATAGGCTGAGGCTATATGAGTTATTTGATTATGCTTCATATTTACAATGACGAAATATTGACGAGTGTCGATGGATACGTATATGTGTAATAAGGTAAGGAGTAATGAATAGTGGGTAGGGACTCTTGACTTGTGAAACAGGATGTTGGAAACCAAGAATCGTACTTTAAGAGTTATGAAATGTGTGTAAATGCGTGAATGTATCACAATGCCGCCGAAAATTTTTTTGGACACTTATATTTATAGGATTTTGTTTCTACAGATTTGCAATGCTAATTCTTGACCTGTGAAATATTTTTATGTGAGTCTGTCACTGTAGCGGAAACTGCTGTCGTAAATATTTCCGTAAGAGAGTTAAGTGACCACCTGCACGTAATGCGTCGCGGGCACCCACCTGGGCGACAGCCGCCCGAAAAAAAAAAAAAAAAAAAAAAAAAAAACATTAGCCTTTCAGCGGCACAGGTAGAAAAAAAAGGGGAGGCCATTGTCCGTGCTACTGACATTTCCTTGTTGAAAGCATACTGTGGAGCTCGTAATTTATGATATTTACTGAAATGCCTAATAAAATGACAAGAAATATTTTTACATCTGCACACCTGATTATGACAAGCGTCTTTCTATGAGAGTTGAGAGAATTTCTACTAACTTATGAAATGTCACATGACTACTGAATGATATTTTTATGCTTTGCTTTTCATAGTTGCTTATTTCATTTGATATCTGGTTTCCTGCTGTGTTGCAGCATTGCTTTTATAAAATGAAATGCATTTGCTAATGTGAACACTTTCTGTCAACAGATCTACTAAATAATTATTTTATGATCCACATTCTTTAAAAAAGGAGCACTTGGAAAGGAAAGAACAATAAGAAGGAACTAGTAACAGTAACACATAATTTTCTTTTCAAGTACATGGTAATATTTTTTTTTACAATAAGTTGTTGTGGTGCACCACTTTAATTACATAGATATTAAGATGTGAATATACATTTCCCTTATCTGCATTGTTGTTTTTACTGTAATATTTTTTCTGCTTGAGTTATGTCATGTTTAGGTATAAGTTACTGCTGTTTGCCAGGCGTAGTGTTACTGAATTTCACTTTGTGTTACTCTGCTAAGCCAATTTTACCACTCATTTATTTTTCTTGTTGCTGCACATTGGCTCATATTAGTTGTAATGTTGCATTGCTTGGTAATTTAGATTTACTGTAGCTTGCTTTGCAATTTTCCATTTTTTTGGTCATTGTTGTTTGTGTTACTTATTTTGTGCTGCTGCATTGCCTCGTTCCTTAGTTTAGCATCTGAGCTCAGTAGATTTAAGTTAGCTTAAGAGGGGGTAGCCTCTAAGAGAATGAGTTTCGATGAATTGGAAGAAAGGCATAGAGAAGTTATACAAAAAAAAAAAGTACAGAAAACAGGTTTAGGTAGGATTTTCTTGGAAATAAATGTTGAGGTAAGAAATGTGTGAACATATAAATACAGAAAGCATGCTTAGATAGAATTTTTTTTGGTGGAAACAAAGGATGAAATAAGAGGAAAGATATATGAAGTTTTGGGTTGGACTGCAGTACCACATGTTACACTGAAAACGAACCCTGTCCTTTCCTATTGGTGTTATCCCACTATGTGTTTGTGTACCCTTGTGTATTTGTTTTCTTCCTCTCTCTGTGTAATTTCATAGAATTTTTTTTCTTCTTTTAATATTAAGCTACATTCACTATGATGAGGAATACTGTTATCCTCGAATATAATTGGCATTAATAATATGTTATTTACTTTGTAAAGATGTTAGATATTATTAATTCTGTTCTGTTTAATGCTCATGTGTGAAGTTGATGTTTCGAAAGTTACTCTGATCTTTTATGTATGTACTCATGTCATAATTCCTGTAACACTGATGTATATGTTATTTCGATTCTTTTGTAAAGCCCATATTACTACAAATGTTATCTGTACTATTATGTTCTTTAATGATGTTTTTGTACCTTTGTAATTGTATTCTTATATTATTAAATTGTAATTGTCACCAGTTCATGATATTATTAACTTGTTAGTTACATTTCACTGCACACGTTTCTGTTGGTCATAGTATATGGACAATATGTGAGAAGTAGGGACTGTTAGTGTTTGCACGTGTGTTAATAACTCAGCAAGGGACTGGATAACACCATGACTGGTTCTAAGAACAATTTCAAAAACTTTGTGAGTGCACAAGTGGTGGTTTATGGACTTGCTATATTATCCGCAAGACTCTTCAATGGTGATTGTGCACCTGCACAGTCACAACAGATGGCTGCTGGCTATCTCTACAAGGACTACAGTGGGTCTGCATCTTTGATGACCCACCAGTACCATTATCTCTACAAGGACTACAGTGGGTCTACATCTTTGATGATCCATCAATACCATTATTTCTACAAGGACTGCAGTGGGTCTGCACCTCTGCTGGCCCACCAATACCGTAATCTCTACCAGGACTACAGTGGGTCTGCTCTGTGATGACCTACCTACCAATACTCTTCAAAATTTCGACTGACTCTGCTGTGGGTTTGCTCTGTTGTGGCCCATTACCTGTATGCATGTCAAGAGTCAGCACTGTCGTTCCGTTGGAAGGACAACAATACTTCTTCAAGATTGCATGGAAATCCACTACTTCTGTGTGCATTTTCCTTTACTGCTCAGACTTTGAGAAAAACACTGCAATTTTACTGTGACGAATGATCAGGACTGTCTTTATGGACTGTGAGAAAATTTTAGCTTTTGACCAACATTGTATCAATAAGTGTGTGCATTTGATTTCTTTGTTATTGTAATTATGAAAATTTTTTTCAAATCTGTATTGGCCACTGCCCAATCCAATTTGTAAAATTTTTTGTGGGGAGCATGGGGGCTATGTAAGTAGGCTGTTTCTATGTAAGTAGGCTGTTTATGTTTTCTTATTGGTAACGCCACCTCTGTATGAAAATCACTGGCTGTGCTGTGTGCAGTCTGTGGCTGCTTTGCATTGTTGTAATACTCGCCATTGTAGTGTTAGGCAGCTGGCTGTGAACAGCGCGTAGCGTTGCGCAGTTGGAGGTGAGCCGCCAGCAGTGGTGGATGTGGGGAGAGAGATGGCGATGGTTTGTAATTTGTCATGAACTGCTATATTTATATATGATGATATCAAGGTAAATACATTGTTTGTTCTCTATTAATATCTTTCATTTGCTAACTATCCCTATCAGTAGTTAGTGCCTTCCATAGTTTGAATCTTTTATTTAGCTGGCAGTAGTGGCGCTCGCTGTATTGCAGTAGCTTGAGCAGCGAAGATTTTTGTGAGGTAAGTGATTTGTGAAAGGTATAGTTTAATGTTAGTCAGGGCCATTCTTTTGTAGGGAATTTTGAAAGTCAGATTGCGTTGCGCTAACAAAATATTGTGTGTCAGTTTAAGCACAGTGGACGTTTCATATGTCGACCCTTAGCCTAGGATACCTCACTGGAATCTTCTGATTTTTTCTTGTAGTTTGTGTATTTAGTGTAGCTTTTGTTTATTGCTAGCGCGTAATTGTAGAGAGAATCTCCTTTGTAGTTGTAGCCTTTCATTGTTGTACAGTAAAACAGTTGTGGCATGCATATAGATTTGCACCAAGTATTTCGCAGCTGTGCTTGCAATTAACTAGATATTATTTTCAGTGCTATGTTAATGTGTTCTCCTATTTTTGCACTTCAAATTGTGCTTTTCTGTGTTATCGTGTGAAATATTGTGACAATTATGGCGTGTGAAAAACGTAACACTAGGCTCCAAACTAAACTGAGAAATAATAGTGACGACGAGCGTAGCTTATCAGCGCCGCCGAGTAATGAATTTACTAATGTTCAAAGTAGTAATTTGGTAACTGTGTACAGGGAAATGGAGCGGGCGTCAAACAATGGCGTGGACAGTGAAACAATTAGTGAAGAGGGAAGCATTATCGATCGATCGGTCGGCAATAGCTCGCCTCAGGAAGCCGAAATGACACGACACGATCTCGCAAATACTGTAGATTCAGGTTTTGGATCCTCACCGTTTTCTCAAATAAGTCAAGACACATTTTCTGCTTGTCAAAATGTGAATGTTTCCGGTGCAAATTCACTGCCGAAAAGCACTGAGGAACATGTTTCAGACACCAATGCATTGTTATTACAATCAATACAACAAATGGGACAAACACAGCAAAAGCTTCAAAAGTTAGACACAATGGAACAAAATCTTAAAAAGTTAGACTCATTGGAACAAACTCTTGAACAAACACGTGAAGATTTAACTACTGAGTTACATAACATTGAATCTAAATGTCAAAAAGTCTGTAATGACGTAAAAACACAAATTTGTGAGCATTTTCAACCTATTTTTTCGCGGCATGAAAATGCATTACAGAATCACGGAGCAGCCATAAAAGAACTGCAAACTACTGTTCATGAAAATCATGAGACCTTGCAAGCTAAATTTGACTCAGTTGCATCTACCGATTCGGTTACGCAACTTGCAAAAACTCAGGAAAACTTGAAGGACACAGTAGATTCGATTTCAACACAAATGGACACTCTGAAACTTGGTTCAGAAAAACACACTGAGGAAATAAGTACACTATCGGAGAAAGTAGCCGAACTTTCGGATCAGTTCACTAATTTATCTACAAAGGTAGATGATGATCTGAATGACACAACACCTGTAGCCTTCACGGACACTGAAGAGTATAAACAAATTAGAAAATTCAAACAAAATCAAAATCAAATCAATACACAGTACAAAAGAGAAATCCGGGAAGTGCAAGATCAGTTGGCACAAGTAGTACAAGAATTACGTGTTTCAGAGGACACTTGCGCCCCAATACAGGAAGAGGGACATAGAAATACGGAACAGACACAAAATAACAACACAGGGCACTTCGGAAATTGTGAAAGAAGTTGGCAAAGTACGCCGAATTTTGAGATGGAACGCCGAAACGACGTAACAATGACCGAAATGCGACTTGCCGACATGATGATTTTGACTATAAGCTGTTCATTACTACACGTAAATTCAAAACATTTAAGAATTCTGGCAACGACATTCATCCACAAGCATGGCTCCATCAATTCTCTCATTCTTTTCCTCCCAACTGGTCGTTAGAACACAGATTAGAATTCATGTGTGGCTATTTAGAGAATGAACCAGCTGTAAGAATGCGATCGGTCATTCACGATTGTCACAGTGAAGGAGATTTTTATCATGCCTTCCTCTCTGCATATTGGTCTCAAACTACACAAGAACGAGTAAAACATAGCATCATAATGATGAAACGTTTCGAACAATCTGAATTTTCGAGTCTCATGAAATATTTTGAAGACATGTTACATAAGAATCAGTATCTTTCAAACCCATACGGCCCCTCAGAACTCATCTGCATTTGCTTACTCAAATTGCCTGAACATTTACGGCATATTATTTTAGCAGGACGTTGCAAAGACGACATTGAAGCTTTTCAGGGACTGTTACAAGAACTAGAAATTGACACAGACAGTCGCCGGATGCGAAAACAGGAAAACAATCACTACAGGTCACATCCGTCACAATTTCGTGACAACAGAAACAATAAATGGCCACGACAAGCCTATTCTTATAACGTAAATCGTGACCAAAACAGACACCACCCGTATGACAACCGTTGGCAGAGTAGTAATAATTACAGGGAAAGATCACCTTTCCGCGGTAATGACTATCACAGAGACAATCAGAGAAACAGACAATATGGGAACCAAAACAATTATTATCAAGGGAGACAGAATAACTTTAGACGCAACGGTCCAGCGCGCAGTTACGATTCAGGGAGAAATTCTCCACACCTTAACCGACAAGAAAGAAACTACAGGAACTACCGACATGACGACAGACGATGTGATCGTAACGACAGACCTGAATTGCGTCAGAACTGGCGGGATTCTAACAGAGCTGGGCCCTCTCGGCAAGGCGAATTTGTAGAAGTTAGGTCTCCTAATCCGATTAACAACGCGCGCCAACAAAGAGACAGACAATGACTCGCGCCGCAGGCACCCACGTGCGCCGGCTGGCTCAGAGAAAAATAACATTGACGCTAACCTTGTGAAAAATTTCAGTATTCTTTACCGACGTATACTGCATGATAATTGCGTTCAAGCTGAAATTCTGAGTACTTTGAAGAGTAAAAGATTGTACCACATTTCACATGTAAAACCGATTATTGAAAGATAATCTGCTTTTTAACTTTGTCTTTGCCATAAAACTTTTCACTTCACATTTCTAGTATGCTTTGTCAGATTTAGAATCTGTTAACATGTAACAATGTTTGAAGTGAAATATCCAGTCAAGAACCAAGAGAACTTATTTAAACAGAAATTACGAATGCATTGTTATAATGAACAGACGACACAGTGTTGTTAGTTGTACATTCTTGCTTGTTAGTTGCACGATTACGTAACGACTATCAGGCTTACATACTTAGGACACATACTGGTACTGCTAATGAGATTTTAATGCAACATTTTGGTTTACTTGAAAATACATTCTGAGTTTAAAGTACTTTCTGTGAGATACCAGAGGACACAATGGTTAGTTTATGTGACAGCTACACGATGTTATCACGACGCTACTAATGAGTGACAATTTACAATGTTGCTTTTGCAGTGTATCTGTTTTATATCTGCACAGTTTTCTGAATTCTTCTAGGAAGAAAAACATGTTTTAGTAGTAACTTTTGTGGTATAGCAACAATGAGACAGCCTTTTTCGTGGCATAACAATACATTACTGTACAGTATTTTCTTCATCACGCCAATAAGCATAATAACTACGATATCTATACGCAAAGCATTTCACTTTTGTTTATCATGTGGTAAGTACATTGACTTCTGCAGAACTTAGCTTTCGGAGGACGATAACTACGACACTTCCACAGAGATTATGTTGCGACAAGATGCACAGTTTAGCGCTACAGTACACGCATTTGAGTGATCAATTTTATACTTAAAACATTTATTTTTAAAGATTTTTGAATTACAAAGAAAGTTTTCCGTGATATATTTCATTCCATTGGTGTAATCTGTAACACCTGAGGGTATAATTACATTAATCCTCAGGGGGGTATACGCCTACTTTGTGTACCATGTGTGTGGCAACCACAAGGAACCCTAGCTAATATGGTATTTGCTTATACAACTTTACACATCGGTACCATATTTCTCTAACACACAAATTACACAGCTATCTGATCATGTAACTGAGAGATAAACTTTTTTTATTACATCAGTGACATATGTTTACGCAATTACAGAGTTGGATTACTTCACACTTACGAAATTGTATTTTGTCTGTACTGTGTGAACTGTTCATATTTTTTCGGAACCATTGTGATACTATGAGAGCTTTGAATGATGTATTTGGTATGGATTCATGATTTTTAAAGTACGTTTGAGGCAGATGACACTTTTGACATGAGCAGAGAATTTTTTTAATTATTGGAGGAAGCTACGACGATTTTGAGATTTGACTGAGGTGTTATGATGTTATTTTTACGACGACGATGTGTATTATGCTGCTGAGGTATGTTTATGATTAATAGGCTGAGGCTATATGAGTTATTTGATTATGCTTCATATTTACAATGACGAAATATTGACGAGTGTCGATGGATACGTATATGTGTAATAAGGTAAGGAGTAATGAATAGTGGGTAGGGACTCTTGACTTGTGAAACAGGATGTTGGAAACCAAGAATCGTACTTTAAGAGTTATGAAATGTGTGTAAATGCGTGAATGTATCACAATGCCGCCGAAAATTTTTTTGGACACTTATATTTATAGGATTTTGTTTCTACAGATTTGCAATGCTAATTCTTGACCTGTGAAATATTTTTATGTGAGTCTGTCACTGTAGCGGAAACTGCTGTCGTAAATATTTCCGTAAGAGAGTTAAGTGACCACCTGCACGTAATGCGTCGCGGGCACCCACCTGGGCGACAGCCGCCCGAAAAAAAAAAAAAAAAAAAAAAAAAAAAAAAAACATTAGCCTTTCAGCGGCACAGGTAGAAAAAAAAAGGGGAGGCCATTGTCCGTGCTACTGACATTTCCTTGTTGAAAGCATACTGTGGAGCTCGTAATTTATGATATTTACTGAAATGCCTAATAAAATGACAAGAAATAATTTTACATCTGCACACCTGATTATGACAAGCGTCTTTCTATGAGAGTTGAGAGAATTTCTACTAACTTATGAAATGTCACATGACTACTGAATGATATTTTTATGCTTTGCTTTTCATAGTTGCTTATTTCATTTGATATCTGGTTTCCTGCTGTGTTGCAGCATTGCTTTTATAAAATGAAATGCATTTGCTAATGTGAACACTTTCTGTCAACAGATCTATTAAATAATTATTTTATGATCCACATTCTTTAAAAAAGGAGCACTTGGAAAGGAAAGAACAATAAGAAGGAACTAGTAACAGTAACACATAATTTTCTTTTCAAGTACATGGTAATATTTTTTTTTACAATAAGTTGTTGTGGTGCACCACTTTAATTACATAGATATTAAGATGTGAATATACATTTCCCTTATCTGCATTGTTGTTTTTACTGTAATATTTTTTCTGCTTGAGTTATGTCATGTTTAGGTATAAGTTACTGCTGTTTGCCAGGCGTAGTGTTACTGAATTTCACTTTGTGTTACTCTGCTAAGCCAATTTTACTACTCATTTATTTTTCTTGTTGCTGCACATTGGCTCATATTAGTTGTAATGTTGCATTGCTTGGTAATTTAGATTTACTGTAGCTTGCTTTGCAATTTTCCATTTTTTTGGTCATTGTTGTTTGTGTTACTTATTTTGTGCTGCTGCATTGCCTCGTTCCTTAGTTTAGCATCTGAGCTCAGTAGATTTAAGTTAGCTTAAGAGGGGGTAGCCTCTAAGAGAATGAGTTTCGATGAATTGGAAGAAAGGCATAGAGAAGTTATACAAAAAAAAAAGTACAGAAAACAGGTTTAGGTAGGATTTTCTTGGAAATAAATGTTGAGGTAAGAAATGTGTGAACATATAAATACAGAAAGCATGCTTAGATAGAATTTTTTTTGGTGGAAACAAAGGATGAAATAAGAGGAAAGATATATGAAGTTTTGGGTTGGACTGCAGTACCACATGTTACACTGAAAACGAACCCTGTCCTTTCCTATTGGTGTTATCCCACTATGTGTTTGTGTACCCTTGTGTATTTGTTTTCTTCCTCTCTCTGTGTAATTTCATAGAATTTTTTTTCTTCTTTTAATATTAAGCTACATTCACTATGATGAGGAATACTGTTATCCTCGAATATAATTGGCATTAATAATATGTTATTTACTTTGTAAAGATGTTAGATATTATTAATTCTGTTCTGTTTAATGCTCATGTGTGAAGTTGATGTTTCGAAAGTTACTCTGATCTTTTATGTATGTACTCATGTCATAATTCCTGTAACACTGATGTATATGTTATTTCGATTCTTTTGTAAAGCCCATATTACTACAAATGTTATCTGTACTATTATGTTCTTTAATGATGTTTTTGTACCTTTGTAATTGTATTCTTATATTATTAAATTGTAATTGTCACCAGTTCATGATATTATTAACTTGTTAGTTACATTTCACTGCACACGTTTCTGTTGGTCATAGTATATGGACAATATGTGAGAAGTAGGGACTGTTAGTGTTTGCACGTGTGTTAATAACTCAGCAAGGGACTGGATAACAGCATTGCTGGTTCTAAGAACAATTTCAAAAACTTTGTGAGTGCACAAGTGGTGGTTTATGGACTTGCTATATTATCCGCAAGACTCTTCAATGGTGATTGTGCACCTGCACAGTCACAACAGATGGCTGCTGGCTATCTCTACAAGGACTACAGTGGGTCTGCATCTTTGATGACCCACCAGTACCATTATCTCTACAAGGACTACAGTGGGTCTACATCTTTGATGATCCATCAATACCATTATTTCTACAAGGACTGCAGTGGGTCTGCACCTCTGCTGGCCCACCAATACCGTAATCTCTACCAGGACTACAGTGGGTCTGCTCTGTGATGACCTACCTACCAATACTCTTCAAAATTTCGACTGACTCTGCTGTGGGTTTGCTCTGTTGTGGCCCATTACCTGTATGCATGTCAAGAGTCAGCACTGTCGTTCCGTTGGAAGGACAACAATACTTCTTCAAGATTGCATGGAAATCCACTACTTCTGTGTGCATTTTCCTTTACTGCTCAGACTTTGAGAAAAACACTGCAATTTTACTGTGACGAATGATCAGGACTGTCTTTATGGACTGTGAGAAAATTTTAGCTTTTGACCAACATTGTATCAATAAGTGTGTGCATTTGATTTCTTTGTTATTGTGATTATGAAAATTTTTTTCAAATCTGTATTGGCCACTGCCCAATCCAATTTGTAAAATTTTTTGTGGGAAGCATGGGGGCTATGTAAGTAGGCTGTTTCTATGTAAGTAGGCTGTTTATGTTTTCTTATTGGTAACGCCACCTCTGTATGAAAATCACTGGCTGTGCTGTGTGCAGTCTGTGGCTGCTTTGCATTGTTGTAATACTCGCCATTGTAGTGTTAGGCAGCTGGCTGTGAACAGCGCGTAGCGTTGCGCAGTTGGAGGTGAGCCGCCAGCAGTGGTGGATGTGGGGAGAGAGATGGCGATGGTTTTAATTTGTCATGAACTGCTATATTTATATATGATGATATCAAGGTAAATACATTGTTTGTTCTCTATTAATATCTTTCATTTGCTAACTATCCCTATCAGTAGTTAGTGCCTTCCATAGTTTGAATCTTTTATTTAGCTGGCAGTAGTGGCGCTCGCTGTATTGCAGTGGCTTGAGCAGCGAAGATTTTTGTGAGGTAAGTGATTTGTGAAAGGTATAGTTTAATGTTAGTCAGGGCCATTCTTTTGTAGGGAATTTTGAAAGTCAGATTGCGTTGCGCTAACAAAATATTGTGTGTCAGTTTAAGCACAATCATGTATAATTGTTGAAAGGGGACGTTTCAACATGATAAAGAACAGGAAGAAAGAGATCGCGTGATAGTACAACAATTTTCAGAGTTAAATTTACAACGTGCACACGATAAGAAAGAAATATTTGAGAGAATCGAGGAATCCGTACCAAATGACAGAATAAATAACCTAACACAACAATATGAACAGTTAACTACCAAATGTGTCAATACTGAAACCCGAGTCGCGACACTTACGGAAGACGTAAATAAACAGAAAGAAAAAATAGGTGATTTAGCGGAAAGAGTTGAGGAGATATCAGATAAATTGACAAATCTTAGTTTACATGGGGACAGAGATTCGGATGATACAGCTCCATTACCATTCGCAGAAACCGAAGAGTACCAGAACATAAATAAACATGTTGAAAATCAGGGAAAATTTAATGAACGCGTGAAAAGGGAATTTGAGGCTTTAAAAAAGCAAGTGAAACAAATAGAAGGCGAAATTGTAGGAAAAGACAGTAAAAGAAATTTGAAATCACAGATAGCAGAGGGGTATGAAGAAAGTAATTTATTTCATTTTCGAGATGCGACAAGAGAGCGCCAGGCGCGCGAACTTGACAATAATCGTCATTGGGACTGGGACAGACGCGGTAGGTCTTTGTCGCCACGAGGCGAAAACTTTGACTATAAACACTTTTTGACTGTTCGGAAATTTAAGATCTTCCGCAATTCTAAGAATGACATACATCCATGTGCATGGTTAGATCAATTTACGTACGCACTTCCGCCAAATTTGCCACTAAGTCACAAACTGGAAATTATGTGCGGCTATTAAGGTCCTCAGGGGATTCACTACACTAAGTGAATATGTGCCGTAGCGAGCATAGGGCCCCGAGCTGTAGTGGTGCTATTTCCCTCTTAGTTTTCTGCACCGCTGCCTACTCTTTTACTAATCTTTGCATCTGTCAAAACAACTCTTCGACTATCAATCTATCTAGACAGTAGATAAACAGTAACCGGATATGAGTCCTCAGGGGATTCACTACTCTAAGTGAATATGTGCCGTACGAGCATAGGGCCCCGAGCTGTAGTGGACGATATTCTTATTGCTAAACATTCTTGGAGTGAGCACAACAAAATTTTGGATTCATCATTACGTATTTTTGCAAAAGTTGGCATTACAGTGAACTTAGAAAAATCTGAATTTGGTCGTTCTCAGGTGAAATTTCTCGGTCACATTATTTGTACAGAAGGTATTCTTCCTGATCCAGAAAAATTAGACGCTATTCGTAATTATGCTGTACCTACCACAAGTTTTCTGTACCGCTGCCTACTCTTTTACTATTCTTTGCATCTGTCAAACCAACTCTTCGACTATCAATCTATCTAGTGAGTAAGTAAACAATAACCGGATATGACTGTTTTACCCAAAAGTGACTTCGGAAATTACCGTTTGGACTTACTATATTTTCTGCAGCATTCATTTGTAGTTTAAATGAAATTTTACTTGTTTATCTTCGTGATAATATTACTTCATATGTGGACGATATTCTTATTGCTAAACATTCTTGGAGTGAGCATAACAAAATTTTGGATTCATCATTACGTATTTTTGCAAAAGTTGGCATTACAGTGAACTTAGAAAAATCTGAATTTGGTCGTTCTCAGGTGAAATTTCTCGGTCACATTATTTGTACAGAAGGTATTCTTCCTCATCCAGAAAAATTAGACGCTATTCGTAATTATGCTGTACCTACCACAAAACGTGAGGTTCGTAGTTTCCAAAATTTTTGTGGAATGATATACTTTTGAAAAATTTTTGTGGAATGACATACTTTAGAGAAACTAACAGCTAGATGTAAACATGCGGAGAGTACAAGGATCCCGCGCTGTGTTTTGGCGGCGGCACATACTCAAAGCAACAGTCAAGTCTGCGCGCCGCACAAGGCAGTCGTTGACCGCGAACAATTGCTTCCTACGTCACGCGCCTACAGCTGATCGAGCGCTCAGTGCGAATGCAGTGACAGCCGTAAACAAATGCACAGTTTAATTTCCCCGACTAAATTTAGTATAAAGCTATAGTGACTTGATGAATTATGTTATTAACATTCAGTATTTTTCAGGATACGGTTCTATAAAATATTTAAGAACTTCACGTAAATTCTGTGTGTCTCCGACGTTAAAAGGACTTGCTATCGAGAAAATTTCAGAAAGTCTGTAATTTCCAAGAAGAAACTAATAAACTAAAAAGGTAACTATTAATTGAGTTCATTTTTCAGGTAACATATTTCCACTTAGGTACGTACTTTAGACGTAATTTGCTGCTCGCAATTACGTGATTCATAGTTTGTGCTAAATTTCATGTTCTATGAAATTACGTGTGAAGCGACGTGCTTGCGTACGTTAACTGATTTTGACAATGATTATTAATGAACTGGGTTGTAACTTGTGTATATTATGCATCGCTTGGCTGCACTGCTTTTTCACTGATGTCATATTTTTTTTATTATGTGCCTGCTGTGCTTATTTATTTAAATTATAATTGTCACCTGATTTATTGTGCTGATGTGGTTAGGTATGTAAGTTATACTTTGTGATTTATCTGCTTGCGCCTTCATGTTTACTTATTAAGATTACATATGAACATTTATTTGCTTATGCTGATATGATGCTAATGACCTGTTTATTATGTTAGATAACATATTTGCTGCCTTGCTTATGGATTGCATATTTACACATTTCTGTTTTGTTGTCATAACTGCTCTTTAATTTGGTATATAGAAATGCTGATATAAGGTGTACAAACATAGAGTTTAGGTCAAACTATGGTATTAATTATAGATTGTTCGCTTGGCACAGCCTCGTTGTAGGATTTGTGCTGCATCCACTTTTTGACATTCTGTTCACTACTGGTATATTTACTCGCTATTGCATGTTTTGCTTACGCTCAGTGCCTTATATTTTTAAGATGAGAAAATGAACTGCTATAATTCGACGAACGACATTAGTACAAGAAACTTCATAGAAGTCACATGAGCTGGAGCTTTTATGGAAGCTGTATAACTTTATGTTAATAGGAAGGAAGCTAACGACATGACATACCATTACTAGGTTTAGACCATTAACAATTATTACACTGCATTCTTCGTGAGCAATTGAAATAGGAAGTGACACTTGACACAAGAAATACTCCACATGTTTGCTTCTGTTTGCCATAATTCTTGAAGTGGTGTACACACTGTGAAATATAATGATCATTCACACTCCGTAATCGTACTTAATTACTGAGAATTATTCGAACTAAGTCTGTTAGAGGTCATGTATGCATTTCTTTTGTTTATAATTCATTATGAGTAGAAGATTTGGGTCAGATGGATTACACAGAGGTTGTGTGTTGACAATGTGTCTTCGGATTGTATGGGATGATGAACTGAAGTTTGCACTAGGTTTTTATCTGTACTTGTTCGAGGAGACTGACTAGAGGAAAGAGTTGTGTTGGAAGTGAGATGATATTGGCAATAAGGTTCATACGAATCGACGTACTGAAGAGGTATTATTGAGGTATTATTGAGGTATAGGGATTATATGATGTTGATGATTACTGGAGTTTTTGTGGACAAGAGGTAAGGTGAATGATATTGATGATAAGATTTATATGTATCGACGTAAGAAGTATTAGTGAAGTATTGAGATTATGTGATGCTGATGATTATTGGAGTTTTCGTATATAACAGGTAAAGTAAGTGAGATGCATTTTTTTTTTGTTGGTCTTATGGAACAAGGAGGATGAAGATAGCAGACTAGAACACTAAAGTAGAAGGAAGATAGTCTATACACACACTTTGTTAAATCACTAAGCAGTATATACTTTTTTTGAAGAGAGGAAGTATTTGCATATCTTGGCTCACTGACAGTTGTTCAACAACAGTACATTTGATCTGGCTTGGCAAACATTGGTCTTGACATGATGACTATAACGTTGACTAACTATTATTGACTGTTATACGTTGCTGCCATTACTACTTGATACACATGATGAACATCAAATTTTGACAGAATTACATTTACACAGTTAACACTATTCAATTACACAGTAGTACTTAATGTGGATGAAAGATGAGTGAGTGTGTTTTGTGTGTTTTCCTTTCCTAATCCTACCCACCTATCTCCTAAATATTATTTTATTTGTTTGTAGTGGCTTGCACTGACACCCATAAATATTATAGGTTTACTGATATTTGAGTATTTGTAACAGTTAATATGACAATTATCTGACATCATTTGTGTGTTTATTAGAATTTGTATGTTTAGTGTAAGAGCATTGTAAAAGCATTTGTATGTGCATTCAAACTATTGTTCATGCCTGAACTGTCTGATTAGTGATGGTAAACATTATGAACTGTTACCTGCACTTTTTCAACGTAATGTGTGACACTTAGGAATGATTAATTTCTGCTGATGAACTGTGTGATCAGTGATAGTGAATATCATGGACTGCTCTCTGGACCTGCTCATCTTTGCTAGGTGCAACTGATGGACTACTTGTATGGAAATGAAGTCACTTCTTGCTGTCTGCACCTACTCAACATTGCTGGGTGCCACTGATGTACTGATTCTACTGAACTTATGTGACTTGTTGCTGTGTGTACCTGCTCAACACTACTAGGTGCAACAGATGGAACTGTTTCTACTGACATAATGTCACTTGTTGGTGTCTGTACCTGCCCAACTTTACTGGGTGCCACTGATGAACTGCTTCTACTGAATTAATGTGACTTGTTGCTGTGTGTACCTCTTCAACTTTACTGGGTCCACAGATGGAACTGCTTCTACTGAAACGAAGTCACTTGTTGCTGTCTGCACCCGCTCAACATTGCTGGATGCAACTGATGGACTGCTTCTACTGAAATGATGTCACTTGTTGGTGTCTGCACCTGCTCAACATTGCTGGGTGCAACTGATGGACTGCTTCTACTGAAATGATGTCACTTGTTGGTGTCTGCACCTGCTCAACATTACTGGGTGCACAGATGAAGCTACTTCTTTGGAAATGATGTCACTTGTTGGTGTCTGCACCTGCTCAACATTGCTGGGTGCAACTGATGGACTGCTTCTACTGAAATAATGTCACTTGTTGCTGTCTGCACCTACTCAACATTGCTGGGTGCCACTAATGGAACTGCTTCTACTGAAACGAAGTCACTTGTTGCTGTCTGCACCTGCTCAACATTGCTGGATGCAACTGATGGACTGCTTCTACTGAAATGATGTCACTTGTTGGTGTCTGCACCTGCTCAACGTTGCTGGGTGCAACTGATGGACTGCTTCTACTGAAATGATGTCACTTGTTGGTGTCTGCACCTGCTCAACATTGCTGGATGCAACTGATGGACTGCTTCTACTGAAATGATGTCACTTGTTGGTGTCTGCACCTGCTCAACATTGCTGGGTGCAACTGATGGACTGCTTCTACTGAAATGATGTCACTTGTTGGTGTCTGCACCTGCTCAACATTACTGGGTGCACAGATGAAGCTACTTCTTTGGAAATGATGTCACTTGTTGGTGTCTGCACCTGCTCAACATTGCTGGGTGCAACTGATGAACTGTTTCTACTGAAATGAAGTCACTTGTTGCTGTCTGCACCTACTCAACATTGCTGGGTGCCTCTGATGGATTGCTTCTACTGAACTAATGTGACTTGTTGCTGGGTGTACCTGCTAAACTTTACTGGGTGCCACTGATGGACTGCTTCTACTGAAAGGATGTCACCTGTTGGTGTCTTTTTTTTGTATAAACTAATTATTGAAAGCATTTTATGTGAACATTTGTATAAACTGATTTTTTGTGTATTGTGTGAACTCTTATGTAAAGTCACATGTATGAAAAGAAGTTGTATTGCTTACTGTATTTCATATATTAGGTTATTGAAAGGTCAGTGCAAAGCCAAAATTTTAACTAATTATGTGATATTTAGGTATTAATATTATCTTTTATTTTTGTCTTTATTTTTGTGGACGAATTTGGTGGTATTTTCACCACCAATGCTGGCAAAAATACCATCAAATTCTGGCCCGTGGAGGAGGGGCATATGAAAGGTGGCTACACTGAGCCACAGCGCCAGAGATTGCGCCAAAGAGTATTATACAGCCGCCTCCACGGAGTGCCTGTCGAGGACTCGTGGTAGTCAGTGCTTGTCGAGAGCTCGTAGAAGGCAGTGCTTGGAGAGAACTCATAGAAGTCAGTGCCTGTTAAGAACTCGTAGAAGTCAGTGCTTGTCCAGAGCTCGTGGTAGTCTGTGTTGAGATGTTGTAGCAGAGAGTGATTATTGAGAGGTAGCGGCAGGCAGTTATTGCCGAGAAGTTGTGGTGGACACTGCTTGTCGTGAAGTCGGAGTGAGATGTGATAGCGGAGAGTGTTGTTCCATGTTTTATGCAGTTATTTGATGGGAAATGGAAATGGAAATGAGCGTTTGGCGTCATTGGCCGGGAGGCCCCTCGCGGGGCAGGTCCGGCCGCCATATCGCAGGTCTTATTACATTCGGCGCCACATTGGGCGACCTGCACGCCGGATGGGGATGAAATGATGATGAACACAACACAACACCTAGTCCCTGAGCGGAGAAAATCTCCGACCCAGCCGGGAATCGAACCCGGGCCCAGAGGACGGCAATCCGTCACGCTGACCACTCAGCTACTGGGGCGGACATTTGATGGGAGAGAGAGCAGATGTTATTCTAATGGAAATACTGTAACGATCAGAGTGCTTTTCGTCAATATATATGAAGGTAAAATATTGCGTGTTTTTTCATTAATTCCATGTTTTAAATAATGCGTCATTACAGGTTCAGTCAACAAAGCATCTGGCGTGTGTTCTTGTATTAGAGTTTAATTCTGCTTTCCTTACGCAATTGTAGTATTTGTAATTTTCTTTTATCACGTCAGTATAATTGGTATTTAAAAATTCTTGTCTTGTTAGAGAAGAACCGTGCCAGATGTGTACGTTGAGTCACACTCCCACATACAGAACAGTTATACTTGTGCCTTGGTTTCGTAGATTTTATAGTTGCTGGGAACTTAATTAATTAATTGTGTTAACGAAAATTTTCATTTCATTCTTTGTTGTTGTTCTAAGCAGTCAGATTGCGTAATAATAATAGTCAGGGCCAACCGATTACGAAACAGCGTAATCGGACATACAGCTACGAAAAACAAAAAAAGTATTTTCAATCATATTTAATTAAGCCCCCATGCAACATGTGCTCTAAAATGCATTCCTTAGGAGCTGTGAGCACTTGTTCAGCTTTGCTGCTTTGAAACACAACTTCAAAATGTTCAAATGTGTGTGAAATCTAATGGGACTTAACTGCTAAGGTCATCAGTCCCTAAGCTTACACACTACGTAACCTAAATTATCCTAAGGACAAACACACACACCCATGCCCGAGGGAGGACTCGAACCTCCGCCGGGACCAGCGGCACAGTCCATGACTGCAGCGCCTAAGACCGCTCGGCTAATCCCGCGCGACTCAAACTCAACTCTTCTAATGATCGAGTGCTTGTAACTTTTAAGATATTCGTTTTAAAGCACATGTTTGCTGGACTTTTTTTCTTATTTTGGTCCATACTGTCACTTCCCAAAATATGGGAGGCAAAGAACTTGCAGCAGAAGTGATTTGTTTCACAGTATCGAAGATGAAAAATTACACGTAGCTCTTAAGGTATGTGTTTACGACCCGATTTCTCAGTCAAGTATCTAATTACTGAAGATGGTAAAGGAGTGGTAAACGTATAACCTCTGAGTGAACTGACAGTTTTACTTACTTCTGAACAATGAAACTGAGTAATCCAAAACAGCCAGCCGGAGTGGCCGTGCGGTTATAGGCGTTTCGGTTTGGAACCGCGTGACCGCTACGATCGCAAGTTCGAATCCTGCCTCTGGCATGGATGTGTGTGATGTCCTTAGGTTAGTTAGGTTTAAGTAGTTTTAAGTTCTAGTGGACTGATGACCTCAGATGTTAAGTCCCATAGTGCTCAGAGCCATCTGAACCATTTGAACCAATCCAAAACATTAGAGAAAAGTTCAGTTAAAATCTTCCGTTATCCAAACATATCATAATTACGCACAAGCGAGCAGTCCAGCAACACTTTACGTCAAAAAACCTTCTTTTCTCCAGTTAATCTTCACAAAATCATATTTCAAAATTCATCATCCTCCGTTATTTTCTCTCTGCACTCTGCAAACTATTTCAGGACCTCTCAGTAGTGTAGCCAACACACCACTCTCTCAGTAGCGTCTCTCAGAATAGTTACTGCAACGACAACACTACTGACAACCAAAGATCACAGTGCTTGAACTCAGAACCTCTGTACCGTAACATGTCGGCTATCGGGAACTACTGTTTGAAAAATGTTTGGCTTACAATTATGAAATATGACATCACTGTCCTTGAATGACAAAAATAGCTTGGAAACCTTACAGCTTTCGTCGAAAAAAGCCAGTGAGAATAAGAAGATAAAAGGGGCCTAGACTGGCATATATGAGCTGCTGAGCTGCAAAAAAAAAAAAAAAAAAAAAAAAAAAAAAAAAAAAAAAAAAAAAAAAAAAAAGCACTATGGGACTTAACACCTGAGGTCATCAGTCCCCTACTATAACTTAGAACTACTTAAACCTAACTAACCTAAGGACATCACACACATCCATGCCCGAGGCAGGATTCGAACCTGCGACCGTAGCAGTCGCGCGGTTCCGGACTGAAGCGCCTAGAACCGCTCGGCACCGCGGCCGGCTGAGCTGAAACAGAGCCCTGCGGATACACACTAGGCAAAACATCCGCGTGGGAGGATGTCACGCGGGAGGGTGTCGCTTGTTGAATAGGAACGAGAAATTAAGTAGTGAGGACAGCGGTGGTGGGACGACAGGTAGACTGTTAGGGTTGCGACGACAGCTAAAAACCCAGAGACATCCGCGATACGGGAGACTAAAAACAGAAATAAAAGTGGCAAAAAAAAAGGAGAAAGGCAGGGATAAATACGCTACTGAAAATGTGCGCAAGTGAGAACGGGTTGGGGAAGCTTAAGCTCGGTAGTGTAAATCTTTTCGGAGGAGGACGCTCGAATATGCAAGTGTGTGTGTGTGTGCTCACGCGAACACGTGTGTGGGCGTGCAGGCGCAGCGTGGGCGGGGTTTGTGCCCCAGGGGTCGACTCGGCTCAGCGGAGGGCGGCGCGGAAGGACAGGCGGAATATAAATTTGTGTGAATGGGATGGATTTTCTTTTCAGAGCGGAGGAGCTGGTGGGCTGGAGCGGAGGTTGCTGGCAGTTTTAAACGGCCCCGGGGCCATTACTCGCGGCGCGGCTCGGCACGGCCCAGGCCGGGGCAGGGCAGGGCTCGCCGTACGTCGCTGGAGGCGGCGCGCTGCCGCTGGCAGCCCGGGCCAGCCGCCATTATATGCCCGGCCACGATAAATGTTGTTTCATTATCGCTGGGCCCGGCCCCACATCTATGCCGGAGCCTCTTCGCGAGCGCGCTTCTTTTATCGACACCTCGAGAGAGAGAGAGAGAGAGATTTTATACTGTGCGTCGCCCTGCCCCCGTTCCCCTCCAACTCCACCGGCGCTCCCTGGCGCGTCGCGTTTTCCAAATCCTCACGCCCCCTTGCACCCCCTTCTTCCCCCACCCACCCCCTCCCCGTAACCACTTCAACCGTACACTGGCTCTTCGCGCTCGGGTCGTTACGGTGCCGCGAGATAAGTGCGGAGCCTGCCGTGAGATCATTTTACAGCCACTTCACGCCCATCTGTTCTTCTGGTAATGTCGCTTATCCCCGAAGATCGCGATCTAACGGCGAAAGGCGCTTAGGAAGATGGATGGATCGTTTCCAGGGATTAGGCTAGAGTACCACCCACATTCTTAAATTTCAATTTTCATACTGCCTTTTTATCTCGCGGCGGAAAATTAATATTATGAGGTCGAAAAATGTCCTTCGCCGTACTGCAGCTTTTGTACATTATTTAGAACGATAAATCAGCTAATTCGACCATTCTTAGTGACTCACACTACTTACGCCTAACTGTTCACTGAAGATGGATGTGCCCTTTAGTATGAGCATATGCTAGCACTTGAGACACTTAAAGTAGTAAAGGAGTTTTGGTATTTGGGGAGCAAAATAACTGATGGATGTCGAAGTATAGAGGATATAAAATATAGACTGGCAATCGCAAGGAAAGCGTTTCTGAAGAAGAAAAATATGTTAACATCGAGTATTTAAGTGTTTGGAAGTCGTTTCTGAAAGTATTTGTATGGAGTGTAGCCATGTATGGAAGTGAAACATGGACCATAAATAGTTTGGACAAGAAGAGAATAGAAGCTTTCGAAATGTGGTGCTACAGAAGAATGCTGAAGATTAGATGGATAGATCACATAACTAATGAGGAGGTATTGAATAGAATTGGGGAGAAGAGGAGTTTGTAGCACAACTTGACTAGGAGAAGGGATCGGTTGGTAGGGCATGTTCTGAGGCATCAAGGGATCACCAATTTAGTATTGGAGGGCAGTGTGGAGGGTAAAAATCGTAGAGGGAGACCAAGAGATGAATACACTAAGCAGATTCAGAAGGACGTAGGTTGCAGTAGGTACTGGGAGATGAAGAGGCTTGCACAGGATAGAGTTGCGTGGAGAGCTGCATCAAACAAATCTCAGGACTGAAGACAACGACGACGATGCTAGCATCGAGAGTAGACAAATATCTGCCTCCATACTCAGCAAGCTATCCGACGGGTGTGGCGGAAGGTAGTTATGGTACCACTATCTGATGTCCCCCTCCCTGTGCCAATCGCGAGTGGCACGTGGAAGTAGTGACTGTCGAGAAATCTGCACGTTCGCTCTTACTTCTTGGATTTTTTTGTTATGGTTATGTCGTGAGACGTGCGTGGGAAAAAGTAATGTGTCGCCCGACTGTTCCCGGAAGGTACTCTCTGGGAATTTTGGTAGTGATGCTCTCCGTGATGCATAACGCCTCCATTGTAGCGTCTGTCACTGGAATGCCTTGACCATCTGCTTATCGCTCTCATGCCGACTAAACGATCCCGTGACGAAGCGCGTCATTGTTCGTTGCTTCTTATCCACCCACCGCTTCTATTAAATCAACCCTATGATGGTCCCAGACTGACGGACAGTAGTCAAGAATCTGTCGAACAACGTTTGGTAAGCCACTTCTTTCGTAAATTCTTCATATGTATTTGTCTGGTTTGTACGATGGGAGTTCAGTAAGAATTACAGTACAATTTTTTTTTTCAGAAAGCAGGTTAGTTTTATTTAGGATCCCAGAACACCGCATTATTTCCCACTCTTTTGGCTACAAAATGCTATTTTTCAGCATCTTCGCTTAATACGAGGACTTTACGCCGCCTTACTAGGCGAACCTGTATGTGCACACAGTATCACTATACTGGCCGACGTCGGAATCAACGTTCTTGCTGCATCAATAACCTCCCCATTATCCATATGCTGCTTCTCGTCCTGATGTGCAGCGAGGAGTTTGATTGTAATCCATCGAGTGCCTCGAATGAGATGTCCGCGCTTTCCAACAGTGTAGGAGACACAGCTGTCTGCGACCGGCCGGCACGCAAGAGGTCGTAAAAGTTTGCGCGACCTTCTTGTGACGATGGCGGACGTAGGCATTCTGCAAGCCCTTGTGTCGATGTAAAGTATTGGATGAAGGCAGAAGCGTATGCCCTTCTTGCCTGGGAATCTCAGAATGGCTGTTCAACCAAGCCCTTGTATCGATGTAAGTGATTCGTTAAAGGCAAAATCGTATGCCATTCCGTCCTACAATCCTTAGTATCGATGTAAGTGACTTGATAAAGGCCAAATCGTATGCCGTTCTGATCTAGAAAAGTTGATCAACTACAATGGTATTATGTTATGTCCCTACGTAATGTAATATGATAGTAATATTCCAGCTGCGAGTACCAGCAATGATGGGCTACCGTAATTGAGACGACAACGCTCTTTGCTGTGACGACAACGCTCTTTGGTGTGGAAGAAAAAAGAGAATCTAGCTTTTGTGGCAATTGTTGGACATAAAGAATGCCGATAGGACATTTTGTTTTCTTGAGGTCAGATAGGTTTGCATATAGAAGTAACTTTGAAGTGCAAAGGCGATACAACTTGTAATAATCATGAACAAAAAATTTAATTTGTTAAAAATAAGGTAAATATCATTTATGAACTTTTATTCGGTGTTGGATCCCCGGACCTTCATAAAACGATTAGTGTGATTAGCAATACAGTGCATAGTGATTGATTTCTTCGCGAATTAACAATACTGGGCGAATCTGCTATTATCATGGTCCGAACGACGCGCAAAATTTCGCCGTCAGCTTGTGTGTGCAGACGCTCCCTAAGCGAGCAGTTTATGAGTCAGAAGATACCACACTGCCTCTGTTGTTTAACCTTCTCGTTCTGAAAGTGTTCCCAGAAAATCTTACAGCGACCGTGAGTACTTTCTCCGCCAAGAGCGACGGAGTCTTCATCGAGAGTTGTAACAGTTTTCTTCAACTTCGCCTGGCGTTCTCTGAGAACCGGAAACCTCCGACTGCCAACTCGTCCTGTACCTAACCCGTTTTCTCCTTACAGCAGCTACGAAGAAAACTTAATCATCGACAGTCAATCGGACCGTGATAATAGTAGATGCGCCCAGTATTGTTAATTCGCGAGGATATCACTATGCACTGTATTGCTAAACACACTAATCGTTTTATGAAGGTCCGGGGATCCAACACCGAATAAAAGTTCGTAAACGATATTTACCTTATTTTTCACAAATTAAATTTTTTGTTCTTGATAATTGCGATTAGAAGTTGTACCTCCTTTACACTTCAAAATTACTTCTATATGCAAACTTAACTGACCTCAAAAAAACAGAATGTCCTATCGGCATTCTTTATGTCCAACAATTGCCACAAAAGCCAGATTCTCTTTTTTCTTCCAAACCAAAGAGCGTTGTCGTCACAGCAAAGAGCGTTGTCGTCTCAATTACGGTAGCCCATCATCGCTGGTACTCGCAGCCGGAATAGTACAGTCATATTACATTAGTACGGACTTTATACTCGTCTTGCTTTGTAAGTAAAGTATGTCGTAGTTGTGTGACGAGTTCTATGTAATAGCTATGAAGTACGTATGATATGGTGTTATGTTAGTCTTATACAATTGTGAGAGAAGGGCAGAGGATGAAATCGTGTCTGGAAGTTATCATACTCCTCTCTAACACAGTGTGTAAACTGAAGAGTGGGTAAGCAAGTCCCTATATCGCCTGCTCAACCATTTCAAAAAGAGCATAAAGAACAACTACAGGCTGTTTCACAAAGTTGCATCGACCGTTCCGCGTCACATCATTGAAATCTGTGAAATATGTGGCCTCGTTGTGTGTTGACTCGTTCTGGGAGTGTTTATTTTCTGCTATGGGTGTTATGGCTATGCGGCACACGGAAATCAGGAACTAACGGATCCAAAAAAGATGCGCACAGGAGCAGATACTACGCAAACTACAGGATGCTGCAGACGGGAAATTGATTCTCACTCATCCTGTACGGCTGCTGTAGCTTTCTTCCGGGAAATTCCGCTGTCTCTACTACAATCACTGCTGGCTCTTCAGTTGACAGACAGTCTTTAGCACCAAGAGGATGTCCAAGCTTAACGTCACCATTCGACTGACTATTACTGTCAACAGTGTCACTTCACAGTTGTTTTTTATTTGGCTACCAGCTTGTAATCTATCAGTATTGACTGTAATTTCTTCCAGGACATTAGCGCAACCTCTGGTGATCAGGATCTTCGTGCCACCAAAGCCTCTCTCCCTTGCTGGCAAATGGTGATGGCAAGAATTCTTTCCAACACCAGGATTCGAATTGGCTACCTCCGAGTCGAGCTTCGCTATGCACACTTCATTCCATACACAAATTCGAATGGCGAGTCCTTTATGATGTACTTCTGCAATACTGGCTTGATCCTTGATCAGATTTACCCGCTCAAAGCATAAAAACATAGAATATCGAATACGTATGCTATACCAATAAACTAAAGTTTCTGCTATGACTCATCTCTCTGTTGTGCAAGAGTAGAGAAGGTCAGAGTTCCAATTCCACCGCAGCAAGGAATATATGCGCCATTACGAGGAGCGTTTTTGCTCTGAATGGTCCCAAAAACCTACGAAAATGATGTGGTGTAATAGCAAATACAAAGGTACGGGCCATCAAGAAATATGTCTAAAAATGAAACGAAGCGTGTCGCGTCCATAAGAAAATGGCAATTGCGTGGCTGTTGTTGCTAGAAAATGTGATTCTGCAAAATACGTTCTTTAGCTGCTTTGTTCTCGTTGTTTGACTTACTGAGTAAGTAATAAATTCGAAGTTTATATAGATCTGTCTTTTTGTAGCTGAAAGCTAACTGTGGTCCGCGCTTTTGCATGGATCTTATACACTGAAGAGTCAAAGAAACTAGTACACCTGCCTAACATTGTGTAGGGCCCCCGCAAGCACGCTGAAGTGCCGCAACACGACGTGGCATGGACTCGACTATGTCTGAAGTAGTGCTGGAGGGAACTGACAACATGATGCCTGCGCCATTACAGAGCCTCCACCAGCTTAAACAGTCCCCTGCTGACGTGCAGGGTCCATGGATTCGTGAGCATGTCTCCATACCCATACACGTCCATCCGCTCGATACAATTTGAAAGGAGAGTCGCCCAACCGACCAGGCAACAGTCTAATGTTGGTGTTGACGGGCCCAGGCGAGGCGTGAAGCTCTATGTCATGCAGTCATTATGAGTGGGCCTTCGGCTCCGAAAGCCCTTATCGATGACGTTTCGTTGAATGATTCGCACGCTCACACTTGTTGATGGCCCATCATTGAAATCTGTAGCAATTTGCGGAAGGGTTGCACTTCTGTCACGATGAAGGATTCTCTTCAACCGTCGTTGGTCCCGTTTTTGCAGGATATTTTTCCGACCGCAGTGATGTCGGATATTTGATGCTTCACTGGATTCCTGATATTCACGGTACACTCGTGAAATGGTCGTACTGGAAAAGCCCCACTTCATCGCTGCCTCGGAGATGCTGTGCTCTCTCGCTTGTGCGCCGACAAAAACACCACGTTCAAACTCACTTAAATCCTGATAACCTGCCACTGCAGCAGCAGTAACCGATCTAACACCTGTGCCGTACACCTGTTGTCTTACATAGGCGTTGCCGACCGCAGCGCCGTATTCTGCCTGTTCATTTGAAGTTGAAACCGCATGCCTATAACAGTTTCTTTGGCGCTTCAGTGTAGCTTTATGCGACGGTATGGTTGCTAGTGTGTCTCTTAGCTGGAGGTACTGCTACGTGCCGATTACTTAAACAAAATGAACGACACGCGCATAACAAGCAGTTTTATGTCTACCATAAGTAGTTCAGCGTATTGACTTAAGGACAAAAATAGAGCGCTGCGAGATCAGCGCGCGGTGGGGAGTCGCAGGTCAGTTAGGAATGCTATAAGAGTATATGGGACAGTTTTTGGAGGATTTTCTCCGTTAATCTGTGTAACGTGTAGTGAGAACATATGACGCAAATGTTTCAGTTAGCCGATCTAAACCACAACTGCCCTGAATGTACTGTGTGTTTAAGCACTGTGGTGATTTAGATAAATGGTAACTTAATTCACAAATCAGTAATACGTTCTCATCCACATCGTTATTAGAACCGTTTGCACTAGAAGACAGGGTGAAAGTGTCTTTCACAATTAGTAGGTAATCATTTCCAAAAATCATTTCTGCGTACATCTATTAACAACGTACATGAAAATATTTAAGTGATAACATCTTCACACACCTGTTACTGTGTTACGTTCTTTTAGATATCACAATGAATGTCTATCGTACCAAAGACTATTTTCAACAGTTGTTGCACCGAAGGGAAATCAAAACATAGTTTCGGTATAAACATGATAAGCGCATTTACATAGGAATAAATAATAATAACAACACTGGCGCAAATAACTTACTATTAAAAATGTTAGCATGAGAACAAAGATTGGTGACCTGAACTCACAAATAAATCAGTTTATTTACTTAGAATTGTAATTTTATTTATTTTATTATTATTAGTATTATTTGCGTCGAGACCCTGTAGGACCACGCAAAGCCTTGTGCCTCGTTTGAGCGTTCTTTCTGATCTTACGCGAGTCTCTCAATTTTTCTCCATGGAGTCTCTTTCTATCTTGAGTCCACTTTGTACGTGGTTTCTTTGGGACTTCATTCTCTGATTTCACATTCCACTTGTGTAATTTGTCCCTGTATACATTTCTGTCTTCAGTTTCTGTTGGGTCGATTTTTGATCCTTCTAGGTCCAGTTTGATTTGCATGACCTATGGTATTGTTGATTTGACCCCTTATATGTACGTTAGAATTCTCTTGATGAGTCGTTTTGGTGATAGCCTGATGATGTGCCCATAGAACTTCAACCTTTCTTTCTAACGTCTGCTGATATGTTTGATATCTTGACTGTAGTTTTCCTAGAGTGCAATCTGCATCCCTCTTCTGTCAGCTTTGGGCCAAGAATTTTCCTTTCTTCCATCAGTATGCTTTCCATGTTACTTTTCGTATGGAGTGTTAGCGTCTCACTTGCATACAGTATTTCAGGCTTAATCACTGTGTCGTAGTGTCTGACTTCTGTGAGTGCGATCTTTTCTCCTTCTGTAGGTTCGAGGATCTCACCTAGATATTTGAAATGTTCAACCCTGTTTATTTTGCTGTATTTTGTGTCTAATTTTGTTATGTTTAATTTTGAACAGAAAAATTCAGATTTCTCGAGAGAGTTTTACAGCCCAACTTTTTCCGCGCATTCTTTTAGTACCTCTATTTGTTTGGTTGTTGTTGCTTCGTTGTCTGAGAGTATGGCCAGGTCGTCTGCGAAAGCTAGGTTTGATATTTCTATTTTGTCCCGTCATTTTCCTAGTCGTGTTGGTTTCCAGTGTTCTTGAGTTTTCAGTTCTTTTTCTCATCCTCTCATTACTTTGTCTAGGACTGGGTTGAATAATAGTGGGGCTAATCCGTCGCCTTGGCGCACTCCAGTTTTGAACATGAAGGGATCAGAGATTTCACTCATGAATTTAACTTTCGTTGTTGTGCCAGCTAACGTCCGTCTGATTAATCGCTGTGTTTTTGGGCCGAGTCCCTGTTCTTTTAAGACGCTGAACAAGGACTGTCAGTCAACAGAATCGTACGCTTTCTTGAAATCTATGAATGTGTAGATGATTGGCACATTCCTGATGGCCTTGTATTTTAGAATTGTTTTCAGATGGAGGATTTGTTCTGTGCATGAATGACCGGCCTGAAAGCCTGTCTGCTATTCACCAGTTTTGTGTTCTAACTGTTCTTGTGTTCTCTGGAGTAACCATGCTGAGAAAATTTTGTAGGTGAGTTGTAGCAGGGAGATTCCTCTGTAGTTGTTCACACTCGTCCTATGTCTTTTCTTGTGCAGTGGATGGATAAGTGCACATTTCCAGTCGTCAGTAAGTTTTTCTGTTTGCCAGATGTTAGAGATTATTTGCTTAAGCTCCTGTAGTGACTCTGGTCCAAAGTTCTTTAGTAATTCTGCAATGGTGCCGTCTTCACCGGATGTCCTGTTGTTTTTTAGTTTAAGTACATGTTTGTTGATCTCTTCACATGTTGGTGGGAGTTATTCTGGTTGGGTGGAGGTACAGTTCTATACTGGAAATCTTGTTACAGGTTCACGGCACTTAAGGATATTGGAGAAATAACGTGCCAGTTCTTGACAATTTCCTTAGTTAGTTACTGCTAATTTTCCATCTGGTTTCCTGAAGCACAAATTTTGAGGTATGTACCGCAGATCTTCCTTGAGAAGTTCAAGTGGAATTCTCTCGTGTTGTGGTTGCGGAAGTTTACCTTTATAGCATCCAGTTGCTCCTTCATGTACTTTCGCTTCGTTTGGCTAATAACTTTTGCACACTGTTTTCTTGATTCTTGGTAGCAACATAGGCTTTCTGGGGATTTTTTACTATTGTAGTCCTGATAAGCTTGTTTGCGTGTTTCTAGTGCCTTTTCACATTCTGAGTCCCACGAAGGGTATTTAGCGTTCTTTTTCGGTGGTATTAGGTGTTCTGATTTTTGTATGGTCTTTCTATGGAATTCTTCCCACGTGTTTGCTGGTTTTTTTACCCATTCCTGTTTTACGTTGGATTCCATTTTTTTTACGTCAAACTTTTCTACTTGCGTTGTTTTCTGATGGATTTTCTTCGGTGTAAATTTTATCTTGATTTGAGTTAGATAGTGGTCTGAATCAATATTGGCATCTCTGCGTACTTGAACGTCATGGATCTCCTTCTGGACTGGATAGGAGATTGCTGCATAATCTGTCTGGAATTCTCCCATCTCTTGTGTAGGTGACCTCCATGTTTTCTGCTTTCGTGGAGATTTCCTGAGGGATGTTGACATAATCTTTAGATTATTCTGCTGGCATAGGTCGATGAGTCTCATGCCATTCCTGTTTGTATATTTATGCACCGGAAACTTTCTCTCAGTTCTTTAATGACGTGTTTTTCTGCCTAACGAAGTTTTTATATCGTCTTTCGGGATCTTGGCCATCACTGTCTCTATCGTTGCCCAGAATTTCTCTGTTGATAAGGGGTCTTCTATGTTATCCCCGTTTGTGGGGCACATACATTGATAATGGTGTATTTCGTGTTTGCACACTGTAAGTGCATTGTCATTAACTTATTGTTTATTGGACTGACTTCTCTAATTGAATTTATTACCTTCTTACGTACCATGAAGGCCATGCCAAGAAGCGGAACACCATTGGCGACCCGTTTGTCTGTCTTGCTCTTGAAGATGACGTAGTCTCCATAATCCATTGTGTCTTCGTCTGTCATGCGGGTTTCCTGCAGGGCAAGCTCTAATGTTAAGTTGTGTAGTTTTCCTGATTGGATCAGTGCGTTTATGTTGAAGTACCCACGAAATGTCAATGTTTTGTGTGGAAGTTTGCCAGAGAACTCCGACTTCTCTGTGATCGTGTAAGTCCAGGTTCCTCAGAATCCGAGTTCCTGTTTGCCGTCTGTTGACGGGTGGATTGGTTACCACCTGCGGTATTCTTGTTATTCCTCGTACAATTCAAGGTTGCTTGTAATCTTGTTGATCCAGTGTTTCTTCTAGGAGGTTAGAACCAGGGATTGTTAGTTCCCGGAGCATTCATTTGCAGCTGCACCCTCTGGTTGGACAGACGCTGACCAGGAAGCTGCCCGCTCTGGATGCCGTCGTGCCTGGATTTGGTGTGCTATTTTTGGTCCACCCTGAATATTTTATTTCGTCGGTACCCTTCATATCTGATGCGCGTTCACTTATGGGCCACCCGGGGAAGCGCCAGGTATGGGAACAGCAACCCATCCGGAGTTTATTTATATATTCATCTTCATCATTTTTAGAAGATTCTTGTAGAATAATTCTGATGATGAAACACTGCTGTTCTTTAAGAAAAGTGTCTTCGCACTGCCACAGGTGGTTCAGCCTACATCTTACCATCAACATCTATATATTTAACTGTCTCTCACAACGAGAAAATACCTTTTTCAAAGAACATACTACATTAAAACCCTATTGTGCAATTACTGACATTAAAAATACGACGAATTTATGAAGATTTCCTCGCGCTATCTTTTCTCATGAATACGGCATTTTGCAAAATTCCTCGCTTTTACACAGAAATTTACTACCCCTTCAAAAGGGTTTGGAGGAACATGGGGATAATACACTGATCTCCCGGCCTTTGATGTCAGCTTTTACAACCTGTGGTTGCTATTTCTCGTTTAAGTGCCTCTTCAGTTTGCTTTACGAGCCCGAGTACATGCCGTTACACTCCTCGCTCAAAAGAAAACTCTTTACAATGCGTGGACTCGAAAACGAACCCTGCACACTATAGCCTTAAAGGCTGATCTTTCAGTTATGGGGTCGGGCTTTATTTTATTTGATATGGAAACAGGTAAACTCGCCTGCATAGCTTCACTTGCAGTGCTCTAGCTTTCCAGACGTGAAGGTGTGCCGGATGAATGTCGATACCTCGTGCTGGATCCATGACTATTGATCTCGGACACAGGTTTCCATTGGTACGGTTTTCATCTGGTTTGTCGTTTATCTCTGCCTCAAAAAAGTAGTACACAAACATTTCAACAACGAAAATGACATACGCTATCAGAGATGCGTTGTGGGTCATGGAGAAGCTTAGTGTTTACATTGCAACAGAACAGTTTCTAGAGTCAAGCAACTTTTTGCTTCCTTCCTTCTTCATGCACTCAACTTAGAACGTAACGGTTATCATTTACGATCCACTATCAAACTATGGCTGACTCTATATTATGCTACCTCATGTTTATTACTATTATTTATCAGCCAAAATGGCCGTCAGATGCTTTTCGAAGACATCTTTATTTTAACAGGTTTAATTTATGACCCACCTTTTCTTAATTAATATAATTTATGAGCCAATATCGCCACCTAAGATTTGTTCCTCCATCACAACACAAAAAAATGGTTGTTCGAATTTCTGTAGCACTGCAGCCACCAATACCCAACACTCATCTGGGTTACAACTTGGAAAACATGCTACAGGCGTCACCAGAACAGTGCTATGTATGAACTGTACAATTACTGGTGTGTTATAACTTATTAAAAAATGTAGTCCTTGTAAGAAAACTGTTCTGGTGTTATCAGTGCGTGTTACGAGTACTTACTGTTGAAATACGTTGCAGTGCACTTAATGACGTGTTATGACTTTTTAACAGTGAATCAGAAAATGTATCGAGTGTAAGGAGCGAACGTCAGATACTTCGTGCTGCACACAGACTGCTGGTTAAAAGAGCGCACAGCCCCGCCATGCCAGTGCTAGGCTGGCAGGAGTGCCCCTATAGTCATAGCCGCATCAAGCGAGATCACTGTCTCATACAACACTTCAGCTAGCCCAGTGATTACAGGAACCACATTGTGGGCGGCATCTCTACATCTACATCTACATCTACATCTATACTCCGCGAGCCACCTTACGGTGTGTGGCGGAGGGTACTTATTGTACCACTATCTGATCCCCCCTTCCCTGTTCCATTCACGAATTGTGCGTGGGAAGAACGACTGCTTGTAAGTCTCCGTATTTGCTCTAATTTCTCGGATCTTTTCGTTGTGATCATTACGCGAGATATATGTGGGCGGTAGTAATATGTTGCCCATCTCTTCCCGGAATGTGCTCTCTCGTAATTTCGATAATAAACCTCTCCGTATTGCGTAACGCCTTTCTTGAAGTGTCCGCCACTGGAGCTTGTTCAGCATCTCCGTAACGCTCTCGCGCTGACTAAATGTCCCCATGACGAATCGCGCTGCTTTTCGCTGGATCATGTCTATCTCTTCTATTAATCCAACCTGGTAAGGGTCCCATACTGATGAGCAATACTCAAGAATCGGACGAACAAGCGTTTTGTAAGCTACTTCTTTCGTCGATGAGTCACATTTTCTTAGAATTCTTCCTATGAATCTCAACCTGGCGCCTGCTTTTCCCACTATTTGTTTTATGTGATCATTCCACTTCAGATCGCTCCGGATAGTAACTCCTACGTATTTTACGGTCGTTACCGCTTCCAATGATTTACCACCTATGGCATAATCGTACTGGAATGGATTTCTGCCCCTATGTATGCGCATTATATTACATTTATCTACGTTTAGGGAAAGCTGCCAGCTGTCGCACCATGCATTAATCCTCTGCAGGTCCTCCTGGAGTACGTACGAGTCTTCTGATGTTGCTACTTTCTTGTAGACAACCGTGTCATCTGCAAATAGCCTCACGGAGCTACCGATGTTGTCAACTAAGTCATTTATGTATATTGTAAACAATAAAGGTCCTATCGCGCTTCCCTGCGGTACTCCCGAAATTACCTCTACATCTGCAGATTTTGAACCGTTAAGAATGACATGTTGTGTTCTTTCTTCTAGGAAATCCTGAATCCAATCACAAACCTGGTCCGATATTCCGTAAGCTCGTATTTTTTTCACTAAACGTAAGTGCGGAACCGTATCAAATGCCTTCCTAAAGTCCAGGAATACGGCATCAATCTGCTCGCCAGTGTCTACGGCACCGTGAATTTCTTGGGCAAATAGGGCGAGCTGAGTTTCACATGATCTCTGTTTGCGGAATCCATGTTGGTTATGATGAAGGAGATTTGTATTATCTAAGAACGTCATAATACGAGAACACAAAACATGTTCCATTATTCTACAACAGATTGACGTAAGCGAAATAGGCCTATAATTATTCGCATCTGATTTATGACCCTTCTTGAAAATGGGAACGACCTGCGCTTTCTTCCAGTCGCTAGGTACTTTACGTTCTTCCAGCGATCTACGATAAATTGCTGATAGAAAGGGGGCAAGTTCTTTAGCATAATCACTGTAGAATCTTAAGGGTATCTCGTCTGGTCCGGATGCTTTTCCGCTGCTAAGTGATAGCAGTTGTTTTTCAATTCCGATATCGTTTATTTCAATATTTTCCATTTTGGCGTCCGTGCGACGGCTGAAGTCAGGGACCGTGTTACGATTTTCCGCAGTGAAACAGTTTCGGAACACTGAATTCAGTATTTCTGCCTTTCTTCGGTCGTCCTCTGTTTCGGTGCCATCGTGGTCAACGAGTGACTGAATAGGGGATTTAGATCCGCTTACCGATTTTACATATGACCAAAACTTTTTAGGGTTCTTGTTTAGATTGTTTGCCAATGTTTTATGTTCGAATTCGTTGAATACTTCTCTCATTGCTCTCTTTACGCTCTTTTTCGCTTCGTTCAGCTTTTCCTTATCAGCTATGATTCGACTACTCTTAAACCTATGATGAAGCTTTCTTTGTTTCCGTAGTACCTTTCGTACATGATTGTTATACCACGGTGGATCTTTCCCCTCGCTTTGGACCTTAGTCGGTACGAACTTATCTAAGGCGTACTGGACGATGTTTCTGAATTTTTTCCATTTTTGTTCCACATCCTCTTCCTCAGAAATGAACGTTTGATGGTGGTCACTCAGATATTCTGCGATTTGTGCCCTATCACTCTTGTTAAGCAAATATATTTTCCTTCCTTTCTTGGCATTTCTTATTACACTTGTAGTCATTGATGCAACCACTGACTTATGATCACTGATACCCTCTTCTACATTCACGGAGTCGAAAAGTTCCGGTCTATTTGTTGCTATGAGGTCTAAAACGTTAGCTTCACGAGTTGGTTCTCTAACTATCTGCTCGAAGTAATTCTCGGACAAGGCAGTCAGGATAATGTCACAAGAATCTCTGTCCCTGGCTCCAGTTCTGATTGTGTGACTATCCCATTCTATACCTGGTAGATTGAAGTCTCCCCCTATTAGAATAGTATGATCACGAAACTTCTTCACGACGTTCTGCAGGTTCTCTCTGAGGCGCTCAACTACTACGGTTGCTGATGCAGGTGGTCTATAGAAGCATCCGACTATCATATCTGACCCACCTTTGATACTTAACCCAGATTATTTCACATTCGCATTCGCTAATAACTTCACTGGATATTATTGAATTCTTTACTGCTATAAATACTCCTCCACCATTGGCGTTTATCCTATCCTTGCGGTATATATTCCATTCTGTGTCTAGGATTTCGTTACTGTTCACTTCCGGTTTTAACCAACTTTCCGTTCCTAATACTATATGCGCACTATTTCCTTCAATAAGAGATACTAATTCAGGAACCTTGCCCTGGATACTCCTGCAGTTTACCAATATTACGTTAACTTTTCCTGTTTTTGGTCTCTGAGGACGGACGTTCTTTATCAACGATGATAATGTCCTCTCTGGTAAGCCGTCAGGTATTTTATCGTTTCGCCCAAGGGGGGGTCCCTCTAACCTAAAAAACCCCCGTGTGCACGCCACACGTACTCTGCTACCCTAGTAGCTGCTTCCGGTGTGTAGTGCACGCCTGACCTGTCTAGGGGGGCCCTACAGTTCTCCACCCAATAACGGAGGTCGATGAATTTGCAACCATTATAGTCGCAGAGTCGTCTGAGCCTCTGGTTTAGACCCTCCACACGGCTCCAAACCAGAGGACCGCGATCGACTCTGGGCACTATGCTGCAGATATTAAGCTCAGCTTGGACTCCGCGTGCGATGCTGGTTGTCTTCACCAAATCAGCCAGCCGCCGGAAGGAACCAAGGATGGCCTCAGAACCCAAGCGGCAGGCGTCATTCGTTCCGACATGTGCTACTATCTGCAGCCGGTCACACCCAGTGCGTTCAATAGCTGCCGGAAGGGCCTCCTCCACATTACGGACGAGACCCCCCGGCAAGCACACCGAGTTCACACTGGCATTCTTCCCCGACCTACCCGCTATTTTCCTGAGGGGCTCCATAACCCGCCTAACGTTGGAGCTCCCTATAACTAATAGGCCCGCCCTCTGTGACTGTCGGGACCTTGCCGGAGAATCGGCCACTGGCCCAACAGGCGAGGCATCCTGTGGTGGCTCGGAAACGATGTCATCACCACTAGGAAGCACCCCGTACCTGTTGGAAAGGGGTAAGGCAGCTGCCACGCGGCCAGATCCCACCTTCGCCTTTCGGCCAGGCACGCGCGAGCCCACCACTGTCCGCCATTCACCCTGGAGTGATGACTGACCGGTAAGATGCTCACTGCCGGAAGACGCAGCGACATCAGGGGTTCCATGTGATTCCAAGGCCACCGAAGTAGGCATAGGTCTCACCACAGTTGCCCCAACGCCACTACGAGCCGACGCCTGCGCCTCGAGCTCGATGAGCCTAACAGACAAAGCCTCCACCTGCCCCCGAAGAGTGGCCAATTCTCCTTGCGTCCGCTCACAACAACCACAGTCCCTACACATGACTATGTTTACCCTACTCTATACGGTGACAAATTCCCAAGATAATCTTCTGATGAGCTACTCAGATAATCAAGAAACACTCACTGAAATACGAGACGCGAAAACTACGCTAGGTTTTCCCAGAAAAACTATTTAAAAGCTAAGCGCAGCAAGTAAGTACAAAAACGCTTTATACAAACAGTACTCGCTGCTGCTGGTGCTCTCGCTCTGGCTGTCACAAGACAACTGCTGATTCAAGTGACTAGTGGCTAACGGCCGCGAAACAAACAAAAGACGGTTTTAGGGCGCTTTCTGTTCTAAACGATCAAGAAAACACTAAGAAATCTAACACGAAAACTACGTAAAGTTTTATCAAGAACTGTTAGTTACTATGCAGAGCAGATAAACACAAATAGAATCCCTTCCTTAGTGGAAGGTCGTAAACAAAATGCAAAATAAACGCTTTATACAAACAGTACTCGCTGCTGCTGGTGCTCTCGCTCTGGCTGTCACAAGACAAGCGTCCATCACTCGGATAACAAAATTCCGCTGCAGCAGTGGGGACAACGGACCGCAGACAGATGTCTCTGTGTGATGCAGGCTGTTACTTGCTTCCAAGTGCCGAGACGCTGACACATTACACACTACCCTGAAGCTTTGTACTCATCTCTGCATTACACCATCTCATCACAGTGGCTGCACGTAACTTAAATAGTGCTTTCAAGCCTTTGTCTAGAGCAGTGGTTTCCAATCTGGGGGTAATTACCCTCTGAGGGGTAAAATGAAATTTTCCGAAGGTTAGAAAAACTCAACGATTCGGTTCTATTTCAGTCACGAAACAGAATTATTTTCAAAAAATCACTACTATTATCACAATTCTATTAGACTCTAATACTGATCATGTAAGTTGTCAACAATTACTTTTTCTCAATTAGTAGCATCAATGTGCTGAAGGTGACAGGTTCCTCACATAGTCCACCCACTAGACACATATGCTGTGCCTTGCCTCGTACATCGCTGAAGATAAAAGTGACACATATATGTAACGAATATCCCAAGAAAATGCCTTGTCCAAGTTATGAATATTACCTGTAGTAGCCCACAAATTGCTTCATTACTCGCTTCGAAACAGGTAAATGAATTATTGACAGCATGACACAGCACCAACTACATGAGGGCTACTATATGACTGTATACAATTTTACTATTATTATTATTATTAATTATTATTATTATTATTAGAGTGGTTAGAAACAAAAGAAAACATTACTGCCTGGAGTCGGCCATTTCTGCCAGTTCAGGCCTAATGAGTGCAGCAATGAAATGATTTACAAACAGTAAGTACAGTGCACATATCTGAACTTGTCTGATTTTAAATGAGGTTACAGTGTGCAGATCAAGCAAATGCCGCAATGGAGAGGAGTAATGCAGGAGAAGTATGTTTTGTAAAAGGTGTCTAGCCACACTCTGGATAGTTAGCTTTTCCATCTGAGGAGCAGTTGTGGGTAGCACTTCTGATGCACCACGAACTGCTTCATCATTCATTCTGACACACACACACACACACACACACACACACACACACACACACACACACAATGTAATTCATCTTTCATCATTAAAAGTATGTTCCAAGAAAGTCTTTCATTCTACAGTTTAGTTAGGTGCTAAAGTTAGCGCTAATGTGGGGGATTGGTTCAACAGACGGCAGAGGGCGGCGTGGAGGGGGGGTGGGGGTGTACTAGCTAACATCTGATTGCACTTAAGGATATTAGTCTAAGAATGGTTGAGATTATAAACGACTGTCACAGCCAGAATAATAGCACGTGGTCACCACAGATCTCTGCTTCAAAAATGCGATGTTTATGAATAAATTGGCGATATAATGCATGCATTCCATACGCACATGGGGTTCCTCAAACATATTGTAGCTAATTTATAGCTTCCGGTGAGATATTTATTCATTATGTGATACCATCAGACATTAGTTTCTTTCTGTACATCAATGGACCCTCACTCAACGTGCTGGGAGAGATGTAACACAGGTACAAAACGAAGTCCGTTATGCTCGCAGCCACCTAGATTCAACTACTTTTCAAGTTCACCCAACTACCCACTTCACCCATCCAAAAGACATACGTGTAGACATTTTAGGATTTTTGGCAGGGTAGCGAATAAGAAAACATACGAAGTCGTATAAATGTTTTTCGTATTTTTTGAGTATATATTTTCATGCGGGAAGCAACTTTTTCTTCATTTCTGTTTTGTGTAGTTTTAATAACTTCCAGCTTATACAACTGCGTAGGCTTCCGCCGCCAGTCAGTTGACAGAAAAGTTTTCTGGGTATGGTACCACGGCATAATGTATAAAACTACTGCTGCTAAAGAAATACCAACGTTTCGGTCACGGTTGTAGCGGCCTTCTTCTGGGTCTACTGGTGACAGTGACAGTGCAACCCTGACCGAAACGTTGGTTTTTCTCCAGCAGCAGTAGTTTTATACATCACGACGCGGTACCATACCCAGAAAACTTTTATGTGAACTTCCAGCTTAATTTTTAACTTATAACTGAAATCTACATTTTAATCATCTAATTTTTTTCTAAGTAGTAATATGATAAATACAAAGCAGATACATCCTAGAATTCTAATACTATCTAATTTCTGTGCTGTGAAATATCTCTTGTAAAGCTTTAACAATTTGCGCCATTTCTTCCTGCAATTC
Organism: Schistocerca piceifrons; assembly: GCF_021461385.2. Classification (NCBI taxonomy): domain Eukaryota; kingdom Metazoa; phylum Arthropoda; class Insecta; order Orthoptera; family Acrididae; genus Schistocerca; species Schistocerca piceifrons. The sequence goes on from NC_060138.1 coordinate 301,617,391, forward strand.
TTCTAGCCAAGAGCATTCAGGAATTTTGATTTTCCCCCTGCATAACAGTATTCTTAAAGTGCTCAACTCTTCCTGGGTGTATGCTGGCACCTTTCTTTTCTGCTCCATATTCCCGCAAAATTTCTGTATAGAAGTTAAAGTTTACAGCTTTCGGACAAATGACTGCTCGTTAGATGTAGTTATTCCATCAGTTTTAAACTCCACAAACAGTTGTTGTGCCGTTAGATGCACAATTTTACAGTAAATAACATTTAGGTAAAATGTAACTATCCTTTTACGTTGCTCCAAATAGGAAAAGACGTTTATAAAAACATTTTTCGTGAATCACTTAATATAGTAAACGTCCATATACATTGATTTCTGCGCGTACCCTAGCACGTGACCAATTTCCAACGCTGAAATTTTATGTTCCTCGATCATAGGCAGATTTCTCCATACACTGTACCTAAAGTAATCCAGTCGTCTAGGGTCCAACCGATATGGCTGCCTGACAGGAAAGGCGCTGCGAGCGATGTCGTGCTGTGGGCAAAGACACTAGCATTGGTCGTCTGCTGCCACATCCCATTAGCGCCAAATGTCGCCACAATGTCCTAACGAATAATTTAGTCTTACGTCCCACACTGATCTCTGCAGTTATTTCACACAGTGTGGCTTGTGTATCAGCGCTGACAATTCTACGCAGACGCCACTGCTATCGGTCATCAAGTGAATGCCATCAACCACTGTGTTGTCTGTGGTGAGAGGGATGCCTGAAATTTGACATTCTCGGCATACTCTTGATGCTGTGGACACCCGCCGGGTTAGCTGAGAGCGCTAAAGCGCTGCTTCCTGGACTCAGCTAGGCGTGCTGGCCCCAGATCGAATCCACTCGGCGGATTAACGGCGAGGGCCGATTTGCTGGCCAACCTGGATGTGGTTTTTAGGCGGTTTTCCACATCCCACTAGGTGAAAACCGGGCTGGTAGCCTTGTCCCGCCTCCGTTACACGACCTGCGGACATTTGAAAAACGTTGGCATCCTTTCATGGCTTACACTAAATGCAGATAGGTGGGGTACACTAATTCCACCCTGGGGCGTACGGGGTGGCTTCAGGAAGGGTATCTGGCCACCGACACTAACATCGCCACATCCATAGTAACAAGGCCGACTCCGCGCTGCAAAGGCCAAAGCAAATGATGATGACTTCTGACGCTGTGGATTCCCAAACGATTTATGAAATGGAGTGACCCATGCATATAGTTCCAACTACCATTCTGCATTCAAAAATGTTAATTCCCGTCGTGCAGCCACAATCACATTGGAGTCCTTTTCACTAGAATCACCTTGAAAGGTAACTCCTGTGGGACTATTTAATGACTGAGAATGTTGGCAAAATTTAGTGCACCAACAACGTTTATTTTTTAAACAAGACATAAATTATACCAAGCAAGTTACAGATTGAGTACCCTAAACAACTAACAGGTTATTTACTACTCCACTGGGTGGATACTGGTTGGAAAAGACAGTTTAACTAGGTCATCAGTGAGTCAAGTAATCTGGCCCTAAAAATGTGGATAACGCAAGCTGAATTGATCTGACACTGAGCAGATTTTGACTGATCAAATCTACTGAATTGTCTCTACATAGGTGCAGTTGAGAGCAAGTGGCGATTGCAGTTTAATTTACTAATACTACAGGTATGTTAGTACTTCTGTTATTTCACCACTACAGGCATTTCTGATTTACTATCTCTCTACTCTACGTGTTTCTTGGTTGATTGCTAATTGCGACTAGTTCTCTACAGCTGTTATTTGTGTTATGTATACGCTACTTTATCTATACTTAAACTAATCTCACTACCTGCAGCGTTATAGGTGTGCCAGCTTGTTACAATCCTATGTTGTTGGCCTTGCCTACCGAGCTAATACCAGTGGGCATGCCCCTGGTACTGGGCTGGTCTAGGACGTTAGAATCGCTACAGTGCTATCCTAATGAGTTGTCCTGTCTTATCCTACAACTAACCTGTCTCTTATATATACTGTCATTATCGTTGTGTGTCACGATCGGTAACAAATGTACACCCTCACCCCTAAACCGAGACATGGCGGATCCCAGCCGTGAAGCGGCTGGCCAAGTCCACGCTCCGGCGGAACAGGACAGGTGCACGGAGTCTAATTCGGGTATTGATCACTGTCGGTTGTTCCTTAGAAATTCTTTGAGGACTTTACTAGATATTTCATGTGAGAGTTTGTTCAAGATGTGAAAAGCGTCTTCTTGCCTGAACAGGTGGTGCGTTTCATGATTGGGAAGTTGTTGCCTGAGTTGATCTGCAACATCGTCAAAGAGGGGGCACTCATACATCACATGGTCTGGAGTGCCTTGCACAGTACCACAGTCGCACGTTAGTGTAGGCCACATCCCGAACAGGTATGTCGGGAAGGGTCCATGTCCAGTAAGAAAGTGCAGCAGTCCTCTGGTTGGTTTAAAGTATGTAAGTCTTAAGCGCTCCTTAATGTTTGGCAGCAACTCATGTGTTCTTCGTTCTGTTTCATCAGTGTCCCACGGCTCTTGCCATAATTCTTCCCCCCTTCCTTTGATTCCTTTCTTTCTTCACCGAGTACCAGGCTGCCTGTTCTCTGATTTTTTTGTCAAGGGGACGAAGTCCCAATAGTACTATCAATGCCCCCCAGGAGTTGTCCTGTATGCCCCTACCGAGCGCAGGAGTATGTTTCGCTGCACCCTACTTACAGCCATGGCAGGCATGACCCTCGTGAGCCTGTGTGCCCAGACCCCTGACCAATATCCTACAACTGATGTTAAGATACTGTTATGATATAATATAATTATGTCAGGTGGGAGATGGAAACGTTTGTGAACAGTCCCAATTAGGTTGTTTAGCGTTTCCAAAGATCTTTGTGTTATGGTATCAATGTGTGGTGCATAGTTCCACCTCTCATCGACGACTACACCTAGATAACGGGCCTCTCGGCGCCGAGGAACTGGCGAGCCATTAATTCTGACAGTTGGATTTCTTACCAGTTGTCCTTTTAATAGCAGAAATGTGGACTTGCTTGGCGCTACTGTCATTTTGGCTTTATGGCAACATGTAGTCAAATAGATATAGCCCTATCGACCTTCGGTTCTAAGTCTTCGTGGCTATGACCGCCAACCAGCAGGAGGAGGTCGTCTGCGTAGGCTATGACATCTAGCACATCGTTATTGCTCTTCAAGTTATCCAAAAGGGGTTCCATATTAATGTCCCAAAAGAGTGGCCCAGGGACAGAGCCCTGTGGACACCCCTTTGTTATCTTTTTGCGTTGGTGGACGATAGCCAGACCTCCCTTCCTTCACAACAGCTCCGAAGACAGCCATATAGCGACCCTGGACACTCTTCCCGCAAGCAGGAGAAGAGCGAAGGCCACCACAGGTTGTCAAAGGCACCACTGATGTCCACCATGATGCTGACAATGTACTTGTACAGGGCTGAGTCACAGGCATCCGCAGCCAGTGTGATTGCATCAGACGCTGATCGCTCCGACTGGAAGCCAAATTGTCTGTCACTCATCCCATACAGCACATAGTGTGCTGTCAATCTGTCTGCTAGCAAACTCTCAAAACGTTTGCACAGAAAGTCCAGTAAGCAGAGTGGTCTGTATGATTGCGCTTCTTTAGGGTCTTCACCTGGACCTTCTTTAATTTCTACTACATTTGCTTTTTTCCAGATGGATGGAAATTTTCTGAGCCTTAAGTACTCATTGTATAACTTAGTGAAAGGTGCCACCAGCTAGGGGGGGGGGGGGGGGGGCGAGGAATTGCACCACCTCCGCTGCAATGCCGTCTGGGCCAGGAGCTTTGTCCTTATTAAATGCCTGTATTTGGGCACTGACCTCCTCTTCAGAGAAGGGATAAATCATACTATTATTACCATAGACTCATTGTTTTTCTCTCCCGATTCTTTGTTGTTTCTCTGAGTCGTCTTCATCTCTATCGTCAGGCAACAGGACCTGGAGGAGGACCTCGGTCGTTTCCTGCCAAGTCTCAGTCACCCAGTCCGCGTCCCTGACGGTAGATAACACCAATGGTGACCTTATTTTTTACTGTAATAACTTGTACAGGACACCCCAAGGGTGAGTAGCCAATTGGCTTTGCCGGCCGCGGTGGTCTAGCGGTTCTAGGCGCTCAGTCCGGAACCGCGGGACTGCTTCGGTCGCAGGTTCGAATCCTGCCTCGGGCATGGATGTGTGTGATGTCCTTAGGTTAGTTAGGTTTAAGTAGTTCTAAGTTCTAGGGGACTGATGACCACACATGTTAAGTCCCATAGTGCTCAGAACCATTTGAACCATTTGAACCAATTGGCTTTGTATGTACTTATCCCAGCTCCTCAACCTAACTGTCCTGATCTCCTGTTGGAACCGTTCTTTGGCTTCTCTGTACACTTGCAACCATTTTTGCTTTTCTTCATAGATGACACTTCGTCGGTAATACCTCCTCACTCTACTTAGAGACTGGCGCATCTGTCCCAATTCGGATGACCATGGTCAAGGGTAGGCCGCAATGGCTCTCCTCCTGGTTGGTACAGCTGCTCTCACTGCCCTCGTAACTGCTTTCACCAGCTCTCCGGCGTACTCCCCTTCATTCTCATCACCCTCCAGCAATATTGGTACGTCGCACTCCCTCGCTAAGCGCTCCCAGTCAGTCTTGTTATAAATGAGTTGTATTTTCCACGCCATGTCACTGTGGCACTCCCTGTCACCCAAAGAGAAGGTTATTAGATTATGGTCGCTTGTTGTGACTTAATCCCAAACAGTCCAGTACTTTATCATTGTTGCAAGGTTTGGCTTTACTGGAGTAACATCAATATTTGTGCCCTCGCCCCTCCGCCAGAGTAGGTGGGGGGTTCCCTTGCTTGTTAGCGAACGCTAATTGCAGCGCCATGATTGTTTCCTCTGCTTTTTCACCTCGTCATTTTGAGTGCCATTGAACCATAGAGGGGATTTCGCATTTTTATCCACTGTCACTATGAATCTGCGCTCCCGCAACGCTGTGGCTACCTAATTTATCTAGGAATTCGTCAATCCCTCTGCCATAATGAAAGTATATGTTGACGAGGCATAGCACTCCTACAGGCGACTGTATTTCCACGACGTTGCAATGGTCATCAAAAAGCTGTGCGAGGACTGTAGCTCTCAGCGCCCTGTTTATCACTATGACTGCGGCTCTCGGTTCTGCTTCGCAATGAACTGCTTGCCAGTTGACTGCCATGAAAGGGATTCGCCCAGCTTGGGAGGACAGCTCCTGAGGACAGAGCACATCCAGACTCCTCTCCTCTACCAATCTTCAGAGTTTCTGCAGGACTAGTTTGCTGTTATGTGCGTTTATCTGTCCAACGATTAAAAGGCTCACGTGGAAAGTATGTACGAATATGAGAATCCAGCCAGTTCTTGCTCCAGTCATGTGCTATTCTTCCATTAGTAATAACGGATTGATTATATAGCTCATCCAGATCGAATTTCTCATTTCGTCATTCAAAAACGTTTTTGACTAAGTCCCGCAGGGCCCCAAAGTCAGTGGGGAGAGTCATCGTCTTAAGATGCATCCTATCCACAGTCTCCATTACCGTGAAGGTGATATCTCTTCTATACCCATGGCCAACATGCACCACATGCCTTAGGGCTGTAGTGAGGACAGCTGGTTCCTCCAGGCGAGCTAATTGCAGAGCATGCTCCAGGTTGGGGTGTACCCTAGCAGGGTCTACTCCCAACCCTCTCTGAGATGGTAGGGCTATTGGCGAACTTGAGCTGCTTACGACATTAACCTGCACTTGCTCTTTAGTACTCGTTTCACTATACTTTTTTACCGGTAGACTCACTACCACAGGATGCCTGTGTGGTCGTACATGATCTTCAGGCGACCTTAGTCCCCAGCTTGGAGGACAGGGAGCATCTTTCTGACCACAAGGGTCTGTTTGTACGCATGCATCTTTGATTACCACTGTATGAGATTGCAACTTTGTAAACTTTTGAATGAATTCCCTGAATCTGTTTGCCCTCATCGCATCCCTCAACCTCTTGTTCGGGGCTTTCTCTTAGGCTTCCTGTGTACAGGTGTAGCCTCAGCCATAGTCAATATGGGTAATAAGCCTTTACTCTAACATCCTGTAGGAAGGGCAGTTTCTTTCGGTGGTGTTGCAGGTTTTATTCCCTCTCCGTGTGCAGGGGATGCATACCACAGATCTGCCACAGTTTTTCCTAACATGATCTTCAGTCCCACACCTGGAGCAAGCCGGCCTCCGTTCACAGTGCTTATGCACGTGGTCTAAGTCGCCACAATTGTGGCACAGGGAACCACTAAGTAATCCCTGACATTGATGGCATGGAAGGCTGTGTAGATCCTGCCCATAGTGGTGAGCCTACGCCACATTTTCCCAGAGACCTCGTCAACGTGATGTACGACATTGCGTTCCCAGGGCCCAGTTTTGAAACGTAACTTGAACTAAATTTTGAATGTATCCCAGTTAATATCCTCGAAAATTTGTTGATACAATGTCTCATAAATGTCATTATCGTTTAATGTGACTGGTACACCATAGAGAATAACTAAAGGGTACCGCCTTTTTGTGGTTCACACTTTACAGCTTTATACAGTTTTGTATTATTCAAGACTTTATTCCTGTCTTCCTCAGTGGCAACATCTACTTTGATGACGTTTTTGGTCGTCTTTATTTATTTTGATTTTGTACTTTGCATTGTCTATAGTAGTATTAAAAATATCTTGCACCTTTTTATGTCCTGACTGGGCAGAGGTCTCAAGAAGAGCGCTGTGTCCGGTTTTTTCAAAATTTTAGCAATTGTCTTCTTGGTGTTCTGTGTCTTTCGGGCTGCTTGCACGGCCACTCCAGCCAATGTTTTGATTGGTTGCTGATGCAGTCTCTCATTCTCTTTTTCTAACTACTCAATTCGCCCCTCGAGCTTCGCGCTAGCGATAGCCCAGGGAGCAAGTTCGATTTTGATTGCCAGGACTGCTGCCTGGCTGATTTTTTCGTTCTTGACACTAGAATCTAGTATTTGGCTAATTCTAGTATGCCTGCCTAAGTTTCATCGTTCTGTCCCATGCCCTCTTCTGAGGTAGTAGCACCAAGCATCGACGCCCTCGAAAGCGCACTCGATTCACTCGCCTCTTGTTCAGCCATGATTGTATACGTGTGAAAAAGATGGGAGCCTGTCTCTTTCTCCAGACCGGCTCCTCTGGCATGAGAAGTGTGTGTGTGTGGGGGGGGGGGGGCGGGGGGCTGCTGCAGCTCGTCCACTGACCTTGCTTCTAGGTCAAGAGCACTCCTGAGCTGCCGTTTTCAGCACTCTGTCGCCAGCGTACTGGTCCCCTCAGTGGCCCGTCAACGATGATTTCACCCAGCACTCTTCAACAAGTACACCCTGCACTCCAGAGCGGGAGATGCACTTCTCGTCCTTCGCCGCCTACTAGCCCAAGCTTCCACCTCTCAGACAGGGACCCACTCCTCCTCAGATGGTGGGCCAGTCACCCAGTTGTTCAGCGGTCTGAACCCAGTTCACCTGGCCCAGGTGACGTCACCACCTCCTGGGTTTAGGAGAACACACCCTGATTACCCGCGGGCACAGATCACACGCCGGCAAACGAGGTCGCCGGCATGCAGAGCACCTGGTGTTCTGTGCTCTGTGCAGAGAGGAGGTGGAGTAGCAGCTGCCCATTGCAGATGGTCACACACAGAGTGAGCAACACCCCCCCCCCCAGCATAGTAGCCCCACTCACCCCTTCCTCCCTAGGGACAAATCCTTGGTCCCCTACACACAGCACCCTTCGCTTTCGCATCGGGTTGGATCGCAGGTCTCCCTGGCGACCCTGGCGACCTTGACGTCTGGCACCATGGGAAGGCGGAAAGGGCCACTTGGGAAGGAGAGGCTATGTGTAGTGCATCACTTCCCCATATGAGGCATGTCGCCAGTACGCCTGACCAGAAGCGATACGCCCTGGTGAGAGATTCCATGACTTACAGCGCGCTGGCCGCGGGCTAGCCCACACCAAGTGCGCTGCCAAGCAGCCGAGGAACGGCGAGCTTGCACCGGTGCTCAACTCATTCGACCTTACGCCAGACACGTTACCCTGTTTGTTCTGTGCGGTGACGTGACCTGCAGCTGGCGAGATGTGTGCTGCAGAGGAGGTGAGATGTGGAGGCAGAACCTGTGAATCGATCGTGGCCACGAAATAAATGCAAAAATTTCACAGTCTAGTGATCAGGCAGATGGGTCGCAATTTACTCTCTACCAGAGTCCTGAAATCATGGTAGATTTCGGTGCGTGACAGACAGAGGACCAATTTGGCTCACTTATACAACAGAATAAGTGTGCCCTCACCAAACGAGTAGTCTGAGATGTTTGAAGTCACACTGTCGGTACAGTAAGAACTTCACCACAGGCTCCCCAGTCTAAACTACTCGCGAGTGAAGTGAGTCTCAGGACAGGTCCCAAGTACCAACCACACATGCCAGAGCTTCGACCAGAAGTGCTTACCAGACCAAAGTCCTGCACCCAAGTGCTTCGCATCTCTCCAGAAAAAAAATCCGTTTTCCCGCAAAATGCACAAGCGACACCTCCTTCACCTCATCTTGAGCCAATCACTTTAGTGGCGCCAGATCTTCCCTTCTACATGACAGCACAAACTCATATCGAAGCAGGGCAAGAGTTAAGAAACCTGAATCTCTGAAAAAAAAACGCCAATTGCTGGTTTTTTTAAGTTTTCACAGAGGGAGATGATTTTTTTCTGAATTCACGTCTCTTCCCACAAGGGAAACGATACAAAGATATTTATCTAAATCGCCTGTGCCTTGGAGATTGTTAGTCCTAGCTATTAGGTGTAATAAAGATTATATCTCTAAACGTTTCTCAGACGCCAGAGTTTTCTTATTCAACGGAAGTGGCTGAGGGAAGTGGTTCACTGGCCTATTGGCACTATTGCTGAACATGAAAATATGGGAATTTTTATTACGTGTGGCTCTGCAAGCAATGCCCAGTTTACAACACCACTGTGTAGACACATTCCTTTAGAGCATTTCCCCAGCTCAGGCTTCTGTTGGCGCTGTGGCAGGTATCATGGCATTGTTCTGCTGGAGCCCTGTCTCGCTGAGAGGCTGCACTGTCTGCCCTGTACGGCTGTAGACGTGTCTGGCAAGATTTACTAAGGATGGGCTCACCGCCAGTTGCTTTCAACTCCCAACAAGCCGTTTCTACGAGCTAAGAATCATAAAAATACCTTATGCTTTTAGCACCTTACCAGGCTTCATCAATATCTGCTCAGGCCATTAACTTTCTAGAGTCTCGCGCAAGGTGTCTCTGGTTGTAATGAGATCTTTAACAATTTTCCATATGCGAAAATTAGGTGAGGGAGTAATTTGTCCTGTCTCAACCTGAGTACAATGCAACGTACTACCATTTTATACCTCGTGTATGCAATACCACCGCCATCTGCAATTAAGCTTATCGCTATTCCATGACTTTTGTCATGTCAGCGTATCTATATCCATAAGTCAATAGTCGTCTACACAAAGCTGCTGCTGTGTTCCTGGAAATCTTCCATTAGAACATCCATCATTTTACTGTCAACCAATTCCACAGTATTTGGTATAGTGGTATAGCCACAGGAATTTTTACATTTCCTCGAAATGGGTTTCAGTGATTCCTACAAATTTCCTCTAATATGCCTACTGCCGTCAAATTGTCGTTCCCATATAGTAGAAACGGTAGCTTCGTCTTCAGGCTACGTCTGGAATAGTTGGACGTGCACAATTTACCATGTGGATGTTCATTAAATACACAACACATTTCTTTCTTTAACACTACAGTCAGTACCCTTTCTAAATGTTCTTGAGTGTTTACCATAACGTTCTGCTTTGGCAAGGAGCCTAAGAAGTGTAATTTATGTTACCAATGTTAGCAACAGGACTATTGAGACTACTATACACGGAAACAGGTAAAAAAGGAAAAGCTTGTAGATTGATCAGTAGAGGAGAGAGACTACATGCTAGTCTTAAACCGTTATTAAACTGAGCTCCCCTGTATTGGTCTTCCGTTCTGATTGTTTGCTGTTTGCTGCTTTTTTCGAAAGATCATATATCTATTTTTCTTTGGATTTCTCAATCTTGCTCTACATTTTCGGAAGCTCCATAAACCCTGTGAAAGTGTCTTGATTTTTCTTGAGTCTTGTTTCCATTATCAAGTGCAATATCAAACTGTCGATCTGGTGCCTTTACCTTCTCTGAAAGTCCAAGGTGAAACATTCAAATACAACGAACTCACACTCAGTGGTACTCTGAAAGAACTAACATATGCTATAAGGTTGTTGTACAGGAGTCAAGGTAGCCCCTGACGGCCGGCAACCCACATAACACCACAGAGGACGAGGTTGTTTATGCCCAAAGGCGTAACCAAAAGCACAATCGGAAACACCGGCTATTTACACACAAGATAATGGAAACAGACATTCCGAGCACTACTTCCTGCAGGGGGAGCTCGAGCCACGACCTGCAGGAAGTATCACTACGCCGAAATCTGATTGGTTGGAGACAGCAATTTAGGGGCTAGAACCAGGCCCAAAGTTCCCCCCCAACCTTTTATAAATCCCTCCAAATCCTTGAACGCCATGCTCTCTGCCTCGCCTATCGCATCCGTCTCCCCTCCCCCACGCAGATCCTGTATGATCTCATCCCCTTCCCCCACCTCCTCCCTTTCCTTGAAAGGATACGGATCCTGTACACCTCCCGTAAACTTGATCCTCCTCACCCGCTCGTATCCCCGATCCTCTCCCATCCCCGCCCGCTGCCGCGCCTGTATTCCCACGTCCCGCCCGGTCTCCATCTCTCCACCCTCCTTACTCTCTCCCAAGGTGGCTTCCGCCAGCTCCCCCTCCCTGATGATGTCCTCCTCCCCTCCATCTACCCCTCCTATCAACTTTGACCCTGCCCCACCACCCACTTCCGGTGTCCTTTCCTTTAGGCACCCTGCCTCCCTCCCTTCTCTTCCCTTCCCTCCCCTTCTCTTTCCTTTCCCCCCGTCCCCTCCCTCCACCACTCTTCCCCCCAGGCTTCCCCTCCCCCTTCCTCCCTCCCCCCTTTCTCCCCTGCCTGTGGCATCTCTGCTCTCCCCTCTCCCTCTCCCACTCCCCTTCCTCCTCCTCCTCTCTTGGCAGGTCCCCGGACTCGCACACGCATAGTGAACATTCGCGCGCCGGAGATCATCGCCATCAGTGTCTAGTGTGTGTGCTTCGTTTTGTGTTTCGTGCAGTTCCGACTCAACTGTTCACATGTGCCGTCGCAGTTCTCCGTGTTTTGTGCGCCGTGTCAACAAGTGTTAGTGTTTTTATCGTCCAACGTGAACGGCTTCTTGTTTTTTGTTTTTTTTGTAACTACTTTCTTTGCCCGCCATTTTTTGTATTTTCTGTGTCACCTATCTCATATTATTGTACCCCATAAGGCTGAAGAGCGGCGTATTAAGCTGCTGCCAGCCCGCCTTGTATGAGGTGCTGAAAATTACAATAAAGGAAAAAAAAAAGCCCAAAGTTCAGTTCACACCGGATGCCGACCTCGTGTACTTGCAACCGCTAAAGATTACGTCTTCGTCCCGTAATTGGACTGTTACTAGTGTATGAGTGTGTTACCACGAACCTTTGTGGAAATTAAGAAGTGAAGTTTTATTTGCCTCAATTAGGAGACTTTTTTCGTTATTGTTACCTTTCGTTTGTATGTGCAGTCATCAACCTTGTGAACATACATCAATAAAAGTTGTGGTGCGAAAAATTACGAATTGTCAGTCACAACAAAGGCTAACCAGCTGTAGCCAACCTCAAAAGTTTTTTTACTCTATGATTTACATTTCAGGAACAGGGTGGCCTCAAGGAAACTGAATGTGTCTTGAAATGGCATCCCCTTGGAACATTGCCTGAAATACCTATCTGTAACAATCGACCGCTCTATCGTCTTCAGACAACACCGCTTCAACGTTAAATAGAAAACCAATGCTCAGAATAACGTCTTGAGAAAGTTAAGGAGGCACACTTGTGAGCTAAACCACAGGGTTCGTAGAAACATTGCATTGGTCATATGCTATTCTGCAGCATAGTATGCTTCCAATATTTGATATTAATCATCCCATGCCAAAACTGTGGACACTGCTGTGAACAAGACTTGCAGGCTGATTACAGGGTGCCTGATGAGGAAATTTACTGACTTACCGGTGGCAAAATATTTGACAGGAATGCGTGACTCATGGCTGAGAAAACTGATGCTCATCCGATGTTTGGTCGTAAACTACATCCTAGGCTAAAACAGAGCTTCTTCCAAGCAGTCGAACGTTGGAAACTCCCTCTAGACAAGGCAAATCTTTGTCGATGCAAATCCATACAATATTGAATGGAATTGGGAGAACAGCTTCCTCCTCGCTGCAACGAGGAGTGAGGTTTCCGGGGTCCCCTTAACTGCTTAGGAGCCTATGTCGGTAGTGCGAAGTCCTCCCTTAAACTAAGATGTTTAACATCGGAGGATAGAAATTGTGAGTGTGGAGAACAACAAACTGTGGAACACCTGTGCGAATATCGTTTTGTTCAAAACAGGACTTTATTCTTGCAAACGTTACTGCCCTAGGTGTGGCTCAGTCTTGGACAAATGCTATCTGAGTTGCAGATCTGATCGACGATATTTCTGAACTTTCCATTCTTTTTTAATTATGTTTATATTGTCTATAACTGCGTCCTCTGATTATCAGCTTCTGACACAAATAAAAAAGGTGCCTACAGCCACACAGATTGTTAATAGTAGCTCCTCTTTTTTCCCCAATATTATCCTGGTGAGCAATGTCGGAGGCCATACGGTTGCAGAGAAAAATAAGTTACTAAATATCGAATGGTGAGACTAATGCTAAAGAAAAAGATGATAAGTACAGGAAGATGAAATTAATTTTTGTTGTACGTATGCACTATCTTGATTTCAAACATCTTTTTCCACCAGAGAGCTTTGACACTATATTGAAAGGACATTTCCATTTCCTCACTGGCTGATTATGATCAGTCACTTATAACACACGAGGTGTATGATTTCGGTGATGTGTCATTTTCAACTGCTTACTCCTATCCTCGTAATCTTATGCGGTAAATATCTGAAAATGGGACATCACCGGAATCAACTGATCGTGTGAAATAAATGAACATGATCATAACACAGCCATGGAAGAAAACGGAAATGCCTTTTAATAAATCTATTGTGTTTTATTCGAAATTAAAAAAGTTTGTTATTCCCTGTGTAAGCAGCGACTGAGGGAGTACTTATTTATGGATTGCTGAAAAACTTATTACCTCATTCTAGAACAAAAATTGTATGACATCAATTGTAATTATTAGAGTAACTTTCATACAATCCTTATTTTTTACTGAACAAATTTAGTAGCGCTAAAATAATCTATCCCAAAAACCCACCACCCAAAGCTTTAAAATTAAATGTCACGATTATTATGAGCACATGAACAGTAGGGTAGGAGAAAATGAGCGCTGCCTGCATTATAGCCACATTCTCCCTTCGCCTTCCCCCTCTGACTTTACAGGCCAGTTGCCCTGTTTATAAAATGGAGGTATATTCAAAAATCGTGCAAAATTCAAAATACCCCAACTGTGCTCAGGATTTTTTCCATTCCTGTGTCATTGTGGAAGTAGGGCAGTTCTCCTAAGTATAAAATTACAGGAAATTAAAAAAAATTCTGAAAAGGGGTGCGTCCCGTTGGTGCAAATTAAAACAAATCGAAGATGCTAATCCAAGATTATTACCCATGGAAAACGACCACAGTCCAATGACATCACAATCCATGATGAAGAATGACGGAATATGGGAGCGGCCCTTTGACGCTACAGTCCAATTTTGCGGAGAGATATGGACACAGGCTGCACGGTTGCCAGGTTACCTGTGTCATGTATATATAAAATGGTGGAAAATTAAAAAAAATAAAAGATGGTGCATTGTCCTGTTGGCGTTAAATTAAAAAAAACTCAATATGTCAATCCAAGATAGCGGACCAGGGAATATGAGTGCAGCCTTGTGAAGTCAGAATCCAAGATGGCGATCAAAGTTGGAGAACTTGGAAATACTGCTGCAACCAGCATGGTTTTCAGGTTTTCCCCTAAGTTTTCACAATCCAGAGTGGTTGACATAAGGATAATGGTGCAGCCTGCATGGCAGTCGATCTCCCAGGGCACTGGCAAAGGTTGCATCGTTTTCAAGTCAATTGTGCTAGGCTTAAAATCCTATTGTAAGTTAAATAGCAGGAAATTCACGAATCACCAGTTTCGGTTTAAATGGCTCTGAGCACTATGGGGCTTAACTGCTGTGGTCATCAGTCCCCTAGAACTTAGAACTACTTAAACCTAACCAACCTAAGGACATCACACACATCCATGCCCGAAGCAGGATTCGAACCTGCGACCGTATCGGTTGCGCGGGTCCAGACTGAAGCGCCTAGAGCCGCTCGGCCACTGCGGCCGGCTCACCAGTTTTTCCCACTCCTGTGACGTAATTGTTCAGAGGCCACTGGCCCCAAGTTTAAAACTAAGCGCTGTTTAAACATTCATGGTAAGAATAGAATAGAAAAGTTTCCGTCTTTGTTTAAACAAATTCTGCAGCCACTGAGCCGTGGCACTGTTGCTAGCGTCGCCTTCAGAATTACTGGCGCCTTTAGCTCGATCTGTTGTGTGACGTCCTTCTGGTTTGAGATCAATAAGATCTTCGTTCGACGTTATTGATGGGGCATGGGGCGCGTTGTGGGATGGGGATTTGGAGGGAGTGGTAACGGAGCGAGGAGAACGGTGTGAGAGGTCCTCGCCCGGCGACTAAGAAGAGCACTTGGGCAAGCGTCTTGGGCACCGAGTCTAGCGAGTGGTTGCTGGGTGCATTTGTGTGCCGATTTGAATCCGTGGCTGTTTTCGAGTGCTGTCTCCGTGCGTAACCTGGCCAGACAGCACTGGGACGTGGCCTACTGATGAGAGAGTTGAAGCCAGTTCCGCTATGCTGAATTCTGGACACCTTTTGGAATGGTCAAGCTTCAGTTTCGATTCGTGAATTTAAGTTCTGGATTTTGAGGTCTTATCTGTTATTTTCTTATTGGTATCTGTAGCTCTGTTGCGATCTTTGCTATTTCTTAGCTGATCTATTTCACCATCAGTTGGATCCTTGAATTGTGGCTGTTGCTTGCTTTTTGTAAGTGGATACTGTCCTTGGTTGTTTGTTAACAGGATATCTTAAACTGTGTGAGCCGATGGTGTTTTCTGAGCTGGAGCGATAATGTGTTTCTTCTATAGTGTGGCCGGATCCCCCTGCCCGCAGTACCTAGATGGTTGGCTTTTAGCCGACCTCCCTGCTAAACGTCTTCCAACACAAGATAAGTACCTTTCTCTTGCAATACGCCGGCCGCAGTGGCCGAGCGGTTCTAGGCGCTTCAGTCTGGAACCACGTGACTGCTACGGTCGCAGGTTCGAATCCTGCCTCGGGCATCGATGTGTGTGATGTCCTTAGGTTAGTTAGGTTTAACTAGTTCTAAGTTCTAGGGGACTGATGACCTCAGATGTTAAGTCCCATAGTGCTTAGAGCCATCTGAACCATCTTGCAATACGACCAGGTGCCGGTTTTGAGATGCCTTCGGGCATTGCAGACGTCTTAGCTCTGTTAATTATATTGGCTTAGGAGGTGTCTGCTTCTCAACATTTACAATTGTTGAGGCTATGTAATTAGGTTTGGCAGCCTAGTTTCCTTTCGGACGTTGCGCCGTCGTTGTAGAGCGGTATCTTGCAGTCACGAGTGTGTACTGTTTGGCTAGCTATTGTTGCTTTCACGCAACTAACCCTGCTGTGTTAATATTTCCTTTACTGATCTGTACCCCCCCCCCCCCCCACAAAAAAAAAAAAAAACTCGGAAGGAAAGTCCTCTCGCTGTAACCTTTCTTGGCCTTCCTGTTTGGTGTAGTCTTGTGCTCTTTGCGTAGAAGCCTCCTGGTACACACCTTTGAGGAGGCAATTCAGATTCTTGGTTACTTAACTGAAGCAGTTATTCATGAAGGCCTACCTGTTTTCTATTTGGTACTCTTACCTAACAGACACTGTTATTAAAGAAGGCCTTCCTGATGGTAATTGCTAATTTTTCTTAACTGAAGCTGTTATTATTGAAGACCTGCCTGTTTTGTATTTGGTAATTTTACTTAACTGAAGCTGTTATTAAATATTAAAGAAGGCCTTCCTATTTTACATTTGGTAATTTTGCGTAGCTGAAGCTGTTACCATTGAAGGCCTGCCTGTTTTCTATTTGGTAACTTTACTTAATTGAAGCTGTTATTACAGGAGGCCTGCCTGTTGTCTATTTGGTAATTTCACTTAACTGAAGCTGTTATTAAAGAAGGTCTGCCTGTTCTCTGTTTGGTAATTTCGCTTAACAGAAGCTGTTATCATTGGAGGCCTGCCTGGTCTCTATTTGGTAATCTTACTTAACTGAAGCTATTATCGTTGAAGGCCTGCCTGTTTTCTGTTTGGTAATTTGCCTAACTGAAGCTGTTATTTAAGAAGTCCTACCTATTTTCTGTGTGATGACTTCATTTAGCTGAAGCTTTATTAAAGAAGGCCTGATTGTTAACTGTTAACTGAAGCTGTTATCACTGGGGGTCTGCCTGTTATCTAGTTGGTAACCTTACTTAACTGAAGCTGTTATCATTAAGGGCTGCCTGTTTTATATTTGGTAATTTTCTTAACTGAAGCCATTATTATTGACGGCCTTTTAATTAAATTAAGAGCTTTTCCGTGATTTGGGTTAGCTGAAACTCTTATTAATCAAGGCCTACCTATTTTTATTGCCCTGTTATTGAGATCTGATATCTTACTCAATATGTCTTATATGTAATTGAAATTGTGATTGCCCAAGGCCTGCGTGTTTCAGAGATATTTGTGTCAATAAGAGGAAATGACACATGATGGTACATGGGCCCTAACCTTTCACCTTACGTCCCTTTATCCATTATTTTAGGGTTCACCCACAGTCACAAAGTTTTGAGTGTCGTCCATCTGCCACCATGTACAGTCCTAAGTAGCTTGACTAAGAGGCGCCACAACCGCATCATGCATCAAGAGACGTATGTAGTGAAAGCAACATGTCTCGCTCATGCGCTGTATTCGAGTTCAGTACAGTACCAGTCAACTCGCCTGGAAGTCATGCCACCATGCGCTAGTGACAGCTTCACACACAGGGCTGCCACACATATTGTCAAGTTGATTGTCTAACGCAAAGTGCACGATAGTGGTTCCAATTCCAATCTCTAGTGTGTTAGTTGTAATGGCACTGCAGTTGCAGCCCATGTGACTTAAGTTAAAATGGGGAAAGGGGTGGGGGGGGGGGAGGGGATTTGAAAATGGAAGAAGCGCACTCTTTCTTTTACCCACAATGAAAGGTGGAGGGTACACTATAGCATCCGATATGTCCGTAAACAGACTCCAGAGACAAGAGTCATGCAATCTCCCCTTTAGCCCCCAAACCAACCAACTAGAAGCAACTGTGAGAGGTGATGTGCAACCACCCTGTCAGCATGTCCCATGCGGTGCCACAATCACCAAAGTAGATGACAGTGGAGCGATACCTCCACAGCCTATAATCTTTAGTGGTTAAACCTTAGACAAGACATTCTAAGAAACTTTCAGAGATACAATGACTTGTTAATGTTTCTGCAATGAAAACTCTCGGAAATAATGATAGGAAATGATAAAATCTGACGGTGTAGACTGTAGTTTTCTACACCTACACATTAATGAAATGGAAAATTTAATGTCTCAACAGATATTATCAACAAAAGCAGCACAGATTCTGCATCTTTCAGCAAAATATTTCCACTGAATAGCAAGTATAAAATCTAAGAGTGTGGCATAGTCAAGCGACGGCGGAGGCATCTAAGGAATCTAAAATTCAGGCTGATTAACATGCAGTCAAGATCAAAACGGGTACTTCAAGGGTATCAATACACAGGAGCCTAAACTTTGTAGTCATATGTTTAACAATGTTTTTGTCTACGCTTTACACGCAATACATCGTCGATTTTGTGTTACACAAGCCCTGAGATATTTCCTGTCATTTACAATTAGGATAGTGTTCCGCACATAGTACAAGTAACCTGAGAGCCGTGCAGGCTGCGCAAGTAACCTGAGAAATCTGATAACCATGCAGACTGCTCCAGTATTCTCAGGTCCAACATGTTGGATTGAGATGTCATAGGGAGTTGTAAACTTAATAACCGTGCATGCTGTACTCATACTCCCAGGCCCTCCAGCTTGGTTCCCCATCTCGGAGTTGAATTTTGTACCATCAGAACAGTGCTCCAGCTTGGATTTTTTGAATATTCCGCCATTTCAGACAGTACTAGATGTTTTACTTAGCACAAATTACCTGCAAAGTATGTAGCCTGCATTCGTATCCCTCAGGTCCGTCATATACAGGGTGGTTATAATTAAAGTTTCCCTTTTTAACACGTTATAACACGAAAAATAATTACCTTAAAAATACCAAATTTGGTAGCATTAATGTCCAGTTCCAACTATGGTCACCAGGTGCCGTGGTCAGTCATCGTGACCTGATGAGCCGCAGTGTCAACATGAACCTGGACAAAAGGGCAAGGGCATTATTGGTGAAGCTCTATTATCAAAACCACAGTAATGCTGCAGATGCACTTCGAGAATATCGCCTGCTGGAAGGATTATGGAAGGGTCCTCTCTCTCCACCTGCTGTGCGGAACGTGGTGAAGAAGTCCGAATCAACTATAGAACTGGGCGTCGCTCAGGGAAGAGGCCGGCGATCGGTTGCACCACAGGTGGTTGATTAAATCGCTGCTGCTATCGCAGACAACGCCATGCACAATTCCCCGATCGCGTGCTGTGTCACGACAGTTGAACATCCCATCGTCCACTTTGAAGTGGTATCCGTACAAGATCCATATCGTACAACAGCTTGCACCACTGGACGCTCAACAACGTGTTGACTTCGCTCTCTACTTTCTCGCACGGACTGAAGTTGACGAGAGCTGGCCGTGGACTATCCTATCGACAGACGAAGCTCATTTTTCTCTGACAGCTGACGTGAATACACAGAACTCAGAGTGAGAGGATCTTCACCTCCA
Organism: Schistocerca piceifrons; assembly: GCF_021461385.2. Taxonomy (NCBI): domain Eukaryota; kingdom Metazoa; phylum Arthropoda; class Insecta; order Orthoptera; family Acrididae; genus Schistocerca; species Schistocerca piceifrons. Next base: position 301,636,571 of record NC_060138.1, read on the forward strand.
GTCACTGTGCTTGAAGCTCCTCTGTATGGTGAACGTGTCATCGTTTGGTGTGGCTTCACGACTACGTTCTTCATTGGCTCATTCTGTTTTGAACAGGTTGGCGCTCAATGACCAACAACGTGCAGTGTCAGTGTTCAGCGTTACTGCGATATGCTTCACCAGCATGTCATATCCGCCCTACAGGAGAGAGATGCATTGAACTCAACAGTTTTCATGAACGTCGCCCATGAAGTTCACCTGCTTCCCCGATACACATTTGGAAACTAACGAATTATCAGCCGATCGTTTCCAAATGTCTGGCTGGCATGATCACCTGATCTCACTTCCTGTGATTTCTGGCTGTGGCGCTACTTGAAGGACACGATTACTAGGGGAACATTAACACATGTGCTGGTCTGAAGCGCAACATATCAAGAGAGGTAGCCAGCACACCTGCGGACATGCTTCATTCTGCTATGAGGAATGCAATCCTGGGCTTTCAGACTCTTCTGGACGCTTATGGGCGCCAAATTGAGCCCATTTTGTAGCAGTAATGGTACCGTATGTAATGGTCTGATGTAACGTAGCAGCACAATTGAATTGATTCACTTCCCCACGTCCTTCACGTTAAAGCTACCAAGTTTGGTCCTCGTACGGTTATTAGTTTCCGTGTTATAACTTATTAAATAGGGGGACTAACTACAACCACCGGGTATGATTGACAGTACTTAGGGCTGCGCACATATTCCCACGTCCTCCATCTTAGATTGTGACGTTATAGGGCTGCAGTTGTATTCCCAGGCTCGTCATTATGGATCGCTAGCTTGGAGTTTTTAACTTTAGAGCAACAGGTCGATATAACTTGGATTTATTGAATTTCCAGCCATTTTGCACTTACGACAACTGCCCTACTTCTCCACTATGTTATAGGAGTAAGGAAAATGCTGAGAAATTAAAAAAATTGCGGGAAACAGCACAATTGGGCTCTTTTGAATCTCCTGACATTTTAAAAATTTGACTCTATTTTACACACAGGGCAATTGGCCTGTGATGTCGAAGGTGGCAGAGGTGGAATGGGGAAGTATAATAACAATGCTTGGTGTGATTGGTGACGTAACAAGGGAAGGGGAAGGGAGAAATTTGGTAACACTGCAGACTGTGCTCCTTGTCCCCTTGCCCCACTAGTCATTTGCCATTTTGTATAGGAATTATGATGTGGTGTTGCTGGTGCAACTGATGCTCTGGTAGTCAGAAATTATACTCAGCTATTCAAGAAAAAGTAACTTAAACTACTCACTTTAACTATACTCTATATTACTAAAATCAGAGTACTAACGTTTTCTTGTGCCGAATGTTACATTATCGAGACTACTGGAAGTCTGACGCGAAATTACTTTCTTTCTCTGAGCCTGAGATGACCAACGCGTCATCAGAAAACTTTTCCTAATATCACAGTCTCTACAGTCTGAGAATGGTACTTTGCCGACAGCCACCGCTGCAGTCACATCGGACAAATTAGGACCAATTTCTCCCGGAAACTTCTGGGAGAGCGCAGCTCTATGTGCCGGACCTTGCACCCTCCGTTATAGTAAAAGAAATTGTCTTCTATCGGTAGTGCTTTTGTCTCTGATCTTCCGTAGGCCCTTGAATAATCTCTGATAATGTACTAATACATGGCACAGCCCGTACAGTGGCGTCTTGTTTCGTAAATAACTGACCCTACTTCTTGACGAAGTCTCCAGTGAGGTATATACACTTCGTCCAGCTTTTTCATCCCATCGGAAAAAGACGTTCTGTCAAACTCGGTAAAATACTCGTTGACTGCAACTATCACTTCCTCATTTGACGAAAATTTCTTCCCAGCAAGACTAAGCTTCAAATCAGGGAACAAAAAGAAGTCAAGTGGGGCTGCGACTGTTGAACGTATTGGCTAAGGGACAAATTCAATGTCCAATTCATGCACTTTCGCTTTCGTCATCGCTGATGTCTGGGATGGTCCATTATCCTAGTGAAAAAGCACTTTTTATAGCCAGTGCAAGTTTCAAACGTTCCAACAATGAAAGATAATAGGATCCAGTTATGGATCTGCCTTTTTCCAAGAAATTTATGAGGATTATTCCTTATAAATCTCAAAATGCAAGTGACAAAATGGTCTTTGCCTTCTTCGGTGCACTTTTCAGCGGCTTTTGTCCATTGTTTTGACTGCCGTTTCGACTCTGGTGTGTAATGACAGATCCAGGTTCCATCAACAGCCACAGATCGGAGAAAAAGGTCTTGCGGATTGCGATTAAACATCGCCAGACATTGTGGTGAAATGGTGCACCGGTTGCGCTTTCGATCGACTGTAAGCAATCGCGGCCCTCCCCTCGCGCACATTCTTCATAGGCAATTCAGTGAGTCGGATATTATACATTCTTTTAATTGAGACGCCTCGTCTCAAAAATCTCACCCATTTTTATTCGGCGGTCTTGCAATACAATATTGTCTATGGTTTCCTTTGTGGTGCTCTCAATTGGACGGCCAGACCGCGCATAGCCTTCGGTGACTGTTGACCACGTTTAAATTCATTAATACAAAAGTAAATGATTTTCGTTGATGGTGCAGAGTCCGCGTAAACATCATCCAATTTTGTTTTCATATGAGTAGCAGTCCAACCCTTCAAGCTTACCAACCACGAAGGTATTATTTAATGGAAATTTATCAGACTTATCAAGTCACACTCGTAAATCCGAAGTTAAACTAGATGAACGTGAAATACAAAAAGTCTCAAGCAAGAAAGTGAGATCTGTAGGAGTCCAAACAGACCATTAGGGAATTACAGTGAAGCGCCAAAGAAAATGTTATAGGCATGCATATTCAAATAAAAATAAACAGGCAGAATACGGCGCCGCGGTCAGCAACGCCTATGTAAGATAACAGGTGTACGGCACAGTTGTTAGATCGGTTACTGCTGCTACAGTGACAGGTTATCATGATTTAAAGGAGTTTGAACGTGGAGTTATTGTCGGTGCACGAGCGATGAGACACAGAACCTTCCAAGGCAGCGATGAAGTGGGATTTTCCCGTACGACCATTTCACGGGTGTACCGTGAATATCAGGAATCCAGTGAAACATGAAATCTCCGACATCGCTGCTGCAAGAGAAAGATCCTGCAAGAACAGGATCAACGACGACTGCAGAGAATCGTTCAACGTGACAGAAGTGCAACACTTCCGCAGATGCAGATTTCAATGCTGGGCCATAACAAGTGTGAGCGTGCGAACCATTCAACGAAACATCGATGAGAGCTTTCGGAGCTGGAGGCCCACTCGTGATGACTGCACGGCCCGGACGCTTTACGCCTGGCCGGCCCCCGTCAACACCGTCATCGGACTGTTGATGACTGGAAACATTTTGCCTGGTCGGACGAGTCTCGTTTCAAATTGTATCGAGCGGACGGACGTGTACGGGTATGGAGTCAACCTCTTGAATCCATGGGCCCTGCATGTCAGCAGGGTACTGTTCAAGCTGGTGGAAGCTTTGTAGCTGTGGCCGAGCGGTTCTAGACGCTTCAGTCCGGAGCCGTGCTGCTGCTACGATCGCAGGTTCGAATCCTGCCTCGGGCATGGATGTGTGAGATGCCCTTAGGTTGGTTAGGTTTAAGTGGTTCTAAGTTTAGGGGACCTCAGATGTTAAGTCCCATAGTGCTTGGAGCCATTCGAAATTTGGAGGCTCTGTAATGGTGTGGGGCGTGTGCAGTTGGAGTGATTTGGGAACCTCGAAACGTGTAGGTACGACTACGTCAAGTGACACGTACTTAACCATCCTGTCTGTCTGTATGGTCACCTGCATCCATTCATGTCCATTGTACATTCTGACTGACTTGGGCAATACCAGAGGACAATGCGACACCCTTCACGTCCAGAATTGCTACAGAGGGGTTCCAGGAACACTCTTCTGATTTTCAACGCTTCCTCTGGCCACCAAACTCCCCAGACATGAACGTTATTGAGCACATTTGGTATGCCTTGCAACGTCTGTTCAGAAAACATCTCCATCCCTTCGTACTCTTACGGATTTATGGGCATCCCAGCACGATTCATGGTGTAAATTCCCACCAGCACTGCTTCAGACATTAGACGTAACGTTAGCGACAGCCCCGGACGGTGTACAAGTCCCGCCCAATCACTCCCCTCCACATCAATCCATATCCTAAGCTCCGCGCATGGTCTGCCGCATGTTCCAACATCAAAGTTGTTCGTGCCACAGATATGCCAGTCATATCAAAGGAGAAAATCAGTAGTTAGTACGGAATATAGTTTTTCCGGTACCATTGTGAAAAGAATTAGAAATATGTTCATTGAATATGCGAGTTGAAAAATCATCAATAAGAATGAAAAATAAAAATGGTATCCACACTGTCTTTTTTATTTCATGAATTTTCATCTGCACTATATCAAAAAATCTGATATTTGTTAACTGCTGTGAACGCAAATTTCCGTCACCTCTCGTAGTGTAAGAAATTTTGTTGGGAAATATTAATTGGTAGTATCGCCAAGGATGCTGTCCATTATCTGGATTGTCTAAAGTCAACGTTGTGCATAAACAAGGCAAAGTCGATATCTCGGTTTGTTTCTGATTACCTCTAAAGAATATAAGAGGGGATAATGTAGATATGCTTAATGCAAGCAGTCAGATATTTATACAGTGACATTCTTCATAAATATTTGCCTGTGAAAACGGGTGAATTTTTACTTGTGGACTCTTATGACTGCTTGCTTATAGCATACACGAGATTACTTTGAGTTCTTCTTCAGTGTTTGAGAGCTTTAGAGCTGCCTATTGTTAAACATATGTACATAATTTCGTCAGTGTCATTCCAGCACATCTTGTCGTACTTCAATGTCTGTTAGATATCAGTTTTGACAGCAGTTGGCCACAACATTCAAGATTAGGTACCTTGTGTATTATAACTTTATTGAGAGTGCATATCTATGTTTCATTTTGACAGTATTACACAAACTGCTAAGAAGTACTAACAGCACAACACTGCTAGTATAAACAACCGCGGTAAAACAAAAAACGACGAACAAAAACACGACAGCGACGAGGACTACCAAAGATGATATTGATGCGCTCTTGGTTGGTATGGCGGGGGCTAGGTGTGGAGGGGGTGGTAAATGGGCGGCGCTTGTGCAAATGTCCGGGGCTGTCGCTAACGTTTCCTGACATTAGTCGATTCCATGCCATGTCACCTTGCGGCACTTCTGCGTGCTCGCAGGGGCCCTGCACGCGATCAGGCAGGTGTACCAGTTTCTTTGGCTCTTCAGTGTATTACAGAGCAAGAATTTCTAACGACCGCATGAAGATACAGCAACATCCATAGGAGTTATGACAGGATCAAAGTCAAGAGGTGTCCTTAACAACGACTCTGGCAGTGATCTAGGTGTGCGGTACACAAGGCACGCGTCGCCCTGGAGCCGCTTACTCGGGTGGTTCAGCCGAGGTGGTGCGTAGCGCTAGCGCGGCGCACTGCGGCCTGCACGCTTCGAAGCCGCGGGCTGTCTGTCAGGCGGCGACAAAAGGCGCGACAAAGCGGCCGCGCGGGTCACGCCATTGTGGCTGCGGCGCTAGCATTGTCGCCTAGTGCAAGTGGTGGGCCGAGGGTGCTTGCCCCAGCCCCGCAACCACTTGCCGCTAAATGAACAGCGGGCGCGCCTACGGTTCCTCGTACGGCCCGGTCTCACTAGGCGCGCTCACACGCAGGTGTGTGACACAGAGGACTTTGAAAAAGAAGTGGGAGGCGTGAGGGGCGAGAGAGCCCGAGAGGGAGAGAGAGAGAGAGAGAGGACCGGGAATGAGAAATGCGTACAAAAGGAACAAAAAAAGGCAAGCTCGTTTGGTGCTTGTTTCTTTTGTGTCGGCAAAGGGTTTACTCGTAAGTCGCTGTGGTGGTACCGACGCTGCTGACGGCTGTGGGAGGGACGCGTAGGTGCAACGAAAAAAGGGAAGGGGAGGGGTTTAGAGGTGATGGGGAGGGGGGAGGGTGAGAGACATAAGAGGGACTGGAATTGAGGCCATTCCCTCTCACGCCACACCCCCCCCTTTTTGCGCCTGCGCTTTTCGCCTTTTCTTTTTACTTTGCTGGAAAAATTCGGGGCTTGTCTCGGCGTCGGGCTGTAAAATAACAACGAGCGCGTAGCCGCTGCGGTGGGAAGTTTTAATTTGTGCGCGGCGCCGGTCAGACAAAGGTCCAGGCCGGCGGCGGAGGCAGGTGTTCTAATGAAGCCGACCGCAGCCCGCAGCAGGTACGTGGCCTGCATGGCGAGCGCACACTGCTGTCTTCCCGCGATGCACCCCCGTCGCCTCTGCTCGTCCTGTGTTTAAACAGAACTAGCCAGTTACGACCGGAGCAGTCGAGTGTGCTCAGTGAAGAGCTTCATTACACTCCTCGAGCGTCGGAATGTACAAGTAACACTGTTCAAACGAGTAGAAATTTTTTAAATGATAGAACTGCCACCATTTCACTGCATGACTTTTGTTACTGCTAGTATAGCGGGTTTTGGAATACTAGGAATACTATTGCTCAAAGAAGTCACTCTATTAATACCGCCCCAAGGAATACTGTCATGCCGGCCGGGGTGGCCGAGCGGTTTTAGGCGCTTCAGTCCGGAACCGCGCGACAGTTACGGTCGCAGGTTCGAATCCTGCCTCGGGCATGGATGTGTGTGATGTCCTTAGGTTTGTTAGGTTTAATTAGTTCTAAGTTCTAGGCGACTGATGACCTCAGAAGTTAAGCCGCACAATGCTCAGAGCCATTTGAACCATTTTTTAGAAGAGAATCGACGCGTTTAAGATGCGGTGTTACAGACGAATGTTGAAAATTAAGTGGACTGGTAAGGTAAGGAATGAGGAGGATCTGTGAAGAATCGGAGAAGAAAGGGCCGCATCAGACCACTCAGAAGACCGATGAAAAAAAAATCATCATCATCATTTAAGACTGATTATGCCTTTCAGCGTTCAGTCTGGAGCATAGCCCCCCCCTTATACTGTTCCTCCATGATCCCCTATTCAGTGCTAACATTGGTGCCTCTTCTGATGTTAAACCTATGACTTCAAAATCATTCTTAACCGAATCCAGGTACCTTCTCCTCGGTCTGCCCCAACTCCTCCTACCCTCTACTGCTGAATCCATGAGTCTCTTGGGTAACCTCGCTTCTCCCATGCGCGTAACATGACCCTATCATCTAAGCCTGTTCGCCCTGACTGCTACATCTATAGAGTTCATTCCCAGTTTTTCTTTGATTCCCTCATTGTGGACACCCTCCTGCCATTGTTCCCATCTACTAGTACCTGCAATCATCCTAGCTACTTTCATATCCGTAACCTCAACCTTGTTGATAAGGTAACCTGAATCCACCCAGCTTTCGCTCCCATACAACAAAGTTGGTCGAAAGATTGAACGGTGCACAGATAACTTAGTCTTGGTACCGACTTCCTTCTTGCAGAAGAGAGTAGATCGTAGCTGAGCGCCCACTGCATTAGCTTTGCTACACCTCGCTTCCAGTTCTTTCACTATGTTGCCATCCTGTGAGAATATGCATCCTAAGTACTTGAAACCGTCCACCTGTTCTAACTTTGTTCCTCCTATTTGGCACTCAATCCGTTTATATTTCTTTCCCACTGACATTACTTTCGTTTTGGAGACGCTAATCTTCATACCATAGTCCTCACATTTCTGATCTAGCTCTGAAATATTACTTTGCAAACTTTCAATCGAATCTGCCATCACAACTAAGTCATCCGCATATGCAAGACTGCTTATTTTGTGTTCACATATCTTAATCTCACCCAGCCAGTCTATTGTTTTCAACATATGATCCATAAATAATATGAACAACAGTGGAGACAGGTTGCAGCCTTGTCTTACCCATGAAACTACTCTGAACTATGAACTCAATTTACCGTCAACTCTAACTGCTGCCTGACTGTCCATGTAAAGACCTTTAATTGCTTGCAAAAGTTTGCCTCCTATTCCATAATCTTGTAGAACAGACAATAACTTCCTCCTAGGAACCCGGTCATATGCCTTTTCTAGATCTATAAAGCATAGATACAATTCCCTGTTCCACTCATAACACTTCTCCATTATTTGCCGTAAGCTAAAGATCTGGTCCTGACAACCTCTAAGAGGCCTAAACCCACACTGATTTTCATCCAATTGGTCCTCAACTGATACTCGCACTTTCCTTTCAACAATACCTGAGAAGATTTTACCCACAACGCATATTAAAGAGATACCTCTGTAGTTGTTACAATCTTTTCTGTTTCCATGTTTAAAGATTGGTGTGATTACTGCTTTTGTACAGTCTGATGGAACCTGCCCCAACTCCCAGGCCATTTCAATTATCCTGTGTAGCCATTTAAGACCTGACATTCCACTGTATTTGATGAGTTCCGACTTAATTTCATCCACCCCAGCCGCTTTATTGCACTGCAATCTATTGACCATTTTTTCCACTTCCTCAAATGTGATCCTATTTCCATCATCATTCCTATCCCATTCTACCTCGAAATCTGAAACATTACCGATCGCATTTTCACCTACATTGAGCAACTCTTCAAAATATTCCCTCCATCTGCCCAAGGCATCCACAGGATTCACCAGCAGTTTTCCTGACCTGTCCAAAATACTTGTCATTTCCTTCTTACCTCTCTTTCGAAGACTGCTAATTACACTCCAGAAATTGTTAAGCGAACAGTAAGGCTATCGCAAAGAGAGACCGTGCGCTGTTGATGAATCTGTTTTGTGCGAACGGCAGCAATTACAGTACTCCATTGATAATCGCCGACTGAAAGGTCTGGGGAGATCCTTGACGTCATTAAGCGGTTTAAAGAAGATGATAATGAAATTCGAAAACACGGACGAGCTTGGTGTGACACCTGAAAGAGGAAATCGTCATGTCCCGGTGAAAATTATTGACGAGATCGCTGTTGTTGTTGGTTAGGTTTAAGTAGTTCTAAGTTCTAGGGGACTGATGACCCCAGATGTTAAGTCCCAGAGCCATTTGAATACTGTCATGTATTATTCTGCTACATTTTATATCTAATGCAACTACGAGTGGGGCTGAAAAGTACTCCGCATATTTTTATGTGAAAACTCTTAAAGCTTTTTAAATAGAACAAACGTTATTAGCACTCAATATCTTTATTCTTCGTGTTTGCATACATGATGATGAAGTCCCATACTCCTTGGCAGAGCGTAAGGGACGATGAGGGAGACCCGCACCGCCGTACTAGACAAGGTCCTAGTGGAGGTGGCTGCCATTGCTTTCCTCCGACCGTAATGGGGATGAATGATGATGAAGACGACACAACAACATACTGTCATCTCAAGGCAGGTGAAAAGTCCTCATCGCACCGGTAATCGAGCCCGGGACCCGCGCTAAGGAAGCGAGAACGCTACCGCGAGACCACGAGCTGCGGACGCTTACATACATAAAGAGAGAAAAAAATACGCACCACGAAGGAATGTTACACTTTACAATCTGGAGACCTCTAGCAGCAAAAAAGAAAAGAATACCGTAGGTGTAATTTACATGAACAGACAAACAGACATGAAATGCCTGGACTAGCAGGACAGAGCGGATTAGGTTGTGGAAAGGGGCCAAAAAAAGTTGCTCTCAGCTGCACTCAACATACAAACTTTATTTATCAACACACAATATTACAACAAGGATGCAAAACACTCAAAACTTTAATCGACCTCCTTTGATTAACTTTAGATCGGCTGAAGGCTACATTCAAAATCCAAGACACAAGGCTTAAGCAAAACTGAAATACAACGTTCTTCTGAAGGTTTCACCCAAGAGTATTTTCTAAATCTTTATTCTAATAGGCTGAAGGCTTTAGCAATTTAATTTTAATGGAACTAGGCTGGAGGTTGCATATTAAGCAATAAGAGGAGTTTGAACCAAAAGTCAGAAGGCCTTATCTTAAAAAATTTCATGCAAATTGGGCTGAAGACCATATTCAAAAGCATAACAATCTTATACATTATGGGCAAGAGAAGAAGATTAATTTAAGAGATATTAAAACTCGGCTGAAGGGCGCTCACCAACAAATAATTTAACGTCTTAAGCCCTAGAAGAACAGTTTCAATTTTAAAGGGCAGAAGGCCATATCTTAAACCATTTCATATAAAATAAATAAGAATATCATGCCTTAAGGGCAAGACAAAGACATTAATTAATACTCGGCTGAAGGCCACATATCAACAAATATCTTTAACGGCTTAAGGCCTAGAATGAGTTTCCATCTAAAAGGCAGAAGGCCATATCTTAAAACCTCTCCAGTAAAATTCGGCTGAAGGCCCCATATAAAAATATAGCAATCTCATGCCTTAAGGGCAAGACAAGAACATTAATTTAAGAGACATTGATAGCTGAAAGCCACACATCAACCAAATAACTAAAATCCAGACAGGGACATTACTACATAACACACAAGGAATGGCGGTCAGAAGATTCCAAGGGTCGGTTTGGGATTGTAACACTAACGCCCATTTAGGTGCGACACGCAGCCTGTCCAACGACTTCTTAACCTGGAGGCAACCCAACCGACAGACAGCCGACCGACCAATCAACCAAATCAGTTCCGCTCCATGCAACCAGCAAAACGACCACAAGATTTCAATACACGACACACAGAATATTGGCGCCCACAACGACCAACAACGCCTCAGCTGTCGAACTACACGCCGTGCTGGACAGCAACAACACGATGAGGAAAATACACTGCCCAAAAATTACGTCAACGACCAGGGCAGGTAACCGGAACGTCAACGGCCACAAGGCAGAAGATACTGCTGGTGAACTTCCATAACAGGGAATAAAGTGAGTTAAATTTCACAGGAAGGTGGCTGGAATCTTAAGCAACTTAAATACACACAAGCTGTTGCTCGCGGGAATGTTCCAAAAGCGATAACCAGGATCAAACGATGAAATGTAGACAGTTGAGGCTCGATAGTCAGTTAAGTGAGGACTCAACTTTCATGTCCAAGATCGGTGGGCGATGAACTTCGTAGCACTCGCAACCAGCACCTCACACTCCAATCGCACGTGGACGCAGCCAGCGGCTCCAGCCCGACTCCGCGTGATGGGGGCTTGCTTGATGCTCCACGCCAACCGACCGACTGGACTCCTGGTCCGTCCGCGACTGCTGCTCCGTCGCGACTGCACTACTGGTGCGTCTCCCACTCACTGACTACCCGACACACGACGATCCGGAAATACTATCGGTCTCTTCAGAGATGGTACGACAGTGCGCTTATCGATATGCGCTGCTGGTGCCACTGACGGGCAAATAAGGCAGGAAGTTAGAGAAGCCTGTAAATGAAATAAGAAAACGAGGCGGCACTACCGTAATAGAAGATGACAAACAATTAATGGGATGAACACGATTTCTGCACGGCTCAAAACGATTATAGATTCAAGAAAAAGAGTTTCACATATCGAGTAAGTCTTGCATGTCAATAACGCATTGGTCCACCTCTGGCCTCATGCAACCAATCTTTACAGCACAGCGCTACTTCGACGCTTTTGTGCGCTCCGTTTTGTTGCCCTTCATGGCAAGCCATCTCATCCGGTTACGTTTCACCGACTTAACGCTCCCCCGCACACGACGAAAGTTTGCACTGCTAACCCCTATCTTGTCTAGCGAGATCACTGAATGGGGCATTACGGGCAAGGCCCTGCAATTAACTCGGGATTTTGACGATCTAACGCGCCAATTGGGCAGAATTTGGCACCACACAGGAGCCATGCAACAGTCCATCGCCTTTGGTTCACTGTCATCGATTGTCCTCCATACAGTCCCGACAAGGTCACTTGACCAGAATACAAAGGCGCGCTGAAAGCCATAAGGGCCAAAAGGACATCGACACCCCATATTTAAATGAATATCAGAGAAACCAGTGAGACTTATTTTGTGAATACTCAAATATACAATGTGGGCCTACAATACAGATAAGCCGACCTACCGTAGATCAACACATGTCAGAAGCAGGAATAAATATTGTAATTGTCAAGGCTTTCGTGGCCACTTGTTGACAAACTGCCTATTGGCTTCTGTCTCGGGTTCTTCGGCCGACGTTCATCTAATGATTTTTCTGACGTTTCGCCAGCACGAGTGACTGGCATTGTCGAAACTTCACCATCCATTACCGGCAATGGAGGGTGAAGTTTTGACAATGCCAGCCACTTGTGCTGGCGAAACGTCAGAAAAATCGTTAGATGAACGTCGGCCGAAGAACCCGAGACAGAAGCCAATAGGCAGTTTGTCAATAAATATTGGTCACACAATCGACGATGATGTACTTTACGGTTCTCAGCGCCTCAAATGGATTACTCTAGGATACAATCCAAACTTTAATATCATTTATATCACTCAGACTCCTACAAAGTAGGTTTTTCTATCAGTATAACTACAACATATAATGATGTCCTATCTAATTTTACTACACTGAAGAGCCAAAGAAACTGATACACCTGCCTAATATCGTGTAGAGTCCCCCGAGAGCAAGAAGAAGTGCCGTAACACGACGCGGCATTGACTCGACTAAAGTTTGAACTAATGCTGGAGGGAATTAACAGCATGTATCCTGCAGGGTTATCCTTAAATCCGTAAGAGCACGAGGGGATGGAGATCCCTTCTGAACATCACGTTGCGAGGCATCCCTGATATACGTACGTATCGCCTGTCAGAGTCGATCTAGACGTATCAAAGGTCCCATATTACTCCAACTACGCATGCCCCACACCATTACAGAGCTTCGACCAGCTTGAATAGTCCCCTGCTGACATACATGGATACAGGAGATTGACCCCAACCCGTACACGTCCATCCGCTCGATACAATTTGAAACGAGAGTGTCCGGCCAGGCAGCATGTTTCCCGTCATCAACAGTCCAATGTCGGTGTTGACGGGTCCAGGCGAGAGGTAAAGCTTTGTGTCGTGCAGTCATAAAGTGTGGGCCTTCGGCTCCGAAAGCCCTTATCGATGGTATTTCGTTAAATAGTTCGCACTCTCACACTTGTTGATGGCCCAGTATTGAAATCTGCATCTGCGGAAGGGTTGCACTTTGTCACGTTGTCTGTTGTCGTTGGTCCCGTTCTTGCAGGATCTTTCAGGAGCGATGTCGGAGATTTGATGTTTCACTGGATTCCAGATATTCACGGTACACTCTTGAAATAGTCGTACAGGAAAATCCCCACTTCATCGCTGCCTTGGAGATGCTGTGTTCCATCGCTCGTGCGTCGACTATAACACCACGTTCAAACGCACTTAAATCTTGATAATCTGCCACTGTAGCAGCAGTAACCGACCTATCAACTGCGCCAGATACTTGTTGTCTTACATAGGGTGAATCACGTAACATTACCTCTGGAAATACCTCCAAAATCACAAGAAACACTGAATAACCAACTGCACAGTCCGAAAGTGAGGAGAGGGGCTGTTGTAATTGGTTAATACAAACCATTGAGAAATGCACGCTGCTGCTGCGGTCGCAGGTTCGAATCCTGCCTCGGCGTGGATGTGTGTGATATCCTTAGGTTAGTTAGGTTTAAGTAGTTCTAAGTCTAGGGGACTAATGAGCTAAGATGTTAAGTCCCATTGTACTCAGAGCCATTCGAACCATTTTGAGAAATGCACGAAAGTATAATTTTTAACACACACTTATGTTGTTTTAAATGGAAACCTGTTGCTATTTTTAGCACAACTGAAAATAGAAAAGAAACTTAATCAAAGCCGTTTGTTAGATTGTAAAATGTTAAGTACATCCAGAGTAATTTGTAGCGTGAAGTTGACGCTTGAAACCTCAGATGTTCAGTCACGTGTTGTAACAAGCAAGGTCTGTATGGGTATGTTTGCGATGGCTACGAAGTTTACGAGTTTGGCTGTCTCCGTGTCTGCATGTAGCGTGTGATGGATTAGTTCTTGTACTCAGAACAATTATAGTACACTGTGTTACCGGACGTCTGTGATAGTGTACTGTACACAAGTAAGAGCAGAAGTACGTACGGTAGGAACGTGAGAAGGTCGTAAGTACAACAATGTGTACAGAGTTGTAAGAACTGTGAAAATGGTTTATTCTAACTCTGAAAAGGCAGAGACGATACTCACCTACGGCAAGTGTAGACAAAATGCAGCTGCAGCCTGCAGGTTGTATGCAGCCAGGTACCCAGACAGAGATCATACAACGCACCGCACATTTGAGAACATCTACAAACAATTGTATGCAATAGGTATGGTCGTAACACGCAAACAGGTCCGTAACAAACCCATCACAGGAGAAGCAGGTGCAGTTGGTGTGTTAGCTGCTCTTGACATGGTTGGAGGCAGTGCAATGAGTCAAAGTAGTGTAATGCGCATAATTTATCGTCACAAATTTCACCCATATTAGCCGGCCGCGGTGGCCGTGCGGTTCTAGGCGCTGCAGTCCGGAACCGCGGGGCTGCTACGGTCGCAGGTTCGAATCCTGCCTCGGGCATGGATGTGTGTGATGTCCTTAGGTTAGTTAGGTTTGAGTAGTTCTAAGTTCTAGGGGACTGATGACCACAGCTGTTAAGTCCCATAGTGCTCAGAGCCATTTGAACCATCACCCGTATCATGTGTCGCTGCGTCAGCAATTACATGGAGGTAACTTAAATAATCGAGTGAATTTCTGTCAAAGGGCATTAAGAGAGAATGCGTTGCAGTTCTACCTTTTTACTGATGACGCAGGTTTAGCAGGTTTCACAATCGACGCCGCAGTGAATTTACGAAACAAGCATTACTGGTCGATGGACAATCCTCGCTGGCTTCGACAGGTCGAGCGGCAGCGACCGTGGAATGTAAATGTATGATGTAAAGTAATTGGCGACCATCTCATTGGTTATCACTTCTTTGAAGGCACCCAAACAGCTGCAAAATACATCGAGTTTCTACAAAATGATGTGCCAACATTGCTAGAAAATGTCCCGCTGGAAAGGAATAGACGTATGTGGTATCAACATAATGGTGCTCCTGCACATTCTGCAATGAACATTAGGCTGGCCCTTTGACAGAATGTTTGACGGGCGTTTGATAGGACGTGGCGGACGCGTAAACTGGCCAGCTCGTTCTCCTGATCTTACACCTTTAGACTTCTTTCTGTGGGGTACGGAAAAGGAGAACGTGTACCGTGATGTGCCTACAACCCCAGAGGAAATGAAACCTCGTATTGAGGCAACCTGTGGCAACATTACACCAGATGTACTGCGTCGTGTAAGACATTCATTAAGCGGCAGACTGTAAATGTGTGGAGCAAATTATGAGCACCACTTTGAACATTTATTGGCCTGTAATGACAGGACACACTCTTTTACATTCTGTAATTGAAAACAAAAAACAAGAAAATTTGTAAGTTTGATTAAATTCTCATGTTAATGTACATTTTGTTCTAGCAAATCAGTGCCGTACAGTATTCTTCAGAGAAAAAGAATAATAAAAATGTTAGCAAGTGAACGTAACATGCTCAAGTCTCTTCTGTACCTACGTTACATCACTGTTCTTTTTGTATCCCTAATTAATTCGGTTCTCTCCGATACACACGACTGAACTGCCGAGGAGTTACTCAAACATCAACTTTATGTTACAAATTACACTGGATGTAATTAACATTTTACAATGTAAGAAACAGTATTAACAAAGTATTATTTTCTATTTTCAGTTGTGCTAAAAATAATATCAAGCTTCCATTAAAAAAAACATAATTATGTGTTGAAAATTATACTGTTGACAGTGCGCTAAATCTCTAGAACCGGAGTTCCAGCAAACCCATATCATCCCGAAGCAATGCTAAACCCATAGCTCGTCATCCATGAGGCGGGGCCACATGTGATTTGATGCCATCGTCGGCAGTTCCAGCAGAATCACACAATGGAACCTAACGCATTCACCACATCAACACCCACATCCCGCTCTTGCACTTACAGGGTGAACAGTAATAAAACCGAAAAACTGCAGGGACGGATTCCTGGCTGGAAATGGAAGAAAAAAAGGTCCTAAGAACACGTGTCTGACAAAGCATTATTGCCACGCTAGATAGCGCTGACGAATTACAGTTCCTCTCACCATATGTCATGTCTGTAGCCCACACATGGCGATTATACAGATTGATGATGCCAGTTATTGTAAAGGCTGCTTCGTCGCTAAAGAGGACACATGATAGATATTCACAATTGTGATGGTCTGGTGCCGAAACCATCGACAAAATCCTTCCTGTAGAGGGAAATTCTCTGGTGATAATCCTTGCACTCATTGCAAGTGATAGGGATAGTAACCGTCGTCATGCAGCTGTACATATACTTAATCGTACTTCGGCTTACATCGTGTTGGATGGCCACTTGCCTGGAGCTTGTACTAGAGTTTGTATCAATAACCTGCAGAACGCGGTCCTCCAGATCTGGTGTACGCACAGTCCGCCAGCTCCCTGCACCTTCGTCTGTCCGAAAGGACCCATGATCACACAAAGGTCCAAAACGGACGTGTGCTGTGACTGGCGTCTCTGAGGATACTCGTTTTGGTACAGTCGTGCTGTCTGTCGACCGTTTCCACCTTCTTGGCCGTACACAAACACCATCTCGGCTTATTTCCGACATGAATACCGGAAAACTCTGGTCCTTACAGTACGCTACTTTAATAACACAACCTGTATCACACAAGGAAAACACGACAAGTGGTCAGAGGAACTTTCATTCGTCAGCGCCATCTACTGTGGCAACAATGCATTTCCAGACATATGTTCATATAATCTTTTTTCCCGCATTTCGGGAGGAATCCGTCCCAGCAGTTTGTCTGCTTTATTAATGTTCACCCTGTACAAGTTCCCATTACTCTGCCATAGCTGCCATGTTGTTGGTCATAGATCCACTGTTTCTTATCGTCCTCTGTGTAGAAATTAATTCCGGCGTCCGTGAATCTTCGGTGATATTCATTCATTCAATAACAGTATTCACTTCAGCATTATCACTTACGATTGGCTCTCGCTTAACCTCTAAATTTTTCCTAAGTTATTTCCCAGATATCTTTCTTGTTGCTTCGTTCGCCAGGTATCATTTGTTTTTGTCTCTGACAAAGTCACTTAGTGCACCAGTGCCAGTTACTTGAGTCCGCTAGCACAGTATGGGCGGTATACCACTGACACCGCCTAAACAGCATACATGAGAATATCACCTACACGCTGGAAGTAGAGGAGATTGGCTGTATTCCATTCCTGGACATACTGATTAGGAAGAAGGCGGATGACATGCTGGGCCATTCAATGTGTAGAAAGAAGACGCACACAGACCTGTACCTCCATTCAACCATCTGCCACCATTCGGCGCAACGCCAATCAGTACTGACCACCTTGGTACATAGGGCGCACGTCATCTGTGGCAAAGAAGGCCTCTCAGACGAATTACGCCACCCAAGAGAGGTATTTCGGAAAAAATGGGTACAGTGAAACACAGATAGGTAGGGCTTTCAAGAGGAGACAGGCTGACAAATTTCGGGAAGAGGAAGAAGAAGAAGAGGAAGTTAACAAGAGACTCGCCTTTCTGCCATATTTGGGGCCCTGTCAGCCAAAATCGGGAGCTATGAAACACAGATAGGTAGGGCTTTCAAGAGGAGACAGGCTGACAAATTTCGGGAAGAGGAAGAAGAAGAAGAGGAAGTTAACAAGAGACTCGCCTTTCTGCCATATTTGGGGCCCTGTCAGCCAAAATCGGGAGCTACTGAGAAAATCGAACATAAATACCGGTCTTCCGACGATCTCCGAAGACGAAAGAGCTTCTGGGCTCAGCTAAAGACTCACTCAAACTCAACGCACCTGGCATATATAGCATTGCCTGCGAATGTGATGTACAGTACATTGGACAAACACAGCGCTACATCTCGAAAAAGTGCGAGGAACACATCAGACACGTCCGACTTGTGTGATCACCCACAATCATCTTGTAGACATCTGTTTAAGGAGTTGGGCATTCTGACTACTGTATATTAATTCCCTCATGAAGTTTGTTGTAAATAAGCCACTACAATTCAAGAGGAACAATGAGGTACATAATTACAATACCAGAACGAAAAATATAGTCATTATTCCACATTAAGGTTGTCTTTAGTACAAAAAAAGGGGTGCACAATGTTGCAATCAAAAATTTTTGCTAATTTACCCAGTGATATTAAAGTCTGACAGATGGAAAAGCAAAATTTAATAACAAACTGAGAAAGGTTATTCTTGACAACTCCTTCTATTCCGTAGAAGAATGTCTATAATTGCAGTGTGTAAAAGGCGGTGGGTAGGAATTACTAACTCACATCTGCATTTTTTTTTAAAGAAATGGAAACCTTTAGAATATAACTGCATGTACAAATTGATTTGCAATGTGAATGTATAATGACTCGTCCCACATCATTACGATATATCGTGCAAAATGATCCGTGCAACATGTTACTAAGTAACTAATTAACGATTTTCAGGGATTTGAAGGGTCAGTTTTTTATAGTCTGTAGCGTTTTATAGCCCGTAAAACATGATACGTGCAACGGTCCAAGCAGTTAGTGGTGAAGTACCAGCAATTGTAGGTGGAAGTATCCTCACGGAACTTGGTAATATAAAACAGATTTTGTCAGATGAATTATCTGAGTGCCTTAGAGAGGCTGACATCCAGGTAACAGACCTAAAACAACAAGCTGAACAAATAAAGAACACACTACGTGAAATGACAATACGCATGCCCACTCACATGACACAAACATACGGAAATGCTCCACCGTACAAGAGTCTAGAAGAGAGTCTTTTGAAGCACTGGAAATTTGAAATATATATATCGGAAAAGAAGTTTCCACAACCTGTAATTTTCATTCGCGGTTTCCAAGGAATATTGCCTAAGACATGGAACGAGGCGCAAAGGATTCAGTTTCCAGCCTTTTACATGCAAGGGAAACCCGCACTGTGGGCAGCAGTTGCTGCAGAATTCTGTTAAACATTTGAACAATTTGAATTGGCATTCTTAAAAAGATACTTGTCGCCTCATATTCAGGCGCGTCTGAAAAAAGAAGTATTTAATGCTGAAGCTTTTAATACGAAACAAGGGAATCTCAGGAAATACTTTAAAAATATACAAGGAAAACATACTTTGGAGGTAATCCTATAGCATAAATGACATAATTGGAATACTAGAAAGCAAATTACTATTAGAGGAAAGCTCATCCACACACCGGAACACAGCGGAAACGGCACAGTAAAGGACGGACTCACGATGATAACAGCGCCGGTGCCACACCCCCTGCAGATCATAGAAATGACAACGTGCAAAATCATCACTAAAATGGTTCTGGTTTTGCACGTAGAAACAAGAATAATCATAATCGTTATCTCCCTGGCTACCACAATAATAGACGCAAGAGTAATCAGAGGTACTTGAAGAAACAACAACACAGTAACGTGAATTACGTGGTAGCCAAATTATTGATGTTCATATGTGTGTGAAATCTAATGGGACTTAACTGCTAAGGTCATCAGTCCCTAAGCTTACACACTACTTAACCTAAATTATCCTAAGGACAAACACACACATCCATGACCGAGGGAGGACTCGAACCTCCGCACAGTCCATGACTGCCAAATTATTCTCGGCCATCTTCTGGGTGGCAAAAATTATGAGAGAGAGAGAAAAAAAAACTGAACCAGTACGTTTACCTGCGCTAACGGAAGAGCATTAAGCTAAAGGCGGTTCTATCCTGCTCCCATACATCAACCGCGGAATAGAATGGGGGCGATACGAATGACGTTGTGACGAACATAATTCGTTACAATGAAAGGATGGATATTGGAGACGAATTATGTAACGATCCAACGCCTACTATAGATTGTTATGAAAAACTGGCTCAGGTAGCTGTAAATGCAGTAGTGAGAGGAATACTAACCATTATAATTATTGACGCCGGAGTGAAATTAAATGTTCTTGCTCCACATTTTTAATAAGATGTGTGAAAAAAAAGGTGCCGGTTTTACCAGTGCGAAATTGTGTTGTCTGAGGAGCCATTGGTGCATGGAAACAAGGGTTGAAAAGCAG
This sequence comes from Schistocerca piceifrons, assembly GCF_021461385.2. Taxonomy (NCBI): domain Eukaryota; kingdom Metazoa; phylum Arthropoda; class Insecta; order Orthoptera; family Acrididae; genus Schistocerca; species Schistocerca piceifrons. The sequence continues at coordinate 301,656,671 of NC_060138.1, forward strand.
GCACAGATCGATGTGTTGTTTGAAAGCTGCATCATAAAATGCACATCTTCCATAGTTAAGTGTTTGTCTGTCCTGTGCACTCGGTACGCAGTTTCTGCGGAGGAGGAAGGCAAAGGTCGACCTCCCGAGTGGTACATGCCGTTTAAATGTTGGGGAGAAAGAAATTATTTCGAATTTGATACGCACTAAGGCATTTCAACGTAAATTTTGCCAGAACTTGAAATTAAAGATAATAGCCAGAAAGATGCTGTGCCGAACGGTGATCTTGTTGTGTAGAGTAATGACGAACTAGTGTCAGCTGACGTAAATTCAGATTTACTTGAAGTTTTCCCTAAAGCACAAGAATCTCCATGCCTCAGAGAACAGCAGACAACTGAGCTGTCTGAATTATTTTTGTCATTTATAAATATATTTTCCCGTAGACCAGGAGTCATCAAAGATTATGTACACAATAAAAACTCCGTTCTGCATTAGGCTTTTACTCGACAAACCTGTTCCATTCCGTGGACAAAGAAGGATGCAGTAAAACAGGTACTATATGAATGGGTACTTCTGTTTTCCCAAATACCAAACAACAGTATATCTTCAAAAGAAAAAATGCATCACTCAATAACATATGCACAAACAAGAAGGAATGCTTATGACGAACGGCTAGATAGCATCGAAAAATAATCTGTAGGATATCTGGTCCTACTTATAAGTCATCCCAAACCATCTATACATAAATGCAAGAACAGAAAATGGCAATAATGGTACAATGGTCCATTCAAAGTTGATAAAATTCCGCATGAAGGATCATATTTATTAGTGTGTCCTAATTTCAAGAAGATCAATGCTTGTTCAATCACCATGATGTAAAAATATATAAGATTTATAAAGTAAAGAAGTATTTTCTTGAAAAAAGAGGAAAGCTGTCAATGATAATTTTTTTGTAAGTTTTTTATTTTTTAAATGTTATTTTAATGTGTTGTTGTTGTGGTCTTCATTTCAGTGACTGGTTTCATGAGGTCTACATGCTACTATATCCTGGGCAAGCTTCTTCATCTCGGAGTAACTACTGCAACCTGCATCTTTCTGAATCTGCTTGGTATTCATCTCTTAGTCTTCCTCTACGATTTTTACCTCCTACACTTTCCTCCAACACTAAATTGGTTATCCCTTGATACCTGAAATGTGTCCTACCAACTCATCCCTTCTTCTAGTCAGGTTGTGTCACAAATTCCTCTTCTCCCCAATTCTATTCAGTACCTCCTCAACACTTACGTGATCCACCAATCTAATCTTCAGCATTCTTCTGTAGCACCACATTTCTAAAGCTTCTATTCTCTTCTTAGCTAAACTATTTATCGTCCATATTTTACTTCCAATGTACACTCGATACTCCATATTTTAATGTGATAATGATGAATAGTAGATAATGTAACATCCATGAAATTACATGCCAAAGCAATGTTGATAAACTATGTCACATCAGCAGATGACTCAAAAGTTCAATATGTAGCTACATACACAAGTAGAATCATTAGTGATATCAAGAACTTGGCTACAAAGTGAATGCAAATGTACTTAGGATAGACACAATCTTATGTGTGTAGTACAAATACATGACCCGAGTTAAGTAATTTACTGTTATGGTTAAAATATATATTTACAATTTAAGTAATAGCCTCGATTTTTTCAGAAAAAAATAACCTTCATAGAAATAGGGGGTTGTGAACCCATAATGTGTCAAAAGTTGACAATTTGTTTAGTGTGCAGAGATGTGGTGCTATGTCCTTTACAAAACTAGAAGTCTTCTGTCATATGCAGGTTTGTAAGTAAGAACATTTTCAAAAGACAGTGCATACATTTGTACCCAAATCTGTGAATAACTTCCAGTACCTAATAAAAGCAAATGACTTTTTAGATTAGAGAATATAAAATTATGTTTGCCAATTTTCACCAATATATGTTAAACATAAGATATGATTTGTTCTTTATTATGTAATTTTATTGCATTTATTTGTGTCTGTATCCATGGTGTCCTAGAAAGAGAGAGCCATGCATTACTTACGTGAAAGCTGAGATCATGATAGAGACATTAATGACCATTTGTGTCATTTGGTTTTGCTGATATTTTGTCATTGAGATTTTTCCATTTTGTTTTGTTAAGAGATCTGTATGATGCTATTGGCAAATCAACAGAACCTGATGTACTAATGTGTTAACCATAAAAGTAATTCTACTGTGTAGAGTATTGAGACAAAAGTATCTGACTGGAGTGTCCCACACTACAAGATTAGTAAATATTGTCTTTGAAACAAAAATGTTGTATCCTATTTCTGTTCTAGAGACAAAAAACTTGTATAGTCAACTATATCCTGTAAATAATTGTCACAATCTGCTCTGATAATCAAAAGTGTACTAATTGCTGATAACAGTCAAAGTGGAGTATGTAAATATGTGGATAATTTAAACAAGAAATACACTTTTGGAAACAGAATGGACTGACAGAGACGTTTTAGTACGACAAGGTGTTACCGAAGTGAAATAAGTGAAGCTAGTGAAATAAGTTACTCACCTTCCCCTGCTGCAGCAGGTAGAAACAAATGATGAGCTTGTAAACACAGTATCCTGTGAGTAGATGAATTTGGTGGCTTCTGGCTCACAGGCTCAATTGATCTGGTTTTGGTTTTGCAAACACATCACTAGAAACCGGAAATATTTTTTCCAATGGTTTATGTTTAGTTTTCCATTTTGCAAATACATCAGTAGAAAATGGAAATATTTCATTTGGTGGTTTATCCACTTAAGTTTCGAAAATTTCATCATCATTGTCAGTGTTATGATAAGGTAATTTTTTTTCATAGACTGATCTTGAGAGGGGAACCCACTTTTGGTGTCTGAACGCAGTTTTAAGACTGCTTCATCTGTTGCTGATGTCTAACAATAGATGCAGTTAGGTCAGGTTTCTTTAATGTGCTATACCCTCTTCAATTATTTGTCTTACATTAATCGCAAAGTTGAACAACTGTGAACTGTACATTTGGTCCTTCTATTTATACGAAATAATAGATGTTAGCTTCGCAAAAAAATTTGTTTTCATATTTAAGTACAAGGTTATATTACATTCTTATTCTTCATCTACTCTAAAGTACACTTCTAACATTTATTATTATGTTTACCTTCATGTGAAGGATTTACTTAAAAACAACTTAAATCTTTAATCTCTTGACAACCTGTACATTTCTTTGTAGATGAATCAGTTTCCTGATTTTCAACATTTTCTATTGACAGTAACATTTTCGAATGTTCTTCACTCAGAATCTTCCATAAATATTCTTTATAATGATATTTAGCAATATTTTTTCCACATCGACAAGGAATTCGATTTTCATTGCAATTTTTCACATGATATTTATTTACACATGGTCCACACATTGTTCTGTAACCATCTTTTACGTATTTCTGTAATGTAAAATTATCAATTGACTTTTCAGTATTACAATATTTGCGGAATTTGGATTAATCAGACACAGTCTCACTCGTGGTGACTCCGTTTATACAGAAAATAGTTTATTAGATTTGTGGAAAAGTAAAATTTTCTAATTTCTCTAGTATGTCTTAAAATAGTTATTACTTCAGGAACTAATGCAGATTGTTTATTACAAACAATATCCAATAAAGATAAATCAGGAAATTCTCTACTTATAATTCTTCTTAATTTATATGTAACATTACATTCATTTAATTCTACGTAGAAAAGTTCATTAAAGAATGAAAATGTTCTACCTGAATGAGTGCTAACTGCGCTAAATAATAAAATGTTTTTACATAATCCTGTACTAGATATTGATTTTGGATATCCCAGAATTAATTGCAATGTGAATAAATTCATCATATATATCGTATTGTCAACAAATAACACAACTTCACGACTTGGTCTTTGATATATTGTCTATTTTTTGGAAATTTTGAGGTAAGAATGTTAGCAACTGGTTATCGATGGTGGCTTATTATCGCCTACTGAAACACAATTCTTATGAAAAATATATAAAACTCCATTTATAAAAATTAAGTGCCCAAACTTTTTCATTTGAAATAATGAGTCAATTCATTTAGTATTGAAGATTGTGTTGATGCTGGCTGAACTGTTATAGATAGCTGCATTTTACTTTTCACTAACCTAAGGACATCACACACATCCATGCCCAAAACAGGATTCGAAGCTGCGACTGTAGCAGCTGCATGGTTCTGGACTGAAGCGACTTGAGCCGCTCGGCCACAGCGGCTGGCGACCGTTTTCAGGTGAGAATTGTTTTGCAACAAATGAGAACTGTGTATGAAATCTGTTTTACACATTGAGGAATCCCGTCTATAATCGCGTCGGTCTCTAATTAAATGGTTTGTTATTGCATCACGCTGCGTGGGTAGGCGAAGCCGAATCGGTCTGTTCTTGTTTATCATTGTAGTTTTCACTTTTGATTAAATTGATTATAATTGACTGAAGTGGATATGTCCTCAGAATAATAATTAGAAAATATATAATTAGATTTTACTGGCAATAAATTTTAGCATGCGAACACATTCGCGCTCTTTTTAACATGAAGCTCACTTGACACTAGCATAAGTTCCTCTAACGGTAACTCGCTCACACCCACTAGTCCATCGCTGTAAGTCGCTCACGCACATCCACATCCATCTGCCCTTCTCACTCACGCATTCAACCGAACTCACAACCAATATCTCCTTGTGTCTCTCTAAATGTCGCTGTCTCCTGTCTCACCGCCACAGTCTCCTGCATTCTGTCCTGTTACTACTGTCTGCTTTCACTGACACTGTCTCCCTCTTGCTCTCTCTTACTGCTAACATCACATTCATTCCTTCCCACGCTGCTGTCCCTTCTCACTGTCACTCTCTCTCTCTTCCACGTTGTTATAGACTCTGTCTCTCACTATCACTGGTTCTCGCCCAGTTACACTTTCTTCCTTCGTGTATTCCTCTTCCACTTTCTCCTTCACTCTTGCACTTGCATTGTTCTATCACCGTCAACTACATTCCACGGCCGCGGTGTCTCAATCTTGCTCTCACACTGCCGTCGTCTCCTTCGCTCTTTCCACACTACAGTCACTATATACTAATATTTATTACTTTTCCTTCTATTTCCTACTGCCACTGTCTCCTTATCTCTGAGCATAAAATAGTGCGAATATGTTCACAGTTCAAAATTTTTGGGAAAACGATGCTGAGGAAGACAGAAGGAGGCAGCTGGTAGATACGAGCGTTTTTTCGTTGGTCCCTTTCCCTGCTCAGCAGGGCATATCACTCATATGAAGAGAACTTTATGGTTCAGTAAAATTTTGATAGCTTGCTTCTGTGAAGCTGAAATAGCGCGAAACAAATTTTACAGATCAGAACGGATTTTACGTGCACAACAATTTTGCACGTGCTTCAGTAGTACAACATGGGGTAGGCAGAAACCCTCTGATGATAACGACGACATTTTCTTTGGGCTACATCACATTATAAAATACATTTTCACCTCAAACTAGATTTTTCGTGCATATTTTACTTGTACAAATAGGATCACATTGACTCCCTGTATCTGGTAAACAGATAAAGATATCAAGAAAATTTTCAAGGTTGTTCAGGATCGCAGCCATTTGCTGTGCATAGCCGTTTTGGAATCCGCGGCTCGGTTTTGGTATCCAGAAACCATGCTTTTAGAGTATTACTAGATAACAGATAGTTATTTTTTAAAAAGGAAAATGGCTCTTATAGATTAAAGGCTACATAATACACTCTTAAAATTTGAGCAATTTACTGCGGGTAGTTATCTAGATACCCGCTGCTAACGGCGTAAAATGGTGAAAAACGCTTTTTTCGGGTTTTCTGAGGAACCGTCCATGAACTAAATGGTGCCACCACAAGCTTCTTAATGCACGCCGTCGACCGCGTAGGTATTTGCTCTATTTTCCTGCCCTGGAGGAAGTGCTTTAAATTCAAACTTTGTACTGTAGGATAATTACAGTAAGACGATCTTTCCGTTGGATATACAAATGGTCTCTAAACCAAAGGGCTATCCAAAACACTTGGCGCTGTCCTATCACCATGCATAACGCATGAGCCCCGGAAAAATTTCGTTTTTACGTGCGGCGTTTTGGAACATATTGCTAGCACATGCTGTCACGGACGTATGATGATGATATGTGGTTTGTGTGGGACGCTCAACTGTGTGGTTATCAGTGCCCACAAAAATTCATAAGCTTACACAGTCTTGCCACATTCACAAACTATGATGAAATGATGAGGACAACACAAAACCGAGTCCCCAGGTGGAGAAAAACCCCCGACCCGGCCAGGAATCGAACCCGGTGCCCCACGATCCAGAGGCAACAACGCTAGCCGCTGAATCACCAAGTGTGCAATTGAATGTCGTACGGAACTTGTCACTGATAGCAGAGTAATGAAAATATTAGAGCTTCTTATAAGAGTGTTCGAACCGCAGGAGCTGGAAAATAGTAAGGGCATGTGATTAAACAATTTGCTGCATCGTTCATTGTTGGAGTTTAGAAATGTGTGATTGTTATACGTTACGCTCATGCCTGTTGTCTTGGAGCAAATAGTGCCGTAACGCAATGGAACTTTAAAATTTATCGAGATATTTACCGCTACTAAATGATGGAACTTGCAGTAAAGGATAAATTTTATGCTGCCAGATGGAAATGCTGGGTCGACTTTGATGTTCCGCTCACGTCGTATTCTTAATGCCGCGTTGCAGAAGCTCGCCCTATCATTAACTCGGTCCCTAATGAACGGGCGGATCCCAGGCACGAGCGAGAAATTTCAAATACTTGCCTCCACTGGCAGTACGTAGCGCATCGAGTTCTGGAACCAGTTTCTTAGGAAGACTGGTCTTCCGTAACATGTACTGCTTCCTGGAACAAAATATATGAATTACCGTCGGTGTAGTGGACAAAATCGAGAATTTCTTAGAATCGAGAACCAAATGCTACCGAATATACATCAGAGAAAAGGTGCACGATTCGGCCAAGCAGCAGCCTGTGTTCGTAAAGTCCTCGGTTCTCGTACATGCGTGCGTCCGTAAAGTGAAAATTCATGTCGTATGTTGGGACTTAGACGTATAGATGTTTGGAAATGAAAACAAAGCTTAATGCTTTTTTATAGTTTTTCAGATAACAAAACATCGTTGTTTCTTTGCTATGCAGTCTTTCTGATTCAGTTTTAAGGATACCTCTCGGCAAAATAGTAATAATAATAAGCAGATCACATCACAAGCGGATGTACAATACTAGCAAATACAGAATACCCCAGAAGACACGACAATTTAGCAAAAATAATACATCAACAACTTGCTATACAACATAAACTAATAAAACAACACGTTCCCACATACAAGTATGCACCACAAAATGCACTGGAGAATGATGAATACAAATTATACTGGAACAGAACATAAAACAACACCATATAACAAACCTGACATCATACTCACCAATAAAAAGAAGAAATTAACACAACTAATCAAAATATCCATACCCCCAATACAACAAATATACAGAAGAAAACAGGAGAAAAAATTGAAAAATACATCGAACTGGCTGAGAAAGTCACGGACTAGTGGCATCAGGATAAAGTTGAAATTGTACCAATTATACTATCAACTACAGGAGTCATACCACACAATATCCACCAGTACATCAACGCAATACAGCTACATCCAACGTATATATACAACTACAGAAATCTGTAATTATTGATACATGTTCAATTACCCGAAAGTTCCTAAACGCAATGTAACATATACCGTACAGTTAAAAGGAAGGCACGCTTGATCAAGGTCCGCGTCACTTTCCATTTTTAACCAGACATAACGTCTGAGAAAGGAAGATAATAATAATAATAATAATAATTCTTTCGCTTATTATAGTCTCTAGTTCACACTTGATAAAAGAACTGGCTATCTTTTTCGTTATGGTGACACTAATTCGAGAACCGATAAATTTTCTGAGAGCAATTAATAAATTTTCGCTTTCATGTTTCGACTACTTTCGACACAATGTAATATTTGACTACTCAACGTCAGTTCTCGCGGTTACGTTGTAATAGAGAATTTCTGTTTTTAGACTGGCGAACACGCTACCAATGCTGGTGATCGTCTCGTAGAACCATGCAGTCACACACAGTTTTTCTGTGCACTACTCGGTCAACAAGTCCGGGTCTGACAATGAACACATTCTGTGTTGCGTCGGGATATTTATTCAAGGCTACACACGATGCCTAACACTTTCATTGTCAGAGTTCTACAGGTGATGGATGAACCTAAACTAAATACTTTGACGTAAGGAACTTCCTCGGAAATAAATACGAAAACCTACACCTTGCACCAACAACGCAAATTCTTAGCAACTGTTCCTAATGAACGACACTCATGTTAACGGATGCGTATTGATGAATCTTCTTCCAAATCATCTTCTCAAATTCTACTGTAAGACAATTTTTTTACGAGAAACATTAGTCATATCTCTGTAGATTGAAAGGCCCGATTTGTCGAAAACATTTATCCATGATAATAAATTTATTTCAATTTGAATTATGCGTGTTCTTTGTATATTAGCCCGGCTTTCCGCGCACTACGGTATGACTTATCAAATGTTAAATGGTTGTCTGCAAGCTCCTGTTCCAAGTAATGATCAATCTTCGACTACAAATGATGGACTGCAAATGGTGTTAAACACTGCAGACACATCATACACACTTATGCACGTTTTGAAGATAGTTCCGCCATCCCCCATTATTTGTTATGAAACCATCGATTCCTTATCTCAAAATACTCAGTCTAGGATCTTCTCCATTCATAAAAATTTGACCTCAAAAGCTTCATTCAGACCCTGTACAAAGTCAGAGTTTGAAGAACCATGCTCATTAACAAAACTGCACTAGAATGTATGAGAAAAGGTAAGTATTCATATTATTAATTAATTAAAGCACAACAAACAACAACTCGTTAAATGACAAGTGTACTTTCATAAACAGTCTTTTGACCAACTCAAAAGTATAACTGGCTGTGCAAATGACAACACAACATTAAATTCATGTTAAACAACTTTCTCATAATAAATTAGGACACTCGGAATTAAACTCACTAGGATAGGATTCCTGTCCATGTTTGTGATTTGGGATAATCACGGGTGTAAGATGGAGTTTTTAGCAACAGCACGATTATTATTAAAATCGACCAAATTTCACAAATACCTGGTCCATTTACAGAGTGCGAAATATAAACAATTTAATGTAAGGCTGGTGGCACTGGTGGAGTAATTTTCAGTCGCTCTTAATCTGGCGGCGATGCAGTCATGGCAGTACTGTTGGCTTCACCCTGTTGCATATCTTGGCGTCAGAAATATATTGACAGGGCCAAAAACCATGCCACGATAATGCTATCACCAAATGCAGCATCTGAGGCCCATAAATACTGCCCTTAAGCTCTTCTGGCGGCAAAACTCCAGGAATATGAATCACAATGAACGGCTACTGCTAGCGAGGTGTTAATCACAGCACTGTTCAGCCCAGACTCCTTTCCCGTCACAAAGAACGAATTGCCACTTGCGCGCCAACCACACCTTTTCCACTCCGCCAGGCTACTTTCGTAGCTGCGGGGCTTCCCCACTTTTTTTACATTTAACTCTACGTTCCCTAATCATGGACCAAGTCTTTTATAATACATTATATAACAATCATTTCATTAGTTATTTAAATCCACAAGCATAATTTAAACAACATCGTTCAAAAGTTTCACATAACTGAAACATGTATACATAGACAAAGAATTCTCATGACAGATACAACATTATACATAAGCAATACTACAAACTGACAGAAATATCGATACAGGTACAAAATAGGTCAAAAGTAGGTGTTACATCCCGATAACGATTCAGTATCTCCTCATTAGTTACCAAATCTACCAATCTAATCTTCAGTATACTGCTGTAGCACCACATTACGAAAGACTCTGTTCTCTCTTTATCGAAAATACTTACCGTCCACACTTCACTTCCGTGCAAAGATACACTTACTACAAAAACTTACGGAAATGCTTCCTAACATTTCAGTTTACATTCGATGTTACCAAATTCCTCTTTATAAGAAATTCTTTCTCTGCTCTGCAGTTTGCATTTCATAACCCCTGCACTTCGCACATCATCAGCTATTTGTCTGCTCAAATAGAAAAACTCGTACACTACTCCAAGTGCCTCATATCGTAATCTACTTCCCTCAGCGTCACCTGATATAATTAGAGTACATTTCATTACCGTTGTATTACTTTTGTGGACGTTCATCTAATAACCGAGTATTAATACACTATCCATTCCATTCAACAGCTCGCCCATGTCCTTTCCTGTCTCGGCCATTCTAAATTTTTTTATTTATTCTCTCTTAACTTTATCCGATATCCAAATTATGTACTTGGTTTTTTTTACTGCTTGTAAATGTACAGATTGAATAATATAGGTGATAGGCTACAACCCCATCTCATTCTCTTCTCAACCTCTGTTTCCCTTTCACGCCCCTTGACTCTTATAACTGCAGCCTTGTTTTTCAATAAGCTTTGTATAAACCTACGCTTCTCTGTAATATATTCCTACTATCGCAATAATTTCAAGGAGAGTATTCCAGTCAACGTTGTCAAAAACTTACTGTGAATCAATAAATGTTATTAAGGTAGCTTTGCCTTTATGTAACTTATCTTCTAAGATCAAACATAGGATCAGTATTGCCTCGCATGTTCCTAAATACATTATGTGATCAAAAGTATCTGGACCCCCCCCCCCCCGCCCCCCCAAAAAAACATACTTTTCCATATTAGGTGCATTAGAGATCGTGAGAGGGCGGAATGGGGCGCTCCGCGGAACTCACGGACTTCGAACGTGGTCAGGTGATTGGGTGTCACTTGTGTCATACGACTGTACGAGAAATTTTGACACTCCTAAACATCCCTCCTAAACATCCTAGGTGATAGTGAAGTGGAAACTTACAGCACAAAAGTGTACAAGCCGACCTAGTCTGTTGACTGACAGAGACCGCCGAGAGTTGAAGAGGGTCGTAATGTGTAATAGGCAGACATCTATCCAGACCATCACACAGGAATTCCAAACTGCTTCAGGATCCACTGCAAGTACTATGACAGTTAGACGGGAGGTGAGAAAACTTGGATTTCATGGTCGGGCGGCTGCTCAAAGAGACACACCACGCCAGTAAATGCCAAATGACGCTTCGCTTGGTGTAAGGAGCGTAAACATTGGACGATTGAACAGGGAAAAACATTGTGTGGAGTGGTGAATCACGGTACACAATGTGGCGATCCGATGGCACGGTGTGGGTATGGCGAATACTCGGTGAACGTCATCTGCCAACGTGTGTAGTGCCAACAGTAAAATTCGGAGACAGTGGTGTTATTGTGTGCTCGTGTTTTTCATGGAGGGGGCTTGCACCCCTTGTTGTTTTGCATGGCACTATCACAGCGCAGGCCTACATCAATGTTTTAAGCACCTTCTTGCTTCCCACTGTTGAAGAGCAATTCAAGCATGGCGACTGCATCTTTCAACACTATCGAGCAGCTGTTCATAGTACATGGCCTGTGGCGGAGTGGTTACACTACAATAACATCCCTGTAATGGACTGGCCTGCACAGAGTCCTAACCTGAATCCTATAGAACACTTTTGGGATGTTTTGGAACGCCGACTTCGTGCCAGGCCTCACCGACCGACATCGATACCTCTCCTCAGTGCAGCACTCCGTGATGAATGTGCTCCCATTCCCCAAGAAACCTTCCAACACCTGATTGAATGTATGCCTGCGAGAATGGAAGCTGTCATCAAGACTAAGGGTGGGCCAACACCATACTGAATTCCAGCATTACCGATGGAGGGCGCAACGACCTTGTAAATCATTTTCAGCCAGGTGTCCGGATACTTTTGATCACATAGTGTATTTCGGGTACCCGAACTAATCTTCCCTGAGGTTGGCTTCTGCCAGTTTTTCCATTCTTTAAATAGGTGTCAGCGTGGTCTTAGGTCCCTTGCCACGGTTCGCGCGGCCCTTCCCGTCCGAAGTTCGAGTCCTCCCTCGGGCATGGGTGTGCGTGTTGTCCTTAGCGTAAGTTAGTTTAAGTTAGATTAAGTAGTGCGTAAGCCTAGGGACCTATGACATAAGCAGTTCGGTCCCATAGGAACTCACCAAAAAAAATATTATTATTTTGAAAAAAGAGTGATTGATTTTTACATCTAGTTAAAGTCTTTATTATGTAATAATCTCACAGATGTTTCGAAGTAATAGTTGTTAATCAGTTCAGCTAACGGATGGTAGTACTTGTTGTTAATTCCAAGGATCTTTAATTTTTGCTATTGAATTCAGTAGAAGTTTTTATGACGAAATGTGTAAATAAGTCTGCAAAAGAATTTTAGTTTTGTCATTTAGTTAAATAAAATTTCTCCCCTGATACCCTGTTTAAAATTATCGTGGGAACCTTACCCCTTCCCAATCCCTCCTCTCCCCCCATCAACAATGAGATGAATTTAATTGGAGTATCCCACTCAAAACCTCGCGAAATTTTGTGGCATGAACTTGAGCGTCGGCTGCATGTCAGACCAACTCTCCAAAACCTGGCAACAGTTGCACTAACGTCCCCAAAGCAAAGGAATACAAGAAGAGAAAGCGTGAATAGTCATTGTAAATGCCAAATTTTTCTAAATAATGAAAACGTGCTGATTCGAATATCAGAAATATATGTGCCACATACCCATAATGACTCAATTCCGTTTACACTTGAGAGCAGTGCGAACTCTTTGTAAATTTTGCAACATAATGTCACATAGTTGTCATCTGGATCCCGTTTTTTGAAGGTCAGACCTTGACAAAAGTTGCAGCAGTGCTGTAGAAGCCACAAAGTGTCATTTCAGAGATTTAGTGATGGTTCTGAAAAGCAAGAATTGTTCCTCACAGAGTAGAAAGAAACTTTCAATCAAAATTATCCATATGTAGTCTTAACTGCACAACGGACTCTAAAGATGTGTGGAGCCATCTTGCTGTTGTTGTGCTCTTCCGTTCGGAGACTGCTTAGACGAAGCTCTACGTGCTAGTCTACTCCGTGCAACTATTTTCACATCTGAACGGCTACCTACAACCTACATTCCAATTAAGCTGCTTTCTCTAGCCAGGCTTTGGGCTGGACCAACACTTCGCTTAGATGCCAAACCGACTATCCCTTGGTGTCTCAGAATGTGACTTATCAACCGATCCCTCCGGTGACGAGCTCTGGGAGTCCTTTGTAACGTTGGAATCCTCTGGTGACCTGGTTGACGCTGTGACTCCTTTGTGACATTGGAATCCTCTCGTCACCTGGTTGTCTTGCGATCTTGGAATACTCTGGTGAATGGCCTGGTTGTCTTGTGATCTTGAAATCCTCTGGTGACTTGGTTGTCTGTGTGACTCCTTTGTGACATTGGAATTCTCTGGCAACCTGGTTGTCGGTGCGATTTCCGACAGGTCTCTCTTTGCTCAAGACTGAGTGGCGGATAGTGGTGGGCTTGTGTGCCGCTGGGTAGAAGACGGATGTGGCAACTGGCCACATGGCTGTCTCCTTATGCCTTAACAACAGATGCAAAGTGCGACCCAGTGTAGGGAAATAGAAGGCAGGTCAGGAAAGAACGCCAGCGTGCACTTGGTATGCCTGGTGGGGGTCTCGTCCGAGATGGCTATCGAGTGTGCAGGGTGCAGCTGTCTCATACAACCATAACAAGTTTCCTTTTATATTTTCATACAAAATATTCAATGAAAAATCCCGATAAACTCACCAAATGGCTTAACTTTCCTATCACAACACTTTCACAAGAACCTGCACATACGGTTCTAGGCGCTCAGTACGGTGCCGCACGACCGCTACGGTCGCAGGTTCGAATCCTGCCTCGGGCATGGTTGTGTGTGATGTCCTTAGGTTAGTTAGGTTTAAGTAGTTCTAAGTTCTAGGGGACTGATGACCTCAGATGTTAAGTCCCATAGTGCTCAGAGCCATTTTTGAACCTTCACATGCACACTCCACCTGAACTTACAAAGTAACTTAAACATAAATGAACGTAGTTTTCAGTCTGTACCTGAAGAACGACTGATTAAACGTCACTCGAGTTTCCTCTATAACAAAAACACTTGAAAAACTGCAGAAACATCTAAACCAGCAAATGTTGTGAAGGAACTGCATTCAGTGACTTGGAGTGGGATTTCTTTGCAAAAGTCCATTGCTCACAGTGGCACATAAAGCTCCACTGCTTCAGTGGGACAAGTAACACAGAAGCTGGGTAGTACCTGACTGGTTAGATGTAATGAGGTCCGACCAGTCGCCATTTTGCCTCTTTTCAAATGAAGCAAGATGTCGGTTGCACAGACGGCCCAATGAGGAGATCAGTCTGCAGTATATGGAAGGTGTAGGTCACCGCCAGACACCACACTTGCTAGGTGGTAGCTTTAAATCGGCCGCGGTCCATTAGTACATGTCGGACCCGCGTGTCGCCACTTTCAGTGATAGCAGACCGAGCGCCACCACACGGCAGGTCTAGAGAGACGTACTAGCACTCGCCCCAGTTGTACGGACGACGTAGCTAGCGATGCACACTGACAAAGCCTCGCTCATTTGCAGAGCAGATAGTTAGAATAGCCTTCAGCTAAGTCAATGGCTACGACCTAGCACGGCCCCATTAGCATTATATTGCATGTATCTAAAGAGTCTAACTTGTATCGTCAAGAGCGATATACAAATGATGGATTAAAGTTAAGTATTCCAGAAGCTACGTACTTTTCTTTATAGCATTCATTACGTATCCTGTTTCAGACCTCACGCCATCCTGCGTGAGCTTATAGCGTGCATTACGGTCTCCTCAAACCACACTGTGTCGGCACTTCTGTCGACACATCACTCTCCCTCTACGATTTCAGCAGCCTTCTAGACAGGGTTGGATACATGCGTTCTTGCTTTCATGAACACTCCAGCACCCTATCGTGCCTCCACTGGCCAGCTAAATTACCCGGTCCTATAGAAAATGCCTGGGAGTATTTGCAGCAGTGGGTGAAATATAGAAATGAACATGCGCGAAATGCGGCAGCACCGGGGGATCTTCTAATCGATGAATGACTTCATCTCTATATGGCTTACCTGTTACACGCTAAACTGAGGCCGTCATCGAGGCAAGAGGCGATGTTAAGCTATTGTGTGTGTGTGTGTGTGTGTGTGTGTGTGTGTGTGTGTGTGTATAGATTATTGTATATCCAAAATGTATTTCAATCCATTGTATTGCGCTGGTATAACAAGCTTGTAATGAGATTGATAATAAAAAAAAAGTTCTTTATTGGTTCAAAAACAACGCGTTTCACCGGGGTAGAACATCATTAGGATATCTCGAAGTACAATGGAAAATGGACGTAATAGATACCAGGGCGTACCCCTATCCTTAACTACTATACTCAAAAGTGAAAACGAAATACGTAAATGATTGCGTTATCAATAAAAATCATTATAATAGAGATAAAGAAAGTATCATAAAGGAGCTACATGCACATATAATAGGAAATAAATTATATAAATATTATTACAAAATATTGCCCACTAACAGAGGCATGGGTTCAAGTATGAGAACGTAGTACAATTAAACAAAAAATAAATAAATAAATGAAAAAAAGAAATGCAGCAAAGATACGTAATGCAATAAACAGAGTCAGAGAGCTGACAAACAATAAGAAGGTAACGTAAAAAAATACATCCAAACAATCGAAACAGAAACCTTACTGACCAAAAATTTAGCGAAACCGTGCACCGGGGCGCGAGTTAGAAAGCATATAAATGGGAATGCTTATAATAAAAACTCTTATGGACCAATAAAGAACGTTGTGCAACATAGGACTGTTTGTCAATAATCGCTGTTCTATTTTTTCTTTCTGTATAGATTCAGCCTTGAGAACATACACATACAGAACACAAACACGCACACACACACATATGAATAAAGAGCACCCACAACAACAAACAAATGGTACACTCTTATTTACAACAACAAAACAGCTCGCAGGAAAGGCAACATACTTAGAAAACAGGGACTGTGCCTGCAGAACAGAAAACTCAATGCAGAAACAACAAAGGATAACCAATACCAATACAGAGAAACACATCTGGTATTTATTAAATGATAGAACTGCTGTTCAATTTATATATATATATATATATATATATATATATATATATATATATATATATAGTGTAAGATACATCTCTCAAAGGCCGGCCGGAGTGGCCGTGCGGTTCTAGGCGCTACAGTCTGGAGCCGAGCAACCCCTCCGGTCGCAGGTTCGAATCCTGCTTCGGGCATGGATGTGTATGATGTCCTTAGCTTAGTTAGGTTTAATTAGTACTAAGTTCTAGGCGACTGATGACCCCAGAAGTTAAGTCGCATAGTGCTCAGAGCCATTTTTGAACATCTCTCAAAGTCTCCGGCCAAAAAGTTTCCTGCCCAGAACACTTTCAACTGTGCGCCATCTTGTTTTCGTATCTTGTAAACAGTGTCACAGAAGAACTTTAGACGTGCATAATGTGGAAACCAGAAAAAGTAAGCGGAAAAATACTGCATATTCAGACACAAACACACACGCACAGACGCACAGTTTCCCATACAGTAAAAAATAAAGTTACCGTATTATTCCCAATTGTAAATTTTCTATGTAAATAACTTTCTCCTTTAAGGTCTCCGTGGTTGCAGACGACAAACTGTGACAGAAAAGCAGATGTGACGGAAAGCACAGGAAACCACAAAGACCACATCATGCGGTAACAAGGCATATATATGTATATTAATGTTGTGAACACTTTTCTTAAAGAACTGAAATTTTTCTGTTATCTAACAGAAAGAAAATAAAAAAACTCACATGATTGTGTAACTTGAGAGATATATGTCTGGGTAAAAAAAGAAAAAAAAGGATCTGTTTGCTGAAGACGGAAACTATTCAAAAAGAAATTTATTTGTAAGCACAAGACACGAATAGTTACTGTAAAAGGTTGTGACAGGTACTGACTGGCGAGACTGTTCACTCTCTACTGGTGGTCTAGTACTGCATACATTACCCTGGTGAAAGCCAGTTGCACCACTGACCTACACGTTGATCTGCAACATAATTACTACATCATGGCGACACAGTTACATAGTCTTGAAAAGTTATATTAAAATTATACAAATCCAAAGTGTTTTCAGTAGGATATTTTAGAATGAAGGAGGTTAAACATCGAAAAAGAGGTTTTTGAAAAGCCAGTCTTCCCTAAGTCACGAATGTTCTCTCTCTTCCCTTGCACACAAACAGACATAACATTATCTTTAGTCACCTAGACGACAGAATGGTCTCCGTTACGGTTCTCTCTCGCTCTCAGGACATTTAATTCCATCGTAGAGGCAAGACCACTTACAAACGAGAAAAGCCGATGTTTACTAATTTTGCGAGGCGTGGAAACAGCTGCGTACTGTGGCATGGTAGTCGCCTTTTTTGTCCTGGTGTCGCCCGATATCAGCGCAGAGAACGTGTGACGGGAGAATTCGGGCGGTACGGGGCAGGGCAGAGCGGCGCGGCGGTCGCATCGCAAAGTGGCGCCGCGCGACGCGGTTTTAATATCCGCCGCGTGCGGAGGAAACATGTCCCGGGCACCCATGCCGCCCTCATTAACGCCAAACGGCCGCTGCAGAGGGAGCCAGGGCCGGCGCCGCTGCAACAAAGGGTCCGCCTCAGCCTGGGGGCTGCAGGAGGGCGGGATGCAGTTGGCGTGTGGGCGATGCCTGCGAGCTGCTGCTGCGTTTAAAGCTGCTTCAGCGTCAGCGCACAGCCACTGCTTCTCATTAGCACACTTCCATAACGACAGGACCCAGTCTTATGTCGGACCAGGAACTGCGACACCAGGAAGGAGGCATGTGATTAGAATGAATTTATTCGACAGATTAGGGACATAATAACACGCAATTGATTTGAATTACAGAACTGTACATGCATTATGATGTGAAGCTTCCACTGTTGTAACCTGAGAGAAAACGCGGCGGGACCAAACGGAGAGCGGCCTGCGAACAAACGAACGAATGGAAAGGACGCACACGAAACAACGACGGACGATGGAGAGAGACCTTACGACGACAACACGCAAGAAGCAACGGAGTGACAGAGACAACCAAACTAATCCAAGACGTCCACTAGTAATGAAAACAAAGAACGGTAAACACGTTTTCTGTTGTAGAGGCGATGTGTCAAGACTCACGCAACGATTAGACTCGCTAGCTGAACTTCTTTTTTTTTTTCTTTATTGAGTTTCGATTCCCCCTGAGGCGGCGGGCTGACAGCAGCTTAGTACGCCGCTCTTCAGCCTACAGAATTTGTTTTAAAAAGATGAAGATAATAAATAATAAAAGTTGGTGATAAAATCGGTGACTTATGGGTAAAATGGCGGAAAATTGTGGAACTTAAAACATAATACAAAGGGTTGATGACGCTAATAAAATACACAGGAAGCACAAAAATAATAGACAGACAATTAAAAAACACGGCGACAGTCTGGTGTCTGTTCGCAAGAGATATAAAAGTCACACCCAGCGACAGCATGATTTCTGTTCGCAACACTTTGGAAAGACGCACAACTCTGAACACTCACTTAAACACTGTACTAAGAAGTTGGCACAAATATGACACACCACAGCCGAGAGCAGAGGGGGGGGGGGACTGGATAGATGATGGGAAAATAAAAGAGGGGGGAAGGAGAGGAAAAGGGAAGGGGGGGGCGAAGGAGCCAATGGAGCATGAGGACCCGTAAGAGGGGTGGTGGGTGCTGAGCAGACGCGACAGCGCGACAGGGAGTGGGGAAGGCAGAGGAGGGGAATACAAAAGGACTCGGGGGGTGGGGGGGGAGAAGGGAGGTAGGGAGAGGTTAGGCGGGAGGAAACACAGGATGGAAGGGGGGCTGGCTGAGCGAGAGGCAGGCGCTTATATACTCTATCAGGGGCGCTGGAACCACGTGTTCCACTATGGCGTCTTCACACTAAATGCAGGCTAGGACGCGCGCGCCGCC
Organism: Schistocerca piceifrons; assembly: GCF_021461385.2. Classification (NCBI taxonomy): domain Eukaryota; kingdom Metazoa; phylum Arthropoda; class Insecta; order Orthoptera; family Acrididae; genus Schistocerca; species Schistocerca piceifrons. Next base: position 301,675,807 of record NC_060138.1, read on the forward strand.
ACAGCTTACGGTGCGATGGTGCAGAGACCTCTAGGGGTCTTCGACGTCCATGACGTCTGGCGGGGATTCAGATTCCGCGGCGCGCGGTACCAGATCCACATGCTGCGATCAGAGCCCCTAAATATCGTGACATGTCAATCAAAGAGGGCCTGGATATGCTGTTGGGGAACACACGGCCACATGGTTTGTCGGATCGTCCATAAAGCATCGGCAGGAACAAGTTGTTGGACGACCATATCCGAGACTTGTTTGGTGGACGACTTGCCAGGCATGCGTGCAGACCAGGCAATCAGTCGTGCACGTCATTGTTTGAAGAAGGCTTCCACATTCCTCGCCACATGTAGCCAAGCTCTATCCTGTTTGAGTATGGCAACGAAGCTGCCTGCAGGAAGGGCAGTGCCTCGGGCCCTAAGACGTCTCTGGCGCAACGGTTGCTGTTCAGATACTCTGCAGTACGTATTAAGCGAGATTGCACGTTATAGTCAATGACGCCCCAAACCATCGCATTTGGTCTTTGTCAGCTATGTATCTGAACGACGCCGTCTAACAGGCAGCTGCCTACATGGTAGCATCTAACACACATGCTACCATCAGTGGTAGGACAAGTTGGAGTGGGGCTCACTGCACAGCACGACAGCAACAGCGTTTACGTGCCCATAGAAATCTGAGGCATTGGTGGTTTCCAGACAAGGGAAGCCGATGCATGCGTGCAACCAGTTCAGTTCTCAGCAGATTGCGTTGGACCGAGATGTGGACATGGCTACTCCAGCTGGAGCACTCCAACATCCAGTCAGCACTGTGGATGAAGCTGTTTTGTCAGTTACGGCTACACGGACAAGATGGCGGTCATCTTGCGTTGTAGTCACATTGTGTGTGGTCCAGTGCCCACCTGTTACTGTGCGCGACTCTCCTCTCTCCACTGATACCACACACGCATCACTGTCATAGCTGCGTGGCCTGTATGAGCTGCAATAGCACGGTGCGACAAACTCGTTTTACTGAGACCCATCACTCTGTCCCGTTTGAACTCACTCACCTGCTGATACTGCACCATTTGATATTGATGAGGCCTGCTGGAACTTGCTGGCACTTTCCTCTTTGTCCGACAGCTTTAATCAATTGGACATGTCGTTACACTGACCTGTCTGGACATGCAGAAGGGGGCACTGCTGGGTCTATGTGCATGTCATCTCTCTGAAATCTTGATCACTTATTATGATTACACTGTTTTACACAGCGTCCAGTTTTGGAATGATTCATACCTTAAACTCTGGGTGCTGCAATTTTTACAAGCGGTAGTGTACATGAAACTTCCTGACAGATTAAAACTGTGTGCCGGACCGAGACTCGAGCTCGAAACCTTTGCCTGTCGCGGGCAAGTGCTCTACCAACTGAAGTACCCAAGCACGACTCACGACCCGTCCTCACAGCTTCAATTCTGCCAAACACCTGCCACTGAGCTACCCAAGCACGACTGACGACCCGTCCTCACAGCTTCAGTTCTGCCAATACCTGCCAGGTACTGGCTGAATTGAAGCTGTGAGGAGGGCTCATGAGTTATGCTTGGGTAGCTCAGTTGGTAGGCCACTTGCCCGCGAAAGGCAAAGGTCAAGAGTTCGAGTCTCGGTCTGGCACACAGTTTTAATTTGCCAGGAAGTTTCATATCAGTGCAAACTCCGCTGCAGAGTGAAAATCTCATTCTGGAAGTAGTGTACATATCAAAACTTTTACAAAACGTAGTGGCTGGCTACATCAGGTATCCCATAAATAAAATGCAAATAACAAATGTTGTTTAGGCGTATAGGCCATTCAAAAAGAAACGATTCGGACGCTGTAAAATGAAACCCCCTCAAGTGACCGTAATGCCACTGCCTATGCAGGAAGGTGTGGCTCCTACGAGAGCGCTGAGGTCCCAAACTAACCGTTTGATCGACACGCTCACCGACGTGACGACAAAGCGAGCACATGCACTGTCCGACCTTTCGCTGCTCTCAAGCAAGTCCAAATGGTTCAAATGGCTCTGAGCACTATGGGACTTAACGTCTGAGCTCATCAGTCCTCTAGAACTTAGAACTACTTAAACCTAACTAACCTAAGGACATCACACACATCCATGTCCGAGACAGGGTTCGAACCTGCGACCGTAGCGGCCGCGCTGTTCCAGACTGTAGCGCCTAGAACCGCTCGGCCACTCCGGCCGGCAATACGGCAAGTGTCATCACCTGATTTCACAGACACTTCGATCAGTGGAAGAGGAGTCACAATAAGCGAACACAGTCTCGGCTTTCTGAGGAAACGACGATCAAAACTTTCGGCGTAATTTAGATGCCTTTTACAGGGCGTTGATTTCACCTGGAATGGTGGCACAGTGGCTACGGTCGCGGCCTCTTACTTTCGCACCACGTGTACGAAACTGGATTATTGTTTTCATTTGTTTCTTTCATTTATCTACCAGCATCCTGTAAGGCGTTACTACACGTATGTTTCTCACCAATATGGGCGATACAAGAGCATTATATTAACTGTGAAATTACAAGTTTGTTTCTCAATGTGATACATTTATTATTAAGTGTCTATGGTATTTTCAAAGGTTACAACCTTTTTAAATTCTCGTACTCTTATTTTCGTTCTTGATCAATTCTTATACTGATTCTTGTATTTTATTCTTCTGTGTACTCTTCAGGGAGATTTGATGCATTCCCTTTTATGATACCGATCGTGGGAACATTCGTAATATCGAAATCCCGAAGACAGCATCGTTGTGAAGGCAGGTTTGCCACACCAACTCACTCGAGTAAGAAATATCGTTAACATAGCTGAAGACTTTATGTGTTGACAATAACTGGACGGAAAATCACTCATAATGGACCACGTTTCTGCAAATTGGCGCTAGAAATGAATCAAGATGCACTGCAAGAATTTCACCGAAAAAAATTTCAGTTAATTTTCTCATTCATTTATTGCTTTTTTAAATTAATTGACCAAATATAAAATTAGAAGAATCCAATTCAAGGGGCACTTAGAAAGAATGGACTAAAACAGGCTAACGCACAAAATCCATGCATTTTTAAAGAACAAAACTACAAGACCGAACTGGTACAAACAGACGGAAAAAGACCTGAGAGAATTAGGATCTCCAAATCTAGATGATAGAAATGAAATCAGAAAAATCACAAACACACGGGGTTTTGAGAAAGAAGAGAGAAAAACTAACCGACATACATGGTCTACGCAACGAAAGCTAGCCCATTCGTTGTTTATGAAGGAATACTGGGCGAAAAGGAAGGCCAACAAATGTTGATTACGCGTGGTCCTAAGTGATCCATCCGCGAAGAAGAAAGAAGAAGAAGAAGTAGACATTGGAAGATATTCGTGTAGTAGTCTTCTGCTTACAAGGGCAAATAAATGTAAAACAAAAATGAAAATAATAATCAGGTTTCGAACACGAAGCTCAAAAGCGTGGATCTGCGACTCTAGCCACTGTACCACCTGTTTGGTTGAACTATTTGCTCACTAAAAGGCACTTCAAACACTTGGAAAACGCTGACAGAAGTGGTCGAGTGTCAATGTATAAGCCAAGACCCATATTCTCTTATTTTGACTCTGAGTCAAATTTCTGGGAAAAATTGGGTTATGGCACTTGGCGTGTTCTAATCGTCAGTAGTGCATAAAGCAGAGAAATGGAAGCTTCACTAGAAGAGCAAAGGGATGTACTGCGTTCCTTACAGCGGAAGGAGTGTGGGGATCGGAAATCCATCGAAGAATGGCTCGGGTGTACAGAGAGTACATCTGATGGAATTCCGACGCTCAGTATGAGGTCTGAGGCAATGACTGCCACCGTAACTTACAAGTCTTCAATATTGATAGCATTTACCTGCTGGACTATGGCATCGGTACTGCTGGTTGGAGTTCCAGATCGTGCGAAATCGACCAACGACACCCGCCCTTCCTTGAATCACTTGCGTCTCGCCTTGATCTTTGCAACGGAAATGCTATGTCTCCACACACATGTATCATTCTTCGACGAATTTCCGTTTGGAGATTTGTGGTAAGTTCCTGTGGGACCAAGCTGCTAAAGTCGTCGGTCCCTAAGCTTACACACTACTTATTCTAACTTAAACTAACTTACGCTTATGACAACACACACACTCATGCCCGAGGGAGAACTCGAACCTCCGACTGGGGGAGACGCGCGAACCGTTGCAAGGTGCCCCAGACCGCGTGACTACTCGGTACGGCTGAATATCCGTTCCGCGTATTCCTTCCGCTGTTAAGAAAACGCACTACACCCTTTCGCTTTTCTAGTGAAGCTATTATTTCTGTGTTCTGAGCACTACTGAGTGAAGTGGACGGTCGGATCGCACCCGTACTCTCTCTGTCGTCAAGTGGATGCGCTCGCATGCCAATCAGCCAGCGAGTTTGGGGTGTCAGCTCTCTTGCAGGGAACTCGCCGTCCTCCATAACCAACTGAATTATGATCCATTCAACGATTTTCATTTTACAGCATCCGGATCTTTTCTTTTTCAATGACCCTCATACCAGGGGCCGCTAACCAGCATTGACTGGCTCTCTTGTACGTTTATAAGTACACTAGGAAAGTTCTGGTAGAATGTAAACGCTTTTGGAGTGAAGCAGACCGATCAACGTATAGCAGAAGCGTTGAGTCGCCGACGACAGCACACATAAGAGAAATAAATCTTGATAGCTTTCGGAATGAATCTTTTATCGAGAAACAGTACAAATACACACACAAAACATACACCTTGTATGTCCAACCGACACAATATAGTGACACATGTGTGTGTGTTTTGTGTGTGTGTATTTGTACCGTAGATCGACAAAAGATTTATTCATAAATCAATCAACTTTTCTTTCTTGCATCCTAAATCGTTACGAAGGTAAAAAGAGTAGTAAGGCTTTTTTAAACAGCGTGCTATAGGTTTTATTTAGTAATCCACACCCTCTCCTCAACAACTGATCTAAAACATTTCAGAGTGTACCAGAAAACTGACTTTCAGTCTTCCGAAGTAGCACACAGTGAAAGCACCTGGGGTAACATAATTCGTCCGCTAGCTGGACCTGCAGAAAACAAATGGAAACAGAATCAAAATGCACACCGACTTTAGTTTCAGGTTGAAATTAACTGAATCGAACTTCAGGACCACTCACTTAATTCAGTATTCCGTCGAATAGCAAACGAACGTTCATAAATTTTCTCAACACTTTCGTCTGTGCATATTGTTGGAACTCGAATTCTCAAGTTTTCCGCTTATCGTCAGGTATTTGTTCAATGAGATGAACAGTGCTTGACACTTGACCTTGAGGACGAAACCTACTTCATTCGTTAAACGAAAATCTGGATCTAATGTTATTGCTGCCTACAGATATCGGGTTCTCCGCCCTCCCAGTAAATAAGTTAACTATGTGAAATGAACTGATCGTATGGCAGTGATGGCCGAGATCCCCACTCGGGGAAATTCGGCTATCGAGTTGCAAGGCTTTTCAAATGACGCGCCATTGAGCGACTTGAGTGTCGATGGAGGACAGCAAAACACCCATTCCCCGAGCAGAAAAAATCTCCGACCGGCTGGGAAAAGAACGTGGATGGCTGCATGGCAGTCAGACGCTCCGACCACTCAGCTAAGGCAGCGGGCAGTTAACCAGGTAACCTCGTTACATCGCCTCATTTCACGTAGAACCAAATCCATTTAGGATTATTTGCACCTTGGCAGGTAGAAATATTGCTCTGAAATTCGTTGGATGATTTTTTATTTTTCGTCACTATGCATGTTTCGATTTTTTTCCAGCATTTAGATAATTGCCTTCGTGTGAAGTAACACATCCGTGTGGTGAAGAATATTGTAATGGTTCGAAGTCAGCCCACTTTCAAGGCTAAAAACTAACTTTCAATTCTCTCCACGCACATACAGTATGTACGAACATGAGAATAGTTTCAACGTTGGCCATTACTGTATACTGTCAACCGTTCTAAATCTGACGCGTCGACGCAGATGCGCTCGCTTTCCGAACCGCTATGTCCGCTGCCAAATAGTCAGATATACACTGAGGTGTCACAAGTCACGGGACAGCTCCTAATATCGTGTCGGAGAGCTTTCTACAGGAGTTGCGCTGCAACTGGACTTGGTAGGTACTCAATAAGTCGTTGGGAGTCCCCTGAAGAATACTGAGCGAAGGTGCCTCTGTTGCCGTCCATAACTGAGAAAGTGTTTCCGGTGCAGAATTTTGTGCACGAACTGACCTCTCGATTCTGTCCCATAAATGTACGAAGTGACTCATGTCGGGCGATTTAGTGGCCAAATTATTCGCTCTAACTGTTCAAAATAGTCTTCAAACCAACTGCGAACAACTATGTCTGGGTGACATGGCGTATTGCCATCCATAAAAATTCCATAGCTGTTTTCCAACATGAAGTCCATGAATGGCTAAAAATGGTCTCCAAGTAGCCCAACATAATCATTTCCAGTCAATGATCCATGTACACACAGCCCACAGAATAGCGGAGCCACTACCAGCTTGCACAGTGCCTTGTTGGCAACTTGGGTCCATGGCTTCGTGGGGCCACGCCACACTCGAACTCTACCAACAGCTCTCACAAACTGAAATCGGGACTCATATGACCAGACTACGGTTTTCCAGTCGTCTGGGATCCAACCGATATGTTCACGTGTCTAGAAGAGACGCTGTAGGTGATGTCGTGATGTTAGCAAAGGCATTGGCGTTGCTCGTCTGCCGCCATAGCCCATTAACGCCAGATTTCGCAGCACTTTCCTAACTGATACATTGATTTCTGCGGGTGTTCCAGGCACTGTTGCTTGTCTCTTAGCACTAACTATTATCCTCAAAAGCCGCTGAGTGGTAATGCCTGAAATTTGGTATTCTCGGGTCAGTTTTGACACTGTGGATCTCAGAGTACTGAATTCCCTAACAATTTCCGAAACGGAATGTCCCGTGCATCTAGCTCAAACTACCGTTCCGCACTCAAAGTTTTTTAATTCCGGTTGTGCGGTCGTAATCATGTTGGACACCTTCTCACTTGAATCACCTGAACACAAATGACGTCTCCACTGATGCACTGTGCACTTGTACGTCAAGAGGCTGGGGCGGCACGTCAGGGAGGAAGGCCTGCTCCCTGACGAACAATTTGGCTTTAGGGGAGCAGCAACTTCTCCGACTGGTGGAGCAGGCGATGATGGTGCTGGAGCGTCACTAGTACACTACTGGCCATTAAAATTGCTACACCACGAACATGAAGTGCTACAGACGTGAAATTTAACAGACAGGAAGAAGATGCTGTGATATGCAAATGATAAGCTTTTCAGAGAATTCACACAAGGTTGGCGCCGGTGGCGACACCTACACCGTGCTGACATGAGGAAAGTTTCCAACCGATTTCTCATACACAAACAGCAGTTGACCGGCAATGGCTTGTGAAACGTTGTTGTGATGCCTCGTGTAAGGACGAGAAATGCGTACTTTGATAAAGGTCGGATTATAGCCTATCGCGATTGTGGTTTACCGTATCGCGACACTGCTGCTCTCGTTGGTCGAGACTGTTAGCAGAATATGGAATCGGTGGGTTCAGGAGGGTGATACTGAACGCCGTACTGGATCCCAACGGCCCCGTATCACTAGCAGTCGAGATGACACGCATGTTATCCGCATGGCTGTAACGGATCGCGCAGCCACGTCTCGATCCCTGAATCCACACATGGGGACGTTTGCAAGACAACAACCATCTGCAGTTCGACGACGTTTGCAGCAGCACAGACGATCAGCTCGGAGACCATGGCTGCGGTTACCCTTGACGCTGCATCACAGACAGGAGCGCCTGCGATGGTGTACTCAACGACGAACCTGGGTGCACGAATGGCAAAACCTCATTTTTTCGGGTGAATCCAGATTCTGTTTACAGCATCATGATGGTCGCATCCGTGTTTGGTGACATCGCGGTAACGCACGTTGGAAGCGTGTATTCGTCATCGCCATACTGGCGTATCACCCGGCGTGATGGTATGAGGTGCCATTGGTTACACGTCTCGGTCACCTCTTGTTCTCATTGACGGCACTTTGAACAGTGGACCTTACGTTTCAGATGTGTTATGACCCGTGGATCTACCCCATTTGACCCCTGCGAAAACCTACACTTCAGCAAGATAATGCACAACCGCATGTTACAGGTCCTGTAGGAGCCTTTCTGGATACAGAAAATGTTCGACTGCTGCCCTGGCCAGCAGATTCTCGACATCTCTCACCAATTGAAAACGTCTGGTCAACTGGCTCGTCCCAATATGCCAGTCGCTACTCTTGATGAACTGTGGTATCGTGTTGAAGCTGCATGGGCAGCTGTACCTGCACACGCCATCCAAGCTCTGTTTGACGCATTCCCCAGGCGTATCAAGGCTGTTATTACGGCGAGAGGTGGTTGTTCTGGGTACTGACTTCTCGGGATCTATGCACCCAAATTGCGTGGAAATGTAATCACATGTCAGTTCTAGTATAATATATTTGTCCAATGAATACCCGTTTATCATCTGCATTTCTTCTTGGTGTAACAATTTTAATGGCCAGTAGTGTATCTTGGGGTGGTACTCCTGGATGTTTGCAGGGCCTTCGACAGCGAGTGTCTTGTGTATAAACTATTACAGAGGGCTACCGGTGTCGTACGCCTGCCTGCTTCATCCTACCTGACTGGACGCACCTTCCATATGAGTGCTGACGACGGAACGTCAACAGCACGTCCCCTTGCTGCACTCACTTTGCACAGCCGACGTTCCGAAGAGGCAGGACGTGCACGTTGCGCTTACGCCGACGACACGGCATTACATAGACGCAGCACCAACGCCAGATTGATGCGTAACGGCCTGCAATCGGCTTGCGACATCCTGGGAGCTTGGGCCACTAAATGGCGGTTCAAATTTAACGCAGCCAGTCAGCATGGTGAGAGGCCCAGTCCCGTGGACAAACACCGCTCGCTACCTAGGCGTCACTCTGGACCGGCGCCTGACGTGGAAGGCGCACGTCAGGGAAGTAAGGGGTAAAGCACTAGTCCGATAGCGCTTATTATACCCCTACTGAACTCAGCGACGACCCTGCCCCCACACTGCGGCATCAATATGTACCTGACACTAATCCGGCCAGTGTTAGAAATGGTTCAAATGGCTCTGAGCACTATGGGACTTTACATCTGAGGTCATCATGTAGGAAGTATGCAGCAGACCTCAGCAGCTACGGTGGCTAGGACAGTTGCAAAGTCTAAGAGAAAGTAGAAGGTTCTGCTGTTAGGTAGTTCTCATGGTAGAGGTGTAGGCCAGCAGTTGCAGGAAGTTTTGGGGAGTGAGTACCAGTTCACCAGCATTGTGAAGCCTAATGCAGGATTGGCTCAGGTGACTTTTAACATAGGGGGGTTATGTAGGGATTTTACTAAAGAGGATCGGGTAGTGATTGTGGGTGGGGGTGGTAATAGTATTGATAGGGATGGGGAGTATGACATAGATGGTGACCTGGAAAAGATAGCCACTCAGACTGGCAACACGAATGTGCATTTCGTGGAACTGTTTCAGCGTCACGATCGGCCTCATCTTAATACAGCCGTCAGGCGTAATAACATGAGACTTGGGGGTGCGCTGATGACAGAAGGCATGAGTCACATTTCAGTGGTGTCGATGGAGTCTATCAGTAGGATGGGTTTCACTAGACATGGCCTGCATCTCAACAGGTATGGGAAGGGGAGGTTGGCAAAACTTATAGGTGACAGCATAGGTGGGGGTGGTGGGATCACTCATGGGAAAATTCCGGTAGTTGTGGGTGTTAGAGCTGTACCTTTTTTAGATTGAAGTCAGCTGATAGGTATTCCTGCTTAAGGGAAGTCTCTCTAACAAAGAAACCACTTTCTACAAAGCTTGGGTATCCGATTAATGAGGGAATTAGTATATTTCATCAAAATATACAAGGTATTAGAGATAAAGTTAGTGAACTGCTTATAGATGTTGACTCTGAAATTATTGGTATATCTGAACACTTCTTAAATAAGGAGATAATTCAGAGGCTTCCTTTACCAGGATACAGGTTGGCTGGCAGCTTTTCTAGGAGCTCTTTGCGGTGTGGGGGAGTAGCCATGTATGTGAAAAACGGTATCCCATTTGAGTCAATTGATGTTTCAAAGTACTGCACTGAAAAGGTGTTTGAATGTTGTGCAGGTGTGGTTAAATTTAGTGGAGCTAAACTTCTTACTGTTGTTATTTATAGATCCCCAGACTCCGATTTCACAACATTTTTGCTAAAGCTAGAGGAGGTTCTTCGTTCACTTTATAGGAAATACAAAAAGTTAGTTATATGTGGTGACTTCAATATTAATTGTATAAGTGATTGTGCAAGGAAAAGGATGCTGGTAGACCTCCTTAATTCATACAATCTTATGCAAACCGTATTCTTTCCAACGAGAGTGCAAGGGAACAGTAGAACAACCATAGACAATATTTTTGTTCATTCGTCATTATTAGAAGGGCATTCTGTTAGCAAAAAGGTGAATGGCCTTTCAGATCATGATGCACAAATTTTAATTCTAAAAGATTTTTGTGCTGCAACACATGTTAAATATAGTTACCAACTTTTTAGGAAAGCTGATCCAGTTGCTGTACAGACTTTTGTAAACCTTATCAAGGAACAAGAGTGGCAAGATGTTTATAGTGCTGATACAGTAGACGATAAATATAACGCTTTCCTCAAGACTTTTCTCGTGCTCTTTGAAAGTTGCTTTCCGTTAGAACGTTCAAAACAGGGTACTAGCACTAACAGGCAGCCTGGGTGGCTGACTAAAGGGATAAGAATATCTTGTAGAACAAAGTGGCAATTATATCAAAACGTTAGAAACAGTCAAAATCTAAATGCAGCAGCCCATTACAAACAGTATTGTAAGGTGCTTAAAAAAGTTATTAGGAAGGCAAAAAGTATGTGGTATGCAGATAGAATAGCTAAGTCTCAGGATAAAATTAAAACCATATGGTCAGTCGTAAAGGAAGTGGCTGGTCTCCAGAGACAGGTCGAGAATATAGAATCAGTGCGTAGTGGGGATGTCCGTGTTACTGATAAGTCGCATATATGTACAGTACTTAATAATCACTTTCTGAATATAGCAGGTGAACTAAATAGAAACCTAGTCCCAACAGGGAATCATATAGCGCTCTTAGAAAAAAGTGTTCCGAGACTGTTACCTGAAATGCTCCTCCATGATACTGACAAGAGGGAGATTGAGTTAATAATTAAATCACTAAAGACCAAGAACTCTCATGGATATGACGGGGTATCTAGTAGAATACTGAAGTATTGTTCCACGTATGTTAGCTCAGTACTTAGCCATATCTGTAACTTTTCCTTTAGGAGTGGTCGGTTTCCTGACCGATTAAAGTACTCGGTAGTGAAGCCGCTTTATAAAAAGGGAGACAGGGATAATGTTGACAATTATAGACCTATTGCTATGCCATCGGTGTTTGCTAAAGTTATCGAGAGGGTTGTATATACAAGGTTACTGCAGCATTTAAATTCACATAATTTGCTGTCAAATGTACAGTTTGGTTTTAGAAATGGCTCAACAACTGAAAATGCTATAGTCTCTTTTCTCTGTGAGGTTTTGGACGGATTAAATAAAAGGTTGCGAACGTTAGGTGTTTTCTTTGATTTAACGAAGGCTTTTGACTGTGTTGACCACAAAATATTACTGCAGAAGTTGGAACATTATGGAGTAAGGGGAGTAGCTTACAATTGGTTCGCCTCCTACTTTAAGAACAGAAAGCAGAAGGTAATCCTCCGCAATATTGAGAGTGGTAATGATGTTCAGTCCCAATGGGGCACTGTTAAATGGGGCGTTCCCCAAGGGTCGGTGCTGGGGCCACTGCTGTTTCTTATTTATGTAAATGATATGCCTTCTAGTATTACAGGTGATTCAAAAATTTTTTTTGTTTGCTGATGACACCACCTTGGTAGTGAAGGATCTTGTGTGTAATATTGAAACATTATCAAATAATGTAGTTCATGATATAAGTTCGTGGCTTGTGGATAATAATTTGATGCTAAATCACAGTAAGACTCAGTTTTTACAGTTTATAACCCACAATTCAACAAGAACTGACATTTTAATCAGACAGAATGGGCATGTTATAAGCGAGACGGAACAGTTCAAGTTCCTAGGCGTACGGATAGATAGTAAGCTGTTGTGGAAAGCCCATGTTCAGGATCTTGTTCAGAAACTAAATGCCGCTTTATTTACCATTAGAACAGTATCTGAAATAAGTGACATTTCAACACGAAAAGTAGTATACTTCGCATATTTTCATACGCTTATGTCATATGGTATTATTTTTTGGGGTAATTCTTCTGATTCAAAAAGGGTATTTTTGGCTCAAAAACGGGCCGTTCGAGCTATGTATGGTGTAAGTTCGAAAACCTCTTGTCGACCCCTATTCAATAGTCTGGGAATTTTGACATTGTCCTCACAGTACGTATTTTCTTTAATGTCATTTGTTGTTAGCAATATTAGCTTATTCCCAAGAGTTAGCAGCTTTCACTCAGTTAATACTAGGCAGAAATCAAATCTGCATGTGGAATGCACTTCCTTGACTCTTGTGCAGAAAGGAGTGCAGTATTCTGCTGCATCCATTTTCAATAAGCTACCGCAAGAACTCAAAAATCTTAGCAGTAGCCCAAAGGCTTTTAAGTCTAAACTGAAGAGTTTCCTCATGGCTCACTCCTTATGTTCTGTCGAGGAGCTCCTGGAAGAGCTAAAAAATTAAGAAAATTCCAGTGTTACATTCTTGATTTTCTTTATTTAAACTAATGACTTGTCGCCTGAATATGTTTCTTATATTTCATTTTATCTGTTTCTATAATCGTGTTATAATTTCATGTATTGACTCGTTCCATGACCATGGAGACTTCTCCTAAATGTGGTCCCACGGAACAATAAATAAATAAATAAAAATAAAATAAAATCAGTCCCCTAGAGCTTAGACCTACTTAAACCTAACTAACCTAAGGACATCACACATCCATGCCCGAGGCAGGATTCGAACCTGCGACCGTAGCGGTCGCGCGGTTCCAGACTGAAGCGCCTAGAACCATTAGGCCACAGCGGCCGACCCAGTGTTAGAGTACGCTGCTGTGGTGTGGGGTAAAGCGGCCGGCTCGTCGATTAGAAGCCTACAGACGGTCCAGAACAAGGCACTTAGGTTTGCGCTACACCTACCACGAGACTTCAGCACCGGAGTACTCCACAGAATGGGAGGAATCTCGCTGCTAGAAGACCAATTCCGGCATTCGGCGCAACGTTTTTACCTGGCGCGCTGACGTCGGAGAACGCACTCATCCGCGACTTGACCAACCAAGTCCACTGGTGCCCGACCACAAGATGGGCAGACCTGCTGCTGGCGTAACAGAACGCCGCACCACGAGAAGAGACGAACACATAGCAGCTAAGCAACCCAGATGACGATTCGAAACGAGAAGAACAAGGTAGGAAAGGTGACAGCCGCTCACCCTACAACACACCGTAGAATTGCCATGCGCTGCGTTGGCAGATTTTCTCTGTCTCTCCGCTGCACTCCACTCCCGCTCTCGCCGTGTACAATCACTGCCCTTCTTTACCTCGTGTGTGCGTTACTAACGTCATCTGTATATGTAACTATCGCTATCCAATGACTTTTGTCACTTCAACATATTACGATATGTTGGCACCTACAGCACTGGAGAGTGGTCTGTGTGGTGTCACCGGCAGACACCACACTTGCTAGGTGGTAGCCTTTACATCGGCCGCGGTCCGTTAGTATACGTCGGACCCGCGTGTCGCCACTATCAGTGATTGCAGACCGAGCGCCGCCACACGGCAAGTCTAGTCTAGAGACTCCCTAGCACTCGCCCCAGTTGTACAGCCGGTTTTGCTAGCGATGGTTCACTGACTACATACGCTCTCATTTGCCGAGACGATAGTTTAGCATAGCCTTCAGCTACGTCATTTGTTACGACCTAGCAAGGCGCCATATTCAGTAATTAGAATGAATTCTGAACAGACAATATTGTGAATCATGTACCGTCAAGAGCGACGTTCATCATTAATGGATTAAAGTTAAGTATCAAACTAGCTACGTCCGCTTTCTGAACTCTAATTCCTTGTCATGTTCCAGACCTCACGTCAGTATAGTCCTTCCCTCCTCACGCCAGTCTGCGTGAGCTAAAACGCGTGCATTTCGGCCTCCTCTAGTAACACGGTGTTGGCTCTTCAGCCAACACAACAGTCTGCAGAGGCGATCGTGCGAAACTAAATGAAGTAAATACGTGTAAACAAGGACCGAGGTGGAAGCATAACAATGATCTTGTCCGTTCTTGTTTGCTTCAACTATTCGGTTCAGTTTGAATTTAGTACATTCTACTGGAAAGGTAACTATTTTCTTCAGCTTCCCAGATAGCGATAAAATATCTGAAGGTATAAACAGAGATCCCCAATGACTGCGTACCAGAGTAGAATTCTGTGGCTTGGTAGCTGAAGATTACTCCGGGGAAGACAGCTTGGGATGCCTCGTTCGCCTGGCCCAGTTCGCCAGTGCGGAAGCAGCGGCACACTGCGGCCTTGATGTATACGCCCGCGCGATGCGGGGGACGCGCCGGATCACGGTCGCCATTCCTCCGCCGAATTAAATGTAGGGAGGCGGCGAAGGAGCAGCAAGAGGAACAACAGCGGGACGAGCAGCCGGCGGCTCGCACTAAATTGAATTGAGAAGTCTTGGCCTGGGGCCAATCCCTGTATGCAAATGCGCGAAAGCCTCATTTGAAATTCTAACAAAATGTAGTTGCACAGCTACACATAAAAGCCGGTACCCAGATAAAGGTTAAAAATTAATGAGGCGGATATCCCGCTTTCTTTACTGCTAAAGCTTTCCAGATCCATTTTACGCTCGCCGCCAAGGAGGCCGGGAGAAGGGAAAAAATGAGGAGAAAAAATACAGCGGCTATGAATGTTGACGGTTCTTATCTCGGGACAATAAACTGGTGGCACGGTCTATCAGCAGAAGACGGCCGCGGCCCGCAGCCTTTGATTTAGCGCGCTTGCCGACTGCGCCGTATCGCTGCCGCTGAATGAACTGGCGCCGTTGGCCAGAAGCCGCCGTCGAATACAAACTACTCTCCCGGAGGTCGTAAAAGAGCGCCGCCAGCAAGTGTACGCCTGTGTGTAGGCCGACGGAACAACGCGAGGACCTCCCCGTACTACAAACTACTGCTGCTGTTACGCAAGCCGGCCGCTAGCTCTGACCGAAAAATTCAAACACTTTGTTTTTCTGCCTTGAGATTTGGCCTACTGCGGATCGCTGAGAACAATTGATTTCCTGACTTTCTGATCTTCTCCTTTCAGAATTTCTTTACACTTCAACAGAGCTCTTCCTCATATATTGTGCTTGGATATCTTTATTTTGCTCTGATTATTGGTTCAAATGGCTCTGAGCACTATGGGACATAACTTCTGAGGTCATCAATCCCCTAGAACTCAGAACTACTTAGACCTAACTAACCTAAGGACATCACACACATCCATGCCCGAGGCAGGATTCGAACCGGCGACCGCAGTGGTCGCGCCGTTCCAGGCTGTAACGCCTAGAACCGCTCGGCCACACTGACTGGCCTCTGATTATTACTGCAGTCCTCGTCCATGTCTTTAGCCGAGTAGTCATTGCATCTAAGTGCAACTTGACGGCTGAGCTTCTCCAGGTAGGAACTGGCTGCCACCGTTGCCATACGATTATTCCATTTTATTTTCACTGCAATCCTTGAACTTATCGATCGAACTTCTAAACGTAATCAACCTTACCTCGGTCGGGAAGCCAAGCAGTACCCATATTTTTTGTGCTGTCAGTCTTCTGGCTTGTTTGAGGCGGATTGCCATGACTTTCTCTCCCGTGTCCACCTCTTTCTCAAGTAGCACTTATACTCAGCATCCTCAGTTATTTGTTGGATGTACACTTCCCCTACAGTTTGTACCCCTTACAACCTCCTCTAGCACCAAGGACATCATTCTATGATGATTTAACATACATCGTATCATTCTGCCCCTCCTTCTGCGAAGAACCACCTCGTTTCATATCTTATCAGTCCACTTCACTTTTAATGTTTTTCTGCAGCATCACATCTCAGACCTTTCGATCTCTTCTTTTCTGGATTTTACGATGTCCATTATCAATTCCCATAGAACGTTCTGCTACAAAACTGCAATCTGAGTAATTTCTTCCTCCAATTAAGGCCTATGTTTGATAAATGTAAATTTCTTTTTGCCGGGGATGCCCTCCTCACCTGTGATAGTCTGCTTTTTATGTTCTCCTTGTTTCCTCAGTCCTGTGTTATTCTTCTTCCAAGATAGAATTCATTCGGTGCATATATTTCCTTGTTATCAATTTTGATGCTACATTTAATCTCATTTCTGTTATTCTTCATTACTTCCGTCTTTCTTAGGTACTTCCAGTCCATATTCTGTGCTCAGTAAACTGTTCATTCACGTAAAGAGTTCCTGTCAACCTACTTCGCCTGCACTGATTGAAATGTAAGCAGTGAATAAAATTCAAATGGTTCCAAGCACTATGGGACTAACGTCTGAGGTCAGCAGTCCCATAGACTTGAACTACTTAAACCTAACTAACCTAAGGACATCACACACATCCATGCCCGAGGCAGGATTCGAACCTGCGACCGTAGCAGCAGCGCGGTACCGGTCTGAAGCGCCTAGAACCGCTCAGTCACAGCGGCTCGCAGCAGTGAATATTATCACTGATGTGTCTTTCATAATTCAGGACAGTAATAATTGGGTAATAGCTATTTAAAAATGTCGGCACACGTGGCTCCGTGTGACATTGCGTTTTGAAAACACCTTCCCTGGTTTACGATGAAGATTTCAAAGGCTACTCAAGTAGATATTAGATTAATGTGTAATGCATAGCTAATGGAAGTTAACCGTTCCCAAAGTCGGGATTAACAAACTGAAGCCGTTGCCTTGTGACTAGGACAGGGATTCTAAGACGCCGGTGTACCTATACCTAGAGAAGAAGGCTGTCAGCCACATAATCTCAGATGTAATGTTTAAAGATAGCATTTCTTGTTTTTCCAGTATCTTGAGGAATATTACAAAATGCAAACGTCTTTCATGAATACCCTTATTATAGGTCAGCGTTAATGTAGACTATAAATTATTATATTTTTGTTTGACAGTGCTGAACAACAAGAAGAAAAAATGAACAAGGTGATCAAAACCTTAATGGTCAAATTACGTTGATGGTAGAGGATCAGATAGGAACCAATGACCGGAAATGAACATCTGTTTATGTTTTTACAAAAGAAACTCATACGTAATAGCAACAACTAAACTTACAGTAACTGTTCTAAGTGGCGACCGCCATGCTTAGTGAAAGCATTTCCTGAAAATTCAACTCTGGAAACAGACTCAATTTCTTCTTACACATGTTGTTTACGATAGATGTGCAATTGTTGCTTCACATAAACTGTGCGCAGTGTATGCTTCGACGTGGCCACTTCACGAGGGAGCTGGTCTTTGCTAATTGATGAACCATCTTACATACGATCCAACATCATCTCCGCAATTCTTTGTCGAGGACCTTGGAATGCATCATGTTGCATGAAACGTCCATTTTTCGGTAATACATTTCTTCCTATTACGCCTTTTGCTAAAGTTTTCTCTGTTGCCGGCCTCTGTGAACGAGCGGTTGTAGGCACTTCGGTCCGGAACGGCACTGCTGCTACGGTCGCAGGTTCGAATCCTGCCTCGAGCATGGATGTGTGTGATGTCAAATGGTTCAAATGGCTCTGAGCACTATGGGACTTAACTTCTGAGGTCATCGGTCCCCTAGAACTTAGAACTACTTAAACCTAACTAACCTAAGGACATCACACGCAGCCATGCCCGAGGCAGGATTCGAACCTGAGACCGTAGCGGTCGCGCGGTTCCAGACTGAAGCGCCTAGAATCGCTCGGCCACCCTGGCCGGTTGGGTGATGTCCTTAGGTTAGTTACGTTTAAGTTGTTCTAAGTCTAGGGGACTGATGACCTCAGATGTTAAGTCCCATAGTGCTTAGAGCCATTTGATTTTTTTCTCTGTTCTTTCATTCGAATTTTCAGGCACTATATCCAGTTCAACCATACGTTAAAAGTACGGCTGAATATTACAATCACGAGTTATGCTACTCTTTCGACGACTATTATTTGACTGTGAACAGCTGTAAAATTCGCCTTAGACACACCGCCAATGGTAGATGTGTTAGAAGACAGCTCCACCAACTTCAGTGTGGCAGCGAGTTTATTTTTCTTATTTTTAAAATATTATTTAACCATGCCTCGTCCGTATTGTTTATGCAGTCCTCGCACTTTCGGAAACATTAATTTTCGGCCGTTGGTTATTAGTTCGTCATTTCAAAATAGTCTAGGATCCTCCACTGTAAATTTTGAATCTGAAGATTTGAAAAAATCGTAAAAAATTGGGCAAATAATGTCGGTCTAGCTTTCCAAATTAAAGTACATCAAGTCAGTTAAGACCTGTTACAATGGACAGATTGATCTTCCAGATGCCTCCATTTCTTGAGGTTGCCTTGGACTCATCGCTATCACTTCCTAGCTGATACAGTGTCTTATAAGTTTTCCCATACTGCTGGAGTCCAGCTCATAGAGTTTCATCCGCGGAACATAGTCCTTTTATTTTCAAATGTTCAAATGTGTGTGAAATCTTATGGGACTTAACTGCTAAGCTCATCAGTCCCTAAGCTTACACACTACTTAACCTAAATTATCCTAAGGACAAACACATACACCCATGCCCGAGGGAGGACTCGAGCCTCCGCCGGGACCAGCCGCACAGTCCATGACTGCAGCGTTTTAGATCTTTTATTTTCACTAAGCTTAAGTTTATATCGAGCAGATATCGTGAGTTCCATTTTGTCTGGTCCACCTGATACAGCCTTTTCTGCTAGGGAGAGCATGTCGAAATTACGTGGATTTGGGGTGTTTTGAAGGACGTTCCAGTGAAATGCTCACCGATTTCATCTCAGGAGGCATGAATGTTTGATAATGTGCGAACGATATCAGAATCTTTCGTTTAACGCTGCCAAAGCAAGTATAAAGTCATCTAAAGGATACTGACAATTCGTAAAACATTCATCCTCTCAATGAATATTTGATGTCGTGACACTTCGCCGGCCCATCCTAGAATATTCTTCGCCAGAGACCCATACCAAGCAGTATTTATAGGGGGTACTGTACGTATGCAAAGAAGGGCAGTGCGAATGGTCACAGGTTGGTTTCACTCACAAGGAAACATCACGTAAACGTGGACACTTAAAGATAGACGTCAACTAACAAGCTAAATCATACTTTTAAATTTTCAAGAGCCAGCATTAAGTAAGGAATCTAGGATTGTAATACAAACTTCTACGTAAAGACCACAAGGAGCTTTAAAACATCACCAGAATGAGTAATTTAAGGAATTTTTTTGTTTCTGACAGTTCGAAGACTGAAAGAAAGCTCAAAAGTTAGTTAGACCCTGCATTTACCGCAGTATGTCTTTAACCGTAGAATAACTCCCACGGCGGTGCAAATTGCGTTATCTGCCGACAGAACACTTCAAAAAGGGAATGTTTACAGTGAGAGTTTTATATGAACAGCGGTCTGAATAAATGTTTGTCCATGTTTCTCATGCAGAATGCCGGAAACACGAAATACTCAACAAATGTGCGTGTTTGCGCTGCGAAAACAAACAGCTGCTTTCTGCTGGAAAACCGACGTCAGCGCGAGTCCCTCCCCTCCACTGGGACTGTATCGTATTTACTGGCTATCTCACAGGTAGCAACAGCCGAGCTCCTCAGCAATACGGACTGATATTTGCAGAACTGCAGCGCTACCGATTTATTTGCTCCACCTTACTGAGAATCTAATTAAAACTGGACTTTTATGTCCCGAGTCAATCAGTGTAGCGGGAGCACTCTGTTGATGTAAATACGAGTACTTTGTACAGAGACGAACACCAGATATGGACAGCTTATATTTTTCTCGGAACTGAACTGAACGAAATTAACTGAAACGAATTTCTTCGTCCACTATTCTGGTCTTTTTCAAATTCACAGTCTCTTTACTTTTCAACTATGTTAATCCCTTTTTCTCCACATTGTGTGTACTCCTAATACGTCTGCTTCACGGCTTGCGGGTTTCCCTTCGCTCAGAACAATTTTGTAACACAAATTGTAAAGTCGCGGAAAATTTAAGATGTTGTTGTGGTCTTCAGTCCTCAGACTGCTTTGATGCAGCTCTCCATGCTACTCTATCCTGTGCAAGCTTCTTCATCTCCCAGTACCTACTGCTACCTACATCCTTCTGAATCTGTTTAGTGTATTCATCTCTTGGTCTCCATCTACGATTTTTACCCTCCACGCTGCCCTCCAATACTAAATTGGTGGTCCCTTGATGCCTCAGAACATGTCCCGCCAACCGATCCCTTCTTCTAGTCAAGTTATGCTACAAACTTCTCTTCTCCCCAAATCGTATAGTCGCGGAAAATTTCATATATGAGTCAGATTTATTGATCTCGGGACACACAAAAAGTCTCATCTTATGTTTGTTGGCGGTCCGTGTTGAATGGCGAGTGATCGTTATGGAAACAGTAGCTTAACAACATTGAAAGGCAGAACGAGGCAGCATCATTTTTACGTTTCCAGACCATGTTAAAAAGCGGTGGCATTCGATCCCTTTCCAGTTATTTATACCTTCCTAAGCTTTTATACCTTCCTAAGCCTTTAGTATAACATCTGTCTTTATCAATAAAAGGCACATATGTTTCCCTATAGATCACACATTCTCCAATTTTTGCGGATTTTGGAATCCATAATTTCTGCGCTATTAATCTTTACTTAGCCTGTTGTGAAGTAGTCCTCACAATCAGCACGTTATATGTACTATTTTAATATGTCAGACTGTAAAGAAATACCTATTCATTTGAAAGTTGAAATTATATGATTGGTGTATATCTGTTTTCTGTGTTATTGTTGTCTCTAAATTAAACTTAATTGCAAATACAACTAGGAAATGAAATTCCAACATAATCTTTCCGTGCCGAACATCCTTCTGTGGAGGAAAATACCCTCGGCAACGAAAGATATGTTCAGTTACAAAACAGACGAATGCAGTTTACAAATTCCAGAAAGTGATATAGTTTACCAGCATCTGTTAGATGCTTGTCAGGAATTTGAAACTAATTTTGGTTTAGTAGTACGATGATGAACTTTGGATTTCTTTGTTGTTGAAACAGCTGAAAAAACCGCGACTCCATTCGTAAAACAGAAACATATGTCTCATTCCGTAAAACAGAAACATATATCCCAGTCATTTATGAACAAATCTCAGTCATTAACAGTCGATGTGCTTTATCGTATCGGACAGAAGGTGTAAGCTGTGTTCTTTACGTAGACGGTAGCGACCAAACCAGTAGGCTGCTATTGACTGCTGGCAGCTGCCTTTAATAGCAAACTCAGCTGTTCAATGTAAAGGTTGTCAGAAGTACCTATGTTAGCACCCAGATAGTCTTGAATGCTGCAGGAATTGAAACTGATGGTTGCAGAAATGCGCAACTCCATTTTCAAATGTTTCTTTACAGAGGATGATCCAGCAGTACTGCTTCGTATTAAGAAAACAGTCTTAATCGCGATTTTTTATTTATCTAGTGCCGACCGGAGACAGTCTCCTGCCACACCTCGGTAGACGTGACGCCACTAGCAGTCGACCATGTGTTCACCCTAAAGATGGCCCCTGCGATGGGCTGAAACACTAAATAAATAAAAAATCGCGATTAAGACTGTTTCCTTAATACTGAGTTAATTTATAGCAATCGCTGTTTCTTAACAACCATATTGTCCAAACATCTGAGTACTGCTTCGATGTAATTCTCGCACCGCTGCAAAGGAGAGCAATACACATAATCGTGCCAGTGGAATTGAGGTATATCTGACATAGCTAAAATAGACATTGCGATCGCTGCCAGATTATGTGCAGAATTAGCGACTGTAAAACTGTTCTTTCAGCTATAACCTGTGTAGATTCCTCGAACGAAATACTGTGGACAGTAGCAAAAGAATCACACGTTTTCCGTCCACACCAAAAATAGCAGGAGGCATCCACAAAGTTACCAATCAGTATCACAGACAACCATATGTTTTGCAGAATCTTAGAACTTATTCGGGATTCAAACCATCGTACGTTCCGAAAACTTGAATCATGAGAAAGACAACTCGAGATTTTCTCACGTCTTGAAAACTTCGGGTCGATATAATTGGGTAAATTCAGTACTTCTTTACTTGCGGAAAGTATTTAATTCAGCAATACTCCAAAACTTACTAACGAAAGAAAGATAATATGTAATATCAAACGAAATTTGTGACTTGACTTAGAATTTCTTGGTAGAGAATACGCAGCATGTTAGGTATTAAGGAAAGTTATCGGCAGGCGTAGATATAACTTCAGACGTGCCCCAAGGGATCTTTTCAGTTCATGTTGAGGCAAACTGTATTAATAGTACATGATTAAGAGAGATCAAGACAACTGGCCGACTACAGGCATTGAAATAAATCAACGGTGAGGGTAGAAAATTTTTGTTCGACCGGGACTCAGATCTGGAGACTCCGATTCTCTAGAACGATTGCCTGAGCCGCCGCGGCCGTCCAGACACACTCCCAGTCCTAACCAAATTCTCTACCTGTTACATGCAAGTAACGCCCCTATTCATTGGCCCCATTGGTCATAGCCTTCGGTAAGTCCCGCAGGGATTTGGCATCCGCAGTGAAAGTACCAAGTGCCGTCCCTGCTCGTAGATACATAGATGTGTGGTGTCTGTTGTATAGGATACACAACACACACACACACACACACACACACACACACACACATGTATTTGTATATCCTCAGACAGGCTATAAATAAAAGACAACAATTATTTTATTACCAAAAGTTCTCTACACTTATGGTTACTTTTCACCGAAAAGACTGACACATTTGTCGTACTTGTGGACAAGCTTTGCAATACCCTCCTCAGAAAATGTTGCCGCCAATGATTTCAAATGAGCATTGAAATTGTTTTGAAGATCTTCGTTGGTTTGAAAGTGCTGCCATGCTAGCCACATCTCCAGTTCAGGGAAAAGGTGAAAGTCGCTGGGTGCCAGGTCAGGGCTGTACGGCGGATGATCGAAAATGTCCCATAGCAAGCAATTGTTCAAAAAGCCGTTGAGAGTTGCCAGCAGTGTGTGGACGAACGCTGTCATGGATCAACACAAAGCCTGAAGTCAGCATTACTCTTCGTTTGTTTTGAATGGCTCTCCGCAAATGTCATAAACTTTCGAAATAAGCAGCTACATTGATAGTGGTTCCGGGCTGCATAAACTCTACAAGCAACACACCTTTCTGTTGTTGAATGTTTGTTTGAATTTTTTTGGTTTGTTTGGTGAATCTGGATGCATCCATTGTTGTGATTGTCGTTTTGTTTCCGGTGTGTCGTATTGGATTCAAGTTTTATCTCCAGTAACAATTGATTTCAAAAAGTTTTCTCCTTCATCGTGATAACTGTCATTCAAATTCAAAGCTGACGCCATTCGGTGACTTTTGTGGACGTCCGTCAACATTTTTGGAACCCAACGAGCACAAAGTTTTTTGTAGCGTAAATGTTCAGTAACGATAGAGTGCACGACAGATCTTGAAACTTCCGGAATATCCATAGACAAGTTTCGATGAGTGCCGATGTGATAAAGATTACCACTCAGTCCATGATAAGAAGATTACAGCAATGCATTGATACCAATGGTCATCATTTCGAACACCTTCTGTAAATGGACGTTCACGCCACCTTTTTGACCTTCGTTGACCTTGGAAGACCTTACTGTTACACATCATTGGATTCGTCTCTATAGCCATTATGAGAAAATAAGTACTAAACTATAGCATCCCATTTTAAAATATGAAGTTGATCTTAATATCTCTGAAGCGACCACACCTAGCAACAAAAAACGAACGTCATATTATGGCCCCCGTTGGCCCATACAACTTTTGTCCCATAAACTTTTCAGGTCCTATCACACTTTCGGAGTTATTCTTGGTGGCAATAGTTAGTGACTCACCCTGTATACTGTAAACAATAACGGTCCTATAACACTTCCTTGAGTACTCCAGAAATTACCTATATATCTGTCGATTTTGTTCCGTTAAGAGCGACGTGTTGCGTTCTGTGTGCAAGGAAGATTTGAAATCAGCCGCGAATATGGTCCGATAATCGACAGGTTCGTAATTTTTTCACTAACAGGCAGTACGGGACGATGTTAATTGCCTTCCTGAAGTCAAGGAAAACGGCATCAACCTGAGCGCCTTTGTCTACAGCCTTATGGATGTAATGGAGGAACAGAGCGAGCTGAGTTTCGTAAGATCTCTGTTTTCGGGATCCATGTTGGTTTTTATAGAGGAGATTCTCTTTCTCCAAAAAATCGTAATTCTTGAGCATAAAAGAGGTTCCATAGTTCTACAACAGGTGGACGTTAACGCTGTAGGGCTATAATGAACGGGATCTGTCCTACGGTCCTTCATGAAAATGGGAATGACCTGTATTTTTTTTCAGTCGCTAGGCACCTTTTGTTGTTTCAGTGATCTGCGCTAAACTGCTGCCAGAAGAGGAGCAAGTTCTTATAATATTTATAGAATCTTTTAGGTACGTCACTGCTAACCGACTGTAGTTGCTTTTCTATTACCTCAATACCTTCCACGAAATTACAGGCTGTGTTACAATCTTCTGTGGTGAAACAATTTCGGAAGAACAAATTCCGCTTACTGATTTTACATAAGACGAAAACCACTTAGAGTTTTTAATCAGATTGGTTGACAAAATTTTTCTTTCAAAGTCAGTGAACACTTGTCTCGTTGCTCTCCTTAAGCTCATTTTCGTTTCGTTTAACTCAGCGAGGAACCTGGGAATTTGTACAGACACATACGCACTGTTGTCAGGCTAACTATGAAAGAAGAGTCGCCATTACGTGTGTACAGAGGTATTTAAACAGTACGCTCTGCCATGTTCTTCACAATTGTTTGCGGAGTATGGTTGCAGATGTAAATGGAGGGACGGGGGTTTAATGAATGAACTCCCGATGTTAGGATAATTAAGCCGGGCATAAGAATACAGGTATACAAAATGTATTAAAGATCGGAAGGAGTAAATGGGATGAGTGTGTATTACCCATGGATGGCGGATAGGCATCAGGCAACCGCAGAATGAACAGACGCTCCTGTGTCGCGTTTGGGGCTGTAGAGAATAGCGAGGTAGTCCGGTTAGCCGTCAACCAGACACCATCCAGCAGTGCAAATTCTCACTTCAGTTGAAGATGTTGACTTTGCTCTAAAATTGAGAGAGCCGCTGAACGCATATTTAGGGGTAGACATTCGACCTAATGGTGGAAACTTTAAGAGAAAGCACATCGCTGAGAAACGAGAGGATATCATAAATTTCCTTTACTTCATGTCTGTGGTCACAAATTTATTGTTGTCAGACTACCGGTTTCGGTTAGTAATGACCATCTCTAGATCTGTTTTATAAAAGCAAGTCCTAATATACTGGAGCCATATGGCATCGTCAGGTGCTAAACGTAAAATCACAGCCAGCACTTGACGATGCCACTATGACTCAAGTATATTAGGACATGTTTTTATAGAACAGATCTGAAGATGGTCGTTATAGATCGAAACCGGTAGTCTGATGACAAAAAATTTGTGACCGTGGAAAGGTATTCTATATTAGGGTCACTGTTCAATTCGTGACTATGTCGCAGCTTGTGTCTCACATCTTGTAACTTCCATAGTAATGGAAGAGGTGAGGACGTCAGCTGTTAATGTTTTGGTGACGGAAAATGAATAATATTTATTCTTTTATAATCTTCTCTATTTTCTTTCGAGATCCTGGGTGATAAAGATTTTCTGGAAATAATTCTTCCACCGTTGCTGAATTTCCGTTCATATTTGGTCAGTACTAGTTTCAAGGCTGAAGTCCCAATCTCATGTTCTTCTGTAAAAAACACATGACAAGTTAATCTGGGGTAGCATGAATATTACAAATTTTTTATACGATAAAAATACTGAAATATTATTTTACTGCGAATATTAGACATTTTCTTTTACTTGGCATTAGGTCCGTCTAGTACGGTAATCGCTGCAGTCAAGAGTTTACCTAATTTATTTTATTTAACTGAGTGGATGTACAGATGCTCTTCCTGTCATCGCAGTTGTCAGTTACCTAAGCGAGGGAAGTCCTGGACGCCGTCTGTCTGTGAAATCAAAATGGCATTTTAGCTGTTTGTTTATCGTATTTTCTGAGGTGAACGCTACTGGCCAGCCCAGCTTTGGCCTAAACAAGCGTTGAAAACCACCTAAAGTTGGCCGGTCCAGCAGCCAAGGTCGTTAATATGCCGCTCCGATTCGATCCTCGGCTGACTCACCTTTGCGTCTCGCAGTCTAGCGCACTGAGCGTTACGCTCCTCGAACAGGTACTAATTTTGGACTGTGATTCGCTTATACGAGGTGTGGCTAAAAATAACATTCTTAATGCTCTCACAAAGTAAGGACGCATGCTCCAAAGATGAACGACCAATAGCTATAAGCGTGAAGCCTCATGAGTCAAATGCGCCATTTCTGGCGTCCGTAGACGAATCAGTGCTGCAGTGGCCTTCTTTTCTGTAAGAACTGCAATTTTGTTTAGCCAGAAAAAATGATAAGTGCGATAACAGAGCAATGAGTTGTTGTGAAGTTTTACGTAACAATTGGAAAAACTGCTACTGAAACCTATCTGATAGTAAAGGAAGTGTATGGCGAAGACTGTTTATCACGCATTTGAATTGTTGAGTGATTCAAGCGTTACCAAGATACCTGATAAAACGCTTAAGATGGTTCACGCCTCGGACGCCCGTCAACATAGGATTTTGATGAAAATATCGAAAAAGAATGCTGAAGATTAGATGGGTAGATCACATAACTAATGAGGAGGTATTGAACAGAACTGGGGAGAAGAAGAGTTTGTGGCACAACTTGACTAGAAGAAGGGACAGATTGGTAGGACACGTTCTGAGGCATCAAGGGATTACCAGTTTAGCATTGGAGGCAGCGTGGAGGGTAAAAATCGTAGAGGGAGACCAAGAGATGAATAAACCAAGCAGATTCAGAAGGATGTAGGTTGCAGTAGGTACTGGGAGATGAAGAAGCTTGCACAGGATAGAGCAGCATGGAGAGCTGCATCAAACCAGTCTCAGGACTGAAGACCACAACAACAACATCGAAAAAGTAGGTAATCTGATTCGATCTGACAGTCGGTTGAGTATTCGAGTGATTTCTGGAACGTAGAAATTGGAAAGAGTGCGTAAGGCAAAATTTAACATGAGAAAAGTGTGTGCGAAACTAGTGCCGAAAATTGTCACGATCGACCTAAAAGAAGCTGACGGAATGGTAGTACTGTCACTTTGAATACCATAGATAATGATCCTAAGTTCTTGGAAAGAGTGATCACAAGTGACTAATCTCGATTTTTCACTTATGATCCAGAAACTAAGCGTCAGTCAATCCACTGGAAGGGCCCAACTTCACCGAGAGCGAAAAAAGCTGGAATGAGCAAAACAAGATTAAAAGCGATAATGATGATTTTTCGATATTTATGGAACTGTATATCATAACTGGTTTCCTAAAGATCAAACTGTTAATAAACGTTACTAACTTGAGGTTATTGCTCAACTCCGTGATAAAATAAGGAAAGAACGATCCGAACTGTGGAAGGACAAGTCATGGGGTCTGCAAGACAACGCACCGCCTCATGCCGCCTTATCTGTTAAATGGTTCAAATGGCTCTGAGCACTATGGGACTTAACATCTGTGATCGTCAGTTCCATAGAACTTAGAACTACTTAAACCTAACTAACCTAAGGACATCACACACATCCATGCCCGAGGCAGGATTCGAACTTGCGGCCGTAGCGGTCGCGCTGTTCCAGACTGAAGCGCCTAGAACCACTCGGCCACCCCGGCCGGCGTCTGTTAACAGTGTTCTAGTGAAGTACAGCATCCCACTGTTAGACGACCCACATTATGCGACTGACCTAGCACCAGATGACTTTTATCTACTCCCCAAGGTCAAATCAGCATTAAAAGGAAAAATATTTTAGTGCAAGAAAAAGCGGCACACAGCATCAAGGAGCTCACAAGGAAAGACTTCCATTTGAATAAATAGAAAATTCGCTTGGAGCTTTGTAGAGATAGAGGAGGGGGTATATTCAAGGTCGCAGTAACGAAACATGTATGTTTTTGGAATAAATTATTTTACATCAATATTCTCGTTATTTTATAGCCAAACTTCGCTTGATGTGTCAAACTTCCAAGCTGGAGTCCAATACAAGTTGCAATTCGTGTTATGCCAGCAATGAGACCTGTGTAATATACACTGAAGTGACTGAGGACATGGGATACATTTTAATATCGTATCGGACCTCCTCTTTCCCGGCGTAGTGCAGCAAGTGGACGTGGTATGAGCTCAACAAGTCGTTGGAAGTCATCTGGAAACATAATGAGCCTTATTGCCTATATAACGGTCCATAATTGGAAAGTGTGGCACGATATAACCTCCCAGTTATGTCCCATAAATGTTCGATGGGATTCGTGTCTAGCGATCTGGGTGGGAAAATCGTTTGCTCGCATTGTCCACGAAAGTTCTTCAAACGATTCGCGAAAAATTGTGGGCCGGTGACGTGGTTCGTTGTCATCCATAAAAACTCCATAGTTGTTGACTCCAAATGGTTTACAAGTTCAGTTGGACTAGAGGATCCAATTCATTCCATAAAAACACAGCCCATAATATTAAGGAGCCATCTTTCACAGTGCCTTCTTGACAACTTGGGTCCATGGCTTCGTAGGGTCTGATCCGTACTCGAACGTTACCGTCTCCTCTTACCAGCTGAAGTCGAGACTCATATGAACCGATATGGTAACGAGTTCAGGAGAGGCGCTCCGCCAATGCACTACCCTTTTACACCGTGTGTACACGATACTACCGCCATCTGTACATGTGCATATCGCTATGCCACCTAAGTGTAGAGAGCCTGCAGTGGGTGACGAGTTCATCGTATTATTAGTAGTAACTATCCCAAAATTTTATCCATGCCAACTACCTGCACAATCGAGCATTGCAGAACCCTCCGCTATGTCCCAGCCACTCAAAACAGAGCTCATTCAACTTAAACAATTAATGAAAGCGAAGATAGACTACAGTAAGAAGTTTCAAATGTATGTAGGCTGTAATTGCGGCGCACAGGGGTTGGGGGTTGTTTGGGGAAGGAGAGCAGACAGCGAGGTCATCGGTCTCGTCGGATTAGGGAAGGATGGGGAAGGAAATCGGCTGCGCCCTTTCAAAGGAACCATCCCGGCATTTGCCTGGAGCGATTTTAGGGAAATCACGGAAAACCTAAATCAGGATGGCCGGACGCGGGATTGAGCCGTCGTCCTTCCGAATGCGAGTCCAGTGTCTAACCACTGTGCGGCGCATAGATGAGGCTGATTGTACAGGATAGATTGGCATCGAGCGCTGCATCGAACAAGTCTTCGGACTAAGACCACAAAGGCAACAAGAACAACAACGCATTGAACTTTGGTGTCATTTCCTCATTGTTTTGGAGTCATTGTTTCTTTTGCGGGAATTAGAGAATTTTTAGTCAAACTACGCGCTGATCGCAACTGGGAATTGAGTGAAAGCGCTTGTCGTCATGGCGTACAAACCGCGGGAGCGCTAGGCGGCGGCAGAGTGCGTCGCGCCACGGTGGCAGTGTCGCAGTGCGCTGCGGGTGGCCGGCCGGGCAGGCGGCAGGCGCGGGGCGAGGCGAAGGCGGCGCCGCTTCCAACTCCCGCGGCCCCAAATTAATTGTCGATTAGCATAGCGGCGCGCCGACCCCGCTGCGCCTAACTTGTTGCCGGAACTGCTCGCTGTGCGGCGCAGCGCCACCTCCACAACCGCCCACTGCAGCTGAACGCCAGGCCGCTGGGCCACAGTAGGCCTGAAGCATAGCGATGCTTCGCTCCTGCGCTTCTATTCAAAGGACGTGACGTAAAAGGTGTACTCCGTCATTACAACCACATGTAGTGTACAGCTTGTACTGTTTCTCCTGGGTGGACTTGGGTAAAAAAAAAAGTGTAAACTAAATATTACGACAAATTTTATAAATAATCGACAAGTACGCCAAAGAAGAAGGGATAGAACTACAATGGACATGTTATTCCATGGACTCTTGAGCTCCTATGCATGAAATATCTTTCCTTTGTCATTCGATTATCTTATCTGCTTGTATTCGGACGTTCTTGTGTAAAGCGCATCTTGATGTACCAGCTGATAATGTAAGTTGTACTTAAAACCCTAAAAATATAATGGTTATTTTGTCAAAAGAATTTGTGTGTGTGTTCAATCTATTGTAAATCTGATACATTTATTGTCTTAAGTAGATACTGGCCTTAAAAAAGAATTTTCATTGCTAGGCGCCATCTTAGAAAATCTTTAACATTTTTCTTTTAGCTCATCTACGAGACGTGCCGTCGGTTAGGACAATTAACTTTACTTCAGATCCCACGAGACTGGAGACATCTACTAATAATTTAACAATTTTACTTACAGATTTTCTTTATACAACGAGATAACATCCCAGGCAGAAAAGGTATGGTCACACGATTCCAGTTCCATTATAGTATTTCATTTGTAGATGCTACTCTTGTTATATTATATTGGAGAATCGAGAAGAAACCACGATGTATCGACGATTACGTAACTACCCTGAGAACTGAGCTAGTTTACTTAGTGCTTATGCACGTCGGGCTAAATTAAACAACGTATTACACTGTTAATAATATTCCTACATTAGTTATTTCTCTTTTATGCTGAGCCATGGCATTAATGTGTGTTTTCTTTTTTGTATAAATCACGCCTCGTATTTTATTTTATTACAGTACAAACTAATGAAATGATCGAAATAATTAAATGCGAAACATTATCTTTAAAATTGTGAATATTGTTCTAAAACATGATCGCTTAGCCCAATTTTAGATCGTTCAAGGTCTGCTCCTTCAGAACCCAATGTACTAGCCTGCTTATGAGACGTATTAAAATTTTACGAGGGCTATTCGGGAAGTAAGGTCTCATCGGTCGCAGAGTGAGAAAATCAAAAATTATTTATTCGCAACAGTTAGCCACATCTTCCACCTATCTCTGTGCATAGTCGCCGCTTCGACTTAGACATACGTTATGGCGTTGTACAAACTTTCCAGTACCCTCGTCACAGAAAGCAGTTACCTCTGCTTTCCGCCATTTCTCTACGCTGGTCTGCATTTTGTCGCTTGTGCCAAAATGTTGTCTTCGTAGCCAGCGGTTCATATGAACAGAGATGAATAACGGAGGGAGGCAATATAGGGCAGTATCGTGGTGACCAAACACTTCTCATCGAAAACGCTGCAGGAGCGTCTTCATTGCCCCTGCAGAATGCGGTTGAAAATTGTCATGAAGAAAGAAACACGTGACATTTAAGTTATGTGGGCAGCATAGCTGCAGGCGAAATCATTCACCAGATCCACATACTTGTGGGAGACACTGTTGTTTCAGGCATTCCCACGTGATCTGTTTGCGCTCTGAACTGAAAAGAGCGACGTGAAGCGACTTACAGGCACCCTAAAGACATTGCCCAACACATCTGTGCAAAGTTCCATCGGATTTTCACAGTGGTTTCCACTTCGCGACTAATCGGACCTTACTTTCCGAATACACCTCGTACTTCTTGCATATCTAGGCTAAGGAATATATCTCCCTTTGCAGATCGTCATTGCTGTCTTGCAAAATTATTTGGAAGACAGTGAACTACATTTGGCGTCTGAGGGATCAGGTAAGAAATAAAGAGATCAGATTTTGGTCGGGAATTTGATGAATTAAGGAATTAGGAAAGCAATATAGAGTAAAGGCCAGAACATATCGATACGGTTCCAGAAGGAAGACAAACAAAACAGGTACTGAACTACAAGCCACATGGAAATAGAGATTCGAGAAAGATAACGGAAAAGGTGGCTTGACTGATACCAAACAAGCGAGGGCCCTAACCCGGAATTGAAAGAGATGATGATGATGATGATGATGATGATGAAGATTTTATCTCTTAATATAAATGCAGTTATTTGACCGCTGATACTAAAAATGCAACATTATGCCGCGAATGCTAACAGTAGTATAAACGGCTTTACGAGCCTGTGTGTCTTAACCATTTCAGGGTCGCGCGTTAATAAAACATATGAGTCGGCTAGAATTAATGATCAGCACCGGTTTAAGGTCCAATCGACACAAGCCATCGCTTTGGGTGCGAATTTCTATACAGGACGTGTCACAGTTAGTAACAACCGCTTGGGACGCTAAACTTATAGGAGTACCAGGGGCGTCCAGGCGCAAGATCTGTGTATATTCTCTATCAACATTAGCAGCGAAAACTGTCTCCAGTGAAATAGTACGAGCGGGAAGGATGGAGGTGAAGGGAGATGGACAGCCAAATGATAAGTCACTTGTGTGAATAAATTGTCTCGAATCGGTGCGGCTACGGATACCAGACATTTTACCGGGGTCTCTGTAACAGAACAGGATATTTTACTCTTGGACGTAATATGCGCTAGCTTCAACTTTTCATTATAATTACACATCTCTGCTGGCAGCTGGGGCATCGTCGTTTCGCGCCGATAATGCTTGAGTTACGAGCATACGGAGCTGAGAGTGGTATCGAGTTAGAAGTTCAAACTGCTACGTTAAAATCTGGACCTAAGGTAGTGGAAAAAAGATATGTGAAAGCTAATATGCGAAGTATTTAAGCAGTTTTATAGAGCTGTATACTGTCTGATTTATAAAAGTTAATTACAAGATATAAACTCGTATGAATGCCAGTTGTTAGTGTGGATACCGGCAAGTGGGATAACTTACAGAAATGAGCTGTGACTTCTCTGGAGTAAATGGACTTTGATATGTGAATTACATAATTGTGAATGAGTATAATATAGTTATGTCTGAAATAGTTTGAACATTAATAATCTAAGATGGTGTACATTGTGTTTTAATGTTGAGGAACCGTGTCATAACTCGTTATTTTGTGTGGGTGTTAACTAAAGGCATATCCCGGACCGTGGAAGCACAGTTTCATCATTTTGCCGGGAGTGATCTCGTTGTGAGCTGTTTTCCTTCTTAAGATCCGATTGCCTTCAAATTAAATGAAACGTAGCATTTCGCCGCGCGGCGGAGCCACGTGGTCTAGGGAACCTTGTCACAGTTCGTGCGGCTTCCTCCGCCGGAGGTTAGAGTCCTCCCTCGGGCATGGATGTGTGTTGTCCATAGCGTAAGTTAGTTTAAGTTAGATTAAGTAGTGTGTAAGTCTAGGGACTGATGACGTCAGGAGTTTGGTGCCATAGGAACTTACCAGTTACCACAAATTTAAAATTTAAACGTAGTATTTCGAAGATGGATCAGCATGCTACTTAATGATGTAACGAACGTGTACAAACGGGATGAAACATTTAAGCAAACAATATTTATTTTATTTCCATGCGCCGCTACTTGCTCCCCTCGATGTATCGACCGGCGCGTTCGTTGTCCGTCTCGCCGTGGGTTTCCACCCCTGTTAGAAGCCTTCCGTTGTACGCGGACCATGATGACGCAACTCATGTCTGACCCCAAACTAAAACGTTTCTTGCAGCAGCTTTTTTAACCTTTTGGTCGTTGAGATGCAGGATTTGGATTCGGTGTGTTAATACCGTCGAATCGAGTGTCATCCCTTTGCATTACATTCCATATATTTTGATAGGCAAATCTGCTCATTACCGCCGAAATATGTCAGGTGACATATTTATCTACCTGTTACGACATATAAAATCTCATGTAAGGTGCGAAATTGATAAAATTGATATTCATTCAAG
Organism: Schistocerca piceifrons; assembly: GCF_021461385.2. Lineage (NCBI taxonomy): Eukaryota > Metazoa > Arthropoda > Insecta > Orthoptera > Acrididae > Schistocerca > Schistocerca piceifrons. Next base: position 301,709,878 of record NC_060138.1, read on the forward strand.
CTGCAAGCTGCCGCCTTACAACTCCACATATAGTTCTCGCATTTCTTTGCCTCTTTTTTATACAAGGGTACACAGCCACTGTAAAATTTGTTGATGGGAGTCTGTTTCCTGCATATTCTGCTCTTTTATTTAAAAAATACCTTATTTCATTACCTTTACTTAATTTCGTCCTCTTGGGCGTTATTAAGCTACACCAAAATTAAAGCTACAATAAAAATATCATTCCGTGGCATTTCCTGCTACTGTCTTAGATAGTCCTTATTTGCTGCATCGTTCACCCTAAGAATCGGTAATATTACTATGTATCTGCTGGTGAAACACTGGGATATATCAGATGTGATGAAAAGTTCTACTGCACTGATGTACTGGAAGATATCGTAATATTTTTTTCCTTAATTATTTTTTGCATGTAGTTCAATCTCTTCTTCCCCTACAGTTTTTACCCTCTACAACTCCGTATCATGCATGGAAGTTATGCGCTATGTCTTAACACACGTGTTGTCCCTTCCTCTTGTCAGTGCTTTCTGTGTGTTTCTTTCTTTGGCGATACAGCAATCATTCCTTATCTTTTCAGTGCACCTAATTTTCAACATTCTTCTGTGGTTTCACATTCCAAATGCTTCGATTTTCTTCTGTCCCAGTATTCCCACACTGCGTGAATCACTGTCATACAAAGCTCTGCTCCAAACATACATTCTCAGAAATTTCTTCCTCAAATTAAGGCCTATGTTTGATGCTAGTTAATTTTCATATCGCGGAATGCTCTTTTTCCCTATGCTAGTGTGCTTTCTATGTCCTTACTTCGTCCATCATGTGCTATTTCTCTTTCAATGCAGCAGCGTTCCTTAGTGTGTTCTACTTCGTGATCAGCAATATTCATGTTAAGTTTGTCACTATTCTCATTTCTGCTATTTTTAATTACTTTCTTTTTCCTTTGGTTTACTCTCAGTCTATATTCTGTAGTCATTAGACCATTCCATTCCACAGATCCTGTAATTCTGCTTCACCTTCACTGAGGAAAGGAATGTTCTCAACGAATTTTATCATTGACATCGACTACGTTATATTTTCTCTTTGTTCATGAGTTTGAGGAGTGAATGAACTGACACACAGAGAAAATAAACACAACATTATATTTAGCTCTTACCGGAAACTTATCTTTTGTTGCTCTCCAATCCGCTATATGACAAGCGCTGTATTAGGTAACTCTTAACTTGGCACAAATATATCAAGATGCAGCTGTAAACACTGTGCAACATGACACTGAACTCTGGATGTACTATGAGCCACTATCTCTTAACACTCGTCTGCAGAAAACAACTCAGCCTTCATAAACTGACGTGAACTCGGCAAAACGCTTACTCGACGTCTCCGGACAGCAGCAACTAGCTGCACAGTGGAACTAGGACTGTCCAGCTTGTCTCCTGCGACCTTATTCCAAAGCAGGCTGCGCAGCAGTAGCGCCTAGCCGCTCTGGGAGGCGTGGCTCGAGCCTTATCCGGATTGGTGGCGCCGTGACATGCAGCATCTCTCCATTGGTCGATTGCTGGCTCGAATAGTCGACGACACCGCACCCTCACCCTGGACTTTAATCACACTCTTGAAACTTTCTTTTATTTGGATCACTGTTTCTTCGATGCATGGAGTGAACAGCAGGGGCACAACACTGCATACTCTTTTTAATCCTAGCACTTCGTTCTTGGGCTTCTTATTGTCTTATTGTTCCCGCGTAGTTTTGTACATTTTGTTCGTATATTATATGTCTTACCCTATAGCTTACTTCTTACCCTACAGCTTACTCCTATGTTTCCCAAAGTTGCGGGCATCATGCATCATTTTACATTGTCAAAGGCATTCCCAGGACGACAAATCCTATGATCGTATTTTGATTTTTCCTAAGTCTTACTTCTGTTATCAAGGGTATCAGGACTGCCCCTACTAGCGGTTCTAGGCGCTCAGTCCGGAGCCGCGCGACTGCTACGGTCGCAGGTTCGAATCCTGCCTCGGGCATGGATGTGTGCGATGTCCTTAGGTTAGTTAGGTTTAAGTAGTTCTAAGTTCTAGGGGACTGATGACCATAGATGTTAAGTCCCATAGTGCTCAGAGCCATTTGAACCATTTGACTGCCCCTACAGTACCAATACCTTTCCTAACAGAAAACTTGAGAGGCGCCAGCCCTTTTCCGCCTGTCATATCTCATTATCATTTCATCAATTCCATTAATCACAATTACACTCAAGTTTCTACCACTTGTTTTATACTAGTTAATAATTACAGTAATGATGTCAGTGATCGTTAAGCTTAAGTCATCTTTAACTATATTAGCCTCCTTTCTTCTGACTGAAAACTTTTCCATTCGGAATACCAAATGCGCCTTATGAGCCTTGGGCTCACAGCACTGCATAGATACTTTTCCAGGTATGCAGGCTGACATCTGAGACTCATGTCAACAGGAGAGACAGTGACTCTGGTCATCCGGGACGAAGTTTCTCTGGCGACCAGCATTGCTCTGCCAACCGCCGCTCCGGTGGATCTGCAAATATTTTTCTGTGACATGCAGGAAGACAGCACAGGCCGCAAGGATCACTCTAAAACTCAATGTTAACGAACAGTGGAGACAATCAGCTGTAGCAAGTAAATGGCTGTTTTACAACCAAGGCCCAGATTGGACGAAGCACGCTTCGCAGAGGGCATTTTACTGAGACCAGTGACTTCTCGGAAAGCAGGAGGAATGCGAAACTGTTTCAACACATTCCTATCTCCTGCTGCCCCGAACGAAGCGACGCCATTCATCTTTGTCTGCCGTGTTTTCGGTTTCCAGGAGAAAGCAAGCTGCGTCAACCTGACGCCATGGTCGGTGGTGTAAGTATTCCTTCCACCAAAAGGTGGCAGTCGTTCTTATTGTGTAAGCCAGGGTTGCATTCTTTTGCCCCTACTGTTCAATCTATACATCGAAGAAGCAATGAAGGAAATTTTCGAGAGCGGTCTTAAGAATACTCTGGATTGGGAGACTAGAAGCTAACTTCCTGGAAACCATTACGTGATAGGCATTTCAATAATTATGAAGGATTAATTTTCCAGATGGAACGTCTTCTAAACGGCTAAAATGCAGATCTCTACAACCAAAGTCACTGACAAATTATACAGCGTTGGAAAAAGATTTGTCTTATTGAAGTCAGGAACATGTGGAGCAGGTTTAAGGCAGCCACGAAGCTTGATGGTCGCAGCGTGATTCTTTTAGAGGTGATAATTAGAACAAATTATAGAAGACTAGCGCTTCTGCCACATGCACCAAAACTATTACTGTCAATAGTTAAAGAGATGATTAAAAAGAAAATAGGTCTTGACGTAGCCAGCTATCAATTAGGATTCGGCTCAGGGAATGGAACGAGAGAAGCAATATTGGCATAACGTCAAAACTTGGAAAACAGACTATAGGTAAACAGAACAATAAATATAGCATTTATTGACCTATAAGAAGCATTTCAACGAGTTGATTGAAAGTCATTATTTAAGACATTGGGCGATTTAGGACTTGACTGGAAGGACAGGTGATTAATTTCGAGTGCATACAAAAATCGAGGTAGTGAACTGGATGTTAAAGGCAGCAAGAAAGATGCACACATCAGGTGCCCTCTACACTTAATTTATTTAATACGATGATTGAGGAGGTAACAACAACAACAACAACAAAAGAAAAGACTGGAATCAAAATTAATGGTATCCATATTCACAGATTTGCCGATGACACTGGAAAAGTGCAAGATTCAGAGAAAGAACTAAATAAAATGCTTAAGGTCTTAAATCGTGATATAACCAAACTAATCCCGCGCGGCCAATTACTCGTGATATTTTTCTACAAAGCATTTTCGAAGGCAAGTGGGTACGGAAGAAATTGAGGGGACGAGTGAGGACAGCAGAAGAGAGGAAAATGTGACTGCAAAGACAAGGGTTAGCCTTTTGCGAGAAAAAGGTGAATTAAAGCATTATCACTAACGTTCGTATGTAGATGTAAATTAAAGGTTGAGAGAATATAATATCTACTGAATAAATCGTTCCAAGGTAACAAACGATCCTTCTATTCCGGGTGAAAATAAAGACGAGACCTCTCGCCTGTGGAGCGAGGAGCTGTGTTGAATCCTGCCCGTTATCTGGTAAACCATCAGGGATACCAGGCGCGAGCCCCGGGGCTGCTCAGCTGGCGCTATATCCGTCTGCTATCGAGATAAGAGCCGCTCTGCCCCCAGCGTCGCCGCCTCGATTTATACGGCGGCGGAGCGGGGCGCCCTGCCTGCACGTGATAAACTCCCAGCCGCGCCGACAACTTGCGGGAATTTTCAGCCCGCGGCGCGGCGCGGAACTCGTCTGTGGCTTGGAGCACCGGGGCGCAAGTTGGCGACGCGCCGCAGCGCTGGCGTGGCGGGGGGCCGCCTGCAGGGGCAGCGCGGCACTGTCTCGGCGTGGCGTGGCAGCTCTCTCGTTCCGTGCCGCACACCCATATTTCAAGCTACACTGGTGTGACAAAATAATGCGACAGCCACTTAACATGTCGCAGGGCACCCTTCAGGGTGCGAAGCAGTCTCGCGCCTCCGAAGGATGCATACCATTTGTGAACGGAAATAAACAGGTATTTCGGCGAAATTGAATACTATACCTTTCCCACCTGCGACACTGAGGTGACAGAAGTCATGGGATACCCTGTTTGGCCCGGCGGGTGCAGCAACTCGACGTGGAATACACTCAACAAGTCCTTAGAAGCCCTCTGCAAAAATACTGAGCCGTCCTGCGTCTTAAGCCTTCCATAATCGCGAAAGCGTTGCCACTGCAAGATTTTATGCACGAAGTGACCTCTCAAGTGTATCCCACAAATTTCGCTGGGATTCCTACCGGGCTATACGTGTGGCCACATCGTTCGCTCCATGTTGTGTACATAATTCCGCGTAGTCAGCGCGTGCACAACTTTCCCACTAGAGCGCGCCCCGCTAAGCACAACAGCGCAGGCGCAGCGCTCGTCCGTCTCCGCACTACGAGATGGCGCTGTCTTAGAGATGGACCAAATTCTGCTTCTGCAGATCCGCGTATTAATATGTAACGCAGCCAATGAGATTGCTGCTAACGTAGAACCATTTCTCCTCGCGGATCATACTCGCGCAGTGATACCTGAACGCGCGAGGTATTATAACGAGTGGACAGACCTTCGATTAGTCAGTCTGCATTAGTCTGCATTAGTCTGTACCAGTCTACATTTGTCTGTACCAGTCTATAGTCAAATTTCCTGTACATAGCCATCAAGATAAATGAATGGACACTTGGTCAAGTATCAGAGATACGTGAGAATAAGATTAACGTACCAACACCAAAGGAACTTCAGATTGTCAATTGTAAATAGCATCCAGAATCAAGTTAAGTAAGGTTCATGATTGTTATTATTTTAATAAATATGTGTGAATATCAGTGAAGTTCTGTTTAAAGTTGGTCACCGTCAATCTGCTACTCTAAGCGTGCAAGTGACATTTCTATCGTCTGACCTAACGGCAGAAGATAAACACGCAACGATAAGACCACGAGACATATTGCTGACACTCGCCTACTTCGTTAGAGCGACAAGTCAAATAATCTGATGGTGTGTGTACCGAAGGTCTTACAGTACGCACACCACACTCCAAATCCTTGTTGTGCAGCATATCTAGCTCTTTATTCCTATGAAGTAATGAGTACTGTCGACAAGGAATCTAAGATCGACTCCATATTCCTAGATTTTCAGGAGGCTTTTCATACCGTCCCTCACAAGCGACTATTAATCAAATTGCGTTCATATGGAGTATCGTCTCAGTTGTGTGCCTGGATTGGTGTTTTCCTCTCAGGGAGGTCACAGTTCGTAGTGATGGACGGTAAATCATCGAGTAGAACAGAAGAGATATCTGGCGCTCCGCAAGGTGGTGTCACAGCCCCACTGCTGTTCCTGATTTACATAAATGATCTAGGTGATAATTTGAGCAGCCCCCTTCGATTGTTTGCAGATGACGCTGTAATTTACTGTCTAGTAAGTAATTTACTGTCTAGTAAGTCTAGTAAAATCATCACATGATCAATTCCAATTACATAATGATTTCTGCATGGTGCGAAAAGTGGTAATTTGCACTAAACAAAAAAAAGTGCGAGGTCATCCATTTTCCCTCGCGCCATTCGAGAGTGGAATGGTAGAGAAGTAGTATGAAAATTGTTCGATGAACCCTCTGCCAGGCACTCAAGTGCGAATTGCAGAGTAACCATGTACATTTAGATATTTTCCAGAATGTTCTTCAAACCAATCGTGAACAGTTATGACCCGCATCGTTTTCTCGGAACATAAAATTCGGCTGCAAATGAACTCCAAGTATCCGAACGTAGCCATTTACAGTCAATAATCGCTTCAGTTGGACCAGAGGAACGAGTCCATTCAACGTAAACACGGCCCACACCGTTATGGAACCACCGCCAGTGCCTTGTTGACAGTGTGGGTCCTTGGTTTCGTGGGGTCTGCGCCACACTCGAATCCAACCGTCTGATCTTGCCAACTGAAATCTGATCAGCCCACGGATTCATACTGGACTCGCATCTGGGAGGCCGGCGGTTCAATCCCGCCTCCAGCCATCCTGATTCAGGATTTCCGTGATTTTCCTAAATCGCTCCAGGCAAATGCTGGGATGGTTCCTTCGAAAGGGCATAGCCGACATACTTCCCCATCCTTCTCTAATCCGATGAGACCGGTGACCTCGTTGTCTAGTGTCCTCCCCGAAACAACCCAACCCCAACCCCACGGTTTTCTGGCCGTCTTGGGTCCGATATGGTCACCAGCCCAGAAGAGGCGCTTCAGGATACATTCGTCGCATTGATTTCCGAGGTTATTTCACGCAGCGTAGCTTGTCAGTTAGACTGACAAGTCTACGTAAACGCCGCTGCTCTCGGCCGTTAAGTGAGGTCTGTCGGCCACTGCGTTGTCCTTGCTGAGAGGTAATGTCTCAAATTTGGTATTCTCGACACACTCATGACACTGTAGATCTGCGAGTATTGATTGTGTTAACGATTTCCCAAATGGAATGCCCATGCTTCTACCTCGAACTACCGTTCCGCGTTCAAATTCTATTAATCCCCGTCGTGCGACCACAATCACGTCGGAAACGCTTTCGCATGAATCACCTGAGTACAAATGACAGCTCCACCAATGTACTGCCCTTTATACCTTGTGTATGTGGTACTACCGCTATCTGCATACGCACTAACACCTTACAGTCGTCTCGGAATTGATAGTTTTCAAGCCAATCTTATACCTTTATTCCTACAAAATATTGGCAAGTTAAGGTAACAATGATGGTCATGGGTGGTGATGACGCACCCTTCTCAACAATATTCAGGTCTGCTGTGTGCGGTGGCCATGGGACACGCCACTATTCATTCTCGTGGCCACAGTACCGTTCCGGGATGATGTGAGTTGTGTGAACGGGTACGCTGTCGTCTTTGAACACAGCATCACCATTGGAGAAACAAGTATTGTACCGTGGGACGGGACTTGTCAGCCAAAATAATCACATCATCTTTGGTAAAAATGTGACGTTGTAGAGTAACCAAGGGGCACATGGAATGCTACAATACGACTGCCCGAATCATCACCGATCCTCCTCCATGTTTCATTCTTGGGACGTAGACTCGGCCAGAATTTAGAAGAAAAAAGACTCCTCCGATCAGATGGCACTGTTCCATTGCTCCACATTCCAGGTTTTATGGTTTCGGCACCATGTTTTCCTGTTGCGGGCAGTGGTTTTAGAATTCGAGCTCGCCCCATAGTTCCTCGCTTATGGAGCCCTTTTCGTGTTATTTTGGTGCTGACAGGGTTCGCGAGAGCGACGTTCATTTCTGCAGTGACTACTGCAGCTATTCTTATCTCATTTTTCGTCACATTCCTCGTCAATGACAGACCATGACGATGGCTCGACACACACTTTCGTCCGCGTCCGCGTTGTGACCTAGCAGGCGTTGTTTTTCCTCTTCCCCTGTAAACGGTATAAATCTTCAATACAGTGCCTCTTGAAACACACTTGGGCTGCCTTGGTTACGGATGCACTGAGCCCCGATACAGTGCTCTCACAACTGCACAGCACACTATAGTTTTCGTTGCCTGTGCTACGCAGCTCTGATAAATGGTATAAATGACGTAAAGCAACACGTGAAGCTGCTATATAACATAACTTTAGCTGTACGACAGCTTTCGATCAGAGGACTTTTCCAGTACATTGTTAGTAGCGGGTGTCACATGTATGACATATAATATTTGTAAATAACATTTTGTTACGTCCAAGAGTCGAACTGAGGCCTCCTAGCGACTCACCCCGATCCACCATCAGAGAACGCTCCCCACATTACAAGTTGTGCAATCCTGTCTCAACAGCTGTGGAGTTTAAGAGTGATGATAGTAGCACCAACGGAGAAAATGAAAATTAGTGCCGATTTCAAGCCATTTATGGATCTGTATGGTTATTTTCTTCTCTTCCTTTAACTTGGTGATACTTTTTCTTGGTGCTTTTGGTAGTCGGACAGTAATCAAAATAGCTTTTGGCAAAAAGATCTCAGCTCATGAAACAACCTGCAGTTGTCAAATGAGGTTGCTCTAATGTGCGATAAACAGATCAAAATACTATTTGCTAACTGTTGTTGATTCCAGAAAATAACAGTCCATTCAGTAGATCGTGAGAGACAGGTCCATTATCACGATTAATAAATTGCAAATCAATAAGTCACCGACAACTGTGGCTCCAAAATATGTGGTTGGATTTTTAAGTATTGGCTATGCTACAAACAATCCAAAAGTCACCACAAGTTCAGATATAGGCAGACAGCAATTTGCAATGAAAATGATGTCCACTGCTAATGACGACCTTTTTAATTCTAACAAAACTGAGTTTATTTCAAATAAAGTAGGACTTACCACAGTCAATAATCGTTCGTCATTGAAATAATGATCGTCTGAGCGTGGGCATAAATGAAAGAGACAATATCATACATTCGCATAAACTGAAAAGTTAACATAAAATAATTAATGTACATTAAGTGCAAGTCTACAGTTAAAATTCAGCAACTGCGAACTAAATGAGTTCCGTGTGCAGTTCACACTCAAAATTAATTGCAGAATTTTTTTTTAAATTCCTACTAGATCGCCTAGTATGAAATATTCACTGTCCCAAACAGAACATGTTTCATTGTGTTCAGCATCGCCACAAATGAATATCACAGATCCACGACGAAATATTCCTATTCACTTGCGAGGCGACCTACTGCCGCACATACGTACGTACTGTGCTCTCTGTTCCACCTCTCAACCCCTACTGACTATCAAAGAGCGAATCCGAAGAGTAAAATGCAACGCATTGCAATGAAAACGATGTCCACTACTAATCACGACCTTTTTAATTCTAACTGCCACTACTTAAACCCTAGCATTGACGTCAGTACTCTAAACATACTGACCATACTTATCAAATTAATGTTAAACACGTTTAAAATATCGGAATTTGCACATTAATTTCTTCAGCTTTACAGCGCTGCTTTTAGTTTTTCTCTGTTCACAAACAATTATTTTGTCTAAATGAAAGCTACTTAGCAATGTGATGTTGGTAATAAACATAAAGAATTAAAACTGAGTACACTCATGCATGTGTAATTACGTCTTTTTAGTAATTTTGCTTATCTATGAAAGATGTAGTTTTTTTAGCGTGGATTGTACATTCCGGCCTGCAACTCAAAACAGGTAACGTTTTTAAAGATATCTACTATGTTTGCCCAGTAGGGCTCATTGATACTTATCCGTAGACACTTCGTTTTTAAATACCGCTTAAGGCGTTGCCGAGATACTATTTTTTAAAGTTAATTATATACATAAAGCATTTAACATGAAGTAAGTTAAAAACTATACTTCGTATCGAGGGCGCGTTTTCACACACGCACTCGTCTTAATTTTTTCTTTGAAACTATGTTACGACTTCCATGACACAGTTTGGGTTTAGTTTTGATTAAATTTTGTTTATTTGCTACTTTATTTTGGGCAGCCAAGTCGGCAATGGCGGCTGCCCTTCTGCCCTTCCAAGTACCACGCTAAAGGCCAGATTTTTTTTTGACTACACGGCCAGAGACGACGTATAGTTGACCTGCGGTCTAAAATTCTCATAGTCACAGCGACTGCGAATAACTGCGCATCAAAAGGTGCCGCAATCTATTGATGACAAAGCGAGACTAGGGCGGCTACTGGGCTCTGCCGGTCTTTGGTCGACGTGCCTCTTCAGCTGTCAAACTACTCGCTCCGGCTCGGTCGCTCGGCCGCATCTTTCTCTCGTCACAAACAGAACGGGCATCCGCGTCTGCTTTAAAATCTCTCGTCACAGTTTTCTGGATGTACCATCTCAGTACCCACGCTTGCTCCATCATTCACGTAGTGAATGGTGTTGCAGTTAGCGCAAAAAACTGTGATATACCCACAAAAGAATTACCTCCGTATCTACAACCACAAAAATTGAAGAAAAACTCTCTTACCCTAAACATTATCCCTTTTCTTTTTGAGTTATCAGTCTTCTGAATGGTTTGAAGCAGCCCGCCACGAGTTCCTCTCCTGTGCCGACCTCAGTTATTTACAGCGTATATTCCAATCTCTGTCGTTGTCTACAGTTTTTACCCTACTCAGCTCCCTCTAGAACCATGCGTTGGTTGGGTTGGGGTTGGTTGGTTGGGTTGATTTGGGGGGAGGAGACCAAACAACGAGGTCATCGGTCTCATCGGATTAGGGAAGGATGGGGAAGGAAGTCGGCCGTTCCCTTTCAGAGGAACGATCTTTGTATTTGCCTGAAGCGATTTAGAGAAATCACGGAAAACCTAAATCAGGATGGCCGGGCGAGGGATTGAACCGTCATCCTCCCGAATGCGAGTCTTATGTGCTAAACACTGCACCACCTCGCTCGATAGGAACCATGGGCATTATTCTCTGGTGTCTTAACAGATGTCCTGTCATACCGTTTCTTCTTCTTGTCAGTGTTATCCATATGTTACATGTAATATTATCCTAAACATATTTAAACGATTGTATCCCTACGCCTACCAAAAAAGGCAATATATAATGCAAATAAAACAGAAACGACTTGATAAATCTTCTAATTCTTCTGAACTCCTGTAGTTTTGTGCATATGTGTGAGTACAACCTATCTGGCAAACATAATAAACAAATAAAAATCAAAAACATTAAACCTATGTGGTCACAGATCCATTATCAAATTACGTAAAGTTTTCTTCAAATGTTCTTTATTTAGTTAATAACTTATGAATCCGACCTTCTGCATAAGCACACATTTTACATGCATTTTCGCAGCACAAAGGAATATTGATCACATCACCTTTGCTGTCCGTTAATGCGCCTCCCAAGCTTGTTAAAACGATGCAGCTCCGATCGATGACACTGCCAGCCAGTTGACATGACGATACCAAAAAACAAAAATCAGTGAGTCAACTAATATTTACATGCATCCAGTCACCGGCTGGATCAAAACCCATCCCCTCTGCCATCCAGACCCAACACAAGCAAAACTAAATTTTAGCGTGCACCTGACACAAACAAATAGTTATTTGTGTTCGTAAGGAGTGCATGCTAAGCGCAGAGTTTTCATTTCTATAACAACAACTTATTCCATTCAAGATCAGAATAGCCCAAACCACTGCTACTGTGCGAGGTGGCGCAGTGGTGAGCACACTGGACTAGCATTAGGGAGGAAGATGGTTCAATCCCGCGTCCGGCCATCCTGATTTAGGTTTTCCGTGATTTCACTAAATCGCTTCAGGCAAATGCTGGGATGGTTCCTTTGAAAGGGCATGGCCGTCTTCCTTCCCCATCCTTCCCTAATCCAATGAGATCGATGACCTCGTTGTTTGGTCTCTTCCACCAAATCAACCCAACCCAACTGCTACTGTGCTACACTGAGACAAAGTCTCTCCAACCAAAATTAACTCAAAATGTGGCTAAATAATACTCAGAAATGTTAAAAAGATGACTGACGTCATGAACAAACTAACAAACTAACCCTTCCTTTAGACAAAACCTAAAGACTGTTGCATCTACTGCTTTGTCACAGCTTAATGTCAGGGAATGGAAACATATTAAACAAAATCTCCACACAATACTATACTAGAAACTAATCAAACCCTAATGAATAAATACCCTCAAAAACCAAAACAGTTTTTCCGTAATAAGCCTCTTCTGTCATGTCACACTGCTAACTTGAAATCACTTTAATTCCTATTTATCATTGTCGGCTGACATTTTCTCAGTTGACACGTTGTTGAACAACAATTTTTCCCTCCTCATGGTCTGTAGTTCATAATTTAACTGCCACAGTTACACAAAATACATTCAGTTAACCCATCAAAAATTCTTAACTCTGACAGTTCCATAGTAAGCGTACTCCAAAAATCTACACATCACCACAGCAAACTACCCTCCAAAATTTCAAAACTAAACGCAATGTATACAACAAACTGACACCAAAGACCTGAACCTAAGATACATACCCATGAAATTATGACCGCCAAAACATTATATTACGTGCACCAAATTGTACCCTTCATATCCATTGTCTTAATTCACCACAGTACTGATCATAAGAATTTGCTGCTTATACATCCGACATTCCTAATTCACTGCTTCATCAAAAGCTCTAAATAGACTTGAGATTTCGATTCAGTTACCTTTTAATTTACTGCTACCTACATCCATCTGTTGCTCATCATTAATTAATTAGAAGCTTTTTTATCTCGCTTACGTCATTACCATTCCCCCTGTTATTAAAATCATGAAACTGATTTTCATTACTCACTTCAATAACCATATATATTCTTTCCCCAACAAAATTTTAAAATCGTTACCCCCAGCAAATATTTGGTTGTCATCACTCAACAGATGAATACCATCATTAAATACAAGTGCCTGAACAAGCTCTCCATTCATACAATTAGCAACATAATTTCAGAATGAAATTCAGTGTTTTTGGTTTATCGTAGCTTGAGAATATCAGAGAACAGTCAAATAATAATAGATAATGATGATGGTATGTGATCAGTTTATACAAACTTTGGGCGCTGGACAGTGGCTTTTGCGTAAGGCCTGTTCACTGTAAGTTTGGCGGTGAGTGATTTTTCTGAAAAGTTTCTTTATCGGACTTCGTAGATTGAATAATTCCAAAGATTTGGCTGGTGCTGGACCATTTGTAACAAGGAACCTATAGCCTTGCCAATATGCCGTTTAATTGGAACAATAGCTAGCAACATAAATGAAACGCAGGATTAAATATTATCACTGTATTCACAATATATTATAATAAATTAAATTACATAGACACTTACATTAATTCTGTTGCTGTGTGCAACTATGAATACGTCTAGTGAGATTGCGTCTCAATAAAATAGAATAATGGCGGTGTGCTAAATAATTATCTGCAGCGATGGCAGATATGCGTCCGATCTGGACAGCTTCATGAACAAAAAAGGTGCCGTCTTCTCGGCAAGACAACTGAATTGCGTAATTATCCCAAAGTTTCAGCGATTGCACGCCACAATCGATACAACTTTTTATACTAATTAGTATCTTAAGTAATTCTTTATTTATATTCTGAACTTACTTCTACATTTTTGCAATATATTCACGCCAATCCTGCAAGTGTGCCTTCAAAAGTTGCAAATACATTTTTATTTCTCTTTACCGGTTTTGACAAATTAGTCTTTCTCAGAAGTCTACGAAATTAGGGACATTATAGATTTTTAGACCATAGCTAAATACTTGTGTATAAAAAGTATATTACAGATACTTATTTAGTATTGGTTTAGCAGATGTCAATACGTTTTTCATAGAAGCATAATGCCATGGTATGTCCAAGGAAGAAGATATTATATTTGATTAATGTGAACACAGATTAACAGACTGATAGTTTACGTCTACGTACACGTCAAGCTGTTGTGCCAGCAGTAAGGAACATATATAAAAGCACAAAAAAGGTATAACTTAGAAACGACAGAACGTGCATCTGGTATGTGCTTAATAGTGTGGAACCTAGGCAGAGAGAATCTGTAGAAGGTTTTGTTGATCGCATTTTAAAATGAACATTAATACTTTTGAGTTAACAAATGACGACAACACCAAAGAAGCTATTCTGTAGCAGGCAGAGCAGAGGGCGCTATACGCATTCCTTCGGGGTTCGCCAGCAGAAATTTTGCGAAAAGTACGAATGGAATTCCCAGAATCCTTAAGTGAAGCTGTAGCGACTCAGTAGCATTAGCAGAGAGAGGTGCAATAAGGAGGAAATAGAAGGTGGTTTTTTAACATAGAAACTGTATACTATTAACGTGGTAGCCGGTCACATTCGGCGGAAATGCAGCAAATCTCAGTATTGGAGGCCAAAGAAAGTGTGAGAATAAGAAAGGGAAGGTCCTTGTGGACTCTCACAGGCCCAGGCACAGGTTAGAGCTTGCGCCGCGGTGTTCAACGAAAAAGGGAATTGTGCGGCCATTGTGCTGCGTTCCCAGTAAATGTGGTAACAGGATACCCGTGTGCTAAAGCAGTGACAGATTATCATTAGACTGGCTATGTAATTGGAAGATTGTGTTAATTTTTACTGATCACGGGGTCACAGGTATCCGTAGCAAGTCAGGGTATGTTTGCTATAAGGAATTTGAGCACACATTATAGAGTAAGTGACGAAGATGGCGGTAGTATTTCTTCGCTTGGTTGGGCACGCATGGATTTCCAGGTGGGAAGGTTAGGCAGAAGCTATGATGTCATACTTGAATTATATTTTCATGGGTATACATAATGCCAAAGCTGATCTGGATCAGCGCCTAGTAGCGCTGGATAGTTACTTTTACGTTTTACTGTCAGAAAAACAGAAGATCCGAATGGGAAACCAAGGCGGAATCATTTTGCAATGGAGGGATCATCATATCAATTTTTCAGTTGTCCTGTGGATACTCATTGTGTGTCTTTAATCCTGTGGTTTCCATTGTTTTTTGCATTCTCATGCCGTTGATCATTGCTGATTCTTCCTCTTCCTCTAGTCTCCCAAGGACCAGAGGGTGCCTCAAATCTCTTTTTTGGCAAGGACGCTGACAGATCAAGGGTGACTCCTAATGCCAGAAGTCTTCGGTCGTCATTGCTGGCAATTTTTATAAAAAATTCACGCAGTGGCTGGGTTTGAAACAGGGACCCAGGACAATCTGATCAATTGTCTAGATGTGTAGGCCCGCGGCTAGTTTAGTCAGCAAAGGAACAGCTTGCGTATGACGGGTGTCGCAGTTCTGTTCTGCTGACACACACACACACACACACACACACACACAGTTGTAGCTTTACAACAAGTTGTTTACTGGTCAGCGGATTGAGCAACGTTATGGAATTTCTATAGACTAAACTTGCTTTCACAAAGATTACTCTTAACATCGTAATCATCGAGGAATGCATCACAGCTCGCCTTACACTATCAGCGCCAACACGTGGCACATAAAATTGCACGTCTTCAAATTTCTCCTACACACTTTGCTGGAAAGACCCTCAAAGGCAAAAGATTGTCGAGATTTTTTAGTAAACAAAGCATGGTCATAATTGCCCTCCAACAGAGTGTACGTCGTTATGAAATTTCTCGACACAGTGAAACTTTGTACCGTACCTGGGATCGAATCTGAACCTTTGCTCTTCATAAGGGCATCACCTTATGGATGGAAAGATGTCTAGCAGAAGCAAGTTCCGATCTGGTAGTAAGTTTTAATTTGTGAGGACGTTACTTCTTAAATTTGCGACAGCTTTTCGACACGACATACCTTCTACTTTTAGATTTCTCCACTACATCTGGAATCGAGGTTGTGATTCTTACATAATTAGTGAAGGATAATGGTTCAACCATAAGGTGAAGTCAAATGAAGATGAAACAGACAGAAAAAAGTAAGTAAACTGTCAATTATTTCAAAAGTAATCACCATAACTCCTTTTACATTTACCCCATTGTGAAACGAATGCTTTCGCGGGAAAATCGTTGCGGCTGTCTCCGGTACCATGATTGTACACAGGGGTGCACCTCTTCATCCGAAGCAGATCGACGGTCGCGGATGCCTTTTCTCAGGGCTCCAAAAATATGGGAATCTCAGGGGGAGACAACGGGACTGCATAGAGGCCGCGTAGGAGGTTCCCATCGAAAGTTCTGCAGCACTCTCGAAGTAACCTTGGCAACACCTGGCCCTGCTCTTATATGTTCTCCATACAGTCCCGGTCTCTCCCCATTTCGTGCCCGTGGATTGGCTTCGGACGAAGAGGTAGGATCTACACGCCTTGGCACAGTCATGCTTCCGTAGGCAACCACAAACATTTTTCCATGAAGGTGCTGACCATGTTGTCTCTCAGTGTGATAAATTCATTTACAGCTAGGGCGATAGTTTTTGAAATAATAAACGTTTATGTGTTCGTAAGGTGTGATGTTTATGTCTAACAAAGAATAATTTTTATCAAGTGGTTTTCTGGCTGACTATCTGATTACGTGTATCTGTGCATTTACCTGACCCTGTTTTAAACAATCTGTCTACGAGCAAGAAAGCAATACCAGTAACAAGATTTTAAACATGGCTGAAACAGCAACTGTTGAAATTCTTCACGGTAAATGATGACAGCCAAAACAGTTGCAGGATAAAGTTTTATTAAAATTCTTGACCACGGTTTCGGTATAT
Organism: Schistocerca piceifrons; assembly: GCF_021461385.2. Classification (NCBI taxonomy): domain Eukaryota; kingdom Metazoa; phylum Arthropoda; class Insecta; order Orthoptera; family Acrididae; genus Schistocerca; species Schistocerca piceifrons. The sequence goes on from NC_060138.1 coordinate 301,726,648, forward strand.
CTAAATATACCTTCATCAGAAGTAAAATATCTAAAATTACATCCTGCAATGGAGATTAATAAAACAAATCTGCCAAAGGCCTTTGGCACAATTGTTTTATTAATCTCCATTGCAGGATGTAATTTTAGGTATTTTACTTCTGGTGAGGGTATATTTAGGTATACTGAACCCGTGGTCAAGAATTTTAACAAGTCTTTATCCTGCAACTGTTTTAGCTGTTATCATTTACCCTGAACAATATCAGTGAACCAGACTAACTAAAACCTGTGCACGATAATGACAAATTAGAGGTAAGAACATTCAGATGTACCCGACCTTACTATGGCCCTGTAAATCTGAATAAGTACAAAAATGGTCCCTGGGCGAAAATCCATAAACTGTGTGAAATAAATTTCTTACCTCGTATTGGTGTCGCCTTGGATAACTCGTTATGATGCTCTCAGTACTACTGAACTAACTACAAGATATATGAGTGAGGCACATTTAGAATTTGTTTAAATAAAAACGACTTGGAATTGGGAGGTGGAACATGAGTGAGGATAATGACTGTAACATCTTAATTTAAAATCTTACTATATTGTGAAACTGACTTGCCATTGTTAAGCCATATCATAAAAATTACATAGTACATTTACGCAAACAAATGATCTATTTTTTTTAAAAAAAAACAATAGAAGAGCTTGAGGTTACGTGCAAAGCTGGTCTCACTCAAGTTCGTTCTACAGCAAAAGGGCATAAATACATGAATACTGATTACCTTATTGTAAACTGATGTAACAATACATAGAAAGATTGTTCATCAAAATTTCATAATAATATTTCTAGCATTTTCTTAATTAATTATACTTCAAATCTTGTTTCTTCCATAAATCAATAATACACAACACTGAAATTATTACTCTGAATATTTTACACTAAGTAACTGCCCACTCCGGAGTATCTCAACAGACACTGCCAGTCTCTGGCGTGCTTCTCCTGTTACTACTGCGTAGTGCTGTCTCACGTAGTATAAGCTCTTTGTTACACATACTCTGACTCAGCGACAGCTGCCTCGCAGCGTTCTCTCACACGTAAATCTTTGTAATCGATACATCGCTTATTCACTTGGATAATACGTTAAAATTTACAATCTTCATTATACGTACCTATTTCAACACAGTTTGCTTACTTCTTTCCATCTGCTCAAATGGTTCAAATGGCTCTAAGCACTATGAGACTTAACATCGAGGTCATCAGTCCCCTAGGCTTAGCATTACTTACACCTATCTAACCTAAGGACATCACACACATCCACGCCCGAGACAGGATCTGAACCTGCGACCGCATTAACAGCGCCGTTCCGGAATCAAGCGCTTAGAACCGCTCGGCCACAGCGGTCGGCTTTCCATCTGCCTCGTTTTCATTTGATAGTCGGATGGATAGGTAATTAGTGACAAGTCACGTCAAAAAACAAATCAAAGAAAATAAATGAAGATTGGACTTTAAAGTTCCGTTGATAACGAAGCATTAGAAACGGTGTTCGAGTGCGAATTGGCAAAGAACATGAAAGGAAATAGTCTGTGGCCGTTTTAAAGGAATCATTTCTGCATTTGCCCTCTCGAGGCTCGTTTTTTGACATGTGAGTTATCAATAATCGAATATGATTGAGCCAAAGTTTAATAATCTACTAAATACGCTTTAATAACTTGTAAAGACCGTGCACATCAATCAACACAGGGGCTGGTTAAATTTTGTATGAATGGTATATCTGTGCGAGAGTGAAGCGAGCAAGCCACACAAAATTGCCAGTACGACTAAAGTATGCGCCTTTATGCGGGAGAAAAGGAAAGTTGCTGCGTCAAAGTAGCAGGCTTGTTTGGGAGAACACGGCCAGCTGAAAGGAAACGCGTCGGCAACGGGCGCTCAGGATGAAGCTATCTGCGACGCCGGGGCGCGCATCTCATCTGCAGCGGTGGGCGGCGTAACGAAGCCTGGCCACACGTACACACACACACGCACACGCCCCCACATAAAGCTCGCACGCCCCCACGACGCATCCTCCTTTACAGCAACGCCGCCACCGCCGTCGGCGGGCTCTCGTAAACCGGCTGATGGACAGGGAAAAGCCTTCACCCAGAAGTAGCCACCCCTCCCGCCGCGCCTGCTGGGTCTTCCCACCGCTGCTACAAGCGGCCGCGCCTCCAACGCACGCTGACGCTGGCGCCGCGTGTCCGGCCAAACTCTCATCCTGTTGCTCTCAAGCGCCTCTGATGACAAAGTTGCTGTTTGTTCTTAGTGCTTTCACGTGTTACGAATACGTACATTTAGGAGGCGGTGCTGCCGTATTTCAGAGAACGTACTGTAGCGAGTACCTATATTTAGAAGTCAGCGCTCTCATATTTCCGAGAAAGCACTGTTACGAGTACGAAGTTTAGAAGGCTCTTCTGCCACATTTCTGGAAAGGCACTGGACTCTAGTTAAATCACTAATCTTCTTCTTCCAGCAGCGGTTATTCCGTTACAGTACTACATCCAGGAACACTTTGTCCCAACAACATGTAGTATTTTTGTCTTAAGAGAGGTAAAGTTAATTTTGCAAAGCATGTTACAACGAATAGGAATATCTTACTACTGTCACAGTGATATAGCCATGCATATGATAAAAATGTATGTATGTGTGTGTGTGTGTGTGTTTTCCAGTTTCCTCCTGAATCACTGAACTTATTTTCACCAATATTAGTACACATAATCCTTACTGTCATACAACAATCGCTGTGGGAGTAAGAACCATCCAACTACCAAGGGCGTGGGAGTGAAGAAGGTAGCCCGTAACACATGAATTCCTAGACTTTATTTACCCAGTATTTGAGAATGAGAGCACTTAGTGACTAGCAACAAACTTTACACATAATTCCAGATATTTAAGAATCTTTTTCTCGGTGGCAACCCCCACAAAATCATCAAAGGAAAATTTTTTATTTCTCACTACGTTTCACCTGATCATTCAGTAAAAGTAGCGCATAAGACATGACATTATAATTTTTACTTCTTTACTATTAACTGTATTCACGACACGTTTTACATACACTATGCACTTAATATGAGAGCAAAATTACATATTTGTACGACACAAGATATGACTTCATCAACAACGAGAAGAGTGAAAAGCTGCTGCATCATGCATGCTGTTTAAACGTATTACTGCTTTGCTTCTAACTCTAATCGCAATAAATATTGCAGACAATACGCCACTGAATGTACCTACAATATTATATGACTGTACGACACATACTTCAGGAAATATGACGATGCCAACAATGAAATGCGTGAAAAACTGCCGTATGGTTCATGAAGTTTAAATTTATTTCTGCCTTGTTACTGACTCAATTCTCAACGCACTTTGCAGACAGTATCCACATATACTGCTGAACATACATATATCGTACGACACATAGTGCAGGAAACGTGACATCACAAACATTAAGCACAAGGCCAGACTGCGGGGTACGGGTGGACACACAGCTATTTATAAATACCTGGACAACGCAGGGTTTCTCCGCGAGTTACAAATAAAACAACGTAGTGGTAACGGAATAAAGTTGCTGGAAATAGGAATAGGAGACTGTTTAAAATACGACCCGAAATTTCTCTGTTGTTTGTTTGAATTTCAGTAGCTGACTATGAACCTGTGAATCATCCCATGACCGATGGAAGCTGAGGGTGTGTACGTTGTAGCAGACCGACACAAGCGAGACGAACGTAACTATCGCCAAGGCTGAAGCGAGTAGCACAGCAGAATCAACGTATTTTAGATATTTTGAAAGCGGTATTTTTGAACACTGTTCAGTTTAAAGAAAGACTTTTCCTCAAAAGTCTAATGAAATACGAACATTTATTCGTGATTTATCAGCGAGCATCAGCATAGACAACACAAGAAAGATCTGTGAAACTATTGTACGTAATCGTTAGACAGTTTTGGTATTGGAAGCTGAATCACCCTTTTTATACCTTCTACCCCAGAACGATGTAGGAAAACATTGTATGTGAACAGAAAGGGACTACTGATTAGAGATAACAAGAAAGAAAAAAAACAATACTCCGTTTGTTATTTCCCGGAAAAAAGAAAGTGGACTGAAAGTTTTATGTGTATAGCTATTTTAATTGTGGAAGGAGTAGGCACTATTGAAGTACACGCTAATCGAATTGCAACTGAAGCCCTATAAAGTAAGTAAGCTGGTGTTAAGAACAGAAAAAAGCGAGATCATTATTTTGTAGCAGATGCTAATTAGTTCACTCCAACTGCACATTTTCATCGGAAATACGCTAAATAGTAGGATATTCCAGTTCCACCCAATTAGCCGCGCTTCTGCAGTTACTACGAGATAGTGAAATATACGTCGTTCTTTAACTACCAGTTTTCAGTACTACAGAACGACAATCAGGATAAATTATTTCCTGAAATACTACGGTATGGTTTCTGAAGCGCAGCTGCAAGTACACTCCTGGAAATGGAAAACAGAACACATTGACACCGGTGTGTCAGACTCACCATACTTGCTCCAGACACTGCGAGACGGCTGTACAAGCAATGATCACACGCACGGCACAGCGGACACACCAGGAACCGCGGTGTTGGCCGTCGAATGGCGCTAGCTGCGCAGCATTTGTGCGCCGCCGCCGTCAGTGTCAGCCAGTTTGCCGTGGCATACGGAGCTCCATCGCAGTCTTTAACACTGGTAGCATGCCGCGACAGCGTGGACGTGAACCGTAAGTGCAGTTGACGGACTTTGAGCGAGGGCGTATAGTGGGCATGCGGGAGGCCGGGTGGACGTACCGCCGAATTGCTCAACACGTGGGGCGTGAGGTCTCCACAGTACATCGATGTTGTCGCCAGTGGTCGGCGGAAGGTGCACGTGCCCGTCGACCTGGGACCGGACCGCAGCGACGCACGGATGCACGCCAAGACCGTAGGATCCTACGCAGTGCCGTAGGGGACCGCACCGCCACTTCCCAGCAAATTAGGGACACTGTTGCTCCTGGGGTATCGGCGAGGACCATTCGCAACCGTCTCCATGAAGCTGGGCTACGGTCCGGCACACCGTTAGGCCGTCTTCCGCTCACGCCCCAACATCGTGCAGCCCGCCTCCAGTGGTGTCGCGACAGGCGTGAATGGAGGGACGAATGGAGACGTGTCGTCTTCAGCGATGAGAGTCGCTTCTGCCTTGGTGCCAATGATGGTCGTATGCGTGTTTGGCGCCGTGCAGGTGAGCGCCACAATCAGGACTGCATACGACCGAGGCACACAGGGCCAACACCCGGCATCATGGTGTGGGGAGCGATCTCCTACACTGGCCGTACACCACTGGTGATCGTCGAGGGGACACTGAATAGTGCACGGTACATCCAAACCGTCATCGAACCCATCGTTCTACCATTCCTAGACCGGCAAGGGAACTTGCTGTTCCAACAGGACAATGCACGTCCGCATGTATCCCGTGCCACCCAACGTGCTCTAGAAGGTGTAAGTCAACTACCTGGCCAGCAAGATCTCCGGATCTGTCCCCCATTGAGCATGTTTGGGACTGGATGAAGCGTCGTCTCACGCGGTCTCCACGTTCCACAGGACTACATCCAGCATCTCTACGATCGTCTCCATGGGAGAATAGCAGCCTGCATTGCTGCGAAAGGTGGATATACACTGTACTAGTGCCGACATTGTGCATGCTCTGTTGCCTGTGTCTATGTGCCTGTGGTTCTGTCAGTGTGATCATGTGATGTATCTGACCCCAGGAATGTGTCAATAAAGTTTCCCCTTCCTGGGACAATGAACTCACGGTGTTCTTATTTCAATTTCCAGGAGTGTATAAGCGTCAAATCCAATTTTAAGTTGAATAATGATTTCTTTGTTTATCGAGGAAAGAGGTCGAAAACTATTTGTCAAATTCGGTTAACCGTGTTTACTTAGGTGTGATTCCATAGGTGTCAGGCAGGCACAGTTGGTTCAAATAGCTCTAAGCACTATGGGACTGAACATCTAAGTTCATCAGTCCCCTAGACTTAGAACTACCTAAACCTAACTAATCTAAGGACATCACACACAACCATGCCCGAGGCAGGATTCGAAGCTGCGCACAGTTGGTCATAAAAAGCTTTAAGTCAATATCACGATAAGAGGAGCCATCCTAGTTTTCTAATTTGAATACAAAAGATTCAGAGTCCAAAAGTCTCTACCAATGTCACGTCACGTCACTAAGTGTCGCAATGATCGATCAGCTCCTTTCCAAAATTCACAAGGTCTTTTGGTCGTCTTGACATGTTCCTGAATTAAAGCTGTGAAAATCGATTCCCTAATACTTAATTCACAAGAGGTAAGGAGGCCACTGCAGATACTAAGGAGGAAATTGTAATAAATGGCTTTTGGACGGGTCCCGTTACCTTATTTGAATAGATAAGCAGTTTCGGATCAGGAAGAGGGAAATCAAAGGATTATCATAATTAGTGGTTCATGAACATGAATCTGTTACAAGCGTTTGATAAACATGTAAGACAATTTCGTTAAAGCAATGTCAGAGAGGATGCATGGTTTTAAGCTGAGTGGTATTTAATAATGGGTAAAAATTGCCAACATTGCGCTAGTGATGCAGTTGACAGGACTGTTGACAGATATTTAATAAACAAATATTTACTAAGAATAACTATCAAAATACGCCATCAAATGTGAGATTAAAACGTTTGATTATTACAAATAATGATTAATTGTAGTAAAATCGCGTAAATAAAGCTAATCAAATGGTGAACTCCCGGTCAAAACAAAGGGCTTATCTTCAATAAATACAAATAAACTGACGTATTAAAAGAACTGTTACTAGTGTTTAAAATATTGGAACGACTGCTGTAGTTCGTACTTTTAATACCATTATTATTATTTTTACAGTTCTATCACAAATCGCTACTGTGTAGCATGTCATAGTGAAACTAAGATACTTTGTTTGTACAACGACAATAACCAACGCTCTGGCTGTAGGAATTTTATGAAATTACGACCAGTCTTACGCCAGTTTTGGCACATTCTCAGATGATAAAACTGTGTGTACATCATTTAACGCTTTTCTTGAAGCGTCTCCTCGTCCGTCACTATCATTGATAAAATTAACACCCGCTTCAAGAAAAGCGTTAAATATTTCTGTAGACACAGTTATATCATCTGAGGATGCTTGAAACCGTTTGTGGTTTTAATAAACTTTCTGCAGCCAGCGCGGTGTTTGCAGCACTTATATAAAAATGTGGACATTTGGTGGCAGTTAATATGTGTAAGATACCGGGTGATCAAACAGTCAGAACAAATTTGAAAACTTAATAAACTACGGGATAATGTAGATAGAAAGGTAAAAATTGCCACACATGCTTGGAATGAAATGGGGTCTTATTAGTACCACAAAAAAACAAAGTTCACAAAATGTCCGACAGATGGCGCTGGACAGCAAAACGTCAGTGACTGCTCATGACAATCGTGTATAAAAGGAGCTGTAATGAGAGACAGAATCAGATGCGCCAGCAGTCGCAGCATTTTGACGTTACCTGAAAAGGTGCTTTTAGTGAAGCTGTATTATCAGAATGAGGAATGTGCTAGTTCAGCGTTACGATCCTATCGCCATAGGAAGGGGATTCGAACGGGTAAAGGTCCGTTGAAGAATGCATCTGCGGCGATAATGATTTCGAATTTCGAAGCCACGGGTTGTTTGGACGATAGGCCCCGTAGTGGCCGACCGAGCACAAGGCGTAATGCTGCTGAGACAGTTCAGGAAGAAATGGAGACTGTAGCGGGTTCGTCTATGCACGGGGAGGTCAGCGCTCGTCCAGTAGCACGTCGCACCGGCATTCCATACACTACTGTTTGGTTGGCACTGAGGCGTACCCTCCGATGCTATCCGTACAAAATCCATCGCCATCATGAACTGTTACCTGGCGATTTAGTGAAGCGGAGCGCATTTGCGGTGTGGGCGTTTCAAAAGTTGGCGGATGATGACAATTGGTTGAGTAACGTGTTGTGGACCGACGAAGCTCGTTTCACGCTCCGAGGGTCTGTCAACGCCCACAACTGCAGAATTTGGGCTACCGAAGATCCTAGAACGGTCGTGGAAACTCCATTGCACGACGAGAAAGTCACGGTATGGGTTGGATTTACCACATCTACCGTTATCGGGCCTTTTTTCTTCTAGGAAATGTGTGATTCTGGTTTTGTAACTGCTACCGTGACGGGTGAAAGGTACGCCGATATGTTACAGAATCGCATCATCCCCAGCCTGGCTGATAAACACCTGCTCCACCCCATATTGCTAAGATCTCTTGCGCGCTTCGTTTGGTGATGATCGTGTGCTCAGCCGCCACTTTCATCATGCTTGGCCTCCCTGGTCCCCAGACCTCAATCCGTGCGATTATTGGCTTTGGGGTTACCTGAAGTCGCAAGTGTATGGTGATCGACCGATATCTCTAGGGATGCTGAAAGACAACATCCGACGCCAATACCTCACCATAACTCCGGACATGCTTTACAGTGCTGTTCACCACATTATTCCTCGACTACAGCTATTGTTGAGGAATGATGGTGCACATATTGAGCATTTCATCTTTGCTTTGTCTTACTTTGTTATGCTAATTATTGCTATTCTGATCAGATGAAGCGCCATCTGTTGGGCATTTTTTGAACTTTTGTATTTTTTTTGATTCTAATAAAAACCCATGTCATTCCAAGCATGTGTGTCAATTTGTACCTCTCTATCCACATTATTCCGTGATTTATTCAGTTTTCAAATTTATACTCACTTTTTGATCACCCAGTACATTGACCTAATACGTAAGGTGTCTTGAAGTTATTGTTTATGTCGAAAACGTGTCTAGAAATATTTCACTACGAGAAAAATTCCACACAGACGCCCAGTTGCTCCCTTTGCCATCTATATGGGCAATTTATGATGAGCAACTTGCATCTTCTGAGGTTTATTTCTACGTACATAAAAAAAAATTCTACAGAAATAGCAGCCCTTTATTTTGGGAGACATGTCTTCAGACTGGTTTGATACAGCTCGCCGTGGATTTCTCTCTTGTGCCAAACACTTCGTCTCAAAGTAATAGTTTTACTCAGCGTCCTCAGTCATTTGTTGCTTACATTTTTCTGCGGCATATACTCTCTATATATCCCTCCAAGAAGTGTACCCGTGGTCTAGGGGGAGAGTTGGCCTTTGGCTGTGCTGCGGTGAGGACGCGCTGTTTGTGTTCCTGCCGCGGAGCGAGCGCTTGTGTTGTTTACATCGTACTCGGCCGTTTCGCCCGTGCCGTACTCAGCATATAGATCACCATGGCGCACCAATACAGAAAATCGACGCTCAAATTTACGTTCCGCAACGAATTTGCACGGCCCAAAGCACTCGAAGTCGAACGATTTCTACGAGAAGAAGTTAAAATCCCGGCGACCGACATTCTCGGCATTCACTTGTCCATTGTGAGTAGTATCGTATATGTCAAGATCATCAACGACGCAACATGTCAACGGATCCTTCGGGACACGAAACAGGGCCTCCGTTTCTGCCATGCTGATGGCAATGTGGGGTCTGTACACGTCGATTATTCCGGCATGGGACTTCGCACGATCAGAATTTTCGAACTTCCTTTCGAATTACCGGCGGAGGACGTCGTGACAGCGCTGCGCCCCTACGGCACGGTCCATGATCATATTGCGGAAAAATGGACGCAATTCCAGACATATCCCGTGCTGAATGGAGTCCGCCAGGTCCGAATAGAACTTAAAAGACATGTACCTTCATATCTGACTATCGGTGGCTGCCGTGCCATCGTCATCTACGATGGGCAACCAAAGACCTGCTCTGGTTGTGGGAAGGAGGGACACCTTAGATCAGAATGTCTCCAACGTCGAATCACGCAACTGCCACCGGCTGACGCAGACCCGCCATCGCAGCCGACGCTGCTTCCCGTGACTTACGCAGCAGCCCTCACGACAGCTACCACTTCACCACGACAGCTGACATCCACCGTTGGGTCGCGGCTCCATCCTCCAATACAGGGCGATGACGACACACCCGTTCCACAAGCTACGGATTCAATTCCGATGCCGCCGCCCCCGTCGACGGATACCAACATACATGACGATAGCATGGCCGTAGACTCGCTTATTGTGCCTACAGCTGCCTTTGTGCCGGAACGTCGGGAATCTTTGCCGTCGTCTGACACAGAAGGACACACCAGGAAGCAACGTTCCCCGAAGCGACGGAAGCGGAGGCGTAGAGCAACTTCCGAACGGGATGCGACGCAGCCTCCAGAGGACGAAGACTCCACCTTCAATAACGACGCTGCCACAGAGGCAGCCGCCATTTGCTGCAGTGTGGCACCACCGAACGGAACTGAGGACAAACCACATATATCTACAGTGGCAAAATCGGATGCCGAGATGCAGGACAGATGCTGCCCACCACCTTCTGTAGTGCAAGCACCCATGCCGTGTCCTGAGGATGCTAGGGAAGCCGATCTTGCTTTGAGTTCCCCGACGTGGGTGGATGACAACGACGACGACGGAACCATGCAAGTGACGCCAACAGGGCCCACGCCATTGGCGCCGGCTCTCTAGCAAGGACGGCAGGTGAGGTTTGTTGGGGATGCGGAGGTGTCAATAGAGTCAGAAGCGCCATAGGCAATTCCAGTCTTAATGGATAACTTAACACCTGCGGTTCGGCAACAAGCTTATCGTATCGCCACGCTTAACCTCAACACGATACGAACGACAGTGAAGATCCAGTTGCTGCGTGATATGCTTCGTTCTTCGGATGTTGACATTGCCCTGTTGCAAGAAGTGTATATAGCGGCCCTCCCCGTTTTCTACGGTTATGTGACACATATGTCACCGGCGGACCGGAATGGCTGCGGTACGGCAATACTAGTGCGCGACGGAATTGCCATCGAAGAAGTGACTTACCTTCCGTCAGGAAGGGGGCTGGCGATCACAGCACTGGGCACACGCATCATTAACATTTACGCTCCATCAGGAACTGACCAACGCCGCGAACGATCGCTGTTCTACTCGGAGGATATCGCCCCCCTCTTTATCAGCCGCTACGATCAATATATCTTCGGCGGCGACTTTAACTGTGTGCTCCACCCCAAAGACCAAGTCCCACACTTCTCGACTTGTCAAGAACTTCGGCTCTTGGTTCGAGATCTGCTTCTCACCGACACGTGGGAGACAGTGCACGGTGCCCGTCCCGGGCCGACATACCTTACTAGTCACTCTGCCAGTAGCCTAGACCGCATTCATGTTTCACGAGCTCTAGCGCCGGGAGTATTGGACGCCGAACGTTGGCCGCTTGCCTTCTCCGATCATAGCGCTTTCATATGCACACTCACTCTACAACAGCAGCGGATATGGCGCAGCCGAGGACCCTGGAAGCTGAATGTGGTACATCTTCAAGACCCGGAATGCCGTCGGTTTATCGCCGACACATGGCTGGATTGCGAACGTCGTCTTCCCCGATATCCTTCGACTCTAGCATGGTGGGTGGACTGTGCAAAACCAGCGTTTCGACGTGTGATAACTCAATTCGGTAAAGATATCGCAGCTTGGCATCGTCACACATTGGACTTTTATTACACGATGTTTCGCGAACTCGACAGCCAACCACCATCTCCAAACCGACAAATGGAATGCCGCCGAATTAAAGGCCAAATATTGTCTCTTACGAGGAAACGTTTGGAGGGGGTCGTCGTGCGATCGCGACGTCAAGACCGAGCGGAAGGAGAAAACCCGTCTATGCATCACATCGTGCTCGACAGCCGCCGACGCCGACAGCAGCTGATCACGGACCTCGTATTGCCAGGTGGTAGGGTCGTACTGACTAAGGCCACGGTTACAGAAGCCTTTGCAGATCACTATCGCCGGTTTTACGGCGAGGTGAATACAGAGGAAGAGGAAGCGGACGATCACGACATACTGCAGCACGTGTCGCACACCCTCGACAATGCAGCAGCGGCGACGCTGTTAGGTGGAATTACACGGGACGACATCGAGGAAGCGCTTAACAAGGGAGCACTCAACAAATCTCCCGGGCCAGACGGACTGCCGCTCGAGTTTTATCGGACTTTCCGCAATCTAATGATGCCCCGATGGATCAGCATGTACCAAGAACTGATGACCTCCGGTTCCCACGTGCCACCTGCATTCGTGGAAGGTCTCCTTATACCGATACACAAGCCTTCCAGAGGTCGGACGGTCGAGGATTACAGGCCCATTACAATGCTCAACTCGGACTATGAAATCTTCGCCCGACTACTCGCCAGCCGCATAAAGAAGGTTCTGCCCCTACTCCTCTCAATGGAGCAAACGACACAGGGCGGAGTGACCAACATGCAAACGGCAACCAGCGAATGCAGGGATTTAATAGCCATCGCCACATGCTGTGGCCTTCGAGCTGCTCTGCTCTCCATTGATTTCGACCACGCCTTCGACAGAGTTCACTTCAAGTTCCTTCTGTCCGTTATGGCCCGCATGGGCTTCCCGCCTGACTTTCTCGACATCTTTCAGCGCCTTTTCCGTGGAGCTGCATCCCGTGTACTGGTGAATGGACGGATTGCGGGTCCCTTTCCGATCCGACGGTCAGTTCGCCAAGGATGCCCACTCTCCATCATCCTTTACGCGATCGCACTCGAACCACTACTCGGAGGGTTGAAACATAGGCTCTCGGGAATGTCATTGAGGGATCACACCTTTCACTGCAGGATATATGCTGATGGCCTTCTATTACTTGTCCGATCTGGTGACGAGGTACGCTCGGTGATACAATGGATCAATCGCTATGGATTGGCAGCGGGCAGCCTCAAATGTGCCAAGTCGGCAGCGATGCCGATTGGGAGAGGTCTACAGGAGGAAGCTTTAGCCCCACTCACACTAGTTAACAAGATCCGGTTCTTGAGCATAACATTTACACAGGATGTGCGCCGCACGGCTCCCATGAACTATGCACGATTACTACAGGCCATACGCACAGAAGTTCGCGGGAACTTACTTCGACGGATGGACCTCCTACAGCGTGTGGAATACCTCAACCTTCACGTGGCGACTAAGATGATCCACATGGCCCAGGTCCTACCGATATCGACAGCGATGGCACACAGATTGCAAGCAGCGTTTGGATATTACCTTACCGCCGGACACCTATTCAAAGTCCGCTACGAAACACTCACCCTCCCTCCGCGTGATGGCGGACTGGGACTTATAAATGTACGAGCAAGAGCTACAGCGTTATACTTGTGCACAATGATGAAATTGTGGACCCACAAAGATGCTTCCCTTACGGGACGTCTCTTAGAGGAATTGCTGCCGGCGTCTCTTCTGCCACCTGTCACGGTTGCGCACATTACACCTTCACTCTCGCACCTCTCGGCATATATTCTTGAGTATAGTTACGTGCACACAGACCTTCCCAACACTCGCACTCCCAAGGCGAGAGACGTTTACAGACTGCTGCTAAGGTCCATACCTCGCAATGTGGTTGAGAGGAAGAGCCCTACGACCCTATGGCCGGCAGTGTGGAGAGCGGTCCAGAAGCCGTTCCTCCCCACGCGAGTACGAGCCGCGTGGTACCAGGTGGTGAACGGGAAGGTTGTAACACGACAAAGGCTGCACGCTATTGGGATGACGGATTCCCCCCTTTTCCCACGTTGCCACCGCGTGGATACTGACGAACACCGCTTAACATGTGGATCGGCGTTAGAGGTATGGCTGCTAGTGCAGAAGATCCTCGCCTGCTACCTACGTATCGCGCCTCGCACAATTGAGCCACGGCTCCTCCTTTGTGCAGAGGATACTTATTTCCCGCCTGCGAAGGCTCACGCTCTCACATGGTTTAAAGGCATGTCCATATACTACCTCTTTCGAGATAATGAGAAGATGGTGCTTGATTACTGGCAATTTCTCCAGGATAGTCATAGCACACTTGAGTGTACACCCCGATACCGACAACTATTTGCGAACTATTTGCGCAGTGTCTTCGACAACCCCCGTCACAGTTGGGGAGTACCGGGCAGAGGATGACCGCCGTCGTGGAGCTCCACACATCGCGAAATGTTGTACCAATTTGGAACATGGAATCTGTACGCAGAGGGGCCATACACATGGAATGGCGTGCGGGATTTGGTTACATTTTTCTTTCTTTCTTCTCTATCATCACACTATTAGTTTCAAATTCCTTTTCATAGTTTAGAAGGTACTCTTGTTCTGTTGTTGCTACGGCTGTAATTTTCTAATTTTGTTTGTCGTAACTGAAAGACGCCTTTTGTCCATGTATATATATGTATATAAAAAAAGGTTGGCAGCGAAAATAATTTCCAATTTAAAAAAAAAAAAGAAAAGGAATGAGACGTCCTTGGTTCAAGTCTTCCCTTGACTGAAAATTTTACTTTCTTTATTTTCGCAAAGTTATAAAATAAAAAAAAGTGGTCAGCGCGACGCAAAAAAAAAAAAAAAAATTAAAAAAAAGGAGTATGATTCCTGCTTTGGGTGCAGGAGGTCCCGGGTTCATATCCCGGGCAGGCGCTACTTTTCACCTTCGCGACAACCAAGCACTACGTTAAACTTGCGAGTCTCTGAAAGTAAGCCATGCAACAGGACAAACTGCATGTCGGGCCATAGGCAGATGAGACTCTCAGGTGCGTCTTGTGGAAAGCAATCTACGTGGCAAGATTAAGCAAAAAAAAAAGGGGTAGCGTCTTTGATTCATAATCAAAACGTCTTCGGTCCCGGGTTCGATCCCCGCCACTGCCTATATTTTTATAAATAATCAGCATTGGTGGCCGAAGCCTTCCGGCATAAGAAGTCAGCCTCATTCTGCCAACAGCCTTGTCAAAGAGGGCGGAGGAGCGGATATAGGTTCAGGGCACTCTCTTGTCCTAGGGGTGGGAAATTGACCCTAAAGGCGGAAGAATCAGCAATGATCAACGACATGAAGATGCAGAAGGCAATGGAAACCACTGCATTAAAGACACGTAACGTGTATCCACAGGACATGTGGCCTGTAATTGAAGAAGTGTCATGATGATCTCTCCATTGGCAAAAGATTCCGGAATAGCCCCCATTCGGATCTCCGGGAGGGGACTGCCAAGGGCGAGGTTACCATGAGAAAGAGATTGAATAATCAACGAAAGGATAACGTTCTACGAGTCGGGGCGTGGAATGTCAGAAGTTTGAACGTGGTAGGGAAACTAGAAAATCTGAAAAGAGAAATGCAAAGGCTCAATCTAGATATAGTAGGGGTCAGTGAAGTAAAGTGGAAGGAAGTCAAGGATTTCTGGTCAGATGAGTATCGGGTAATATCAACAGCAGCATAAAATGGTATAACAGGTGTAGGATTCGTTATGAATAGGAAGTTAGGGCAGAGGGTGTGTTACTGTGAACAGTTCAGTGACCGGGTTGTTCTAATCAGAATCGACAGCAGACCAACACCGACAACGATAGTTCAGGTATACATGCCGATGTCGAAAGCTGAAGATGAACAGATACAGAAAGTGTATGAGGATATTGAAAGGGTAATGCAGTATGTAAAGGGGGACGAAAATCTAATAGTCATGGGCGACTGGAATGCAGTTGTAGGGGAAGGAGTAGAAGAAAAGGTTGCAGGAGAATATGGGCTTGGGACAAGGAATGAAAGAGGAGAAAGACTAATTGAGTTCTGTAACAAGTTTCGGCTAGTAATAGCGAATACCCTGTTCAAGAATCAGAAGAGGAGGAGGTATACTTGGAAAAGGCCGGGAGATACGGGAAGATTTCAATTAGATTACATCATGGTCAGACAGAGATTCCGAAATCAGATACTGGATTGTAAGGCGTACCCAGGAGCAGATATAGACTCAGATCACAATATAGTAGTGATGAAGAGTAGGCTGAAGTTCAAGACATTAGTCAGGAAGAATCAATACGCAAAGAAGTGGGATACGGAAGTACTAAGGAATGACGAGATACGTTTGAAGTTCTCTAACGCTATAGATACAGCAATAAGGAATAGCGCAGTAGGCAGAACAGTTGAAGACGAATGGACATCTCTAAAAAGGGCAATCACAGAATTTGGGAAGGAAAACATAGGTACAAAGAAGGTAGCTGCGAAGAAACCATGGTTAACAGAAGAAATACTTCAGTTGATTGATGAAAGGAGGAAGGACAAACATGTTCCGGGAAAATCAGGAGTACAGAAATACAAGTCGCTGAGGAATGAAATAAATAGGAAGTGCAGGGAAGCTAAGACGAAATGGCTGCAGGAAAAATGTGAAGACATTGAAGAAGATATGATTGTCGGAAGGACAGACTCAGCATACAGGAAAGTCAAAACAACCTTTGGTGACATTAAAAGCAACGGTGGTAACATTAAGAGTGCAACGGGAATTCCACTGTTAAATGCAGAGGAGAGAGCAGACAGCTGGAAAGAATACATTGAAAGCTTCTTTGAGGGTGAAGATTTGTCTGATGTGATAGAAGAAGAAACAGGAGTCGATGTAGAAGAGGTAGGGGATCCAGTATTAGAATCGGAATTTAAAAGAGCTTTCGAGGACTTACGGTCAAATAAGGCAGAAGGGATAGATAACATTCCATCAGAATTTCTAAAATCATTGGGGGAAGTGGCAACAAAACGACTATTCACGTTGGTGTGTAGAATATATGAGTCTGGCGATATACCATCTGACTTTCGGAAAAGCATCATCCACACAATTCCGAAGACGGCAAGAGCTGACAAGTGCGAGAATTATCGCACAATCAGCTTAACAGCTCATGCATCGAAGCTGCTTACAAGAATAATATACAGAAGAATGGAAAAGAAAATTGAGAATGCCCTAGGTGACGATCAGTTTGGCTTTAGGAAAAGTAAAGGGACGAGATAGGCAATTCTGACGTTACGGCTAATAATGGAAGCAAGGCTAAAGAAAAATCAAGACACTTTCATAGGATTTGTCGACCTGCAAAAAGCGTTCGACAGTATAAAATGGTGCAAGCTGTTCGAGATTCTGAAAAAAGTAGGGGTAAGGTATAGGGAGAGACGGGTCATATACAATATGTACAACAACCAAGAGGGAATAATAAGAGAGGACGATCAGGAACGAAGTGCTCGTATTAAGAAGGGTGTAAGACAAGGCTGTAGCCTCTCGCTTCTACTCTTCAATCTGTACGTCGCGGAAGCAATGCTGGAAATAAAAGAAAGGTTCAGGAGTGGAATTAAAATACAAGGTGAAAGGATATCAATGATACGATTCGCTGATGACATTGCTATCCTGAGTGAAAGTGAAGAAGAATTAAATGATCTGCTGAACGGAATGAACAGTCTAATGAGTACACAGTATGGTTTGAGAGTAAATCGGAGAAAGTCGAAGGTAATGAGAAGTAGTAGAAATGAGAACAGCGAGAAACTTAATTTGAGGAAGAAATTTCTGAGGATGTGCGTCTGGAGTACAGCATTGTATGGTAGTGAAACATGGACTGTGGGAAAGCCGGAACAGAAGAGAATCGAAGCATTAGAGATGTGGTGCTATACACAAATGTTGAAAATTAGGTGGTTCAAGTGGTTCAAATGGCTCTGAGCACTATGCGACTTAACTTCTGAGGTCATCAGTCGCCTAGAACTTAGAACTAATTAAATCTAACTAACCTAAGGACATCACACACATCCATGCCCGAGGCAGGATTGGAACCTGCGACCGTAGCGGTCGCTCGGTTCCAGACTGCAGCGCCTAGAACCGCACGGCCACTCCGACCGACAAAATTAGGTGGACTGATAAGGTAAGGAATGAGGAGGTTCTATGCAGAATCGGAGAGGAAAGGAATACGTAGAAAACACTGGTAAGGAGAAGGGACAGGATGATAGGACATCTGCTAAGACATGAAGGAATGACTTCCATGGTACTAGAGGGAGCTGTAGAGGGCAAAAACTGTAGAGGAAGACAGATTGGAATACGTAAAGCAAATAATTGAGGACGTAGGTTGCAAGTGCTACTCTGAGATGAAGAGGTTGGCACAGGAAAGGAATTCGTGGCGGGCCGCATCAAACAAGTCAGTAGACTGATGACAAAAAAAAAAAAAAAATCTCTCGACTACCTCGGAAGTCAGTGTACCTACACATGTCCCATAATCCTTTCCCTTCTTCTTGTTGGTGTTTACGAAAAATTCCTTCACTCGCCGATTCTTCGAAGAACCGCTTTCTTACTTATCAGTCTAACTAATTTACAACATCCTATAATACAACATCTCGGACGGTTCATTCTCATCTTTTCTTGCTTTTCCACAATGCATGATTCACTTTCATGCAAAATTGTATTTCAAAAGTACATTTTCATAAAGTTTTCCCCCAACAATGGGCTCAATTTCAAACTGGAAGACGTCTTTTAGCGATGAATGGGTTCTTTGCCTATGCTAGTAGGCTTCTGATACTCCTTACTTGATGCTGCAGTATAATAGTACTTCCAAAGTAGCAGAATTCCTTTATTTCGTCTACTTCGTGGCCCATAATTTTGATAAGTTTATCACCAATATCATTTTTGCTACTCCTTACTACTTTCGTCTTTCCTTTCTTCGGACTCTGAATCCATATTCTATGCTGTTTGCACTGTTGACTCAATTCGACAGGTCCTTTAATTCCTTCCCATTTTCACTGAGAAAACCAATCTCATAATTTATACGTTTTCCCCCAGAATTTTAATCGCATTCTAGATCTTTTTTTCATTTCTCTAATTGATTGCTCGATATATAGAGCAGGTGTGGGAGACTACATCCATGTCTTGTACTCTTTCTGATCCAAGTACTTGGTTCTTGGTATTCCATTCATATTGTTCCTTCTTGGCTCTTGTACGTTGTGTATATTATCCTTCTCCGCCTACAACATATTTCTGAGAATTCCAGACACCTTGCTGCTCCGTTTTACGCTGTCGGACGCATTTTCTAAGTCGAGAAAACCTAAAACGTTGTCAGGATAGTTCGTGAACCTGAGGTTCAGCCTCAGAATTGCATCTCTAGTGTGTTTAGTTTTCCTAAGCCCAAGCTGATGGTCACCCAAGAGACTCCCAACTTATTTAAATACTATTCTCGTTAGGAACATAAGAAAAAAATTACCGTTTGTGAAATAGTTCTCGCATTTGTCTTCCGTTGCAAATATGTGGAATTGTGTAGATTATGCTTTTCCGAAAATCTGATGGCTCGTATGTCTCTAATCTCATAGACTCAACATACCAACAGGAATAGCTATTTGGTTTCTAAACACAGAGTGAGTTTAGAAATGCCGAAGAAATTTTATCAACCCCTTCTGCCTACCAAATCTCTGCCACATTTGATCTCCTACATCATTTTATACGATTTCCATTTCTCCTTAAATCAAGGTAGTATACACCTCATCTACCGCGTGGAAGCATTCAAGGTACTTTTTCCACTTTCCCACCCTCCCCTCTGTGTTCAACAATAGATTGCTTCTGCACTCTTTATGTTGTACCCTTTGCTTTCAATTTCCCCAAAGGTTTTTTTTTTTTACTTGTTTATGTGCTGAATCTGTCCTTCGCTTGCTTCATACTTTTCCAGCAGTCATAAGTGACTTCTACTGCTGTCTACCTGAATATCTCTGATCGTTTCTGTGCTTCCTTCTTTCGTCTACCAATTGAAGGATTTCTTATGTTTCCCATGATTGCTAAGCAGTTATCTTTCTTGCACTGATTTTTGTCTGGCCATCTTCCGTGATGCCTTTCTTAGAGATGTCCATTTCTCTTCAGATGAATTGCCTATTGTGGTATTAATTATTGCAGTATCAACTTCGAAAGCACATCATCATCCGTCACTGCTTCAGCACGCCACTTATTTAGACAGTGATTATTTTTGGTGATTCTCTTAAACTTCAGCCTACTCTTCATCATTACTAAATTGTCATCTGAGTCTGCATCGAATCCTGTGTATACCTTACAATTCAGTATCTGATTTCTGATTGTCTGTCTTGCGATTATATAATCCAGATAGTGTCTTTCCGCATTTCCACGCCTTTTCCAAGCATACTTCTCTTGTGCTTCTTGGACAATGCATTTGCCTTTGCTATCTCAAATGTATTCCAAAACTCAAGGAGACTCTTCAATATCTCATTTCTACCACCGAGCCTGTCTGTTCTTTCCCCTACTACAGTTTTCCAACACCCCATGACGGACAGATTTTCATCTCTATTTTCATACCGAGTAGCCCGGTTGATGTCCTTGTATATTTTCTCTATTTCTTCATCTTCTTTTTGTGACGCCGGCATGTATATCTCAACTATTGTTATGGGTGTGAATTTGATGTCGATTCGGATGAAAATAACGCTATCACTGAACAACGTCCAATAACTAACTGTCGTACTGTCCTGTTCATCGTGATTCCTGTGTTTGTAATTAACCTGTTTCATCTCACTAGAATTCTCTATCTTCCGTCAATTTCAGCCTCAATATATACCTAAAAAGGTTTGTTGCTCACTCCTTGGTTGTTGGAAGAAATGCGAGTTTTAGCTGATGCCGGGCATCACTGCACGTTGATCTGCATCAACTAAAGATCATCTTATCCTCTAGAGCGTACAAACAGCCGTTCAAAGTCTAATGCAAGTTTCTGCTGTAGGTAGCTGAACGGTGTTTACGATGTTTGCTGTACGTCTTCACTATTAATCGCCGTCAACCTCCTTTGTTCCTGTACATGCCACAAATAGCCGCTGGTTCTTTGAAAAGCTGTGTGACGGTACGTCACATAAATGGACATATGGAGAAAGGGAAAGGAAGGTTTTGTTACGAGACGTGCGAATTATAAATTATTTCAAGACTGTACGTGTGCGCGATGTATAACAAATAGTAAAGAACGCAAGTTATTGTTATCAAAACACAAATATCTATGTAATTAACAAAACACAGTTTTTTTGGTATTATCTCTGTGTAACATAGGCCATGAAGATCAGAGAAAATGCTTTGATTGAATTAGCTCTCCTGTTTTGTTTCGTCTAGCGGTAGGCCGCCGTTGTAGTGCTGTCTGATAATTAACGTAAGGTTTATCTGTATTTTGAAAAACACAATAGAAATTGTTATTTGAAAGTGTGTATTATAGACTTAGTTGTCACCTCTCATGATTGCAACCATTAATTATAATTAACTAAATTTTTACAGAACTTCATAGTGCCGAGAGTTCATCCACCTAGCAGGATTTAGTCGGTCATTACGCTGACTGTATTATTTAATTAAAATATCATGTCATAATACTAAACGTAAATGTGAGAGACTTCTCAATTTTCATCTTTCATTAATTTCAAAGTTAAAAAGAGTCAAAATAGATTTCGTTTATTAATATTTAGAATACTGAGTGAGTTCAGTATGTTTCATTTTGGCCGCCTAACGGCAGACGAGATTCTCTCCAGTTTTGCCTTGCAAAAAATGGAAAATAAATATTAAAAAATCATTACATTACACAATATCTCAGTTAATCTTTATGTAATTTTTACATAAATAACCAGTAGCCCCTGAGACCCATATTAATAATTATAGTTTGCGTAAGAATACGCATATTTTCTTTTCTAAATAGCAGTGCTCACGCAAACTATTTATTAGAAGGCGGTGAGTCGAGCGCTGTGTTTAAAAAATATTATTCGTGCGTACTTCGGGGCAGCCGATGTCCGTATGAGTGTTATCACGGTATAAGTTAATTAAAAGTCTCATGCTAGTCCACCCCAACCAAAATCATAAAATACATAATTATAAAAATAAAAAATATACACTTATACCGTGATAGCTGCTACGTTTCCGACGCCTTACTTCATACTGCATCTGTAGCATTATCCATAATTTTTCCACGCAGAGAAATGTCATAATTGTAGGAAATTGTTAAATCAAAGTGGCTTCTTATTGTATTTGAATTATATAGTGACTAGCACAAAATGTGTAGAGTGTATTAACCGCTTCAGTTGTTTTATTGTTTATAAGAAATCCCTCCCTCCCTCCCTTGCACCTTCCTCCTGCCTTCCCTCCATCCCTCCCCTCCCTACCCCTCCTTTATCTCTCTTTTGTTGTTACTGTGAGGTACAAATAATAGGAATCTAAAATAAGAACATTTAAATAACAATAAAATTGTGTGCGAATAAGATGCAATGTTCTGAGATATTACCAGCATGGAAATTACAGAGGATCCGTGTTAGTTGATTGTGGTACTGCCCACATGATTCCCTTGTTAATGGTAGGCATCGTACAGGACAGATGAAACGTCCACCTGGGAAGTTTCGTCGACGGATACTCTCACCTGTACTTGAATCAAATACCCTATTTTCGGATAGGAATTTGCCGATCGGTGCTGTCAGCTGGGCATGAAGCGATTTTCTAGTGTGATCTCCTTGCCTCCGAGCACTGCTGCTACCATCCCGTAGTAAAATCATGAAAGGTGCCTATATACAGGATGTCTCTCCTATGAGTCCTCAGGAGCATTTTCTTTGGTATTTCGGCAGATATTTCTAATTTTGCGTTTGCATTGTGTAAATAGAGTCAGTCCAAACAATTACTGCTTGTGACGTCTTTCATGCGACGCCCAGTGCCAAAAAAAAAAAAGTCTGTTTGTCTCCCGTTACGAACAAAATGATTCTTAATGCGGAATTTTACGTACCCATTCGATAGATCGGCTCCAGATTAGTCTAGTACGATATTTGTTTTATCGATGTATCGATAACCGGGACAATGAAACACGAAGAATAAGCAGCAGTTCAGCAGCGACTTAGTAGTGATGCATACTTAGAGTTAGCAGTCAGCATGGGTCAGGGGAGCGCTGTCACTGCCGGAGTACTCGGTATTCTTAGTATTTTAATGTACCTGTTAATGCACATCTATAAAACAAATAGCGCCTTAGACTAATCTGGAGCTGATCTATCTAATGGGCACGTAAAATTCCACATTAAGAATCATTTTGTTCGTAACGGGAAACGAACCGTCGCTTTTTGATGTCACTGCGTGTCGCATGAAAGACGTCACGAGCAGTAACTGTTTGGGATGACTGTAGGTACTCTATGTAGATATCTACTGATATACGAGAGCAAATGCGCCTGACGATCATTCGGCTGGGTTGGGTTGTTTGGGGGAGGAGACCAGACAGCGAGCTCATCGGTCTCATCGGATTACGGAAGGAGGGGGAAGGAAGTCGGCAGTGCCCTTTCAAAGGAACCATCTCGGCATTGGCCTGGAGCGATTTAGGCAAATCACAGAAAACCTAAATCAGGATTGAACCGCCGTCCTCCCGAATGCGAGTGCAGTGTGCTAGCCACTGCACCACCTCGCTCGGTCGACCATTAGAAGAGACATTCTTTATATGGGAATAAACTTTCGCCTTGTTGCTACTATTGCTTCAGCAGACGAAATGTCTTTTCGATGTACCGGCAGCGAGTAAGTGTTTGGTCCTGCGACTGCGCACGTGTTGGTGAGGTTCGACAAGAACTGTGACGGCAGCTTCCATTGTCGACAGGCAAAGTCTCCGTGTTAGCGGGCGACACTTGACTGCTGACCATAAGGCGCCAAGAACTGACTTTGCACGCATTTTACCGGCTTCCCTGCTAGCTGTAGAGTTGGTAGCAGAAACTTTCACTATTCTTGTACGTGGTTTGAATGGTGCTGAGCTAATACCGAGTTCTCTGATGGTAAGAACTTACTGTCGCTATAGATTTGTCGTAAGACGGTTCGCGCAAGTACGTCGGGCCATTTTGCGGAACTGTTAGATGTTTCGCGGGACCAGTATCTTCCTTCATAATCTCTGTTACTTTTCTTAATCATCAAACAATATTAAAGACAAAATTTGGCCTTATTATAGTAGGATTTTTCGGGCCCCATATTTAAATCTTAAGGTATAGGGTGATTATAATTAAAGTTAAACTTTCAAACCGCTGTAGAAATAACACCACTGTTTATAATGACGTCAAATTGCAACGGAATGCTATCGGAGAATGGGGAAAACGTATGGCAGAAGGAAAATAGATAGTTACAAAATGTGGCTGTAAGTATCATAATTTAATAATGGTCGAATACAAATGACAAATGAGTCACACAACAATGCCTAAGGTGTACGTTTGATTTTAAACAATTTGTACTACTCAGTGTGCATTGGTGTGCAGCTGTGATACTGTTAGTTACGCATGCCCTTCCACCACGGCAAGGTCATATCACATCAGGTTGGAAAAACCGGTTTCTAATTGTTCTGAGGCCAAAAACCGCATAAAAAGCATCACTCACATCGGGTTTTAACTGGCCAGAGGCCAAAAGCCACATAAAACGCATGAATTAAATCAAATCTGATTATTAATTTTCGTGTGACTGCATCAAAACATGTCCATATGTTGTCCACCGTTTTCTGCAACAAGTTGAAATCGAGAAACAGCATGTTTCACATCTGATAGAAGTGTTTCTGGGGTCACGTTCAGAATGTGTTGCGCAATGCGTGCCTTCAGTGCAGCTATGTTTGATATCGGAACACTAAACACAACGCCGACCGGAGTGGCCGAGCGGTTTTAGGCGCTTCAGTCTGGAACCGCGTGACCTCTACGGTCGCAGGTTCGAATCCTGCCTCGTGCATGGATGTGTGTGATGTCCTCAAGTTAGTTAGGTTTAAGTAATTCTAAGTTCATGGGGCCTGATGACCTCCACTGTTAAGTTACATAGTGTTCAGAGCCATTTGAACCATTTTTGTACCAAACACAACGTCTTTCAGATAGCCCCACAGCCAAAAGTCACTCGCATTAAGATCATATGATCGGGACAGCCAGGCTGTAAGGAAATGGCAGCTGATAATTTTAGCATTTCCGAAATGGCGCTTCAGCAGCTACTTAACTGGATTTGCAATGTGAGGAGGTGCGCCATCTTGCATGAAAATGATCCCATCCACACATGCACGCTGTGAGAGGTGGAATGACGTGGTTCCGCAAAACACACTCATAGAGCTTACCGGTTACGGTACATGTAACAGGACCGGAAGCACGTGTCTCTTCGAAAACATATGGCCCTGTGATAAATGATGCCGTAAACCCGCACTACACGGTGACCTTTTCAGGATAAAGTGGTACTGGTTGACTTGCGTGTGGATCTTCCGTTGCCCATATCCGACAATTCTGTGTATTGACATATCCTGTCAGATGGAAGTGGGCTTCGTCTGTCCACAAAATCTTCCACGGCCAATCATTGTCCACTTCCATGCGAGCAAGAAATTCTAAAGCAAAGGTCTCTCTTGCTGGCAGGTCAACAGGAAGCAACTCGTGCACATGCGTAATTTTAAACGGGTAACAAAGAAGGATCTTTCGTAGGATTTTACTCACCGTGTCCACAGGTACGTCAAATGTTCGGGCAGTTCTCCGTGCACTACACGTTTGCACACCACCACTCGTCTCCTCCTGCATTGCTGTGGCCACTGCTTCCGACTCCGCTTAGTTGAACATGCGACACAAGGCTACAACACGAACAAAGCCACAGGAACCGTGTTCCTGGACATCGAAAAAGCTTCCGACCGTCTTTGGCACAACGGCCTTATACGCAGACTAAGCGAAGCTGGTTCCCCGGACGGGCTCGCATGTCTCATACACTCATATCTGACGAACAGATGATTTAAAACTAACGTGCAGGGCAAACAACACTGTATCCAAGCTGGAGTACCCCAGGGAGGCATCCTGGGGCCCATCTTCTTCAACTTGTTCATTAATGACTTTCCAGGAACACAAAACACGACGTTAGCCATCTACGCGCATGACACAGCCATCCTTGTGCAAGGTTGGAAACCGTCGAACATTAATTCACGAATACAGACGGCACTCAGAACTGCCGAACCTTGGTTGAAACGATGGCGTATTAAAGTAAACGCCGACAGACCGAAACTACTGGCAAACATCAACAGTGTACACAGGTAACATTACATACACGCCCAATACGTTTCCGAGAGAATGTCAGATATCTCGGTAACTGGCTCGGCCGGAAACCTACATGGGGGGGACAACATCGAATACGTTGCCAACAGAGCCCATGCGAGGCTCAAACAACTCTACCCAATGCTCAGCAGGGAAAGTACACTTAATAGGAGGGTGTCGAGGTCCATATACATGACACTGATTAGACCTCTGATAATGTACGCAGCTCCCGTCTGGGGATATCTTCATTCACATCTACATACATACTCCGCAATCCACCATACGGTGCGTGACGGAGGGTACCTCGTACCACAACTAGCATCTTCTCTCCCTGTTCCACTCCCAAACAGAACGAGGGAAAAATGACTGCCTATATGCCTCTGTACGAGCTCTACTCTCTATATGTTATCTTTGTGGTCTTTCCACGAAATGTAAGGTGGCGGCAGTAAAATTGTACTGCAGTCAGCCTCAAATGCTGGTTCTCTAAATTTCCTCAGTAGCGATTCACGAAAAGAACGCCTCCTTTCCTCTAGAGACTCCCACCCGAGTTCCTGAAGCACTTCCGCAACACTCGCGTGATGATCAAACCTACCAGTAACAAATCTAGCAGCCCGCCTCTGAATTGCTTCTATGTCCTCCCTCAATCCGACCTGATAGGGATCCCAAACGCTCGAGCAGTACTCAAGAATAGGTCGTATTAGTGTTTTATAAGCAGTCTCCTTTACAGATGAACCAAAATTCTACCAATGAACCGAAGACGACTATCCGCCTTCCCCACAACTGCCATTACATGCTTGTCCCACTTCATATCGTTCTGCAAAGTATGCCCAAATATTTAATCGACGTGACTGTGTCAAGCGCTACACTGCTAATGGAGTATTCAAACATTAAAGGATTCTTTTTCCTATTCATCTGCGTTAATTTACATTTATCTATATTTAGAGTTAGCTGCCATTCGTTACACCAATCACAAATCCTGTCCAAATCATCTTGTATCCTCCTACAGCCACTCAACGACGACACCTTCCCGTACACCACAGCATCATCAGCAAACAGTCGCACATTACTAACCACCCTATCCAAAAGATCATTTATGTAGATAGAAAACAACAGCTCCTACACGCCTGCGCCGCCTGCAGATCATACAGAACAAAGTGGTACGTATCATTAGCAACACTCCACGCTACACACGCACCGTTGATTTTCACGACGAATACCGCCTTGAAACCCTCAAGGAAGTATTCAGAAAACATGCCACACGACTATACTGGAACTCAAGACACTGGAACAATCTCTTCATCCTTACTCTGGGAAACTATGATCACCATCATAGGTGGAAGCATAAGCGGCCAAAGACACTACTAGCTAGGGCGTAACCCACCTATGACAAGCTAACATACACTCCAGAGCGACAGATGTCGGCCAGCCCGTGCATGTCAGTAACGATGACTGGATATGCCAGCTGCTATTTAAGTCGACCGGACCGACAGGCTACAGCAAGGAAACCGAGAAGCCCGCACACTGACGCACAAACAAGTGGCCAGCATTACCCTACGCTGTATGACCTACCGGACACAAAACGATGAACCTAACCGTTACAGGTATGCTGACGCTGACCGAGAAATCAACACCACCACCCAACGGCAGCCGCTGAGTAACAGCACAGCACAACGTCAAAAGGCATCGACCTGCATGATATCCCCTACTAACAAAGCCTACCTGTCGCAGGCAGCAAGAAAACCGCTGCTGCTATTACAACCCGACTCAACTATCGCAGAGGTTTTTTTCCCTTGGCACATTTTTTCCCTCTGCCTTTCAAATCGCTATCCTTCGTGCAAATTTCGACTCAATCTATCTCCAGATGAGCGCGTATTAATGGTTGACACAAACATCGCAGTGCACTCATCTTCCGAGAACTCACTCTAGTGAAACCTAACCCTTTTGTAGTGATGGCAGTAGACCTCTTGTGTTGGCCATCATGCCGGTTTGGGCGTGGAGGGGCTTCACCTCTTTCCAAAATAATAATAATAATAATAATAATATAATAAAATAAAAGATGTTTCCACTGACGTCGAATCAATTCGATTCCTCTCTCTATCAGGTTGCATCCCAAAAGATCCCGTCTTTTCGGATTTCCAGACCAATGGCAGTCATCAGACCAACGCCTTTTTTTAAACCCTTTAGTGTCCGGAACTTCTGCAGAGCGACGTGTGAACAGTCATCATTCTTGTAATACAGCTTTACAAGCAGAGCGCGATCCTGCATTGAGACTGTCATGGCGAACATCGCAGACGCGAAAGAGAGAAAAGTCGTTTACCCGGCGTGTTTATACCAACTTCAATGTGTCGTGCGCATGACAGATGTTTTCATGTACGTATTCTGAGACATACAGTGCCATCTATTGATCAATTTTCACATTATTTTTTTCCCGCCATACGCTTTCCCCCTTCTCCGATAATATTCCGTTGCAATTTGACGTCATTTTGACCAGTGGTGTTATTTTTACAGAGTTTTGAAAGTTGAATTACAATCACGCTGTATATAACAGCCTGTTGCTAATTCGACGGGTGTTCGGTCCCAAGTGGACGTCTTTGCATCACGTGCTCTTTCCTTATAGCCTCTTGTACTCTTTCAGTGTCTCTTCTCAATAAATTTCCTGGTTATACGCTTGTATTTTCTGTAGCACTTGTTTACACATTCTGTGACTGCAGTATTTGAGTATGTCAATGCCCACTCCTAAGTGGAACCCTCATTGCTTTTTACAATTTGTGGTTTACACAAGATCGTTTAGCGGTTTTCTTCAGCAAAGTGTATGTATTTCTTATCTGTCCTCCTATGGCTCTCCAAACTTGTAATTACACACTTTTTTTACAGATAACGCCGCTATACATACTACAGGTGGCAATATGAATGTGTTCCTCTCTAGCAAACCAGGTACGAGTCCATGAGATGCAGACCAGTCAGGGCACAATCGACATCCTCTGCGCATACTCATAGGTCCAACAAAAAGGGCTTTCAGTTGCAGGGCAGGATTTTAAGTAAATTCATGTGAAAGTTAAATCTTTGCAAAGAATAAGTTAGTGCATTCAGATAATGCCGAGTTCAAGTTTAATAATGATCTATATTGCGCGCTTAAATGACTTCCCTGTAAGTCACATATTACAATTCAGGACCGCAACGTACAACCATTTTCCTAGATGCAAGTTGCAGCTAGACAGTTTCAATGAGCAGTAGGCTTGAAGCATTCTCGTAAGAATAGCACCCACTATCACTCAGGAGTAACTTACTGCGTACATTAAGCGCCCAGATATTCCCAACTGTCTGGAAACAAAGTACGGAATATAAGGCACTGGATCTGTGTCCCTCCAAGCTATGCTGTGACTGCAGAAGCCCGGAACTACTAATTAGTGTGTCTCTGTGAAGCATATTGTGAATACACTGACTTTTGGTCTATTATAGCTGCCACTTAGCACCTCGCACGCGCACGTATAAAGAGTTTTCCTTTGGAGCATGTTCCCACATGCTAGGAAACACGGTGGATTTACTTTACCTGTTTCTGTGGAAATACTTAACAATGGGAAAGTTTACTAGTGCTCTTGGGCAATCACGAAGCCAGTCTTATTTCATACACTGATGAATAATAGTAATCACAATATAATTTCAATATTTCCCTAAGGACATAGTACAATTTATTTTCGACTCTTGTGCAATTTGTGTCAAGACTATAGTGATTACCTCGACTGTATAATTTATGGCTCAAATGGCTCTGAGCACTACGCGACTTAAATTCTGAGGTCATCAGTCGCCTAGAACTTAGAAATAATTAAACCTAACGAACCTAAGGACATCACACACATCCATGCCCAAGGCAGGATTCGAACCTGCGACCGCAGCGGTCGCTCGGCTCCAGACTGTAGCGGCTAAAACCGCACGGCCACTCCGGCCGGCTGTATAATTTAACGTTGAAATAATGCTACAGATGTACGGAAATATTGCCGTTATTAATGCAATAAAATAACGGCTTGAAACGCCCATTACGAAGTCTTATCGACATATGACTGCAATAAAAGAAGGTGCTTGCAGCATAATTAGAATTCCTCCATGGGATGGTAGGATTGTCAACAAAGATATGGTTTCTAAAGGACAAACACGATCCAGTCATATTTACGTAATCACTGCCTAAGTTCAACGTCAGCATTGAAGAACCACTCACAGACGGCAGGTGGTAACTCCAGCAATGGAGAGTATATAAAGCATACCGGGGGTGGGTCTGCACTCCCCCGAGTCCTTCGCATCTCCCTCTTCTGCCTTTTCCCATTTCCTCTCGCGTCTGCCCTGCCCCTCCCCCCCCTCCTTATGAGTCCTCTCCCTCATTTGGCCCCCCCTTTCGTTTTTCCTCTCTTCCCTGTTTTCCCCCTCATCTGTCCAGGTCCCCGCCCCCCCTCCCCCATCTGCCCTTGGCTATGGTGTGTCCTCTTTGTGCGCCATTTTAGTGCAGTGTTTACGGTGTGTGTTCAGTGTTGTGTGTCTTTTCCGAAGTGTTGCAAACGGACATCATACTGTCGCTGGGTGTGCCTTTTATATCTCTTGCGAACAGAAACCAGACTGTCCCCTTTTCTTTTTAGTTATCTGTCTCCTATGATACCTGTCTGATTCCTGTGTGTTTTATTAGCATTGCCATCCCTTTGCTTTATGTTTTAACATTCCACAATATTCCGCCGTTTTACAATTTAAATCACCGTTTTATCACCTGCGTTTATTGTTTCTTATCTTCTTCTTGCGTTTTAAAAAGTCTGTAGGCTGCAGAGCAGCGTACTAAGCTGCTGCCAGCCCGCCCCCTTGGGGGGGGGGGGGGGGAATCGAAATTCAATAAAGGAAAAAAAAGAGGGTCTGCATAACATTGGAGTCGTTGTCGTAATGCGGAAGCAGAACGGTTTATATGTCGTCCAAAAGGACATGATCATGGCTTTCGCGCCAAGGGTGGAAACATTTCTGAAACGGCCAAGTTTACAAACTGTTCACGTGTCGCCGTGATGACAGTAACCATGAATGGCAAAATGGCATTATCCAAAACCGGAACCCAGGCGACTGTGGTGCACGACGAGCCATAAATAACAGGTGTGAACTACGACTACGGAGACTGTACAGGCAAACAGACGTGACACTGTTTAGCAACTGACCGCCCAGGTGAATCAGAGGGCTACCAACAGTGTCCTCAAAGACCGCTCAGCGAACGTTGCTGCGTATGGGACTCCGGAGCAGGCGCCAGGTTCATGCACACGTACTGAATGCTGTCCATCGGCGACGAAGGCTGGAATTTGCACACCACTATCGCGACTGGATGTTCAATGAGTGACGACATGTGGCCTTTCCAGATGAATCAAGTTTTATTCACCATCGGATAGATGGCCATAGACGTGTACGACGTGGAACATCTCAAAGCAAAAGCGCTGCATCCACGAGAGAGCGTTATGGTCTGGAGAATGAATCCGTGGCATTCACTGGGTGATTTCATCATTCTGGAAAATGAATCAATACAAACATGGATATATCCTTAGGGACCACGTCCACCCGACGTGCAGTTCGTTTTTCCACGTCAGGACAGCATCTACCAGCAGGACAATGTAACGAGTAACGTGTCACGCAGATCACAAAGTACGTGCGTAGTTCGAAGAGTTTACCGTAACCTCTGGCCACCAAATTCCCCAGACTTAAACCCAGTTGAGAATCTGTGGTTGTTCACGCCATGGATCCTCAACGGAGAAACCTACCGCAGCTGGGCACAGCACTGGAGTCGACCTGGTTCCATGGCCCTGTCGTTACCTTCCAGTAACTTACAGACTCTCTTCTTGCACGCCTCACAGCTGTCCGCGCTGCAAAAGGTGGTTACTCAGGCTGTAACAGGTGGCCACATTAATGTGAATTGACAGTGTATAGCTTGTGAATTAATGTTAATTGGTAATACGCCAAACTGCTTATAGTATTCCTCCCTAAGCTTCTATGTTCGAAAGTCGGAGGGTATGATCTTAACATCACTGCTGGACACCACCAGAAGCCAACCTCGAGTGACTCTTATGCCTCTTAGAGTAGAAATTAAAATCACATTTGTGTGTCTAGCTTAGATAGCTGAAACAAGGTTGACTGCGCTGATTACTGGATGTGCTGTTAAGAAAGTGAACAGTCGCTCAACCATCCTGCTTCGACCAAAATTGGTTTTCTTGGAGCGCAAGTGGGTTTTACGAGGAGCGTTTGAGAATTCCGTGCAAAAATAAAAACTACTTGCCTGTTTGGGGTATGTTGTTGTCTTCAGTCCTGAGACTGGTTTGATGCAGCTCTCCATGCTACTCTATCCTGTGCAAGCTTTTTCATCTCCCAGTACTTACTGCTACCTACATCCTTCTGAATCTGCTTAGTGTATTCATCTCTTGGTCTCCCTCTACGATTTTTACCCTCCACGCTGCCCTCCAATGCTAAATTTGTGATCCCTTGATGCCTCAGAACATGTCCTACCAACCGGTCCCTTCTTCTTGTCAAGTTGTGCCACAAACTCCTCTTCTCCCCAATTCTATTCAATACCTTCTCATTAGTTATGTGATCTACCCATCTTCTGTAGCGTAACATTTCGAAACCTTCTATTCTCTTCTTGTGCAAACTATTTATCGTCCATGTTTCACTTCCATACATGGCTACACTCCATACAAATACTTTCAGAAACAACTTCCAGACACTTAAATCTATACTCGATGTTAACAAATTTCTCTTCTTCAGAAATGCTTTCCTTGCCATTGCCAGTCTACATTTGATATCCTCTCTACTTCGACCATCATCAGTTATTTTGCTCCCCAAATAGCAAAACTCCTTTACTACTTTAAGTGTCTCATTTCCTAATCTAATTCCCTCAGCATCACCCGACTTAATTCGACTACATTCCATTATCCTCGTTTTCTTTTGTTGATTTTCATCTTATGTCCTCCTTTCAAGACACTGTCCATTCCGTTCAACTGCTCCTCCAAGTCCTTTGCTGTCTCTGACACAATTACAATGTCGTCGGTGAACCACAACGTTTTTATTTCTTCTGCATGGACTTAAATACCTACTCCGAATTTTTCTTTTGTTTCCTTTACTGCTTGCTCAATATACATGTTGAATAACATCGGGGACAGGCTACAACCCTGTGTCACTCCCTTCCCAACCGCTGCTTCCCTTTCATGCCCCTCGACTCTTACAACTGCCATCTGGTTTCTGTACAAATTGTAAATAGCCTTTCGCTCCCTGTATTTTACCTCTGCCAGCTTTAGAATTTGAAAGAGACTATTCCAGTCAACATTGTCATACGCTTTCTCTAAGTCTACAAATGCTTGAAATGTAGGTTTGCCTTTTCTTAATCTATTTGCTAAGATAAGTCGTAGGATCAGTATTGCCTCACGTGTTCCAACATTTCTGCGGAATCCAAACTGATCTTCGCCGAGGTCGGCTTCTACCAGTTTTTCCATTCGTCTGTAAAGAATTCGCGTTAGTATTTTGCAGCTGTGACTTATTAAACTGATAGTTCGGTAATTTTCACATCTGTCTACACCTGCTTTCTTTTGGATTGGAATTATTATATTCTTCTTGAAGTCTGAGGGTATTTCGCCTGTCTCATACATCTTGCTCACCAGATGGTAGAGTTTTGTCAGGACTGGCTCTCCCGAGGCCGTCAGTAGTTCCAATGGAATGCTGTCTACTCCCAAGGGCCTTGTTTCAACTCATTGCTGTTAAACCCCTCATGCAATATCATATCTCTCATTTCATCTTCATCTACATCCTCTTCCATTTCCATAATATTGTCCTCAAGTACATCGCCCTTGTATAGACCCTTTATATACTCCTTCCACCATTCTGCTTTCCCTTCTTTGCTTAGAACTGGGTTTCCATCATAGCTCTTGATATTCATACAAGTAACCGAGCGAGGTGGCGCAGTGGTTAGCACACTGGACTCGCCTTCGGGAGGACGACGGTTCAATCCCGCGTCCGGCCATCCTGATTTAGGTTTTCCGTGATTTTCCTAAATCGCTCCAGCCAAATGCTGGGATGGTTCCTCTGAAAGGGCACGGCCGACTTCCTTCCCTGTCCTTCCCTAATCCGATGAGACCGATGACCTCGCTGTTTGGTCTCTTCCCCCAAAAAACCAACCAACCATTCATACAAGTGGCTCTCTTTTCTCCAAAGGTCTCTTTAATTTTCCTGTAGGCGGTATCCATCTTACCCCTAGTGAGATAAGCCTCTACATCCTTACATTTGTCCTCTAGCCATCCCTGCTTAGCCATTTTGCACTTCCTGTCGATCTCATTTTTGAGACGTTTGTATTCCCTTCTGCCTGCTTCATTTACTGCGTTTTTATATTTTCTCCTTTCATCAATTAAATTAAATATTTCTTCTGTTGCGCCGGCCGTTATGGCCGAGCGGTCCTAGGCACTTCAGTCCGGAACCGCGTGACTGCTACGGTCGCAGGTTCGAATCCTGCCTCGGGCATGGGTGTGTGTGATATCCTTAGGTTAGTTAGGTTTAAGTAGTTCTAAGTTCTATGGGACTGATGACCTTAGGTGTTAAGTCCCATAGTGCTCAGAGCCATTTGAACCATTTCTTCTGTTACCCAAGGATTTCTACTAGCCCTCGTCTTTTTACCTAATTGATCATCTGCTGCCTTCACTACTTCATCCCTCAGAGCTACCCATTCTTCTTCTACTGTATTTCCTTCCCCCATTCCTGTCAATTGTTCCCTTATGCTTTCCCTGAAATTCTGTACAACCTCTGGTTCTTTCAGTTTATCCAGGTCCCATCTCCTTAAATTTCCACCTTTTTGCAGTTTCTTCAGTTTTAATCTACAGTTGATAACCAATAGATTGTGGTCAGAGTCCACATCTGCCCCTGGAAATGTCTTACAATTTAAAACCTGGTTCCTAAATCTCTGTCTTACCATTATATAATCTATCTGATACCTTCTAGTATCTCCAGGATTCTTCTATGTATACAAACTTTGGGATAAACCTTTTTTATTTTTCGACATAGTCTCCTTTTAGACTCATACACTTCGTCCAACGCTGTTCTAACTTGTTGATCCCTTCCGAATAATAGGAATTGTCCAAGTCTGCAAAATAGCTATTAGTTGCTGCAGTCACTTCCTCGTTTGAATAAAATCGTTGTTCCACCAGCCATTTCTTCAAATTGGGGAACAAATAGTTGTCCGAGGTAACCAAGTCTGGAGAACAGAGGGGATGTGAAACGAGTTTGAATACTATTTCAATTAATTTTGGGACCACAACTGCTGAGGTGTGTACTGGTGCATTGTCGTGATGGAAAATGACTTTTTTGCAGTCCAATCGCCGGCATTTTTCTTGCAGCTAGGTTTTCAAACGGTCCAATAACTATGAATAATATTCACCTGTAATAGTTTTACCCTTTTCCAGATAGTCGATGAGGATTATCCCTTGCCAATCCCAAAAGACAGTCGCCTTTTTTGGTGCAGATTCTCCCTTGGTATTCCATTGTTTAGACTGTTGTTTGGTCTCAGGAGTACATCCATGTTTCATCCACAAAGACGAAACGACGCTTAAAGTCCTGCGAATTCTTCCTGAACAGCTGCAAACCATTCTTGCAACACTTCACACAATTCCGTTTTTGGTAAAGTGTGAGCAATCGCGGAACCCATCTTGCGGATAGCTTTCTCATGTCCAAATGTTTATGCAAATTATTATGTACCCAGTCATTCGACATGCCCAGAGCATTAGCAATCTCACGCACCTTACCTCTTCTGTTGTCCATAACCATATCATGGATTTTAGCAATGATTTCTGGAGTAGTAACCTCCACAGGGCGTCCAGGAAGTTCAGCATCACTTGTGTCCTTATGGCCACTCCGAAAATTTTGAAACCACTTATAAACTATTCTATTCGAAGGTGCAGAGTCACAGTAATGTTTATCAAGCTTCTCTTTAGTCTCCTGAGGCGTTTTGCCTTTCAGAAAGTAATGTTTAATCACCATACGAAATTCTTTTTCGCCGATTTTTTGACAATCTTCCTTGATTCACACGAATGCCAAACACAAAGAAACAGATCAATATGGCTGAAACGTGGTGTGCGTTCTTTCCAAAGATGTTACTAACTAAACATGACCCTTAGACCATAGATATTAGTAGACTGGCCTTGCTGTGCAGAAGCTATAGGGCTGGTGTGGCTCCAGCACAAACCATGTGACTGTTGGCAAAACGTGGCGGGATTTCAAATCAGCGGTCTGCCATCCTATGTTTGTATCGTATTTTCCCCACATTTCTCAATTGACTGCCAAACGCTTCCAACAAAAGTTACTTTTTTATTTGTGAGAAATTATTCCAGTGTTCGTTACCATATCGCATAACATCACTGTAAACAAAACAAAAATGCATGTTTTAAGGTATAATTTGTGGGCGAAGCATGTCCGAAGTGGTACTTAACGTAACGTGCTACAGTTCTATTCTAATAAAATATTTTACTATCTCGCAGTTATCACACACATTCTAACAACTTTCAGACTTAACAGGGATTGGAAGCACACATTTCATAAGACGAGGTATCATCTAACGAACGCCTTCTCGTGTGTGATTTACGGAGCTTAGGCCTCTTCGATTTCATATGCTCCGGAAAATCAAAAAGTGTCGGGATAGCATCACTACTTAGCCAGTTCCCTCCAGTCTTAGCCCTACAAAAACATCATGTTTAAAAATGACAGACACTGTAAATATAAATTATAAATATTCAATGTAAATAATAACTAACCTATCAAAACACTTCTCCTCGAAGTGCTTCGAGCAAAGGCGCGTATGTGCAGATGGCTTAAAGTTTTTCCTTTTCAGGGCCTGTACCCAAAGCTGCTTCCGGTTTTCATCCTTAGGGAACCTATGAGTAGGAACGAGAAACAGTTATACTTACTTCTGTAACCGAATTATCACAGATACTTTCCAAAATGTAATATGAGTCTGACTTTACAGGCATCACTTTCAACACTTTAATTTACGTTATAGTCTATTTCGAGTGTACAAAACATGTAAAAGTCACTTCAGCGGATTTCAATAAACGCATCTGCACTATCATAGAAACACTTACACGTGAAATGTAATGCCATTTCCCCCGACAAAACGCTGAGTACAGCCATAAGCACAACACGAAACAACCATGTTTTGCCAACATTCACGTGACTCCTAGCGGTGAAAGTCACATCATCAACTCAGGAAACAAACTCACCGCGCCGATCTCGCTAAATTTGGCACCATTTGTTGTGTACGATGAAATCCCGTGGAGACACAGAAGGCTCTGCCGGGCTCCTTTCCATGGTACATTCCTCTCCCCACCTTAAGTGCTGGTACGGCACGAGATGAGAAACGACGGACTAAACCTTTTGTACGTGGAATTTATGCCAGTCGTGGGCTGTCTGCGGCGATTGCCAAGGGCGGCAAGTGCCTGTGTTGTGGCCCGGCCTGCAGCTCGCGTCTGCGTCTGTGGCTGCAAGTTGCGGCCGGCGGGTCGCGCTGTTCTCCGCAAGTATTCCGTATTCCGTCTGGGCAGGGCGGTGGGTGGAGGGCGCCGGGCGGCCAACTTGCGCACTGGCCCTCACAACTCTAGCTGTGGTTCCCTCTTCTCGCCGCAAGCCGTGGCTGCTGGCTTAACGTACCGCGTGCCTCGCTCTTCACAGCCGCGACCCGCACGACGACGAGCACGGGGCGACGGTTCGCACGCTGTTACTTGCACACTAAGTTACCTCTGTCCGAAAATTTCTTCTCGCTAAATGCGCTGGTGGGCAAAACTTAAGGACGCAGGAACTTTCGCATGGCGTGTCATTGCCAACATACGAGGGTGAGTCAAATGAAAACCTTAAATATTTTTTTAAAATATTATTTATTGTGCAGAAGTGGTACAAAGCTGTATCACTTTTCAACATAATCTCCCCCACGCTCAATGCAAGTCCTCTAGCGGTTACAAAGTGCATAAATTCCTTTAGAAAAAACATTCCTTTGGTGGTCCGCGCAACCACTCATGCACCGCGTGCGGTACCTCTTCATCAGAACGGAACTTCTTTCCTCCCATTGCGTCTTTGAGTGGTCCAAACATATGGAAATCACTTGGGGCAAGGTCTGGTGAGAATGGTGGATGAGGAAGATATTCAGAATGCAGGTCTGTGATTGTTGATCTGTTGTACGGACAGTGTGGAGCCTTGCATTGTCATGTTGCAAAAGGATACCTGCTGACAGCAATCCACGTCCCTTTGATTTGATTGCCGGTCGCAGATGATTTTTTAGGAGATCTGTGTATGATGCACTGGTGACAGTGGTCCCTCTAGGCATGTAATGCTCCAAAATGACGCCTTTTTCGTCCCAAAAAGAGAATCAGCATAACCTTCCCTGCTGATGGTTCTGTTCGAAGCTTCTTTGGTTTTGGTGATGAGGAATGGCGCCATTCCTTGCTCGCTCTCTTCATTTCCAGTTGTAACGATTGTTGCAAGGAAGCCATCACCTCCTCGTTCAAAGCGCCGAAGAAGTTCTTCACAAGCATCAACACGTTGTTCTCTCATTTCAGGAGTCAGCCTCCGTGGCACCCATCATGCAGACGCTTTGTGAAACTGGAACACATCATGCACAATGTGGTGTGCTGACCCATGCCTAATCTGTAAACATGCTGCGATGTCATTCAGTGTCACTCGGCAGTTTTCCTTCATTAGGGCTTCAACTGCTGCAATGTTCTGTGGAGTCACAACTCGTTATGCCTGACCTGGGCGAGGACCATCTTCCACTGAAGTCACACCATTTGCAAACTTCCTACTCCATTCGTAGAGTTTCTGATGTGACAAACATGCATCACCGTACTGGAACTTCATTCGTCGATGAATTTCAATAGGTTTCACACCTTCACTACGCAAAAACCGAATAACAGAACGCTGTTCTTCCCTGGTGCAAGTCGCAAGTGTGGCGGCCATCTTTATACTGATACTGCGAGGGTATGTGTGCATCTCACTATGCTGCCACCTACTGGTCATTCTGCACGCTATTCGTAGCACGCTTACCAATTTATAGGATAACGGCGCGAAATTTCGATTTGTTATTACAAATTTAAGGTTTTCATTTGACTCGCCTTCGTAGATCGAAGAAACGTCGAACATGCATAAAAGAACTGATGCAATTTAGAAGTCACCGCGAATCGTGATGATCCCGTCGACCCTGCATGGTTCTTAATAGGGTGTGTGATGGCAGCGGACAGAAATGCATGCTCTGCAACGTACTGCCATGCTGACCACAAGGTTGGTAAAGGGTTCTTGTGGTGAATTGATTGCTCCATTCCATCACTAGCGCGGCTGACAACTGCTTGATGGTCGTTGGTCCATGTGGGTGCTGCAGTACGTCTCCCCAACACACCCCACACGCGTTCGATGGGATTTAAGTCGTTGTTATAAACAGGCCAGTCCATTCGCCGAATATCCTCTCGTTTTAACAGCTCCTCCAACTACGCTGTTCGATCCAGTCGCCTATTGTCATCCGTGAAAGTGAAGTCAGGGACGAATGCACTCTTGAAAAAACGTACATGTATAATGAGTACAATGTCACAATAACGTTGAGCGTTGAGTGTAGCTTTCGAGCCAGTACGACCGGCAACATTATGCCTCCCCGCACCATAACATCTACAGGGTGGTCCATTGATCGTGACCGGGCCAAATATCTCACGAAATAAGCGTCAAACGAAAAAACTACAAAGAACCAAACTTGTCTAGCTTGAAGGGGGAAACCAGATGGCGGTATGGTTGGCCCGCTAGATGGCGCTGCCATAGGTCAAACGGATATCAACTGCGTATTTTTAAATCGGAACCCTCATTTTTATTACATATTCCGGTAGTACGTAAAGAAATATGAATGTTTTAGTTGGACCACTTTTTGCGCTTTGTGGTAGATGGCGCTTTAATAGTCACAAACATATGGCTCTCAATTTTAGACGAACAGTTGGTAACAGGTAGGTTTTTTTAAATTAAAATACAGAACGTAGGTACGTTTGAACATTTCATTTCGGTTGTTCCAGTGTGATACGTGTACCTTTGTGAACTTATCATTTCTGAGAACGCATGCTGTTACAGCGTGATTACCTGTAAATACTACAGTAATGCAATAAATGCTCAAAATGATGTCCGCCAACCTCAATACATTTGGCAATACGTGTAACGACATTCCTCTC
Organism: Schistocerca piceifrons; assembly: GCF_021461385.2. Taxonomy (NCBI): domain Eukaryota; kingdom Metazoa; phylum Arthropoda; class Insecta; order Orthoptera; family Acrididae; genus Schistocerca; species Schistocerca piceifrons. The sequence continues at coordinate 301,766,791 of NC_060138.1, forward strand.
AACATCGAGTAGTTCGCCTTCCGTAATGATCGCACATGCATTGACAATGCGCTGACGCATGTTGTCAGGCGTTGTCTGTGGATCACGATGGCAAATATCCTTCAACTTTCCTCACAGAAAGAAATCCGGAGACGTCAGATCCGGTTAACGTGCGACCCATGGTACGGTGCTTCGACGACCATTCCACCTGCCACGAAATATGCTATTCAATACCGCTTCAACCGCACGCGAGCTATGTGCCGGATATCCATCATGTTGGAAGAACAGCGCCATTCTGTCATGCAGTGAAGCATCTTGTAGTAACATCGGTAGAACATTATGTAGGAAATCAGCATACATTGCACCATTTAGATTGAAATTTATTAAATGGGGGCCAATTATCCTTCCTCCCATAATGCCGCACCATACATTAACCCACCAAGTTCGCTGATGTTCCACTTGCCGCAGCCATCGTTGATTTTCCGTTGCCCAGTAGTGCATATTATGCCGGTTTTCGTTACCGCCGTTGGTGAATGACGCTTGGTCGTTAAATGGAACGCGTGCAAAAAAATCTGTCATCGTCCGGTAATTTCTCTTGTGCCCAGTAGCAGAACTGTACACGACGTTCAAAGTCGTCGCCATGCAATTCCTGGCGCATAGAAATATGCTACCGGTGCAGTTGTTGATCTAGCATTCTCAGCACCGACATTTTTGAGATTCCCGATTCTCACGCAATTTGTCCGCTACTCATGTGCGGATTAGCCGCGACAGGAGCTAAAATACCTACTTGGGCATCATCATTTGTTGCAGGTCGTGGTTGACGTTTCACATGTGGCGGTACACTTCCTGTTTCCTTAAATAACGTAACTATCCGGCGAGCGGTCCGGACACTTGGATGATGTCGTCCAGGATACTGAGCAGCATACATAGCAAACGCCCGTTGGGCCTTTTGATCACAATAGTCATACATCAACACGATATCGACCTCTTCCACAATTGGCAAACGGTCCATTTGAACACGGGTAATGTATCACGAAGCAAATACCGTCCGCACTGGCGCAATGTTACGTGATACCACGTACTTATAGTCTGAGACTACCACAAAGCGAAAAAAGTGGTCCAACTAAAACATTCATATTTCTTTACGTAGTACACGAATATATAATAAAAAAGGGGGTTTCCTATTTAAAAAAAACGGAGTTGATATCCGTTTGACCTATGGCAGCGCCATCTAGCGGGCCAACCATAGCGCCATCTGGATTCCTCCTTCAAGATAGACGAGTTTCGTTCTTTGTGGTTTTCTCGTTTGACGCTTATTTCGTGATATATTTGGCCCGGTCACGATCCATCTACCAACCTGTATACCACCAAAACTGTCACTTTCGACACTGGTGTGGGGGTATGGCCAGCAGTGTCGAATATAAAGCTTCTTTTTAACGCGTTGTGCGGCTATTCGTATTTGCAAGCGTGGTAAGATACTTCTATCATATTCCGACGATAATCCGTGTAATCAGCGATTATGTTCTCTTAAAGTCGCTTGAAACTTTAATAGATTAAAACTGTGTACCGGACCGGGACTCGAACGTCAGCCCTTTGCTTTTCGCGGGCCAAGATTTCTAAAAATGGTTCAAATGGCTCTGAGCACTATGGGACTTAACATATGAGGTCATCAGTCCCCTAGACTTCGAACTACTTAAACCTAGCTAACCTAAGGACATCACACACATCCATGCCCGAGGCAGGATTCCAACCTGCGACCGCAACAGCTGCGCGATTCTGGACCGAAGCGCTTGGAACCGCTCGGCCACAGCGGCCGGCCAAGCTTTCTACCAACTGAGTTATCCAACTACTCACGATCCGCCCTCACAGTTTTACCCCTTCCAAATTTCAAAGAGGTTCTCCTGCATAGCTTGCCGGACGAACACTCCTGGAAGAAAGTATGTTGTGGATTCATGGCTTAAGGCCGCATTTCTGTAATTTCGGCTTCATAGCTACGAGTAAATATGAAAGAACGCTGTTTTAAAATTAAGTATGTCTACTAGGAAATGGAGTGTGGTGATCAGTTTGCGATATACACAGATCCGAGTAATCCAGTTTTTGTTCGAATGGTTCAAAGGGCTCTGAGCACTATGGGATTTAACATCTGAGGTCATCAGTCCCCTAGAACTTAGAACTACTTAAACCTAACTAACCTAAGGACATCACACACACCCATGCCCGAGGCAGGATTCGAACCTGCGACCGTAGCGGTCACGCGGTTCCCGACTGAAGCGCCTAGAACCGCACGGCCACAACGGCCGGCCTAGTTTTTGTCATGCCATTGTATTTAACAACTAACCTGGAACATCTTTACAAATAAGCCGCTAACTACGTAATTCCCAGGATAACGTGGTGCCGAACTGTTATCGAGAAAAAGAATGATTAGAAACCATGTGCAAACATTTTAGCAAAAACATCCAACTTTTCTCTCCGAAACGTATGAGTCGTTTACGCAAGTAATTTCAAACCCATTCGGGACTGTTCAAATCCGCGTCCGGCCATTCTCATTTAAGGTTTCCGTGATTTCCCCAAATAGCTTCAGGCAAATGCCGTGATGGTTCCTTTGAAAGGGCACGGCTGATTTCCTTCTCCATCCTTCCCTAATCCGATGGGACCGATGACTTCGCTGTTTGGCCACCATCCCCACATCAACCAACCAGGCGGATTGATGGAGAGGAACCTTTTGCATACGCGTATTTTGTCAATTTGGAATATAACGAAAGAAAAATATATCATATCCATGAAGTATCATGACATATGGTTTTAGACAAAAAAAAATTCTCTTTGTGGATTATATGGAAGAATGAACATCAGTAGCATCTGACGTGCATCCTGAAATAATTTTGAAGATGAGAAGTCTCGTTCGAAGTCGATGTCACAGAAAGTTGGGACCTTATTTGTCTTTAATGACATCAAAGGACGCCCACATACTGCCATCCGCTCTGTGGAAGCATCTGACGGCAACTTTCTTGATATTTTTCCACCCTACCGTTTTACAGCCGTTGTCTCGTACACTATGACTGTGGTAGTACCGAAAGCATCATACTATTACAATAATCACAATGCTAAATATTGCATTAAGCTGTTAATTGTTTGGGAAATAATATGAATGTGTTATTATATATTCGCATGTGCAATGTGTAACACAAATATGAAACGTAAAATGGCTGTCAAACAGGAAATGATATTTTATAAATTCTGTTTGACTGTCAGGACGTGTCATTATGAAAACCGAAACAACTATACAACCGAAGTTTCGACCGTCTCGGTAGCTGTCCACTCCAGAGCCATCGAAGTCCAGTGAAGCGAAAGACAATGTGATATGACGGTGTTCGCACTTCAAGAGCAGAGTACAGTAACTACGGGTCTGCAGATGATTTTGTACTGCCGTCAACAACCCGCGTCAGATGTATTCACAGAGGGGATTGAAACCAGGACAGCTGAGCAGGCCTAATCCTGGTCCGTCTTTCAGCTGGAGAAACTGGTTTTGCCGCTCACCAATCTGTGTAACCGACACGTCTTAGCAGCAAATCAGATGGTCCCAATAATTCACTACATTTCAGAACATATAAACACTGAGTTCTAAAGTTAGCTTGATGATTTCGTGCAAGCCCATCGTCCACCCGTAAAGGAAAGAGTCACCGTCTGCATGGGTAAGTAAAAATTTAAACGTTACAACAGAATTTTTATACAAACAGAACATAAATATTTTGAACACAGAATTTCAATTTACTGCTTATTTATTCTGTCATAGTAATAACAAGGAACGAAAGTACTGGTGTTTCAGATTCATAATAGAAAATTTAATATCGCGTTAATATGGTAAACCGGTGTCACTCCAATAACGTTAATCGCTATGGTGGTGGGTCGTTTGCACAGAATTTTTCTATTAAGACAGCTTAGGATTTAGATTCTACCGTAAATACTACATAAATTGTTGCAGACACAGATTTTCTCAGCGTAAGTACACACAAAATTTAATTGCATGCTTGTGGAAAGACATTGCCACAGTCTTAGCAAAATTATAGTAAGTTCAGTGCGAACGAAAAAATTTGGTATACGACTTCATAGTGCGTGGAAAAGTTTCACACTTAAAACTGACTGTATTCAACAACGTAGTATGTAGCAAGAGCCCAATAACAGTGCTGTACTACGTATTCAATTGACTCACATTCCCATATCTCATCACAGTTACCAAGGATAATTTTGAAACGGAAGGGGTGTGACGTTACTTGTCACTTAGAAGCTGTATTTAAAATGCAAAATATCTGATACTCTTTATTTATTAATTTTGATTCAAATTAATGTTGAAGCTTTAGGGCCTTTGTGCTTACCATATTTGTAATTCGAATCGTCAGTAGATCACAGCTTAGACAGTAGGTATCTAACTAGTAAAAACCAATAACGAAGTTACGTACTCTCAATTAGTACTGGGAAGATTGTGGATACAAACCCAGAGACAACACAGTAAATAATATACATTTATTTAAAGAATAATTACAAATGATCAAAGCTGTAGCAACATCTACCATTTGCTGGATCAGACAATTAAAAAATATTCACATTACGCCATGTAGGCAATGTAATGGACGGCGTGACTTTGAAAGCATAATGGTGCCTTAGGGCCTTCCTGACAGCTGCCTTCACAAACTGATTGACAATCAAGGCTCAGAGAAAATCTAAAACATATTTAAATAATTACACACATGGATCTAGCAAACAACCCGTCAGTCATACTCCTACAGCACAGAAGATAACGTGTTAGCGTTGGTCGACGAGTGTTGCTTCAACCAGGAATTTCATTGTAGTAATAACTCAGAGAACAGTGGGTAAAAGAGCCGTATCTTTAAAAAAAGTTTAAAATATTTAAGTAGTAAAATTCCAAGAAAGTAAATTACTCGGCGGCTGTTGCCATAATTAAAGAAACTTCAATCAACTAACTCAGCTACGACTAACAGTACCATATATACGTCACAGCGGCTACAAGAGCCCAATCTTTACGGAACTTTAAAATGTTTAACCAAAAAAAATTCTGAGGAAGCTACCTTTACATAAGACTTAAAAGACTAGCACTTTTTTAAAAAATCTGGTTTCTGACGTAACCACAAGCGCCGGAACGAAGGTGATGAAAGCAAGAGAAGAGAAGGCGGTGAAACGACGTCGTCCGATGGTGCGCTGATCAGGACCGCACCACGACAGAGCGGCCTCTACAAGAGGAGAATACAAGCGCCGCTCCTGCCAGCCTTTGCCTCTCAGTATCGGCTCAGTATTCGCAGAGTATTAGGGCAGTATACGGACAGACCTAGCAGTGAACGCTACGACAGCAGTTACTAGTGATCCACAAACTGTGTGTCAAACTTGAATGAACATTGTATATAGCAAAGGACTCCGATTTATGGTGCATGTCGCCCATCGCTTGCGACGCCACTGCAAATTCCAAGTCAGGTATTGTCACTCTGCTTTATTGAAATAAAACTACTAATGTTATTTCTTGATTCGTTGTATGGCATTCCGAGAACGCAGCATCCTTTAGGCACCCTATTACGACACGAGTGGGCAGGACCCCACAGAGTCGGCTACCGAATAAATTGCCGTTAACTAAGAAGATGGGTCAACACATAAACAAGCTAAATATTACGTCGAAAAAAAAACACATTAATCGCTAAACAAGAGTGCTAAACAAGCGGGCGCCTTCAGCCCTCTAAATGTCCGCCCCTGCTAGCTGAGTGATCAGCGAGATAGAATGTCAATCCTAAGGGCCCGCGTTCGATTCCCAGTTGTGTCGGAGATATTCTCCGCTCGGGGACTGGGTGTTGTCCTAATCATCATCATCTAATCCCCATCGACGCGCAAGTCGCCGAAGTGGCGTCAAATCGAAAGACTTGCACCCGGCGAACGGTCTACTCGACGGGAGGCCCTAGTCACACGAAATTTCCAGCCCTCTAAATCTAAAAGGCACACTTAAGTATCACAGTTCAGTTGAACTACGGAGGCATTTGTTCAAACAAAATTTAAGTCGTTTGACAAGCCGACACCATCCTCACCTTTTCATGCACTGAGATGCTGAACAACATCCGGCTTTAAATTTCATCAGCCAGGCATCACCATAGGCACTTAGTCAATGAAGAGCCTGTGAGTTCCGTCAGTTGCACCAATCGGCCACCCAAGTGCCACGTATATCAGCTGGCCGTATTCGCCAAAAAACTTCACGGTCGCCACTGCCGGCTCTTCCAGTACGCACAGTCGACGACAAACGGCAAAGGCCACTCCATTAAACAATGCCAAGTCACAGGGACATAGTTCAACAAGCACTCAGTGTCCAGATCACGCACTGCTGGTTTAGCCGCTCGTCCATAACGCCGACTGACGCACTGCGAGGACTCTCCCACGAGATAGCACAGCCTCGAGGGCGACCGAAATCTTTGGTGATCGATAGCCGACCATCGCAGGTAAATACAGGGTGTCACAAAATATTGAATGTCTTTAATTAAAGGAGATAGAGATACAGTACAATGTTTTTAATGTACCTTAAGGTCCAACTACAGGTGGTAAATGTTCAAATTGGCCTCCTTCCGCCGCAACATACCTCGACAACGACTTCTATCGGAGCTACATGCCAAATGTATTGTTCCTAATGGAATAGCATCATAGTCTTGTTCAATTTTCTCTTTAAGACCATCCAGTGTTCGTGGTCTTGCAGTATAAACGGTATTCTCGAGAGTACCCCGCAGACAGAAGTCTAGAGGAGATAAACCAGGAGATCGATATGGAAACTCCACACTCCACCTCCATTCTATTGATCTGGCAGGGCATGTACGACTGAGAAATGCCTTCGTATCAGTGTGATAGTGAGGTGACGCCCCATTCTGTTGAAAGTCATAATGTTCTTTTAAAAAAAATCGTTAAAACCAGGAGTTATCATTTGCAACCCTTCTAACAAGGGAACCTCCCCATGGCACCCTCTCAGATTTAGTTATAAGTTGGCACAGTGGATAGGCCTTGAAAACCTGAACGCAGATCAATCGAGAAAATAGGAAGCACTTGTGTGGAACTATGAAAAAAATAAGCAAAATATACAAACTGAGTATTCCATGTGGAAGATAGGAAACATCGAGGATGGTCTGAGCGCAGGAGCGCTGTGGTTACGTGGTCAGCGTGAGCAGCTGCTGAACGAGAGGTCCTCAGTTCAAGTCTTCCCTCGACTGAAAAGTTTATTTTCTTTATTTTCGCAAAGTTATGATCTGTCCGTTCGTTCATTGACGTCTCTGTTCACTGTAATAAGTTTAGTGTCTGTGTTTTGCGACCGCACCGCAAAACCGTGCGATTAGTAGACGAAAGGACGTGCCTCTCCAATGGGAACCGAAAACATTTGATTGCAAGGTCATAGGTCAACCGATTTCTCCACAGGAAAAGCCATCTGATATATTCTATACGCCACTGGTGACGACATGTGCGTCACATGACAGGAATATGATGTCGACCCAACTAACTTGTACACTTGGCGAATAGGTGAAAAGATTCTTCTACTTTGCCCGATTTAGGTTTGCTTGTGTATGTGATAATCACTCCCAAAAAAGTGTTGAAAACATACGAGTTTGTCACATAAACTGCAACAAATGAATACAACAGTTTCACAGTCGCACAGTTTTCCCTGTGCTCTGTCAAAACATATGTTTTTAAAGTTTTCAAATTTTTCCGTATGTAGACCGTCAAATCCTGGATATGTCCAAGCAAATCTGAACATGTCCTGGAATTTTGGAGAGCGAAGTTGATTATGTGTGAGTGTCTGAACTTTGATAATTGCCACACGATCACGTAAACAATACTGCTCTGTGTATCTGTGCAGCTTCGCAAAATCATAGAATCTGTTCACAAAGTATTTCACTTGCCGAAAACCACACACATCTAACGGTTGCAAAAGAGGTGTACAACCTGGAGGAATGGTAATAACGTATACTCCCACACTAAAATTGTCTGAAAATAAAAAATTAAACTCTTTAATCGAGGTAATACTTGAACCACGGTCCTCTTGTGCCGCAGCTGCTCACGCTAACCACGGGACCACGGCGCTTCTGAGCTGACATCCTCCTTGATGTTGCATATCTTGCGCGTGGACTACTCAGTTTGTATATTTTGCTTATTTTTTCCTAGTTCCACACAACTTCTTTCTGTTTTCTCGATTGATCTGTGTTCAGTTTTTCGAGGCCTATCCACTGTGCCAACTTGTAACTAAATCTGAGTGGGGGGGGGGGGGTGCGATGGGGAGGTTCCCTTGTAAGTAAGAGTCACTTAGATTCTACTAGATTCCAAACTTATTATGTGTGTACCCTCTCCCATTAGGCCCGTGGATTAATACGAATGATTAAATGATTATTATTGCCTCGTCCAGGTCTATTAATTTCGTTAGGGCCTTACATCACCAGTATGGTTAGCAAAGTCCTTTGCAAATAATTTCGATGGGACGATTGGGGGAGGGTAAACAGAAAACAGGTCTCGAATCTAGTAGACGCATTGGAATGAAACAATTCGCGTTCGCTACGTGCAAAAGGCTTCCTTAAAAGCTGGCCAATGAAAACGATTGTACTGCCAATTCTGTGTTCGTAGCACGTAACTGGAAATGTTTTGTAGAAGACCCACTGTAATCGCTGTGTGACGATTAAGACACCAGAAAGCGTAACACGCAAATAAAAACAAGTAAGCTTCAGCCCACCATCGAACCCTAGACCTTCTGCATGTTAACCCAAAACACCACCCACTGCACATACTCCACAACACGGCTGCCTTTGCTGACAGATGTAGTTATCGTACATGTGATTATAGTCTGCCACACTGCCAATCTTTAACGTCCATTTACTGCTCAAACTATTCACAGGACGAAATTTTGTGAGACATTTTTGTATTGCCAGTATTGAGAAACCGTGCTGCAAAGTCCGACTGCACGAATCTTTCCTTGCCCTATACATAGGGTGTTTATGATTAAAGTGAAACTTTCAAACCGCTGTAGTAATAACACCATTGGTCAGAATGACGTCATATTGCAACGGAGTATTATCGGAGAAAGGGCAGAAGAAAAATAAATAGATACAAAATGTAGCAATAGATGGCGCTGTAGGTATCATAATTTAATAGCGGTCGACTACAAATGACAAATGAACCTTGCAACAATGCCTAAGGTGTACGTTTCACGTTAGACTGTACTTACTCAGTGTGCATGATTGTACAGATGTGATACTGTTAGTTACGTAAGGCCATCCATAAAGGTATGGTTATGTGACATGGGATGGGAAAAATCGGTTTTTAATTGCCCTGTAGCCAAAAACCGCATAAAGAGCATCAATCACATCGGTTTTTTATTCTCCTGGGGCCAAAAACCGCATAAAGAGCATCAATCAAAATCAAATCGGATTATTAATTTACTTGTAACTGGCACAAAAGATGTTCCATATCCTGTCCACCGTTCTCTGCAACAAGTTGAAATCGAGAAACACCATGTTCCACAACTGAGCGAAGTGTTTCCGGGATCACGTTCAGAATGCGTTGCGCAATGCGTGCCTGAATGCAGTTAACTTTGCAGTAGGAACACTGAACACAACAACTTTCAGATAGCCCCGCAGCCAGAAGTCACACGGATTAAGATCAGGTGATCAGGACGCTCAGGCTGTTGGGAAATGGCGGCTGATAATTTTAGCGTTTCCGAAATGGCGCTTCAGCAGCTACTTAACTGGATTTGCAATGTGCGGAGGTGCGACATCTTGCATAAAAAATGATATCATCTACACATCCGCGCTGTTGGAGAGCTGGAATGACGTAGCTGCGGGAAAGACACTCAAAGTGCTTACCAGAGAAGGTGCAGCTAATAGGACAGGAAGCACCTGTCTCTTCGAAAAAATATGGCCCTATGATGAATGATGCCGTAAACCTGCAGCACACAGTGGCCTTTTCAGTATGACGTGGTACTGATTGATTTGCTTGTGGATCTTCTGTTGCCCATATTCAACAATTCTGTATATTGACATATGCTGTCAGATGGCAGTGGGCTCCGTAAAAATTTTGGAAATTTGTGGCAAGTTCCTATGGGACCAAACTGCTGAGGTCATCGGTCCCTAGGGTTACACACTACTTAATCTAACTTCAACTAAGTTACGCTAAGGGTAACACACACACTTAAGCCCGAGGGAGGACTCAAACTTCCGACGGGGGCAGCCGCGCGAACCGTGGCAAGACGCCTAAGACCGCACGGTTACCCCGCGCGGCAGTGGGCTCCGTCTGTTTACAAAATCTTCCACGGTCAATCAAAGTCCACTTCCAGGCAAGCAAGAAATTCTAAAGCAAAGGACTCTCTTGTTGGCAGGTCAGCAGGAAGCAAGTCCTGAACATGCGTGATTTTGAATGGATAGCAAAGAAGGATGTTTCGTAGGATTTTACGCACCGTGCTCACGGGTCTGTCCAATGTTCGGGCAATTCTCCGTGCACTACACGTTTGCGCACCACCACTCATCTCCTCCTGCATTTTTGTGGCCACTGGTTGCACTGACGTCGAACCAATTCGTTTCCTCCTTATACTATGTTGCACACCAAATGAACGCGTCTTTTCGAATATCCGGATAATTTTCTGGATACCCACGGCAGTCATCAACCAACGACTTTTTTCAAACCCTTCAGTGTCCGGAAATTCTGCAGAGCGACGTGTGCGCAGTCATCATTCTTGACAGTTTTAGAAGCAGCGCACGATCCTGTATTGAAACAGCCATTGCGAACGTCGCAGATGTGAAAGGAGGAAAAGCCGTGTACCCGGCGTGTTTATAGCAACTTCAGTGGATCGTGCGCATGACAGGTGTTTTCATTTACGTATCCTAATACATACAGAACCATCTATTGATCAATTTTAACACTTTTTTTTCTTCTGCCACACGTTTTCCCCCTTCTCCGATAGTATTCCGTTGCAATTTGACGTCATTCTGGCCAGTGGTGTTATTTCTACGGCGTTTTAAAAGTTTAATTATAATCACCCTGTATATATATATATATATATATATATATATATATATATTCTGACGCTGAAGCTTTTCTCTAGGCACCTTACTATTAGTGCTATGAAAACAGCAACCTTTATCCAACAACAGTAGTCATGGTGTGTTTCAGATATTTATACATATTAAATCAAATTTCAGCTAAGTGTTAATTCAGCTCTAATGAAACTGTGTTCTTAACTACACTCCTGGAAATGGAAAAAAGAACACATTGACACCGGTGTGTCAGACCCACCATACTTGCTCCGGACACTGCGAGAGGGCTGTACAAGCAATGATCACACGCACGGCACAGCGGACACACCAGGAACCGCGGTGTTGGCCGTCGAATGGCGCTAGCTGCGCAGCATTTGTGCACCGCCGCCGTCAGTGTCAGCCAGTTTGCCGTGGCATACGGAGCTCCATCGCAGTCTTTAACACTGGTAGCATGCCGCGACAGCGTGGACGTGAACCGTATGTGCAGTTGACGGACTTTGAGCGAGGGCGTATAGTGGGCATGCGGGAGGCCGGGTGGACGTACCGCCAAATTGCTCAACACGTGGGGCGTGAGGTCTCCACAGTACATCGATGTTGTCGCCAGTGGTCGGCGGAAGGTGCACGTGCCCGTCGACCTGGGACCGGACCGCAGCGACGCACGGATGCACGCCAAGACCGTAGGATCCTACGCAGTGCCGTAGGAAACCGCACCGCCACTTCCCAGCAAATTAGGGACACTGTTGCTCCTGGGGTATCGGCGAGGACCATTCGCAACCGTCTCCATGAAGCTGGGCTACGGTCCCGCACACCGTTAGGCCGTCTTCCGCTCACGCCCCAACATCGTGCAGCCCGCCTCCAGTGATGTCGCGACAGGCGTGAATGGAGGGACGAATGGAGACGTGTCGTCTTCAGCGATGAGAGTCGCTTCTGCTTTGGTGCCAATGATGGTTGTATGCGTGTTTGGCGCCGTGCAGGTGAGCGCCACAATCAGGACTGCATACGACCGAGGCACACAGAGCCAACACCCGGCATCATGGTGTGGGGAGCGATCTCCTACACTGGCCGTACACCACTGGTGATCGTCGAGGGGACACTGAATAGTGCACGGTACATCCAAACCGTCATCGAACCCATCGTTCTACCATTCCTAGACCGGCAAGGGAACTTGCTGTTCCAACAGGACAATGCACGTCCGCATGTATCCCGTGCCACCCAACGTGCTCTAGAAGGTGTAAGTCAACTACCCTGGCCAGCAAGATCTCCGGATCTGTCCCCCATTGAGCATGTTTGGGACTGGATGAAGCGTCGTCTCACGCGGTCTGCACGTCCAGCACGAACGCTGGTCCAACTGAGGCGCCAGGGGGAAATGGCATGGCAAGCCGTTCCACAGGACTACATCCAGCATCTCTACGATCGTCTCCATGGGAGAATAGCAGCCTGCATTGCTGCGAAAGGTGGATATGCACTGTACTAGTGCCGACATTGTGCATGCTCTGTTGCCTGTGTCTGTGTGCCTGTGGTTCTGTCAGTGTGATCATGTGATGTATCTGACCCCAGGAATGTGTCAATAAAGTTTCCCCTTCCTGGGACAATGAATTCACGGTGTTCTTATTTCAATTTCCAGGAGTGTATTTTCTTTACAGTAGTATTTACTTTACCGGAAGTGTATCTTGTGCTTCCTTTTGCAATGCAGATGACGCTTCTTTCGTATATTTCTGATTTGGATGTTTTCTTCTTTTCCTGCCTGAGTTTAAGTGGTCGCCTGATTTCTTTTCAATGTAAGGACACTTCACAAGCGGGAAAACTATTCCTAGCATTAAGTAAAAAATATGTTTCGATGTGCGTGACGTGAACGGAAAAAGGAAGTTTAATACTTAAAATATTACCATACGAATTTTTGTGAGACCGAGATATGCACTGGATCGCCAAAGAAACTGGTAATAGGCATGAGTAATTTAAATACAGAGATATGTAAACAGGCAGAATACGCGCTGCGGTCGGAAGCGCCTACATAAGTAGTTGTTAGACAGGTTAGTCCTGCTACAATTACCAGTTATCAAGATTTAAGTGAATTTCAGCGTGGTGTTATAGTCAGTACGAGAGATGGGACATAGCATTTCCGAGGGAGCGATGAAGTGGGGATTTTCAAATGGTTCAAATGGCTCTAAGCACTATGGGACTTAACATCTGAGGTCATCAGTCCCCTAGACAGAACTACTTAAACCTAACTAACGTAAGGACATCAGACACATCCATGCCCGAGGCAGGATTCGAACCTGTGACCGTATCAGCAGCGCGGTTTAGGACTGAAGCGCCTAGAACTTCTCAGCCACAGCGGCCGGCGGGGATTTTCCGTAGGACCGTTTTACGAGTGTACCGTGCATATCAGGAACCCGGTAAAACATTAAATCTCCGACATCGCTGCGGCCGGAAAAAGATCCTGCAAGTTCGCGACCCGCGACGACTGAAGAGAATTGTTGAACGTGACAGAATTGCAAACCCTTCCACAAATTTCTGTAGATTTCAATGCGGATCCATAAGCAAGTGTCAGCGTGCGAACAATTCAACTAAACTTTACATTCAACGAAATATCATCAATATGGGCTTTCGGAGCTGAAGACCCGCTCATGTACTATTGATAACTGGAAACATGTTGTCTGGTCGGACAAGTTCCGTTTCAAATCGTATCGAGCGGATGGACGTGTACGGATATGGAGACAATCTCGTGAATCCATGGATCCTGCATGTCAGCAGGAGAATGTTCAACCTGGTGGAGGCTCTGTAATAGTGTGGGGGATGTGCAGCTGGAATGATATGGGACCGTTGATACGTCTAGATACGACTTCTGACAGGTGACACGTACGTAAGCATTCTGTTTGATCACCTGCATCCATTCATGTCCATTGTGCATTCCCTCGGACGTGGGCAATTTCAGCGAGAGAATGCGGCACCCCACACGTCCAGAATTTCTACAGAGTGGCTCCAGGAACACTCTTCTGAGCTCAAACACTTCCCATGGCTACCAAACTCCCCTAACATAAACATTGTTGAGCATATCCGGCATGCCTTGCAACGTGAAATTCATAGAGATCTCCACCCTCTCATGCTCTGACGGATTTCTGGACAGCGCTACATGGTTCATGATGTTAGTTCCCTCTGGCACTACTTCAGACATTAATCGATTTCATGCCACGACGTATTGCGGCACTTCTGCGTCCTCGCGTGGGCCCTACGCGATATTAGGCAGGTGTACCAGTTTCTTTGGCTCTTCAGTGTAATAACCTTTATACTTTACACACATATTCTGAAACGAAGACCCTTCGCCTCTTTTTGGTAACGATATCACATCTTAACTTCAGCCTATAGTTCAATGGCCTGATCAACAAAAATGTGCCCGCAAATATTTTTGTATTTTTATTTTCTTTAGCGTTTGAACGAAGTATTTCTTTACCATATTTTTCGGAGAAACGAAACGCTGCCTAAGACATCGCGTTCTAATAGGAATATTTTCACCGAAAACACGACAATCAAGAAAAGATGTTTATTCCAGATTCCCCCTACAGATGGGAAGCATTCGTCAGCTGATCAAGAAGTTGGTTTTTAAGTAATGATGCTCTGCAAGATCTGTGTCATTTATAGTTTATGCATCAAAAGGACTTTTATGCGTGTCCCACGTGGAAACAGTGTTAGTCTCAGGTGTCACTCATACAACTGTGTCAACTTTGACAGTCAAGTATCTTGGCGCTTATAGACAGAAAATGGATTGATTCAACAACAATAATCTACCAATGCTAGTCCCACACACGAAGTGACACGAGGACTTTTTGATGGCATACAATGTAGGAGGTGAGACGACGACGGCTCTCCAGGCCAGTCCCTATCACTAATACTAATGAGCTGAATAAAATGTACAGCGGATACCAACAATGGCTTGCCTGTATGGAGTGTCATTAGTTGGACAGGGTGAAGCACACTGAGTTGACCAAAAAATGGCTCTGAGCACTATGGGACTTAACATCTATGGTCATCAGTCCCCTAGAACTTAAAAGTACTTAAACCTAACTAACCTAAGGACGTCACACAACACCCAGTCATAAGTTTACAAAAGTAATCGACAATGATACGCACATATTTTTAACTATATATGTCGGTAGTATCTGTTCCCGAAAGAACAGTTACCGTGGATGACCATGCAGCTTTGCTAGAAATGAAATGATAATTAAATGGACACCCTAGCTGCAAACAGGCGTTTATGTACTTCATTGGGGACATGTTGAAAATGTGTGTCCTGACCGGGACTCGAACCCGGGATCTCCTGATTACATGGCAGACGCTCTATCCATCTGAGCCAATCGCGGGCACAGAGGATAGTGCGTCTGCAGGGACTTATTCCTTGCACGCTCCCCGTGAGATCCACATTCCCAACATGTCCACACCACTACATTCGTAGTGCGCCTAATAGATGTTTGCCCATCATACTCATTACTCGTGGCAGATTAATCTACCAAGTCCCGGGTTCGAGTCCCGGTCGGGGCACACATTTTCAACATGTCCCCAATGAAGTACATAAACGCCTGTTTGCAGCTAGGGTGTCCATTTAATTATCATTTCATACGCACATATACAAGTAGAGGTAGTATGGCGTACAAATGGCGTAAGGGAGTAGAGCATTGGCGGATCTGCTATTTGTACTCGGGTGATTCATGTGAAAATATATCGACGTGATTATAGCTGCACGACGGGAATTAACAAACTGAACACGGAACGGTAGTTGGAGCTAGACGTATCGGAATTCCATTTCGGACATCGTTAGGGAATTCAATATTCCGAGATCCACACTGTCAAGAGTGTGTCGAGAATACCAAATTTCAGGCGTTACTTCTCATCACGCACAATGCAGTGGTCGACGGAACCTCATTTAATGAGAGCAGCGGCGTTGCGTAGAGTTGTCAGTGCTACTAGAAAAGCAACGCTGTGTGTAATAACCGCAGAAATCTATGCGAAATCTACGACGAACGTATGCTTTAGGGCGGTGCGTCGAAATTTAGCGTTAATGGTGTATGGAAGCAGATGACCGACGCGAGTGCATTTGCCAACAGCATAACGTCGCCTGCAGTGCCTCTCCTCGGCTTTTGACCATATCGGTTTGACCTTTGACGATTGTAAAGCAGTGGTCTGGTCAGACAAGTCCCGATTTCAGCTGGTAAGAGCTGATGGTAGGCTTCCAGTGTGGCGCAGATCTCACGGAGACCTGGACCTAGGTGCTCAACAAAGTACTGTGCAGCCTGGTGGTGACACCAGAATAGTGTGGACTGGGTCCTCTGATCAAAGTAAACCGGTCATTAACTGGAAATGTTTATATTCAGCTACTTGCGGGCCATTTGTAGCCATTCATAGATCTCATGTTTCCAAACGTCACCGTGGCACAGTTCGTGATTGGTTTGAAAAACTTTCTGGACAGTTCGAGTGAATGATTTGGCCATCTAGATCGTTCGATATGAATCTCATCGAACATTTATGGCTCTTAATGGAGAGGTCAGCTGATGCGCAATATCCTGTACCGGCATCGCCCGATGTGAATCTCATCGATCTCATCGAACATTTATGGGTTATAATCGACAGGTCAGTTGATGCACAATGTCGTGTACCGGTAGCACTAACGAAAAAAAAAAGGTTCAAATGGCTCTGAGCACTATGGGACTCAACTGCTGAGGTCATTAGTCCCCTAGAACTTAGAACTAGTTAAACCTAACTAACCCAAGGACATCACACACATCCATGCCCGAGGCAGGATTCGAGCCTGCGACCGTAGCGGTCTCGCGGCTCCAGACTGCAGCGCCAGAACCGCGCGGCCACTTCGGCCGGCGGTAGCACTAACGCAATTATGGACTGCTACAGAGGCAGTATGCCTCAATATTTCTGCAGAGGACTTACAATGACTTGTTGAGTCCATGCTAGGTCAAGTTGCTGCACTACACTGGGCAAGAGGAGGTCAGACACGATATTATGAGGTATTCCACGACTTCTGTCACTTCAGTGTAATTTTCACACTCACAATTTAATTAATTTAGAAATTACACAGGATGGCGGAATTCGCTAAATTACCGCGGCTGTTACGTTTTAATTATAGCTGAACCCAAGCTGTCATGGAGGCACAATAGTTTCTCCCTTGGTTGGAGAACTGGTACCCAGAGAAGTGTCCCAACATGAGCACCAAGTATCCATTCCACCCCACCGGGCCGAGACAGCAGTGACGGTTCCGCCCCCACCCCGTGTCATGTTGGCTCTGGGAACCACTTCATTTACTGTGGATACAGACTATGGTGTGACGCCCGAGTTTACGAACAGTACGGAGAGCTGCACTCCAGCCACATTCAGTTACAGATTCTGGACGTCTTTATGTCGCGGTAGTTACACCGTTTCAATACGCGGCATAGTCTTCCAGTACCTTGGAAGTCGTCATATGCAAAGACCTGCCGGTTGTGGTCAGCTTGCAGCAGCTACGTTGCAACGGTGCAGTCACGCCGTTTGCACCGCGAATACGCGGCATCGCGACTCTGCTGATCGTTAGGCAGAATACTTTGTCGTTCGTCCCCTATCTCTGTGATCGTATTTCTAAACTGTTACCTAACATCTCTCATGATCTAGATTCATCTCGGTTAAACAATAATCGCTCACTCTAGGGTCTGGACCAATTCTTGTTTAGGTTCCATTGTGTCCTACAACAAGGTAGAAATCTCAGAACCAAAAGTACACCTGTTAAAACATTGTGACGGGACTACCTCACATTTGTGTCTTTTTGTGCACTGTATTTATTCGAAGTCAATGGCATTTAATGGCTATTGCTGATCTGCAACTTTCCACTCCACTTCAATTACACTATCAATTTAGTAGATCAGTCGCTTACAGTAGATGAAGGAGCCCGACACCTCCTTCGTCCAAGGACAGAAGATTAGCAGGTGACAGAGACACGTTGATAGGCAGTACACTCTTCAGGTTTTATCCACTGTCGCCACAGACGTGATGAAACGGAAGGTACAATATCTATCTGCATCTCTCTCCCTCTGTCTTTCTCTCTCATCTCATTCCTCTAGTCGCTACAACACACTGAACATGTCAAACGAGACATCGACTTTAATGTGTATACTTACAAATAATTACATTTTCAGATACTTTAAGCTTTCATACTTCGTGTCTGGAAGATAGCGTCTCAATATTGAACTGAAAATAATTCCCATTCTTTTAGGTTTTCAGGGCGGTTTTCTTGGTTGTACGGCAAATGACGGGCCTGAAAGCCTTCTAAATATTCCCAAGCAGGACTTTCGCTGCCCCACTACAAGCTCTCATGGCAACTGGCTTAAAGCTTCAAAAGTAGAAAGATAATTCCTTCAAATAAACGAAACTGAACTATAATGTACATCTATAAAGTGCACACACACGTAAACGAAGATGTTTTGATTTTTATGAGGTAGTAGTAAATTCCTCCCATGTATTCGAACTGGGGACCCTTCTGCAATTCTCTGGCCTACTACGAGCTCAGCTGATGCTTTGCTGCAAAGAAGCAAGGCTCTATAAATGGTCGGATCTCAATCACGCTGCTGTACTCTTTGGAACAAACAATAACAAATAGAATATATATCGGCAGCAACATAGGTGTACTACACACCGACTTTATTTAACTAGTATACGCAAAGACACTTACACCTATACTAGACTTTCAATTCGATTCAATAAATTAAAAGTGCTGAATGTAACCATTTCTCTTATGTTCGTTAAAAATATTTATTGCGATTGAAATTTCGACTTTTGAAATTTTCAAGCAGAGGAGGATGTTACAGCTCACTCTAGAACGTTAAGCTGTGACATGCTGGAACAGTTTCCAGCAATCTACCTGGATAAACGTATGGTGGTATAAGTACGCCTGCGCTCCTACATACCATTTCAGTACGAGCGATGTGATGAGCTCAAAAACAGCGTTCCGGTTACATAAAAATAAAAACTTCATCCACAACATCGGCAGAAACAAATCGCTCGTGTAGCCAGCATTGCGGCTGGAGTATAATAGCGGTAAAATTATAAGGGCTTAAACACACAGTATGAGCTTGCTAGAACGAAGTTATTAGTGACTGAAGCCACTATCATTTGGCTTGTAAGACTATATCTTATTCGTCTATAGCTGAACTCCCCTGGTTCTGACCAAGCTTGTTTGTAAGGCTACAGCCAGAACTAGAAACACTGTCTCAAATAGTGGAAACTGGGGCTGCCTGTGGCAATTGGATGAAAACACTGGTTGCAGTCTACCAGAACTTGAACAGCACGCTCCACCTTAAGTATTTGCGAATTAAAAGTACGAGTATAAAAGACGTTATCTATAATAAAACTGTAATCCTACATGAGCAATACCGTATCGAAAATAATCTAGCTTGTTATCAGATTGTCATCGAACTCCTACGATTGTGTGTTGTTCACTTGTCTATGGTAAGATACCGGGTGGTTATAACTAAAGTGTAGGCTATAATTATGGTATGGCAGCGGCACTTGGTAGATATGGCAACGCGTTAACGCAGAACCGATTTACGCTGGAAAAAAATAGATTCAGTTGTGGTCACTAGGTACAAATCTGGCGCTATACACAGTTTGTATGACTGTGTAACATGCACGCTGTCATTTGCCAAGCCGTAACGTGACTGAACAGTTTGGCAAACGAGAAGAGAAACCGTGCGCTTTTACTGAATCTGCTGTACGTTTGCGGCAGCAAGTACACTGCTGAACTGAGGGAATATCACCGAATGAGAGGTCTGAGGAAAGGCCCGATGTTTAAAGAAGATGACAATGAAATTCGAAAACGTGGTTGAACTTTGTGTGGCATATGGAAGAGGAAGGTTTCCTGCCGCATAGGAAATTACTGATGACGTTACTGTTGTTACATGCAGTAGGTGCCCCAACAGTACTAGTGCTCGTGCGGTATCCCATGATCAACAGTACAGAAAGTTTTACGGTCTATATTACACGGGTATATGCACGAGATCCTGATGGTGCAGCAATTGTAAACTCATGATCCGCAGCAACGTTCTGAATTTCCTCTTCGATGTCTGGCACGTATCGAAGTTGATGATATGGCCGGGCAATATTTTTTGGAGTCACGAGACGCATATTGCACTACTGGGTGCAATGAATACACAGAATTGCCGAATATGAGGTACTGGAAAACAGCGTGTTGTGCACGAAAAGCCATTGTACTCGCTGTATGTGACTCTATTGTTGCATTCACAAGCACCCTTATTCTCGGTCCGTTCTTTGAAGAGAATACACTTAGAGGGCCTGTAAGGTGTACCAGGGACACATTCGGTCTCTACTTGAGCTGAAGGCCAGTATAGCGGAACACGTTGCTCAGTTTCAACAGAACTGCTGCGAAGAACTGTTGAACAAATTGCGTAAGCGGCGATTAATAATGAAATAACATTATACCTTCCTCACTTGTTTGACTTTTTCTGCCCTGGTCCCGTTCCTGATCCATTACATATGGAAACATTTCTATACGTCTTTCTCGGAGTCACAGCGCCTGATTTGTACTTGGTAGCCAAAATCAGAATCTGGTAGTTAAAATCAGAATTAACTTTTTCCAGTGTAAATCGGTTCCGCGCTAATACATTGGCATACCTTCAAAGTTTCGCTGTCGTTCGAGAATTAGAGACCAGTCTGGACCTCTGTGATTAACTACAGTTTAATTACAACCGCCGGGACGTGTCATGTTATCCTGCGTCGTCCACATCTATACAGAGCTTGTGAAGAGAGAGATAATATTTGCGTGGGCCGACCACGTGGACACTATTTCCATGTGCATATTGATTCTCTTTCGGAAGGTATGGTGAGCAATTAGTAATATCACTCCATCATAGAGATTAGCTAAGAGCGAACAGCTGGTTTTATTTCACGATCGTAGTCAAAGCTACGACTATTCGTAATTACACTCAGTACTATGAAACCACTCCATGATTGTAAAACCAACATTACAGGTAGTAAACAACCAATTACCTCTTCGTTAACGACACAAAATGACTTCCTTCTAAGGGCTTCGAGGATATTTATGTTTAACTCGTCATTTCTGGATTGTTTGGAATCTAGGACGCAGTTTCTTCCACGATAGCGAAAGTGTTTGTAGAAGGTACGAATCTACGAAGAAAAATTAATAGAAGTTATATATCTGTGTGTCTTAAAATACATATTTACGGTTTTCTTGATCTCGTCTAACCAGTGGGGCCTTGTTTCCAAGAAAACATGGTTAGAAACTCACTTGTGCTAAATGTTATTTATTCAAAGTATTTTCCTTCGATTTTGTGCATTTCCCTGCATCAACGTGAAATGCATAACAATAATGGAACTACACTACTTCCCCTTATTCTACCTAATTCGAGCTTCATCTGTTACGACAAACATTCTTCGAGAATAAAATGTTCTCAATATTTTTTCCCGATTTGCAATAAAAGCCATGTACCGAAACTCCGCTTCATAAGACCCCGCCACAAAATTACTTAGTTTTTGCCATTCAAGTAATCGGAAATTCGTATCTTGGGTACTTAGGCCATAGCAGTGGTTTATGACTGGCAACCATCCTTTTGGAAAATGTATCCAACATATACAGGACATCAACAACAAAGTGACGGAAGTGATCTCTAGTATTTGTTTTAGCCCTGCCTGTATAATGACGATGTAGTAACTTCTCGTGGTTGGGATTCAATCATGTGGAATTTTTTGAAAGGTACTATGTTCATCTTTGACTGTAGAAAATTGTTTATTTTACTTCACTATTATAATTTCGGCCTTTGGGCCGTTATCAAGTGGAACTGCAAAAGGTTTTGCTTCGGCAAACGTCATACTTCTAAAACCGTCCGGCATTTACACATGTAGCGTCAAAACTGAGCGTTTTCTTTGAAGGAATACAGTAACATCAAACGAGCACGAAGCTCTGTACATCATGAAATTATATACTATTGCCGATGTTAATATCCTTAACAGAAATCGCTATGTATCAACGTTCTAACTCAAGATTTACATTTGAAGTGAGGCCGTTGACGCGAAAATACTTGTGAATGTAATTTAGGAAAAAAATTTGGAAATTTGTGGTAAGGACTTATGGAATCAAACTGCTGAGGTCATCGGTCCCTAAGCCTATGCACTACTTAATCTAACTCAAACTACCTTACGCTAAGGGCAACAGACACACCAATGCCCGAGGGAGGACTCGAGCCACCGACGGGGGTAGCTGCGCGAACCGTGACGATGCGCCGGAGACCACGCGGCTACCCCGAGCAGCAGTGTAATTTACGTCGTTTCACCATGTAGAGAGCTTTCCGATCGTTTGACGTCACTGTATTTCTACAGTGAAAAACGTAGCCTTGACAATGACATGCATACATGTCGGAGGATTTTAAAAGTTTGACGTGTGCTGAATTAATATCTTTTACAGTACCACTTGATAGTGCCCGGAGGCCGAAATTGGAATAGTGAGGTGAAGTAAGTAATTTTCTGCTGTCAACGGCGAACATGCTGTGTTTTAAAAAAGATAACCTAGTAGCTTCTTAATTAATGTGCTCATACGAGTTCCAGTTCATCTCTATTTATTCGCCACCACCATTCCGGCGGCAACTTTGCCCTAGACACCTACTCCGTCACGCCGAAAAACCACAACCATTACTCATCAGGAGGCCATTTACCTAAATGCTGCTGTTACTAATCTTTCTAATGGCCGACCAGAGTGGCCGAGCGGTTCTAGGCGCTTCAGTCTGGAACCGCGCGACCGCTACCGTTGCAGGTTCGAATCCTGCCTCGGGCATGGATGTTTGTGATGTCCTTAGGTTAGTTAGGTTTCAGTAGTTCTAAGTCCCATAGTGCTCAGAGCCATTTGAACCATTTTTTCTTTCTAATGGCCTTCTCAGAATTTATAATGTACTCGAGTGTAATGCAATCAGAGCTAAATGCCCACATCATGTGGGCTTTCCTGAAGGGGAAGGGCCGGCCGTTGTGGCCGAACGGTTCTAGGCGCTTCAGTCCGGAACCACGCAGCTGCTACGGTCGTAGGTTCGAATCCTGCCTCTGGCATGAATGTGTGTCATGTCCTTAGGTTAGTTAGGTTTTCGTAGTTCTAAGTCTAGACCTAAGATGTTAAGTCCCATAATGCTTAGAGCCATTTGAACCATTGAGGGGGAAGGCTTGGGTTATTAATAGCTATTAATAACAAAATTTTAAGTCTCAATACCTTCCATCGTTCCGCGCAGACCAGAGCAGTAAAGCAGGGTCCAGGTGCCCTAATTCCAGTGTTCACCATGCGGTGTCAGAGGTGCTGGTGCGACGATACACAGACCACCAATCCTCTTCCTCTAGTCAAATCATAGTGACCTTGGGAGACTACTCCTTCTCTCTGTTCCTGGGTACGATCCACGATATACCCATCTTATCTCCTGACACCCAAGAGAACGACGTTCTCCGTTACACCTATGTAGAGCCCACCTAGCCCTCTTCGAAGAAACCAGTTGTGTGCTAAAGATGCTTTCCTACAGACCCTAAATCCTCCTCCTATCCTGACCGCCCACTGTCCAGCTAAAGCCACTCGGTACAATAGCTTCGCCTTCATGCGACTTCAGGCTTTAGGGCAAAACGGCTTCTTCGCGTTCGTTTGTCTTTAAGCGGTAAACAGTGGCCCGCTTTTCCACAAACGCTAACGGCTGCGACAAAATTCGTGTTTAACTCTCATAATTTAAGATAGTTTAATTAGGTCTGCTGCAGCGTAAAATTGCTCTCTTTATTATTCCGGGTGGGAGGGCGGTTTTACAGACGAGGAACCTCGCAGCGGCGTGGCACGGCAACAGCAGCAACGACAGACGCAGCAGGTCAGCAGCGGCGGCCGCTGCTCCGCCTGTGTCGCCAGCAGCCTTAAAGTTGGGCCCAAACAATTTTCCGCCATCCTCACCGCCCCTTGACAAGCGTTTAACTGTCGCACAAAAGTAATTTCAGCGTCGACTGAATTAAGATTAATGATCTCCAGCTTTTCGCTATAAAACGAAATAGAATAAAAAGGCCGAGTTAATGGACGACATAAAACATCGTCCTTTGTTTATTTGCAGAAGTTACGTGTCGCTTTGCGAAGCAGAAACACGTTCCACTTCCACAGAGCTTTCGCATCTCCAGGGGGAAAAAGCACTGTGGTACGTCGCCAACACTCCCAACAGGAACGCTCACTTTGCAAACGGACATACTGTAGCTCGCAGGTAGTATGCTTCGATCAACACACATAGATGGACATAGATGGACAACAACAGCTTTGGATAATCATCTTCTCGATGTTGCAGCTCTTCTTACTTTCCTGCTTCCTAAGGAAAATAGGAAAGAAACTCCGTTTTATGCAAGACATCGTTTCACTCGTTTTGTTTTATATAAATATGTTTTAGCACTTGTTGTGCTACGTTAAATCAGTTTTATTTGTTATTATTTCTGGTAACTACTATGATAACATGTTGTAGAGTTTACATGACTTTGCCGGCCGCTGTGGCCGAGCGGTTCTAGGCTTCAGCCGGCCGGAGTGGTCGAGCGGTTCTAGGCGCTACAGCTTGGAACCGCGCGACCGCTACGGTCGCAGGTTCGAATCCTGCCTCGGGCATGGATGTGTGTGATGTCCTTAGGTTAGTTAGGTTTAAGTAGTTCTAAGTTCTAGGGGACTGATGACCTTAGAAGTTTAGTCCCATAGTGCTCAGAGCCATTTGAACCATTTTTTTCTAGACTTCAGTCCGGAACTGCGCTGCTGCTACGGTCGCAGATTCGAATCCTGCCTCGGGCATGGATCTGTGTGATGTCCTTAGGTTAGTTAGGTTTAAGTAGTTCTAAGTCTAGGGGACTGATGACCTCAGATGGCTTAGAGCCATTTGAACCATTTTACATGACTTTCGCTTTAAAGCTATTTACATGTATAAAAGGGAGGGATAACTAGTTGTTATATTTTACGTTAGGTTACAAGTACAGTTAAAAGACACATGTCACAGAGTTGAAGCATTACATCTGGTAAGTTAATGGTTCAAATGGCTCTGAGCACTATGGGACTTAACATCTGTGGTCATCAGTCCCCTAGAATTTAGAACTACTTAAACCTCACTAACCTAAGGACATCACACACATCCATACCCGAGCCAGGATTCGAACCTGCGACCGTAGCAGTCGCGCGGTTCCGGAATGAGCGCCTAGAACCGCTAGACCACCGCGGCCTACATAAGTAATGCTAACATTAAATAAATGATACTGTTTGAAAATCACAAACAGTTGTTCATACGTCACACGACTCTGCCAGCATTTTTAATTTGCAGAAACATGATAAACCGAAACGCAACTTGGCAAATGAACATCAGACGACTATAATTACACGTGAATTGAAGGCAGAAACCTTGCTTCCTGTTGATAGGAGCTATGAAATACGTTTGAAACAGGAACACCATAGCAAAAGGAAATAAATCTAAAACAAGCGCAGCGTTTTTCTGGCTGAAGCAGAAAAACACAAAACGTTTTCTTGTTTGCAGATGACTACTGCACTGTACATGGTAGACATGAAATTACCTAAACGAGCAACTCATACCGTCATGTAAGGTATGTGAATAGCTGTACCTTTTTCAAAATTACTATCACAGGCCTAAATTTTATCACAGCACAAACGCACATCATTTAATGCAACTGTGTGACACGTTGTACCCACTCGTCTATGGCGCCCGTGAAGATTTACACTGTCCAGTCATATTAATGTGGCCACCTGTCAGAAGCCTGAATAAACACCGTTTGCGTTGTGAGATGTGCAGCAAGAGAGGCGTTTGAGTTTCAGATGTGGGGAGCCGCAGAAGAAGTTAAAAGGCGCGGTCCCGTATTCGCCGATGGACCTGTGTTGTCAAGACTTAACTGTACTTACGTGAAAAATTTCTCGTGTAAAGCTGCCGTCACCCCGTGTTGCCCTATCCTGCTGGAGTGAACTGGATTGCAGTGGACTGAATTTCTGGGCAGCGCGACACTACGCTGCTGGTCGGTGATAGTCTGCTACGTGTCGGCCGCTCTACGCAACACCTGAGACTATCGACTCCTCGCGTGTGTCACGCATCGTTTGCTGACGCCTCTACGTGACCAGTACCAAGCGTCGTGGCCCCCCTGCAGTTCGTCGAGGTGTCTACGGGCAGCTAGCTGGTTCCTCAGTTCCGACCAGGGTTTTCGGGAAGTTTTCCTTGGTTGTAAGGTGAATGCCGGAACTGTTTACCTCCTCCCATCGATACAGAGACAAATTATGTAAAGAGGAAGGATTTGGAGCGATGCCGACTCCACTGCCGCGAACTGCTGCACTAGGTTTCTCGGTTGAGCATCTTTGGCGCGACAGCTCGATCGAGCCTGGCCCACAGTTTGTCTATTGGCTTCAAATCCGGCGGGTCTAGTGGCCAGTTATTCGAACCACGCACGTACACTGCGAGCTGTGTGACACGTTGCATTGTCGTGCTGGTCGATGCCAGCATGCCGAGAAAAACCAAACTGCATGCAGGTGTGGACAAGGACTCCAAGGTTCAAAATGGTTCAAATGGCTCTGAGCACTATGGGACTTAACTGCTGTGGTCATCAGTCCCCTAGAACTTAGAACCACTTAAGCCTAACTAACCTAAGGACATCACACACATCCATGCCCGAGGCAGGATTCGGACTCCAAGGATAGATGCATACTTGTGTTGATCCATTGTGCCTTCCAGAATGACGAGAACAACGAGGTAGTGCCACGTAAACATCCCCAGTCTACGACGCCCACTCCTGGTTGCAGAATGTTTTCTTTCGGACGTTTAGCGCCGTACACGTCAACGGCTATCTGTGCTACTGAGAACATAAAGTGATTCATCTGAAAGGGCTACCTGTCGCCACTCAGTAGCCGTCCAGAGTTTTTTTTGAGTCGTCAGGCTTCTGACTGGTTTCATACGACCTGCCACGAATTCACCTCCTGTGCCAACGTCTTCATCCCAGAACACCACATGCGACCTATGTCCTCAATTATTTGGTGAATGTGTTACAGTCTCTGTCTTCCTCTACAGTTTTTGCCTTTTACACATCCCACTAGTGTAATGGAAGTCTTTCCCTGATGGCTTCAAATGTGTGTGAAATCTTATGGGACTTAACTGCTAAGGTAATCAGTCCCCAATCTTACACACTACTTAACCTAAATCATCCTAAGGACAAACACACACACCCATGCCCAAGGGAGGACTCGAACCTCCACCGAGACCAGCCGCACAGTCCATGGCTGCAGCGCCATAGACCGCTCGGCTAATCCCACGCGGCCCCTGATGGCTTAAAAGATGTCCTATCATTCTGTCACTTCTCCTTGTCAGTTTTCCACATACTCCTTTCCTCTCCCATTCTGCGCAGAACCACTTCATTCCTCATCTTATCTGTCCACATTCGTCTAAGGCACCACATTTTGAATGCTTCGATTCTCTTTTGTTCCGGTTTTCCCACAGTCCGTGTTTCACTACCATAAAATGCTGTGCTCCAAACGTACACCCTCAGATATTTCTTCCTAAAATCAAGGCATATGTTTGATGCTAGTAGAGTTTTCTTGGCCAGGAATGCCCTTTCAGCCAGTGCTAGTCTGCTGTTGATGTCCTTGTTCCGTCCGTCATTGGTTATTTTCCTGCCTAGGTAGTAGATTCATTAACTTCATCTACTGCGTGACCATCAATCCTCATGTTAAGTTTCTCGTCATTCTCATTTGTGCTACTTCTCATTAGTTTCGTCTTTCTTCCGTTTACTCTCCATCTATATTCTGTACTCATTAGACCATGCCATTCAGCAGGTTACGTAATTCTTCTTCACTTTCACTCAGGATAGCAATGTTATCAGCGAATCGTTTCATTGATATTCATTCACCTTCAATTTTAATTCCACTCCTAAACTTTCCTTTTATTTCCATCATTGCTTCTTCGGTGTACAGACTGAACAGTATCGGCGAAAGACTACATCCCTGTCTTACACGCTGTTTAATTCGAGCACTTCGTTCTTAGTAATCCACTCTTATTATTCCCTTTTGGAATACTACTTATTGTACACTCCTGGAAATGGAAAAAAGAACACATTGACACCGGTGTGTCAGACCCACCATACTTGCTCCGGACACTGCGAGAGGGCTGTACAAGCAATGATCACACGCACGGCACAGCGGACACACCAGGAACCGCGGTGTTGGCCGTCGAATGGCGCTAGCTGCGCAGCATTTGTGCACCGCCGCCGTCAGTGTCAGCCAGTTTGCCGTGGCATACGGAGCTCCATCGCAGTCTTTAACACTGGTAGCATGCCGCGACAGCGTGGACGTGAACCGTATGTGCAGTTGACGGACTTTGAGCGAGGGCGTATAGTGGGCATGCGGGAGGCCGGGTGGACGTACCGCCGAATTGCTCAACACGTGGGGCGTGAGGTCTCCACAGTACATCGATGTTGTCGCCAGTGGTCGGCGGAAGGTGCACGTGCCCGTCGACCAGGGACCGGACCGCAGCGACGCACGGATGCACGCCAAGACCGTAGGATCCTACGCAGTGCCGTAGGGGACCGCACCGCCACTTCCCAGCAAATTAGGGACACTGTTGCTCCTGGGGTATCGGCGAGGACCATTCGCAACCGTCTCCATGAAGCTGGGCTACGGTCCCGCACACCGTTAGGCCGTCTTCCGCTCACGCCCCAACATCGTGCAGCCCGCCTCCAGTGGTGTCGCGACAGGCGTGAATGGAGGGACGAATGGAAACGTGTCGTCTTCAGCGATGAGAGTCGCTTCTGCCTTGGTGCCAATGATGGTCGTATGCGTGTTTGGCGCCGTGCAGGTGAGCGCCACAATCAGGACTGCATACTACCGAGGCACACAGGGCCAACACCCGGCATCATGGTGTGGGGAGCGATCTCCTACACTGGCCGTACACCACTGGTGATCGTCGAGGGGACACTGAATAGTGCACGGTACATCCAAACCGTCATCGAACCCATCGTTCTACCATTCCTAGACCGGCAAGGGAACTTGCTGTTCCAACAGGACAATGCACGTCCGCATGTATCCCGTGCCACCCAACGTGCTCTAGAAGGTGTAAGTCAACTACCCTGGCCAGCAAGATCTCCGGATCTGTACCCCATTGAGCATGTTTGGGACTGGATGAAGCGTCGTCTCACGCGGTCTGCACGTCCAGCACGAACGCTGGTCCAACTGAGGCGCCAGGTGGAAATGGCATGGCAAGCCGTTCCACAGGACTACATCCAGCATCTCTACGATCGTCTCCATTGGAGAATAGCAGCCTGCATTGCTGCGAAAGGTGGATATACACTGTACTAGTGCCGACATTGTGCATGCTCTGTTGCCTGTGTCTATGTGCCTGTGGTTCTGTCAGTGTGATCATGTGACGTATCTGACCCCAGGAATGTGTCATTAAAGTTTCCCCTTCCTGGGACAATGAATTCACGGTGTTCTTATTTCAATTTCCAGGAGTGTATATTACCCGTCTGTCCCTATAGCTCACCCCTATTTTTTCAGAATTTCGAATATCTTGCACCCTTTTCTACATTGTCGAACGCTTTTTCCAGGTCGACAAATCCTATGAACGCGTCTTGATTTCTCTTTGCTCTTGTTTCCATTAACAACCGCAAAGTGGGAATTGTCTCTCTGATGCCTTTAATTTTCCTAAAGCCAAACTGATCATCATCTAACACGTACTCACTTTTCTTTTCCGTTCTTCTGTATATTATTCTTGTAAGCACCTTGGATGCGTGAGCTATTAAGCTGATTGTGAGATAATTCTGGCACTTATCAGATCTTGCGGTCTTCGGAATTGAGTGGATATGCAACTTGGATGCATGAGCTATTAAGCTGATTGTGCGATAATTCTGGCACTTGTCACCTCTTGCGGTCTTCGGAATTGTGTGGATGATATTTTTACGAAAGATATCTGTTACGTCGCTTGGATGCGTGAGCTATTAAGCTGATTGTGAGATAATTCTGGCACTTATCAGATCTTGCGGTCTTCGGAATTGAGTGGATATGCAACTTGGATGCAGGAGCTATTAAGCTGATTGTGCGATAATTCTGGCACTTGTTACCTCTTGCGGTCTTCGGAATTGTGTGGATGATATTTTTCCGAAAGATATCTGTTACGTCGCTTGGATGCGTGAGCTATTAAGCTGATTGTGAGATAATTCTGGCACTTATCAGATCTTGCGGTCTTCGGAATTGAGTGGATATGCAACTTGGATGCATGAGCTATTAAGCTGATTGTGCGATAATTCTGGCACTTGTCACCTCTTGTGGTCTTCGGAATTGTGTGGATGATATTTTTACGAAAGATATCTGTTACGTCGCTTGGATGCGTGAGCTATTAAGCTGATTGTGAGATAACTCTGGCACTTATCAGATCTTGCGGTCTTCGGAATTGAGTGGATATGCAACTTGGATGCATGAACTATTAAGCTGATTGTGCGATAATTCTGGCACTTGTCACCTCTTGCGGTCTTCGGAATTGTGTGGATGATATTTTTCTGAAAGATATCTGTTACGTCGCTTGGATGCGTGAGCTATTAAGCTGATTGTGAGATAATTCTGGCACTTATCAGATCTTGCGGTCTTCGGAATTGAGTGGATATGCAACTTGGATGCATGAGCTATTAAGCTGATTGTGCGATAATTCTGGCACTTGTCACCTCTTGCGGTCTTCGGAATTGTGTGGATGATATTTTTCCGAAAGATATCTGTTACGTCGCTTGGATGCGTGAGCTATTAAGCTGATTGTGAGATAATTCTGGCACTTATCAGATCTTGCGGTCTTCGGAATTGAGTGGATATGCAACTTGGATGCATGAGCTATTAAGCTGATTGTGCGATAATTCTGGCACTTGTCACCTCTTGCGGTCTTCGGAATTGTGTGGATGATATTTTTCCGAAAGATATCTGTTACGTCGCCAGACTCACACATTCTACACACCAACGTGAATAGTCATTTTGTTGCCACTTCCCTCCATGACTGCAGAAATTCTGATGGAATGTTATCTATCCATACCGTCTTATTCGCTCTCAAGTCCTCCAAAGCTCTTTTAAATTCTGATTCTAATAGTGGATCCCCTATCTCTCCTAAATCCAATCCTGTTTCTTCTTCTATCACATCAGGCAAATCTTCCCCCTCATAGAGGCCTTCTATTTACCGTTTCTACCTATCCGCTCTTTTCTCTGCATTTAATCGTGGGATTCCTGTTGCACTCTTAATGTTACCACTCTTGCTTTTAATTTCACAGAAGGTTATTTTGACTTTTGCTATATGCTGAGTCAGTCCCTCCGAGAATCATTTCTTTTTCGTTTTCTTCACACTTTTCCTGTAGCCACTTCGTCCTAGCTTCCCTGCGCTCCCTATGTATTTCGTTTCTCAACGACTTGCATTTTTGTATTACTGAATTCCCTGAACGTTTTTGCGCTTCTTTCTTTCATCGATCAACTTTTGTTGCCCATGGATTCTTCTTAGTTAACTTCTATATACGTAAATTTTCCTTTCCAACTCCTGAGGTGGCCCTTTTAGGAAATGTCTATTCCTCTTCAACTGGACTGCCTACTGGGCTATTCTTTATTGCTGTATCTATAACCTTCGAAAACTTTAAGCGTATCTCGTTATTCCTTAGTACTTTCGTGTTCCGGTTCTATGCATATTGGTTCTTCCTGATTAATCTCTTAAACTTCGGCCTACTCTTCATCACTACTACATTGTGATTTGAGTCTATATCTGCTCCTGAGGTACACCTTACAATCCAGTATCAGATTACGGAATCTCTGTCTGTTCATAATGTAATCTAACTGAAGTCTCCCCGTGTCACTCGGCCTTTTCCAAGTATACCTCCTCTTGAACAGAGTATTTGCTATTACTAGCTCAAATTTGTTACAGAACTGAATTAGTCTTTCTCCTCTCTTATTCCTTGCTCGAAGCCCATAGTCTCCTGTAACTCTTTTTTCTTCTCCTTTCACTACAACTGCAATCCAGTCCCCCATGAATATAACATTTTCATCTCTGTTCGCGTACTGTATTAGCCTTTCAATATCCTCATATACTTTCTCTATGTCTTCATCTTCAGCTTGTGGAGTCGCCATGTATACCTAGACTATCGTTACTGGTGTTGGTTTGCTGTCGATTCTGATAAGAACAACCCTAGCATTGAACTGTTCACAGTTACACTCTCTGCCCCACCGTCCTATTCATAACGAGTCCAACTCCCGTTATACCATTTCCTGTTGCTGCTGATATTACCCTATACTCACCTGACCAGAAATCCTTGTCTTCTTTCCATTTCACCTCACTGACCCCTACGATATCTAGATTGAGCCTTTGCATTTCCCTTTTCAGATTTTTCAACGTCCCTACCACGTTTAAGCTTCTGACTTTCCTCGCCTCGACTCGTACAATGTTATCCTTTCGTCGGTTCTTCAATCTTTTTCTCATGGGCGCCTTCCCTTGGCAGTCCCTTCCCGGTGATCCTAATGAGGGACTATTGGGTTGGGTTGTTTGGGGGAAGAGACCAGACAGTGAGGTCATCAGTCTCATCGGATTAGGGAACGACGGGGAAGGTAGTCGGCAGTGCCCTTTCAAAGGAACCATCCCGGCATTTGCCTGGAGCAACTCAGGAAAATCACGGAAAACCTAAATCAGGATGACCGGACGCGGGATTGAACCGTCATCCTCCCGAATGCGAGTTCAGTGTGCTAACCATCACGCCACCTCGCTCTGTACAGGGGACTGTTCTGGAATCCTTTGCCAATGGAGAAATCACCTGAAACTTTTAAAATTACTGTCGATATGTGGTGTGGATACTTGTTATGTTCTTTGGGGTACTGGCGTGCAAACTCCAGCCTTCGTTGCCGATGAACAGCAATCACCACGGATGCATAAACCTCGCGCTTGCAGCGGAGGTCCATCTGCGGCAACGTTTGGTGAACAGTCGTTGAGGAGACACTGTTGAAAGACCCTTTGTTTATCTGGACGATCAGTTGCTCATCAGTTGCACGTCTATTCGCCCGAAACATCTCCGTGGCCGTCACACATCCCTATTAGTAAAGGGCTGTAGTGCAGCATAGTACCCACGGCGCTGGTTTTGGGTTTCGCTGTTTTTGCCATCTACGGTATACTTTAACCACGGTGGAAAGTGACCAGCTTACAAACTTAGTCGTTTCGGAAATGCTTTTATCCTTGGCCTGAAAGCCCTCTTGGACGTCATATAAATTGCTCCGTTTCAGCATTACGAGAACGACTGCTCTGTTTTGCACGTCCCCTGCCATGCTTTATATAGCATTCACCGCTAGTTATGTCAGCTCCGTCATGAATGGTTATTGCACGTTGACGTCCAAAATAGGTGGTGGTCACATTAATGTGACTTGACCACGTGTTTGTACGCGTACTAGATACTAGGATTTTTATGTAGCATTACTGCTACCGGTGGCGGAGAATTTTATGTAAGCTTATATATATGAAAGTGTTGCCTAACTGTCACGTGGTCGACTGATACTATGGTCGATGGACCAATAATAGCTGGCCTCTGGCATGGAATTCTCCGTCTACGATGCGATAATACGACGGCAGCGAAAGAGCGTCCCACTCGCCTTACGGGAGTGCTATCACAAATATGTGTGAGAAGACCGCGCGCAGAGTTGCGATTTGGGATTTGGGGAGCGGGGTGTCTTGGTGCTCGGTTCGTATTTCAGCTACGAAAATGGAACAAAAATATTTGGTTTAGCCCGAAGTAGCGGCCATTCGAACATTTGTTTTACTGTAACTATGTTACGTGCAAAAAACACGTATTGTTGTGAGTTTTCTTACGCGCTCCATTTCTGTGTTTCAGACTTGTGCAAATAGGTTCAAATTTTGTGAGAAGATAGACAAATACATGTGATTAATGGTCATCCTGTTGTTTTTTTAGAGTTTTATCCGTCAACATGATACAGGCAACATAGTTTGAAAGAAAATTAAAAAACCAACAAGGGATCAATCGTAGCCCGAGTCAACAAAAATATACCTTGGTTGTCAGTCTATGGTAGTCTAACGTCAAAATTATGGTTGGGTACCAGAATAAAGTATTCTCTTGTCACAGCGCCAAAGCAGGCGAATATGTCATGGGCAAAGTCAGGGACCAAACAAAAGTGAACTAGCTTTTCGACTTGTCTATCCTCCTTCTTATTGTTCACTTCACGGTTTAGGCAATATGCCTATTCGAAATTCACGCTTTTCGGACCATTTTTCTCTCGGTGTTCCAACGTCTCCTACTCCTGAACGTCTGTACTTGTTCACAACCTCTGGAATTTTGTCTTCATCCGTACATTTAAGATGTTGCCTCCATTTCTTCCTATATTTTTCCATTTCGTCCTCTAAGTTAAATACAGCTAATTCTCCTCACCTATTCTCATTTCTTGTGAGATACTTCCTCGAACAGTGGTAAACAGCTCTTAGAAAGCTCATCTGATTCCACGCTGACCTTGTTTTTCTTGTTTCCTATCCAGGATTCACTGCCGTGGAACAAGACTGACAAAGCCTTTATCTACAATTTCTATTTTTCGTATCTTATCCTGGTCACCACAATACAAACGTGACTTGTCAGGCTAATCTCCCGAGACATTTCTCTTTTATCCACATGTACTTTCCCTGGAAACGTGAAAGTAATGTTTTTTTTCGAAATCTGAAGATAAGGCTACTATTTCAGAGATCTCTAATACTAACTTAAGTAGTCTTTCAGTTTATACACCTCCCACACATTTACTACGCTAACACATTCGTCCTCTGATCAATCAGTACTGTGAGATCTGCGACGTCACCCAACTTTTTATCATTTTCATCTTGCTCTGCTACCATATTGCTGGACAAACCCTCTCCATAGTTGAGGTCTTCGATGTACTGCTTCTTCTTGTATATACTTTCTTCTGCATTTAAGAGAGGTTTTCTCATCTGAAACTTTTGGCCCTACACCTTTACATTTCGAAATGTTTGACCTTCTGTATACCGCAAAATTTTCTTGTAGTCACATCATTATCAGCGTTACTACGTATTTATTTCATCAAATGTGTATTAGTCTGTTTGCAATTCTATCTCCTAAGTTTCATCCATATTTTATTCTTACATCTTTAAATACGAGCCATTCATGGTTTCTTCGCCTCTGCTTTTCCTATATCGACAGTGAGTTCCTCAGACAGTTTTCATTTTATCTCAATCCATCCTAAATTTTCAATATTCCATTTCATCATAAACTCCTTGTTCATCTAGTACGGTCCCATCAGTTTACTTGGCTATGTCGTGAATCTATGGCCACAGTTAGGTATCCATTATAGCCAAGATTTACATTTGTAAATA
The DNA here is from genome assembly GCF_021461385.2 of Schistocerca piceifrons. NCBI lineage: Eukaryota > Metazoa > Arthropoda > Insecta > Orthoptera > Acrididae > Schistocerca > Schistocerca piceifrons. The sequence continues at coordinate 301,802,213 of NC_060138.1, forward strand.
TTTTTCTGAGCACGATGTAGTCTGCTTAATACTTCCCTGTCCTGTTCTTATCTGACCTAAAATCATACATAACGTCTCCAGCATACTGTGAATATGGATAAGCCTTCTAAGTAGCGTTCTAAATTTGAACCAGCTGAATGTGAAACACATTAATAGTCAGGAAACATAATGTTACGTATGAAATAATGCAGAATTGCATCTTATCGCCACTGTTGTTATCATTGTATGCTGAAGACGCAATGAAGGAGACAGCAGAGAATTTTAGCATAAGGACAGAAGTGTGTATTCCAGTGATAAACTTAGTGGAAGGAATAGTTATTCTGACCAAAAGTAAGGAATACTAACACAGTCTGTTATTTGGGGGAGACTGATCGATGAGAACATAATATGTGTTAAGAAAAAAACAAACGATGCCATAAATTGGAGTACAAAGAAGAATAGTGATTTGGAAAACACGAAAACTGAAAATGTGATGGTACACTGCACGAAAAATTTTATGAGGCAAGACTACAGTAAATAAATGGAGCAGGGAACACAATAGGAGCAGATAATTTTGACAAGTAAAATTGTTTTATCTTAGCAGCTATTTTTAGGATAACTGCGACTATGATAATTCAAGTGATTTGTGTATAGATTCCGCTTTCAGTCACAAAAATAACTTCAAATAATTCACTATGCCGTTTCAGACAGTGTGACTTTACAGCGTCGTACCTATGTATTTTGTGTGATTTTCTATATCAGTATGTTAATATAAAAGAGCTCCATAAATACCTATATCGGTTCAAGGCGACTTAAGTCTAGGACAACAATGAAAGTAAGGACCCTACATTATAGACTTTGTATGATGACAAACCAAAGATAAGTGTAGTGTTTAGAGCTGTGTAGCATAGTATTATCTGTGTTTATTAAGCTCATTTATGATGCCATACTGATTTACGAAAGCAAAAGTAATGACATGTTTACACTGTTCAAGTGAAAGCTCTCAAAAATGGATCCAAAAGGTCCCTAATATCATTGTGCATCATTAAAATATTTTTGTCATTAAAATCGGATTTTAATTAAGAAAACTCCTTTAATTAACAAAATAACTCTAATGGTATTAGATACTGAAGCTATGCTGCTACAAACGCTGGCAACGAATTGAGATTTATGTTACTGAACTTTGCGTCTGCAGCAGAACATTGCATGGAAGTGTAACATGAAGCACGAGAAAACGGCAAATCTTTCTTATATCAGAGCAGGATTTTCGCACATCTTCCTCAATTATGCTTTGGATATATTCCAGACTGTCTTCTCCTACTAATTTTTCTCTCTCGGGGGTCTCTCTAGTACTGTGGAAGCTATTACCTGATACCTTAACACATTGCCGCTACTTATAGCTAGTGTTTTCCACTTTACCCTTTACCTGACAATTTTACAGAGCATATTTACCTTTATTCTCTATCAGAACGCTTAATTTTCAGCATTTTTCTGTAACACAGGATCTAAATCGCCTCGATTCTCTTCTTTTCCGTGTTTCCACAGTCCGTCATTCACTTCCATACAATTCCGCCCTCATAAATATCTCTCTCTAACCAAGGCCTGTATTCGATACTAGTAGGATTTCTTAGTGAGCAATACTCGCTTTGAAGTGCGTGGCCGTCGTGGTGTATTTCGCTCCCACTGTAACAAAATGCCATCACTCCGTTCACGATGTGGTCCCCAATTTCACTGCTAATATTATCACTGATGTCCTTTCACCCTTTTAATCCTACTCCTGAACCTTACTTTCATTCCTACCATTGCCTCTTTGTTACACATGTTGAATAGCACAGAAATCTTTATCTTATGGTGTTTTTTTAAGACATTCCACTCTTATTGTTTTCTCTCGGTTTTTGTAAATATTGTCTTTCACCTTTCTCTCCATGTATACTACAACTATTCCCCAAATTATGTGAAACATCTTGATCTGCTTTACATTGCTGGATGCTTTTTGTGGGTCGTACGGTTTATGAATGTCTCTTGTTTCCTCCTCTCGGTTAGAAAGTGCAACGTTAGAATTGTTTCTATGGTACTACCATTTCTTCTTCATCTTGCGTCAATAGTTCTGGAAATTGAGGACATCAGCTGTTAAATATTTTGCTAATCTCTTACTATTTTTCTACGCTCCGCTGTGTTTATAGTTTATGTTACTTGCTACCAATATCGACACAACTACCGTTTCATTCTCAGAAACTTAACCACTTGCAGTAATATATCACATGCATGTCCAAGCCGTAGGAGCTAGTTAGCAACAGCAACTATATGAAAGACAATAAACAGCTGAATGGGGAAAAATACGAGGCTCGTTCAATAAATAATACCCCCGATTTTCCAACAGTCTTTTGTATACATTTAGGAAACGTCTTTTCAGGTGGTTCAGATTTGACATTTACTCTGCACGTCGGCGAAGTTTTAAGAATTGTGACAAATGGTAGATATATAGTAACCCTTCAAAATACCGTCTACGTAAGACACTTCGTGCTGTAATTGTTTTCCTGTTTAGGGACAAAGAAACCATGGTGAACGTCTATAAACGTTTGCGTAGAGTTTACAGTAATGATTTTATAGATAGCAGCACTGTTGGGCAATAACTAAACAGAGTTAGAGCACTAGGAAGTGCAGAAAATGAGCTTCATGATAGGCCAAGCAGTGGACGTTCTGTCACAGCCACTTCTCCCGACGTCTCGAATCTCGCGATTGCCATTATTCGTGCAGACCGGCTGATCACAACTCGATGATTGTCACTGCAGCTATCGGTGAGCTCTGTATGTGCGTGTGTAGTGTCATTACTGGATATTCAAAGGAGCTAGAGATGAGTTCCACGAATGCTCACAACAAAGGTTCAAAGAACAGCCATTTCATCTGAACTGTTTGAGCAGTTTGAGGCCTTAATGTCACGGATCGTTACAGGTGAAGAAATCTGGGAGCGTCACTTTGAGCCGAACGCAAAAAGGTAGTCACTGGAGCGGCAACATCCACAATAACTAAAAAATAAGAAATTCGAGGCAGTTATCTCCGGTGGAAAGATGATGACTCTTTTGGGATGGTGATGGTGATGGTGTCATTCTCGTGGATGTGTTGACATTAATTCTGAGGTATATGTGAAGACTCTGAACAAACTCAAAAACCGTTTGAAACGGGTTTGTCCTGACAAGAATCCAGAAAACATCTTGCTCCTACACGACAATGCACGTTTACACAAGTCTCAGAACCCTTGAGTAAATCGCCAAACTGGGTTGAGATCCCCTGAGAAAAACGTCAAACTGGTTTAAACATCAATACCTCATTCCTTCTACAGCCCAGACTGGCGCCCTCCCACTTCCATCTGTTTCATCAACTTAAGAATTCTGTACAAGGTACACCCATTGACTGTGAAGAGAGGGTAATTCACACAGTCTAAACATGGTTACGAGCACAGGAAAAGAACTTTTACCAAAGGGGAATACGGTCTCTTAAACAATGCTGGTTTAAGGCCATAGAACGTGATGGAGACTACGTAGAAAATGTTACATGTTAAGGGGCGTTCAAAACCAAACGAGCCGGAGGCATACTTACAGAAACCAGTACCTGTATGTTAGAAGTATTGACTCTGACTGTTGAGACACTTGTCCCACTGTGACATAAGGTGGTGAATGGCTGCCCCATAAAATTCCCTGGGGTGCGATGTTAACTAGTTCCGCACTTACAGCTGGACGTCGTCAACCGAGGTGAACCGTTTGCCCCTCAGACCCTTCTTAAGGGAAGCAAAAATGGCGTAATCACAGGGACAAAATGAATGCCCAGCGTTACTCGCAAACGTTCACCACCCTTCGTCAAGCGATCAGATCAAAACGACCAAGCAATCTCGCCCGTGGGGCCATTATGCTTCACAATAATGCAAAGCCTCGTAAGGGCAACACAGTCGCGGCACTCCCGCAGAAATTCAAATGGAAGGGTCTCGGCCACCCTCCATACAGTCTGGACCTTTACGCCATTTTTGGTCCCCTTAAAAGTCTCTGAGGGGCAAACGATTCACCTCGGACGACGAAGTCCAGCTGTAGGTGCGGAACTGGTTAACATCGAAGCCCCATGAATTTTATGAGACAGCCATTCACCGCCTTGTGTCTCAGTGGGTCAAGAGTCTCAACAGCCAGGGTCAATACTTCCAACATACAGATACTGGTTTCTGTAATTATGCCTCCGGCTCGTTTCCTTTTGAACGCCCATTATAGGAGAAATATTAATTAACAATGTCGTCAAACTCAAACATTTTAGAATAATTTACTTATGAGGAAAAAATTGTCGGTCATTATTTGTTGAATGTCCCTTTTAGCTCGGACAAAGCTTGTATTTTCCATAACCTTTTTTTCCAGTTTCTCGATATTTTTTTCTGTAGCCATTCGGCCTCTGCCCACTTCTTCTTCCTGGTGGGTTACCATAATTCGCATAGCGAGAATGAAACATATCTAAGCGATGTGTCCAGCTGCCGCTTCATGATAGACGCCTTACTAAGGTCGGCTAGCAGGTGGGTGTGCCACGCTCAGCAGGATTGTGTTGCGGGCTGCCGCGGCCACAGGGGCACTCGGCGCCCATGTCTCGTCGCACGCTGCAGCGAGCGCACACCTGTCCTGTTTCACAGCCGCACCTTTCTGCCCGACGAAATGTGTGAGCAACCTCTGATACGCCTGCAAAGGTGACTGTGAATTAGTGTGCTCCGATTTTGCATGTTACTGGGACAAGAAAAAAATGTATTTGTCTTGCAGCGAAACACTTTTTGTATCAAACACGAGCTTTCTATGTGACGCAATCGCTTTTGATTTCTAACCACTTTTCCTGACGGTTTTTCAGTAACAAGAATCGATGCTTGGGGAAGTTCTACATAATACACCAACCCATGGGTGCAGAAACTTCTTCATGGATCGAAACATACGAGGGTATTTTCCACTCATAGTGAAATTCACATGAACAATGAAGGAAAAGATACGTTGCTACTTATCGTAAAGACGATACGTTTTGTTGGAGACAGGCGCGATTAAAAGACACTTATACATAAGCTTTCTGCCACAGCCTTCGTCAAAAAAAGAGAAACACACACCATTCATTCACACAAACAAGCAAACCTCATGACCTCTAATTCCAGCAGCTTATGTATAAGTGTCTTTTAATTGTGCCTGTCTGCAGCTTAACGTGTCATCTTTACGGTAAGTAGTAATCTATCATTTCCTACACTGTTGATATTCCTACCCGGAGTTTCCACAGTTTGAAATTCATATGAGCTGCACAGAGCCAACTCAGATAAAGTGGGTGGATTGTCAAAAATTATGTGTTTTAAATTCCCGCTCCTTCCCCTTCTCGAAGCACCTTTATCAGCAGGTGAATGTTGTACTGTATTAGGGTTATTTTTCCTATGTACTCCACGCTTCTGACTAACTTGGAACCAGACATTTAGTGAAGACTTCATCCTTTGGAAGGTAATCCATGAGAGAAATATCGTTACATCTCCAGTAACAGTCCCCATAACTTTTCTGGAAAAGCCAATCGACTTTAGAAATTTTGGTGTAGGCCTTCAGCTTCCAGTTACCGCTTTAATTGCAGTTTCACTACCGGCGCGAAGCGGTGGACCAATGTATCGCTGTATCACTACAGAAACATTGTTAAATTCGGTTTATACCTGATTTTGTTCAGCAATGAACAGATACGACATTTACCATACACTAAGCTTTGTCATTGTTGATTCTTCATGTAAAACGCGCGGTGAACCATTTTTCTGTTATGCGTGTGGTTTCCACTATGTCGAACATCTTTGATCTCCCCTGGTCCAACTGTATTTTGCATTTTCTTGTCCTTTTATTTGTGGTAGTAATATTCCCAAGATTCTTCAATTGTAAAGTCTTCAAGAGAAGTACACTTCTTGCCTTCTTTTAAATTTGCTCTGCTGATCGAGAACCGTTTTCAGGTTGAGCGTACTAAAGGCTCACTGTCTACGTACAATATTAGTCACAGCACCAGCGTTACTAAGTGTAACTCAGAAGACGCTTGTTAAAGAACCAGTACCTAAGTACACTGCTGGCCATAACAACATCGTTACTAAGCGCAGCACAGAATGATACTATGGCATCTGTACCTAAGTCTAATGTCGGCCGTGTCATAGTTACTAAGTGTCACGTTGGCCATACCGTAGTTACTTAGTGTAAATAAGGAAGAAAGTTTTAGATGTTGGAAGCAGTTCTTAGTTACATTGGGATGGCTGCGCCGTACATCCGTTCACTCGCTACCTTCGTTAATTGCACCTGCGATATAGTTTGCACATTTTTGTCCACTTATATGTGCGCTATTGCCACTTGTGCTTTATTTATGCTGCTGTTTAACACCTGTTCTGGGATCCACATCGTCATGTTCTCAGCTTACGTTACGCGACTTTCAATTCCACATACATTTTAGGATTTATGAGTCGTTATTTAAATAGTATTGCTAACTAATGCATTCATCAGTGCAGCAGGTCGTTCCTGTTTTTCAAAACATACAATGCATATTTTGTGTGGTATAGCTGAGTAGGGCTTTCATATAAATTTTCCGCCATCTGTAATAGATTATTCAGTATCTGAATTTTATGAGGAGAGTATCAAGTAGTCCAGAAGCTGATAATATTTCCGGAACGTATATGCACAATGTCACTTTTAACCTCTGCAACACGAAAGAAACTTGGGTGAAATATCATTGTCTTTGTTGATCTTCATTGAGACTCGGTCCGCAGACGCGATGAATTGGTTAATTGACTTACTGGCGGCCACAAATGTTCTTTTATTCATTGTACTATTACACAATTTCAGTCTTTGATCATTATGGAGTATGTTTACAAAATATTCATCGATGGTGCATTATACTATGTAGTTCTCTGCACCTGTGTAAATTTAAATAGTGACCACCGTTGTTGTTTTCACGTCCAACGTCTCACTGCATTTAATGAAGCATTGGGCTTCAAATGTTGTCTGTATCTGCATCTATACAAAGAACTGTGAAGGCAGAGTTCTTGCCGCCCACGGGCAGAATTTCATAGACCCCCTAATGCGTACTTAAAAAAATTTGAACACTTTACACCCATGACTCACACATCACTTATCGATTCGTCTGCTCTCTACCAGCTCTCGACGACCACTGATCTAAGGCAAAATAGTCGCCTCCTATTGAAAGCCCCTCACCACGTTCCGTAAATTCACATACTTGTATTTTCCCTACATTTAAACAATTCAAATTGTTCAAATGGCTCTGAGCACTATGGGACTTAACATCTGAGGTCATGAGTCCCCTAGAACTTAGAACTACTTAAACCTAACTAATCTAAGAACATCACACACATCCATGCCCGGGGCAGGATTCGAACCTGCGAGCGTAGCGGTCACGCGGCTCCAGACTGAAGCGCCTAGTACAGCTCGGCCACACCGGCCGGCCATTAAACAATTATTTGTCTACACTAAACATATGTATAAAACATCAACTTTAACTGAAATTTTCTCAGGTTTCTGATACTGTCCTTAGCTTTGTGTTGAGCCTGCTACTTCTGTGAATATTTGATTTTTCTCAGTGTGAAAGTTAGTTTAAAATGTTATGCGGTTTTTATAAAAACTGTATGTATGTATGTATGCATGTATGTATGTATGTGTGTGTGTGTGTGTGTGTGTGTGTGTCTGTGTGTGTGTGTGTCTGTGTGTGTGTGTGTGTGTGTGTGTGTGTGTGTGTGCGTGTATGTGTGTGCGCTAGTGTGTGTATTTTTACCACATTTTCTCCTAAACCACTGGACCGATTTCAACGAAACTTGGTACACATATTCTTTACTGTGAGGCAACAACTGCCTATCACAGTTCAGGGGATACACGGTCATAAAAAATGAGAAGCGTGAAAAACTGCCGCATCATGCATGACATTTAAATTTATTTCTTCTGTGCTACTAACTCTACTCACAGGCTGTATCCACATACACCAGTAAATGCACCTACAATATCGTATCATGGTCCCACATATAGTTCAGGAAATATGATGTCATAAACACTGAGATGCGTGAAAAACTGCTCCGTAATGAACATAATGATTTTGTGTCCTTGTGTACCTGTGTTTAACTGGAAATCTAGAAGAAATGGTAATAAATAGGATTCTATAGTGACCATTTTTCAGTCAGTAGTTTGATAAAACCCTATTTTATCACCTTATGAGTTATAGCACTCATGTGTCACGTATGCTAGGGCCAATCCCATTTACTGAATGAAATTCATTAAGTTGTCCATTGTGCATCACCTGTAATTATATTCACGTGAGTCTATGGGGACGTCACCCATTACAGCTCTTTCTGACTTCCCCAGAGGAGTATGTCGAGATCTCAGCAGTGATACTGACATCCACCTTTAAACTATTCGGCTTTGCCCATTATGCATATCACCTGCAGAGTTACGTACATAGATACATCGAATAATACGGTGTGCAGCGTATAAATGCTGCACTAAATGTCTATTCGTCCTGTCGGGCCATTCAGCGCCGACCGACCACCATGTCATCCAATGGCATAATTTGCATGCAATGTGCAGGGGGATGGATTCGGCACTCAACACCGCTTTTCCAGTTGTTAGCAGCTTTCCAGACTTTGGATCTGCTACTTCTCTCTCAAGCAGCTCCTCAGTTGGCATCACGAAGCTGAGTGCACTCCGATCCAGTCCTCCCATCAAGGAAATATGCATGGCTTTGCCGGGAATCCGACCTGGGTACTCCACATAGCAGTCAGACACACTGACCTCTAGGCTACACTGTCAAATCACATGTATACTACTGGCCATTGAAACTGCTAAACAACTATTTTACCATGAAAGAAATGTCAGTTTGGCATCGAGTGTACTACAGCTTGTATACGAAAATGATTCCTTTCAGCACAATCATTAGAAGTAAATAGGAATAATGCCGTCCACATTTTGTGTACAACGAAAGGTTACAAAGCGGATTTCTCGCTCAGTTATCCCATTTGAAGGTTTTTTTATTTATGAGACGATTGTGCGATATGTCGTGTAAGAAGGAGCAACGTTTACCAACACCTGTTGTATTCGACAGCAGTAAGTTCTTAGGCTAGCGATACTGCAGTTTATCGTTACTCGATATTGCTGCGAAATCATGGGCTCAGGAGGACTGCAGTCAGCGTCATGCAGGATCTCAAAGGCCATATGTGACTAGCGCCAGAGAGGACAAACGCTTTATTGTATACGACTTCGTACATAATGGGAAGGAGAGGAGATGTGCAGAGTGGTGTGGCAACTGTCAACGTAAGAATGATTAGTGAACAAGATAACACAACAAACAAAGATTTACTTATCTTGTATCTCCCCAAGCCTACGAAGACTCAGTACAAATAACACAGCAAGAAACAAAGTCCAGCTATCACAACAGTAACAACCATGGAGCCGGAGCAGTGAGTAGGCGACTTCTGTGTAGCGTCCCAAATCGAAGTGACTCCAAGAGCGAATGGAGTGAGTGGCTGCGATCGTCTGTCCATATTGCGGCGACAGTGAGCGATCGATGTACTGAACTACTGGAGTGGCTCAGGGGACGCACACCATTGGGTCTGCGAGATCCATTGTGACCGCTATCGACGTCAGATAGAAACTTGCAATTCCACTGCTATGACGATACATGGCACATACACTTTCACTTAGCCACGCAGGAGCATGCAGTGAAGTCACATAACTAGAATCAGGAAACGAGCTTGTTTTCAGGAAGACAAATATATCATCGACTATCAGCACAGCAGCAGTTATTCAGGAATGAAGTGTGCCAACAACAATATTGAAGACAGGAGTGATACCATATCGTCTTTTCAGGCAAGCCCCAGTGCATAAATCTTCACAGTGGACGTAACTGTATTTGGAAGATCTGAGAAGAAAGTCAAATTGCATTAGCCATCGTTACACAGGTCAAGCCCTTGGCATGATGGTATGGGGTGCCTTTGAACACAACACGTTTAACACAGGTAGTTATTCAGATAACAACTCTTACTTTACTGAGGTCTTAAGGCTGATGCCTGAGCCATGTGTTTGAGTGTCTGTGACATCTTCAGCAAGATAACACAAGCCTGTATCTTGCCTGTGCTGTCCTGACCTACGTCACATCATTCGGTGTCGGATTGTTGCTCTTGCCAATACGTTCTCCAGATCTCTCATGAATTCAAAATATATTCTCACGCAGTTGCCAAAAGACTGGCATACCGTCATTCCACTCTCTGTGATAGAGTTCAAGTGGCGTGGAACGATATATCCAAATCTCTCATCGAAGTTACTTGATAAAAAGCGACATCAGTGTAACTGCTGCTGCCAGAAGTGGTGGCTATGTGTGACAAATTTCTTAAAATTCGTTAACTGTTTTACCTAAATCATCTACAAATTAAATCATGCAGTTTAGCTACTTTAGCTTTTAGACATAATAATTAATAGTTCGTTAGTTGCTTTCCTTCCGGGCGCTCTAATTTTAATGGTCAGCAGTAAATTTTATATGTAGGGTGTTAGTGGCTTAAGTTAAGATATTTCTACTTATGACTAAGGACAGTGTACTGAACAACATTACATCAGTATTTAGTAACGTGAAGACTGATAATTACTGCTACTGTGAGTAGTATGTCTTGGGTTGGTTAGTACCTCCAAGTACACGTGGCAAAAGCAAGCTATTGGTATTTATTTTCCCCTAAACAGAAAGTCAGGTATTGAAGTATGGACCAATGGACACAAAACAGACAGTCTGTATTGACAGGCATAGTCCACTTTATGGTGCAGTTACGACCGTGCAGAAAACATCAGGTAGTGAATTATATGAAATGTTTGCGGGAAGACAGACACAGAGAAAATCAACTGACGCATCAAAATGGGTATATATTAAAGGACCAATTATCAAAATATCTGAACCTATACCCCCAACATCCCGATTTGTATGCGTTTTTGGTGGAGAGAGGGCGGAAGAGTGGGTGATTGTTTTAGATGTTGGTGAGAACTGTCTAACTCCGACTGCAGTTTTTGCAGGATGGGGCAACTAACCTTGGTTATAATGATCAGTGTACAATGGTTTCTCTCTCCATAGGGAAGGGCAAAAGGTACTATTATTCATCTCTGAACGGACCCTCCACCGGGTATAGCACCTGTGGAAGTACATACCCGTGTAGATATCATTTTGGAGGTCGGGAAACTGCAGCGATAATTCTACATCGTGAATAAAATCTTTCGCACTGGCTGTAAAAATGCTTTTACGGAAAAGTCACTACCGGTTTCACATCAGTAGAAATTCATCTCCAGGTGACAGGTTTTTTAAACAGTCACGGCGCGGCAAAGTGATTGCTTGTAGCCAACTCCCACCGTTTATCCTCAAGATGGAAACTGCTCTTGAACGATGGGACTTGGCTCTAGGCAGTCACTTTGCCGCGCAATGACTGTTTCAAAAACCTGTCACCTGAAGATGGATCACTACTGATGCGAAACCACTAGAGCCTTTTTAATAGAAGTATTTTAACAGTCAGTGCGGAAAATTCTATTCATCATATCTGTGTATGCCTCAGAATACGGGGCTATACTTGTGTATACAAACAATGCGCTGTCCGTAGCGCTAACAAATGAAGTGGTTGGAAGCGTGGCCTTCCTCTTCGTCTGACGGCGGCTGTCGAGTCGCCTCCGGTGCCGTTCTCGACTCTTCGTTTCCCGACGCCGCGTATTGATTCCGTTCTGACCACCGGCACGCAATCCTCTTAGATAAGCTTATGCTCACTACCGTAAAACTTCAATCCAATCTCCCTGCTCGGCGTAGTAAACGTATCGATACCATCAGAATTGATCGACTGTATAGACGCTACAGTCTCTCTTCGGCTGTTACAGGTTATAAAAAAGACCAAGGAGATATGGTACCGTCCTATGGTTGCCTGCCGCCTCCCACAGGACGCCATATGTTTTGAAATCTATGTAACATTTCTTTTGTCGGAAAACAAACAAAAAAGGAAAAGTCCAACATGACCACATTGCCCGCTGAACTCTGCGCCAAGATTAAATATTGGTTTAATATGTGACTGCAGATTGTATTTACAGTTAACGCGTGAAATATTTGCAGCCATTACTTAAAGTTGTGAACCGCTTTGTATCGAGCCTTGATTTATGGTATTATTGTTCCATTATACGCCGCGGGCGGGCGCCGGCGCCGCACTGCAGCAACAAGCAAAGCTGTTTATCAAAATTCTGGAACAAAAAGTCTTTATTAAAGCGATTTCGTGTTTGCTGGACGCGGTTTCCGTGTAATCCGCCTCAGCCATGGCGCAGGACCATTTTTCAGCGGCTGTAGTAGGCCGCGCCTCCCCCCTGCATCACGTGTGTTGCGTTGCTCCTTTGTCCAACGTACAGTGGGCGGCAAAGATTCAATACTCGTCCTGACGAACTGGCTTTTCGGTTACTGTTATATTGAGCAGTGACAATTAATTTCGTGAGCCTTTTAGTACAATAGAATCTTTGCATCGTCAAGGAGCGTTGTACTCGTCTGATGTCGGTAAGTATATAGCCGCCTTAGGATTTTGAACGTAATGTATATTGTGCAGGTATTTAAACTGCTCTTTAATAATTCGTACAACGATTCTCTATTGAAACGACCGAATTCGCAGTATATAACTGTATCCCATTATTCTACTCAGAATTTCACTTGAGGATGCAGCTATAAGTTGCGAAACTGTATCGTTTAACATCTGTTGCGGTTCTTCATTTACCATGCTGTAATTCATGTAACAGTCCTGATCTCACGGAGCAATTCAGCTTTGTGGCCTCTTTCGAGCTTTAGTGCCAATAATCGAACAGGACGCTGTTACGTTAACTAATATTTTCGATTCATGTATCCTGTATGACTTTTCAGTTTTTACAAATGTTATTGACCTCACCGTAAAAACATCCATATGTAAGCCCAATCAGATTCTCAACAGGTGTTTTGTACAGAGCTCAGAGGTAAACACATTGTTCCAGAGATACATGTGTTAAACACTGCATGTAAATAGTGATAAACGTCACCGGCCACTTATGAAATATTTTTTTACTTTCACTAGATAGTTTTCGAGCCTTTTCTGCCTCATCTTCAGAGGATGAGATGTGACCACGAAGCCGTCAGCTTACAGCATATGCTTTGTGGATTTCTGGTATCATTCATTGTTCATACTGAGTAGCTAGCCTCCAGTACGTGCACGTTTTCCATGTATTAGTGGACGCAGTTATCCGAATTTAAAACTTTCTTCCATCATGGATATGGAACGCTGTGACTGTGATTAATAAAGGTTTCCGGAAGTTACTGCAACAAGTCACCTTTTGTTTTAATCTTAACTTTTTATTTTCCATTACCGGTTTCCGATAGCCTAGTGATTCATCATCGGATGATACAAGTCTACTGCATATTTCCAGCATTATGAGTGTTGTGTAGTTGTGCCAAGATGTAAAAACGAAACGTGTAAGCGCTGAACGTGACGAGAATTGTTCACATTACGAAGTCGATTTAGGTGAATTACTTACAGTTGCTATTATTTTTGGTTTGTTATTTGTGTGCACATTATTCTGGAAAACATAACTTATGTTTTCCAGTGACTTTAACTTTATAGCACTTCACAAACTTTCCCACAGGTAATAATTTGCAATTTAAATGACTGTTATTTTTATAGTAATAAACGTAATATAAATACATATATATTGTTACTGTCAGCTATGTGCACTGCGAGTGTTGAACAAAGAATCTCTCTGCCCCATCATGAACTCTTTGAACATAACCCCCACTTAGTCGTGCTCTGTGATTTATTTCCATTTTATGAAACACGGAGAAACCGTTAACTGTGGCACGATATATGAACTGTTGTAAAATTAGCGTCGTTGGAAAACATACGTTATGTTTTGCAGAACAATGTGCGTGCCAAGAAAAAACCAACAGATACTAATAAGTAATACAACTAAATCGATCTCATAATGAAAATAATTCTCGCCACATTAAGTGCTCACATGTTTCGTTTTTACATCTTTCCACAGCTGCACGACTCCCACAATGCTCCAAATATGCAATAAATTTGTACGATCTGATGATGAATCGCTAGGCGATTCGAAAACGGTAATGGAAAATAAAAACTGAATAATAAAACAAAAGGCGACAGGTTGCAGTAATTTTTGGAAACATTTATCTGAATTTATAGTCAGTTAATGTACACTCGCAATGTTAAACAGCACCCATGATGGATAATTGTAAGCGACTATTAAACACGTGAAGCCTGAAAGTACTGCTAGATTAAAACTTTGTGCAGGGCGAGGACTAAAAGCTGGTAGCTGTGCATTTCGTAGGCGTTTTATTTCGACTGAGCTACCCAAACAGGACTGAACATCCGCCCTCATAATTTTACTCCTGCCAATACATCTTCTAGAACCTTCCAAACCTCACAGAAATCCTCTAGCATCCCTTGTGGGAGAAGTACTTCTCAAAGGAAAGATACTGCAAGTACATAACCTGATCACGGTCTATGGGACTGTCTGTATAATGAATTTTCACTGTCAACGGACTGTGCATTGAACGAGATAAACGCAGCAGCTACGTCTTTCCCAAAACAGTATCCACCGGTTGTATTGTCGGCGTAGTGTTAAGGGCTCGTCGATATTTTACGGATAGTTCTGGTTTCAGGGAATGGTACGTGAAGGTGCATTCAAAAACAACGTAGGAAGTTATTTGTCTTTCACACTGACTCACAAGGAAACCCTTGAGTGCGAGGCCGCAAATTCAGTCCTTACTAAGGCTCATTTGAAAGTGTTGTGTTAGCAACAATGACAGGAATAATATTAGCTGCTAATGACTCACCATGTGCATCAGGAAGGCGACAGAAGACGAGTGTTCGGGAGATATAGAGATCAATCTTCTATGGAATGTGTGTATTACATTTCACAAAATGGACATAATCGATATTGAAGAAACGTTAACAACGAACCATTATCTTGCACTACGAACACCAAATGAAAAATGACGCGCCTGGGTGATCACAGAGATTCGCACCATCATGATCGAAGGCGAATCCTTTGGAGTTAGAAACCACACAGGACGTTCAGCTAGGTGCACAAAGGAATGGATATCGAATCATGTGTAGCGGGGTGATGAGAACTGATGTGACGGCATGCAACCGAATGCGAAACAGTCTATCGTGGAGCTTATCGTGAAACCGGCTATCCTTTAAAGCTTAGCTGCAGATAGTGCTACAATACGTTTTGTAGATACAAAAGAAACAAAGATCCAGAGGCTGAATTTGTGTAGTATTTCCAGGCGGTATGAAATGCAATCATACACTTTTCTGGAGGATATTTTGCTCTAAGGAAGTATGATTTTTATACACAGATCAGGCATCAAGTAAAAGTAAGGTATTTTGACTAGCTGTTGGCCAGAAGTAGTGCTCTTACCATATTTGTGATTATCTCACGGCCATTTTCCCACTCTTGCTTGCTGTGACATAAATATTCCCTACTGCCCTTGCAAGATCACACACTCGAGAAAGAATCGTAGGGGACAGAGTGCCACCAGCTTCTCTCAGAACAGTAAATACCCTTCCAGGCAATTTACTATCCGGATTAGCAGTCGGCATAATTGTGTACGAATGCGTTGAGGAACTGATGTTGGTTGATCTTGACGCAACTCTCTTGGTACCTCTAATTCCTAGGGTTCCTTTCATATGCATTTCCTCTTCAAATTCCGCTTGGTCAGAGTTGAAGACAAAATCATTACTGAACGATGGGACAATTTTGTTCATCTCGTCTACAAATTTTAGTGCCGATTCCGCAGTTTGCTGCATATTGTCTGGTTGACGCTTTGTTTGAAATTTCGTATGTCACGTCTTCCAATTCCGTATTATTGTTTGAAGTTATGCGGTCGT
Organism: Schistocerca piceifrons; assembly: GCF_021461385.2. Taxonomy (NCBI): domain Eukaryota; kingdom Metazoa; phylum Arthropoda; class Insecta; order Orthoptera; family Acrididae; genus Schistocerca; species Schistocerca piceifrons. Next base: position 301,818,135 of record NC_060138.1, read on the forward strand.
CCACTGCTTCCCCTGAAATTACTGTGATCTATATCGCGGGCAGCTCGATGTACATAACGTAGTAGGTCACAATACACACATCACGTAAATTCTATCGAGCATCCTTGAAGCGAGTGCGCGTCGTCCTCCCTTGAATACCCGTAGCTTTTTATGCATTACACAGTCATATTGCTGCGGACTTACTCGAAATATGTTCATAATTTTTCTTTGCTTTGCTGCGGATGATGTTCCATGTACGTAATTATGTTCAGTACCCACTTCTTGGACAACGACTGTCATTTACTACGTCTCACTGGAGACGGGATTTATAGCTCCAGGTACGACAAGGATGATAAACTACATGGCTTGACATAACACTTTCTCTTGTTAAACACGTATCGTCATCATTGGTACTCCTCATGTACATTGTCTACACAGGCCAGTATATACGTCACCACACGTTCCACTTACTCATCTTGCAGAAAAGTTAATATTTCATTCCTTGGGTTCATTTCTGACGAAATGCCAATTTCGGCAGCTGTTGTTCTACACTTATGCTCATAAATGAAGGATAACTGCAGAATATGGTGCCACGCAACGTGGCACTACACAAAGCTGGCGCTAATAGCATAGGCACATAGGGAACACACACGACACAGATATGTAAGTCCACAGTATTAGTAATAAGATGGGAAAACCATACGGAAACACCTGTGCTACAAAACGCCACTGTTTCCTGCGCGCGGGATTAGCCGAGCGGTCTGAGGCGCTGCAGTAATGAACTGTGCGGCTGATCCAGGCAGAGGTTCGAGTCCTCCCTCGGGCATGGGTGTGTGTGTTTGTCCTTAGGATAATTTAGGTTAAGTAGTGTGTAAGCTTAGGGACTGATGACCTTAGCAGTTAAGTCCCATAAGATTTCACACACATTTGAACATTTTTTGTTTCTTACGCGTGTACCCCGACATCAATATGGAATGTCATCACCATTCATACGTACACAGGCCGCACAACGGGCTGGCATACTCTGAATCAAGTGGTCGAGCAGCTGCTAGGGTATAACCTCCCATTCTTGCACTAATGCCTGTCGGAGGTCCTGAAGTGTTGTAGGGGTTTGAAGACGTGCAGCGATACGTCGACCGAGAGCATCCCAGACGTACTCGACGGGGTTTAGGTCTAGAGAGCAGGCAGGCCACTCCATTCACCTGATATCTTCTGTTTCGAGGTACTCCTCCACGATGGCAGCTCGCTGGGGTGGTGCGTTATCATCCATCAGGAGGAAGGTGGGACCCACCGTATCCCTGAAAAGGCGGAAATACTGTTGCAAAATGAAGTCCGGATACACCAGACCTGTTACGGTTCCTCTGTCAAAGACATGCAGGGATGTACGTGCACCAATCATAATCCCACCCCACACCATCAAACCACGACCTCCATACAGGTCCCTTTCAAGGACATTAATGGGTTGGTAAATGGTTCCTGGTTCACGCCAGATGAAAACCCGCAGAGAATCACTGTTCAGACTATACCCTGACTCGTCTTTGAACATAATCTGCGACCATTGTTCCAATGACTATGTACTGTGTTCTTTACACCAGGCTTTACGTTCTCTCCTGTGACCAAGGGTCAATGGGAGGCACCTCGCAGATCTCCGGGCGAATAAACCATGTCTGTTCAGTCGAATGTAGACTGTGTGTCGGAGATAACTGTTCCAGTGGCTGTGGTAAGGTCTCAAGCAAGGCTACCTGCAGTACTCTGTGCCCGTCTGCGTGCACTGATGGTGAGATATCTGTCTTCTTGTGTTGTTGTACATTGTGGACGTCCCGTACTGTAGCGCCTGGACACGTTTCCTGTCTGCTGGAATCGTTTCCATAATCTTGAGACCACACTTGGTGGCACACGGAGGGCCCGTGCTACGACCTGCTGTGTTTGACCAGCCTCCAGTCGTCCTAGTATTCTACCCCTCATAACGTCATCAAAACGTGTTCTTTGAACCATTTTCAACACACAGTCACGATTAGCACGTCCGAAAACGTCTGTCATACCCCGAGGTGATTTAAACCCGCAAACCGCCCACCAGTGCGTTGTTTTACCATGTATCAGTATTATCGTTAGTTTATGAGCATGAGTGTAGATATAATGGAATGTTTGCTTTGTTTACCATTGCCATTGCTCTACTTTTTATCAGCACCAGTAGCGCTGTAGCCTTGCTGTGACTTACTAGTCGACTGAGCAGTTCAACGACGTTCCGTAGCCTCATGCTGTGCTCACCATTAGATACCCGCTGTTGCCATTAGTAGCTAATACTTTTGTCGTTGCGTGGTAGACAATACGTGGGGCGTCGAATTCCGTAAATATCGCCTTTTGCGTCCTCCCACTCAAGGGGTTCCTTGTCAGAGGAAACTGAATGCGCAAGTTGGTAAGGAAGGTGTAAAGAATTTTCGTGCTCACCAGCTGTGAGCGGCTCGTAAATGTAAACGCGGACAGAACGGCGTCACGCGCGGTGCAAGCGATGTGCTGGACGCACATGGAGTGACAGCCGAGGCGACCCCAAGCTGGTGGTGGGGGGGGGGGGGGGGGGAGCGGCAGCAGCGGAGGTGGAGGAGGTCAGCTGGGCTCCAATTTTCTAGTCGAGTTGCAGCCATTTATTACGGGGATTTGGAGCGCCCGGCCCGAGTTCTGCAGCGGCAGCGCGGGCCAGTCCAGAGTCCCTGCCCGCTCCGCTGCAAATTCCCTGCCACTCCGAGGCTGGGCAGACTCGCTCCTAGCCTGCTGTCCTGTCCTCACAACGACCATTTAAAAGTGCCGCCGGCAGAGCGGTGCCAGCCAGGGTGCAGCAATATTACGTCTGTGTACGGGCGTCCACAGAACTATTAGGTTGGTGCAGAAGCTCGCCGCGTTTCTGTTTCCCATGTTGCCATTGCGATTGCTACGGCTTTATTTATAGATGGTCGATTTTTATTTGTAGTTTACCGTTGCTAATTGAGTTTACATATTGTTATTTTGTCATTTGGAGATAATGAGTTGAGCTGTGGATGCCAGGTGAAGTGAAGAAATCGGAAACTTTACGACATATTCTTCGTTTGGGATTCAAGACGGCTTTGGGGGTTTGATGAGGAGCGTTTAAACGCATTAACTCGCAACGATCCAAGTCAATGCATGCAACGGAGAAAGTTGAAAATTCGGGTGTATGAGTGCCGCATGTTCTAAGCCATTTGTACATCTCTGGGCGCTCGTCGTCAATTGGCATGTGGACAACGATGACCATTCCTATCCCGTGTCCTTACTGGTGACGAGAAAGGTATGGTTGAGCCCAAAGGAAGCAGCATCCATCCCCCATATAATGCCCTGCGTGCATCCACAAAAGACAATGTTATGGCCGGCCGGTGTGGCCAAGCGGTTCTAGGCGCTTCAGTCTGGAACCGCGTGGCCGCTAAGGTCGCAGGTTCGAATCCCGCCTCGGAAATGGATGTGTGTGATGTCCTTAGGTTAGTTAGGTTTAAGTAGTTCTAAGTTCTAGGGGACTGACGACCTCAGATGTTAAATCCCATAGTGCTCAGAGCCATTTGAACCAATTTTTTATGCATCTGATGGAACATACTGTACTACGAATTGTTTTCCCGATATGTAGCCATCACTGCTGATATTTATTGTAAAAAACTGAGACATCTTGCAGACGCAGTCCAAGAACAACGACCAGGGAGACTGCGTGAGATCATGCTACTCCGTGATAATGCTCAAATGCCTCTGAGCACTATGGGACTTAACATCTGAGGTCATCAGTCCCCTAGAACTTAGAACTGCTTAAACCTAACTAGCCTAAGGACATCACACAACACCCAGCCATCACGAGGCAGAGAAAATCCCTGACCCCGCCGGGAATCGAACCCGGGAACCCGGGCGTGGGAAGCGAGAACGCTACCGCACGACCACGAGCTGCGGACCGCGATAATGCCCACCACATTGTGCTAGACTGATAAAAACACTAAACATAAGTCATTCCGCACTCACCTTATTTATCTTACCTTGTGCCATCAGATTTTCATCTTTTCCGCTCCCTATCGAACGACATTCAAGGATCTTCCTATCCGGATGAAAATGAGCTCCGAACATGGCTTAAGGAGTTCTTCGCCTCGAAACCACTTGATTTGTACAGTCGCGGTATCGGAAAGCTACCCCGGCGTTGGCAAACTGTTGTAAATAGTGTAGGAGAACGTACTATTGATGACTAATTTCTCTGTTATGTGTATGTGGTTCAAATGGTTCAAATGGCTCAGAGCACTTTGGGCTTAACATCTCAGGTCATCAGCCCCTAGAACTTAGAACTACTTAAACCTAACTAACCTAAGGACATCACACGCACCCATGCCCGAGGCAGGACTCGAACCTGCTACCGTAGAGGTCACGCGGTTCCCAACTGAAACGCTTAGAACCGCTCGTCCACAGCGGCCGGCTATTCTGTATGTACTGTGTTTATCAAACTTAAACGCTACGAACTTGTGCACCAGTATATCCAAATGGGGCAAGTGCTTAAAACTGCGTATTTGATATGATTCGGGGAATCTGAAAACGGGTAAGGTCCTAAAAAAAGATAATGTGACACAAAGCACACAAAAGTTATTGTGTCTCAGTGTTTCAGTTACCGATCCATTTTCTTTTTTGAAGACAGAGTACACTGATACCTAAAGGTAAGCACACTTCGTTAGTCTATGTAAAGTGCGTGCTGCATGTCCTTCGTGCCGGTGATTTGAATTCGCACGTCTGCTTGCTGGCGCCTCGGGCGGCGCTGAACCGCAGCTAACCATTAGGCTGCTGCGTGAGCGCCCTCTCTGGCGGACATGCGGTGCACGCTGGAAGGCGGGGAGCTGTCAGTCGCCTCTGACCTTAAGCCGTCGGCACACGGACCGTGCTTTTGAACACCAACGTTGAGTGTGCCGAGCTCAGCGTTCTGCTGTGCGCTTCAAAGACAACGAGATTTGTGTATACGGTGCGTGGGCCCCAACATGGTATACGCAATAGCAACCCGAACCAGCGGCAGTTGTTGTCTGTATCTGGTTAGTAAATCACACTGTTTACGAAATGTACGGGAATAAAAATTCCGATATTAGCTCTATTAAAACATACGTTTCCTTCCTTGTCCAAATGCTAGAAAGATTGTTCTGTTTGCAATATATGTAAATAAAGAGTTAAATATATGTGAAAGTGTTATAAGGCAAAAAGGGAGGTATTTTGTCCAGTCAGTGAGTATATGAGCTTATAAAAGTTCCATTACTAATACTACCATAGAACTTTGCAATAGCTCTCGACATCAGTTAAAAATTATTTCATCATTCTCAAAATGGTTCAAATGGCTCTCAGCACTATGGGACTTAACTTCTGAGGTCATCAGGCCCCTAGAACGTAAAACTACTTAAACCTAACTAACCTAAGGACATCACACACATCCATGCCCGAGGCAGGATTCGAACCTGCGACCGCAGCAGTCGCGCAGTTCCAGACTGTAGCGCCTAGAACCGCTCGGTCACCCAGGCCGGCCATCATTCTCACTTTTTAGTATAAGCCTAAAGGTCATTCATACTTGTCACTGTTCCTACTCAGTAGCAGAATTTTTGGAAGATATGAAATGAGCCTTGGCGGATCCATATCGATCTCTCGATAGTATTGCGGGTCACTTATCTTTGGTTCGGCGTGATGGTGGCGTCCTCTGCGGTTGGTGACGGAGCCGTCGAGCGTGGCAGAAGTGAGTTGGTTTTGGCCGGCCGATGAATACAGAGGACAGCTCGGTGGCAACACGACATCTGCATGCGCGTTTTAACTAACGCTTTCTTGTGACCGCGCATTTGATCAAAGTTATTACACACGGCTTGTTTGAAGGATTAAATACTCATTATCATTGTATTTAATTTGTGAATCCGTGTATAGTTTTGCATCTTAAAGATAACTGTTCAACTAAGTTACAACCTACTGATTTTTCTGTATAGAGGCCCTTGCTACAGTTTATAGTCTTTGCAGCGATATGAAGCATTTTTGCAAAGTATCATGAAACTTAATATTTCTCATTTGTTATTTACGTTTGTTTTAAAGTTATGCTAATTTTAAGACATTTTTCTACATTAGTTTTTGCTACGATAGTCACACGAAATATGGATCAAAACAACAGACATAAATCAATGATATAATAATGAAGAGTTTTTTTTTTCTTCATGATAAGCAAATAAACCGAACACTCTTTTGGTGAAGAAGCCACGGACACAAACACTGAATTGGAACGTGTAATAAAAGTTTGATGTGGTTTCTAACTCTGAAATGCGTTCTACGCTGAAGGGAGAAAGAAATTGGCACACCTGTCTAATATAGTGGAGGGCCCCCGCGAGCACGCAGAAGGGCCGCAACACGATATGGCATGGACCCGAGTAATGTCTGAAGAAGTGCTGGAGGGAAATGACACCATGAATCCTGCCGGGCTGTCCATAAATCCATGAGAGTATGAGGGGGTGGAGATCTCTTCTTAACAACATCCATCCGCTCAATAGAATTTTAGACAAGATTCGTCCGACGAGACAACATGTCTCCAGTCATAACCACTCCGATTTAGGTGTTGATGGGCCCAAGCGAGGCGAAAAGATGCGGTCATCAAGGGTACAGGAGTGGGCCTTCGGATCCGAAAGTCCATATCGATGATGTTTCGTTGAGTGGTTCGCAAGCTCACACTTGTTGACAGTCCAGCACTTACATCTGCAGCAATTTGCGGAAGGGTTGCACTTCTGTCACGTTGAACGTTTCTCTTCAGTCGTCGTTGGTTTCGTTCTTGCAGGATCTTTTTCCGGCCGCAGTGATGTCGGAGATTTTATACTTTGCCGGATTCCTCACGCTACGCTTGTTAAATGGTCGAACGGGAAAATCCCCACTTCATTGCCACCACGGTGCTGCTGTGTCCCAGCGCTCGTGCGCCGACCATAACACCAAGTTCAGACTCACTTAAATCTTGATAAGCTGCCATTGTAGCAGCAGTAACCGATCTAACAAATGCGCCAGACGCTTGTTGGCTTATATAGGTGTTACCGTCCGCAGCGCTGTATTGTTTACATATCTCTGTATTTGAATACGCATGCCTATACCAGTTTCCTTGGCACTACATTGTATATAAGAAGTAAATTAATGATGATTCATCTCATTTTACGGTTTATACAATTGCATTGTCTTTCTGTAGCTTTACATAACTCTGCAGTGTGTCACGAAGTTGGTAGAACAGAGCTACTGTGAGTTACGTGATGCACAAGACTGATGCGACAGAACGGCACAGACGTATAAAATTTCTAAAATGAAGATATTTCCCGCTTCCGACACTACAATTATTATTTGTTTTCCATTATTTTCCAATCTCGGCATTTGCGTCATTTTCAGACGGCCGTTGACGTGCACGTGCGCAAGTATATGATTGGCATATAAATTTTACATTTCTTTCATAAATATTTTTAAATGCAAAAACGTGCCGTATCATTTCATTTGACATGCCTATGGCGTCAGGTATTTTATACATCTTTTAGCGCTGATCATCTACTGACATACCGTACTACGTACTGTTACGGCACGGAATAGTAAAGGAGCAGAAATTACAAAATTTCACTAAAACTCATCCACATTGCGCAGACCAACTCAACTGTTGCAGAGACAGACGCGGAAGCAAGAAGCACGCCAGTGTGTCACAAGTGGGTCAGATCTTCGACAGATTACGGCACCATCAGCTGAGCGAGGATACGCTTTCTATATAAAGGGGAACGAGGCAAGCATATTCGTTAGCTCATAATGTTGTAAGGAACTCTGTGTCTTTCACAAGAGAAACAGCGAGAAACTGACACAACAATTAAAATACAATGAAGGCTTTCACGACCGGATGTTTCAGCTGCTGAGAATTCTTCCGGGTTGTATGGCCGTGGTTGTATGGCCGTGGTCCATGGAACTCTTCAATCCCTGACGTTTCGTCCAAGGCTACGTTGGACATCTTCAGCCGGCCAGTGTGGCCGAGCGGTTCTAGGCGCTTCAGTCTGGAACCAAGCGACCGCTACGGTCGCAGGTTCGAATCCTGCCTAGGGCATGGATGCGTGTGATGTCTTTAAATTAGTTAGGTTTAAGCAGTTCTAAGTTCTAGGGGACTGATGACCTCAGATGTTAAGTCCTATAGTGCTCAGAGCCATTTGAACCATTTTTGACATCTTCAGAGGTGTCCCTGGTTATGCTGAGTCTTGCTGACTGACTAAGATGTCCAATGTAGCCTTGGACAAAACGTCAGGGATTGAAGAGTTCCATGGACCACGGCCATACAACCCGGAAGAATTCTCAGTAGCTGACAACAATTAACAGCCTGTTAAGTGGATATAGCAGAATGAGGACGCACGAGGCCATTACGAATCGAATAAATTTCTTTGTTTCCGTTTATGATCACAAAATAGGCCATAATGAGAAGTGTTACTAACATACGGGTGAAAAACATGCGATTTAAATATAACGAGGCATACGTGTTTTAAAACATGTCCTAATACGGTATGTGATCAAAAATATCCGGAAACCGCCGAAACCATACGTTTTTCATATTAGGTGCATTGTGCTGCTACCTACTGCCAGCTACTCCATATCAGCGACCTCAGTAGTCATTAGACATCGTGAGAGAGCAGCATGAGGCGCTCCGCTGAACTCACGAAATTCTAACGTCGTCAGGTGATTGGGTGCCACTTGTGTCATACGTCTGTACGCGAGATTTCACACACCTAAACATCCCTAGGTCCACTGTTTTCCATGTGATAGTGAAATGGAAAGTGGAGGGACACGTACAGCACAAAAGCGTACAGGCCGCCCTCATGTGTTGACTGACATAGACCGCCGACAGTTGAAGAGGGTCGTAATGTGGAATAGGCAGACATTTAGCCAGACCATCACACAGGAATTCGAAACTGCATCAAGATGCACTGCAAGTACAATGACAGTTAGGCGGGAGGTGAGAAAACTTGGAGTGGATGCTCATAAGCCACACATCACGCCGGTAAATGCCAAACGAAGCCTCGCTTGGAATAAGGAGTGTAAACATTGGACGATTGAAGAGTGGAAAAACGTTGTGTGGGGTGACGGACCACGGTACACAATGTGGCAATCCGATAACAGAGTGTGGGTATGGCGAATGCCCGGTGAACTTCACCTGCCAGTGTGTGTAATCCAAAAGCAAAATTCGGTGGCGGTGGTACTGTGGTGTGGTCGTGTTTGTCACGGAGCGGGTTTGCACCCCTTGTTGTTTTTCGCGACACTATCACAGTACAAGTCTACATTGTTGTTTTAAGCACCTTCCTGCTTCCCACTGTTGAAGAGCAATTCGGGGATGACGACTGCATTTTTCAACACGATCGAGCATGTGCGCGGCCTCTGTCGGAGTGGTTACACGACAATAACAACCCTATAATGGACTGGCCTGCAGAGAGTTCTGACCTGAATCCTATAGAACACCTTTGGGATAGTTTGGAACGCCGACTTTGTGCGAGGCCTCACCGACCGACATCGATATCTCTCCTTAGTGCAACACTCCGTGAAGAATGGGCTGCCATTCCCCAAGAAATCTTCCAGTACCTGATTGAACATATGGGATCTTTCTACATCTACATCTACATCCATACTCCGCAAGCCACCTGACGGTGTGTGGCGGAGGGTATCTTGAGTACCTCTATCGGTTCTCCCTTATATTCCAGTCTCGTATTGCTCGTGGAAAGAAGGATTGTCGGAATGCCTCTGTGTGGGCTCTAATCTCTCTGATTTTATCCTCATGGTCTCTTCGCGAGATATACGTAGGAGGGAGCAATATACTGCTTGACTCCTCGGTGAAGATATGTTCTCGGAACTTCAACAAAAGCCCGTATCGAGCTACTGAGCGTCTCTCCTGCAGAGTCTTCCACTGGAGTTTATGTATCATCTCCGTAACGCATTCGCGATTACTAAATGATCCTGTAACGAAGCGCGCAGCTCTCCGTTGGATCTTCTCTATCTCTTCTATCAACCCTATCTGGTACGGATCCCACACTGCTGAGCAGTATTCAAGCAGTGGGCAAACAAGCGTACTGTAACCTACTTCCTTTGTTTTCGGATTGCATTTCCTTAGGATTCTGTCAATGAATCTCAGTCTGGCATCTAAGTTACCGATGATCAACTTTATATGATCATTCCATTTTAAATCACTCCTAATGCGTAATCCCAGATAATTTATGGAATTAACTGCTTCCAGTTGCTGACCTGCTATATTGTAGCTAAATTATATGGGATCTTTCTTTCTAAGTATTCGCAGCACGTTACACTTACCTACATTGAGATTCAATTGCCATTTCCTGCACCATGCGTCAATTCGTTGCAGATCCTCCTGCAATTCAGTACAATTTTCCGTTGTTACAACCTCTCGATGTACCACAGCATCATCCGCAAAAAGCTTCAGTGAACTTCCGATGTCATCCACAAGGTCATTTATGTATATTGTGAATAGCAACGGTCCTACGACACTCCCCTGCGGCACACCTGAAATCTCTCTTACTTCGGAAGACTTCTCTCCATTGAGAATGACATGCTGCGTTCTGTTATCTAGGAACTCTTCAATCCAATCACACAATTGGTCTGATAGTCCATATACTCTTTGTTCATTAAACGACTGTGGAGAACTGTATTGAAAGCCTTGCGGAAGTCAAGAAGGACGGCATCTACCGTGTCTATGGTCCTCTCAGTTTCGTGGACGAATGGCGCGAGCTGGGTTTCACACGATCGTCTTTTTCGAAACCCATGCTGATTCCTACAGGGTGGATTTCTAGTTTCCAGAAAAGTCATTATACTCGAACATAATACGTGTTTTAAAATTCTGCGAGAGTGGGAGCTGTCATCAAGGCTAAGGGTCGGCCAACACCATGCTGAATTCCAGCATTACCGATGGAAGGTGCCACGAGCTTTCGTCATTTTGAGCCAGATGTTTGGATACTTTTGATCACATAGTGTATGATGAAGCCATAGTGACATCGTCGAAAGTTAAACACAAAATCAGCTTAGCATCGCTGCACATATTTAAAATATGGTATACACAAAGCCTCAGGGTCGGCGGAGTCATCTCGTTAACGGCGGTACTGTTCATAAGAAACTGCAGTAAAGTAGCTACAACGACACAAACGTTTTGTCAGTATTGTACTACAGTAGATGTAAATAAAGAAATTTATTCTACACTTTCTGAATCACTGTTTTACTCGCGATCATGTGATTACGAACTGAGCCTTGAGTTATACCCTCCCACTAGCTCTTCCCCCCCCCCCCCCCCCCCCCCCCCCCCCCCCCATGAACCATGGACCTTGCCGTTGGTGGGTAGGTTGCGTGCCTCAGCGATACAGATAGCCGTACCGTAGGTGCAACCACAACGGAGGGTATCTGTTGAGAGGCCAGACAAACGTGTGGTTCCTGAAGAGGGGCAGCAGCCTTTTCAGTAGTTGCAAGGGCAACTGTCTGGATGATTGACTGATCTGGCCTTGTAACAATAACCAAAACGGCCTTGCTGTGCTGGTACTGCGAACGGCTGAAAGCAAGGGGAAACTACAGGCGTAATTTTTCCCGAGGGCATGCAGCTTTACTGTATGATTACATGATGATGGCGTCCTCTTGGGTAAAATATTCCGGAGGTAAAATAGTCCCCCATTCGGATCTCCGGGCGGGGACTACTCAAGAGGATGTCGTTATCAGGAGAAAGAAAACTGGCGTTCTACGGATCGGAGCGTGGAATGTCAGATCCCTTAATCGGGCAGGTAGGTTAGAAAATTTAAAAAGGGAAATGGATAGGTTGAAGTTAGATATAGTGGGAATTAGTGAAGTTCGGTGGCAGGAGGAACAAGATTTCTGGTCAGGTGACTACAGGGTTATAAACACAAAGTCAAATAGGGGTAATGCAGGAGTAGGTTTAATAATGAATAGGAAAATAGGAACGCGGGTAAGCTACTACAAACAGCATAGTGAACGCATTATTGTGGCCAAGATAGATACGAAGCCCACACCTACTACAGTAGTACAAGTTTATATGCCAACTAGCTCTGCAGATGACGAAGAAATTGAAGAAATGTATGATGAAATAAAAGAAATTATTCAGATAGTGAAGGGAGACGAAAATTTAATAGTCATGGGTGACTGAAATTCGAGTGTAGGAAAAGGGAGAGAAGGAAACATAGTAGGTGAATATGGATTGGGGGACAGAAATGAAAGAGGAAGCCGCCTGGTAGAATTTTGCACAGAGCACAACATAATCATAACTAACAGTTGGTTTAAGAATCATGAAAGAAGGTTGTATACATGGAAGAACCCTGGAGATACTAAAAGGTATCAGATAGATTATATAATGGTAAGACAGAGATTTAGGAACCAGGTTTTAAATTGTGAAGACATTTCCAGGGGCAGATGTGGACTCTGACCACAATCTGTTGGTTATGAACTGTCGATTAAAACTGAAGAAACTGCAAAAAGGTGGGAATTTAAGGAGATGGGACCTGCATAAAGTGACTATACCAGAGATTGTATAGAGTATCAGGGAGAGCATAAGTTAACAATTGACAGGAATGGGGGAAAGAAATACAGTAGAAGAAGAATGGGTAGCTTTGAGGGATGAAGTAGTGAAGGCAGCAGAGGATCAAGTAGGTAAAAAGACGAGGGCTAGTAGAAATCCTTGGGTAACAGAAGAAATATTGAATTTAATTGATGAAAGGAGAAAATATAAAAATGCAGTAAGTGAAACAGGCAAAAAGGAATACAAACGTCTCAAAAATGAGATCGACAGGAAGTGCAAAATGGCTAAGCAGGGATGGCTAGAGGACAAACGTAAGGATGTAGAGGCCTATCTCACTAGGGGTAAGGTAGATACCGCCTACAGGAAAATTAAAGAGACCTTTGGAGATAAGAGAACGACTTGTATGAATATCAAGAGCTCAGATGGAAACCCAGTTCTAAGCAAAGAAGGGAAAGCAGAAAGGTGGAAGGAGTATATAGAGGGTCTATACAAGGGCGATGTACTTGAGGACAATATTATGGAAATGGAAGAGGATGTAGATGAAGATGAAATGGGAGATATGATACTGCGTGAAGAGTTTGACAGAGCACTGAAAGACCTGAGTCGAAACAAGGCCCTCGGAGTAGACAATATTCCATTGGAACTACTGACGGCCGTGGGAGAGCCAGTCCTGACAAAACTCTACCATCTGGTGAGCAAGATGTATGAAACAGGTGAAATACCCTCAGACTTCAAGAAGAATATAATAATTCCAATCCCAAAGAAAGCAGGTGTTGACAGATGTGAAAATTACCGAACTATCAGCTTAATAAGTCACAGCCGCAAAGTACTAACACGAATTCTTTACAGACGAATGGAAAAACTAGTAGAAGCCAACCTCGGGGAAGATCAGTTTGGATTCCGTAGAAACACTGGAACACGTGAGGCAATACTGACCTTACGACTTATCTTAGAAGAAAGATTAAGGAAAGGCAAACCTACGTTTCTAGCATTTGTAGACTTAGAGAAAGCTTTTGACAATGTTGACTGGAATACTCTCTTTCAAATTCTAAAGGTGGCAGGGGTAAAATACAGGGAGCGAAAGGCTATTTACAATTTGTACAGAAACCAGATGGCAGTTATAAGAGTCGAGGGACATGAAAGGGAAGCAGTGGTTGGGAAGGGAGTAAGACAGGGTTGTAGCCTCTCCCCGATGTTGTTCAATCTGTATATTGAGCAAGCAGTAAAGGAAACAAAAGAAAAATTCGGAGTAGGTAATAAAATTCATGGAGAAGAAATAAAAACTTTGAGGTTCGCCGATGACATTGTAATTCTGTCAGAGACAGCAAAGGACTTGGAAGAGCAGTAGAATGGAATGGACAGTGTCTTGAAAGGAGGATATAAGATGAACATCAACAAAAGCAAAACAAGGATAATGGAATGTAGTCTAATTAAGTCGGGTGATGCTGAGGGAATTAGATTAGGAAATGAGGCACTTAAAGTAGTAAAGGAGTTTTGCTATTTGGGGAGCAAAATAACTGATGATGGTCGATGTAGAGAGGATATAAAATGTAGGCTGGCAATGGCAAGGAAAGCGTTTCTGAAGAAGAGAAATTTGTTAACATCCAGTATTGATTTAAGTGTCAGGAAGTCATTTCTGAAAGTATTCGTATGGAGTGTAGCCATGTATGGAAGTGAAACATGGACGATAAATAGTTTGGACAAGAAGAGAATAGAAGCTTTCGAAATGTGGTGCTACAGAAGAATGCTGAAGATTAGATGGGTAGATCACATAACTAATGAGGAAGTATTGAATAGGATTGGGGAGAAGAGAAGTTTGTGGCAGAACTTGACCAGAAGAAGGGATCGGTTGGTAGGACATGTTCTGAGGCATCAAGGGATCACCAATTTAGTATTGGAGGGCAGCGTGGAGGGTAAAAATCGTAGAGGGAGACCAAGAGATGAATACACTAAGCAGATTCAGAGGGATGTAGGTTGCAGTAGGTACTGGGAGATGAAAAAGCTTGCACAGGATAGAGTAGCATGGAGAGCTGCATCAAACCAGTCTCAGGACTGAAGACCACAACAACAACAACAACTAGCTCTTCAGCTCTCGTCTTGAGTCGGTCACTGGGATCAGTGGCATTCCCAGTAATTGCATTCTATTCCACAACTGCGATATTGTCGCGAATCTTTGTCCCAAATGAAGCAGCACAGCTTATGAACCAACCAAAGATGTACATCTACATCTACATCTACATGGATGCTCTGCAAATCACATTTAAGTGCCTGGCGGAGGGTTCATCGAACCACCTTCACAATCATATATTATTCCAATCTCATAGTTTCCCTTATTTTATCATGGTGATCGTTTCTCCCTATGTAGGTTGGTGATTAGAAAATATTTTCGCATTCGGAGGAGAAAGTTTATGATTGGAATTTCGTGAGAAGATTCCGTCGCACCGAAAAACTCCTTTGTTTTAATGATGTCTAGCCCAAATCCTGTAACATTTCTTTGGCACTGTTGTTTGTTGTTGTTGTTGTGGTCCTCAGTCCTGAGACTGGTTTGATGCAGCTCTCCATGCTACTCTATCCTGTGCAAGCTTTTTCATCTCCCAGTACCTACTGCAACCTACATCCTTCTGAATCTGCTTAGTGTATTCATCTCTTGGTCTCCCTCTACGATTTTTACCCTCCACGCTGCCCTCCAATACTAAATTGGTGATCCCTTGATGCCTCAGAACATGTCCTACCAACCGATCCCTTCTTCTGGTCAAGTTCTGCCACAAACTTCTCTTCTCCCCAATCCTATTCAATACTTCCTCATTAGTTATGTGATCTACCCATCTAATCTTCAGCATTCTTCTGTAGCACCACATTTCGAAAGCTTCTATTCTCTTCTTGTCCAAACTATTTATCGTCCATGTTTCACTTCCATACATGGCTACACTCCATACGAATACTTTCAGAAATGACTTCCTGACACTTAAATCAATACTGGATGTTAACAAATTTCTCTTCTTCAGAAACGCTTTCCTTGCCATTGCCAGCCTGCATTTTATATCCTCTCTACTTCGACCATCATCAGTTATTTTGCTCCCCAAATAGCAAAACTCCTTTACTACTTTAAGTGCCTCATTTCCTAATCTAATTCCCTCAGCATCACCCGACTTAATTAGATTACATTCCATTATCCTTGTTTTGCTTTTGTTGATGTTCTTTGGCACTATCTCCCATATTTCGCGATAATACAAAACGTGCTCCCTTCTCTAAACTTTTTCGATGTACTCCGTCAGTCCTATCTGGTAAGGATCCCACACCGCGCAGCAGTATTGTAAAAGAAGACGGACAAGCGTAGTGTAGGCAGTCTCCTTCGTAGGCCTGTTACATTTTCTAAGTGTCCTGCCAATAAAACGCAGTCTTTGGTTAGCTTTCCCTTCAACATTTTCTGTGTGTTCCTTCCAATTTAGCTTGTTCGTAATTGTAATTCCTAGGCATTTAGTTGAATTTACAGCCTTTAGATTTGGCTGATTTATCGTGTAACCGAAGTTTAACTAATTCCTTTTAGCACTCACGTGGATGACCTCAAACTTTTCGTTATTTAGGGTCAACTTCCAACTTTCGCGCCATTCAGATATCTTTTCTAAATAGTTTTGCAATTTGTTTTGATCTTCTGATTACTTTATTAGTCGATAAACGACAGCGTCATCGGCAAACAACCTAAGACAGCTGTTCTGATTGTCTCCCAAATCATTTATATAGATAATGAACAGCATAGTGCCTTAACACTATCTTGAGAAACGCCAGAAATCACTTCTGTTTTACTCGATGACTTTCCGTCAGTTTCTGTTAACTGTAACCTCTCTGACAGGCTCTGAGCACTATGGTACTCAACTGCTGAGGTCGTTAGTCCCCTAGAACTTAGAACTAGTTAAACCTAACTAACCTAAGGACATCACGAACATCCATGCCCGAGGCAGGATTCGAACCTGCGACCGTAGCGGTCTTGCGGTTCCAGACTGCAGCGCCTTTAACCGCACGGCCACTTCGGCCGGCCTCTGACAGGAAATCACATATCCAGTCACATAACTGAGACGATATTCCATAAGCACGCAATTTCACTACAATCCGCTTGTGTGGTACCGTGTCCAAAGCCTTCTGGAAGTCCATAAATACGGAATCGATCTGAAATCCCTTGTCAATAGCACTCAACACTTCATGCGAATAAAGAGCTAATTGTGTTTCACAAGAACGACGTTTTCTAAACCCACGTTGACTGTGGGTCAATAAACCGTTTTCTTCGAGGTAATTCGTAATGCTCGAACACAATATATGTTCCAAAATCTTTCTGCATATCGATGTTAATGATATGGGCCTGTAATTCAGTGGATTACTCTTACTACCTTTCTCGAATATTGGTGTGACATGTGCAACTTTCCAGTCTTTGGGTACATTGAAGTTTGCGCTAAATTTCGAGCATCTGTAAAAGATCACCAATCTTGCGGATTTTGCGTGTGTTTAAATCTGGCACGTTTGTTTCGCTGTTTCTGCAACAGTGTTCTGACCCGTTTTGTGTACCAAGGAGGATGAGCTCCGCGGTTTGTTTATTTATTTGGTGTAAATCTCTCAATTACTGCCAATACTATTTCTTTGAATTCAAGCCACATCTCGTCTACACTTCTATTAATAATTTGGAAGGAGTGGAAATTCTCTCAGGAAGGCGTCCAGTGAATTTTTATCTCCTTTTTTGAATAATATTTTTCGTTTATTTTTGGATGATTTGGGAGTTACAATATGCAATCTCGCTACAACAACCCTGTGTTCACTAATCCCTGTATCCGTTTTGATGGTCGTTATTAACTCAGGATTATTTGTTTGCTAAGAGGTCGAGTGTGTTTTCACAACCGTTTACCGCGGGGGCTCATGGACTAACTGCTCGAAATGATTCGGCTATGTGTTTGAAATCAAACTTAAGTTTTCTTTGAACCTTTCAGCAACTGTATCATCTGAATTGGGAGATCGGTAAAAGGATCCGATTATTATTTTATTCCGGTTGCCAACAACGACCTCTGCACATACTATCTCACAGGAACTATCTACTTCAATTTCGCGACAAGATAAACTGTTTCTAACAGAAACAAATACGCCACCGCCAAGCGCGTTTAGCCTATCCTCTTGCAACACCGTTAGGTTCGTCGCAAAAATTTCAGCTGAGCTAATATGCGACTTAAGCCAGCTTTCAGTGCCTATAATGATTTGAGCATCAGTGCTTTATATTAGCACTCGGAGCTCTGTTGCTTTCCCATCACAGCTACGACAATTTACAACTCTTATACCGACGGTTCCTGTATCTACGTGCTTCCTGCGTTCGGCCTGCACCCTTTGTGACTGAAGCCCTTCTTGTGTTTTTCCGAGACCCTCTACACTAAAAAATCGCCCAGTCCACGCCACACAGCCCCTGCTACCCGTGTAGCCGCCTCCTACGTTTGGTGGACACCTTACCTTTTCAACGGAACCCGAAACCCAACCATCCTTTGGCGCAAGTCGATGACTCTGCAGCCCACACAGTCGCAGAACCGTCTGAGCCTCTGATTCAGACCCTCCACTCGGCTCTGTACCAGATTTCCGCAATCGGTCCTGTCGATTAAGCTGTAAATGGTCAGCTCTGCTTTCAACCGAGCGAGGTGGCGCAGTGGTTAGCACACTGGACTCGCATTCGGGAGGACGACGGTTCAATCCTGTCTCCAGCCATCCTGATTTAGGTTTTCCGTGATTTCCCTAAATCGTTTCAGGCAAATGCTGGGATGGTTCCTTTGAAAGGGCACGGCCGATTTCCTTCCCCATCCTTCCCTAACCCGAGCTTGCGCTCCGTCTCTAATGACCTCGTTGTCGACGGGACGTTAAACACTAACATCCTCCTCCTCCTCCTCTGCTTTCATCTTGCAAGCAAGACTGGCAGCATTCACTACTTCTGTTAGTGGCTCGAAACCAGAGAGAATCTCTTCTGTTTCAAAGTGACACACATCATTGGTACCGACGGGCCATCTTGGAGCACCCGTTCCACATTTGGTAAGACTCCACCCGGTATTATAGATGATGGCCTTCACCTGATGAACTTAAGTTTCTGCCATCTACTCTCTACTGATGGTGGAACTGACCATCCCGGTATGTTACCGATACTGTGTGTGTGTGTGTGTGTGTATGTGTGTGTGTGTGTGTGTGTGTGTGTGTGTGTGGAAGCTAGTAACAGAGCTTCATGCGGTCCGCCTTCGGATCTAACATTTACCAGGGTTAAGAAGGAAATCAACAGATTGCACAACTACCAACATCGAGTGCATCGTGGATGGGTCGTCAAGGTTCATCGCAGAATTCGGAGTGGGAGCGAGTCCACTCCAGCAGCCAGTCCGAAATGAACCCGCCCCGACGCCAGGACCGCTGACCTGTACTCCTCGGTGCGCAGCTGCTGCGCTGACTCGACAGTCGTCAGCTAGAATCGAACATGCTGCTGAATGATCAACAGCCGAGGCTTGTGCGGAAGAACGACGACTGCAAACATTGATAATAAATGCTTGAACTCTAATAATGTTTTACTACCGTCGTTGACGCTTCACGGTTTCTCAACAGCTATCCTGACTCCAATCAGAGCTGTCTCTGCTTGGCTTTCTGTAGTCCTATTTTGATGTTTTCATCTGTCTTTGCAGGTGAAGGACGTCCTTGGCGCAGATTATGTAAAATTTAATCTCTGACTCCAGACGTCCTTTATTCTACTTGAATGCAGTCGTCCATTATTCTACTGTTGAAAATACGTTCAGTTCTCTCATAAACCTCATAGTCAGCCCAAAAAGAAATTTAGTGATTTCATGATATTCCAAATTATCTTCTTTGAAGAAAAATGCAGAACAAGTCTACCTTAAAAACTCCTATTACCAAACCTATTCCACTGATCAATTTGACGCGTCACTTATGCTTTTGATCAATATACAGGGTGTAAATTTTAAGTTGACAAACCAGAATAACTCGAAAAATAAGCTTCACACGGAAAAAAATGTGTAGAATCAAAAGTTGATTATTTTCGAGGAGGACATCTTCTGGTGCTAAAATTAGCCCCTGGGGGTGGGGCGAGAGGCAACTTTAAAATTTCAAATGGGAACCCCATTCTTTATTGCAGAATCAGATTCTACATAAAAACTACATACATTTTGTCTTAAACATTTGTTTTGATTCTTGGTAGTTGGCGCTGTAATTCTACACATTTTTTCGTGTGAAGCTTATTTTTCGAGTTATTCTGGTTTGTCAACTTAAAATTTACTCCCTGTATATCAGGACAATAGAAACGAGAAGTTATTCCTGATTATGATTTTATTGTTCATGAAGAGAGCCCGTTCTCCTCTTACATCAACCCTTTCTCGCAATCGCACAAAAGAGTGCTCCTAGAAATGCTATATCTGTTGCTCAGTTGGCAGTAGTGCAGTAGGTGGAGAGCATTATGCAGCGCCGCATATCTCTGCCACCAGCGAGCACGTGCACCGTGCAGCTCCAAGTGTGTGTGTGTGTGTGTGTGTGTGTGTGTGTGTGTGTGTGTGTGGGCCGCTCTTTATGTGGCCGCAGATAACACGGCTGGAGGCCCGTATCCCCAGGGGCCCGTATCTCGCAGATAACGCTGATCGCCGCCCAATGGCCACTCTAACTTGGCTCGTGTGACGCACCGCGACCTCCCTCCCCCCCCCCCCCCGTCTCTCTCTTGCTCTCTCTTTCTCTCTCTCTCGCTCACTGTGCGACCGGGGACGGAAAAAGAGAGGAAAAAATAGGAAAACGGCGACTGCTGCGATACGGCGCTCTGTTCGCCTCTCGGCGCGTTGCACACGCCACCAGTGCACTGGCTGATCTGACGTTTTATTGCTTTGTAGCATAGCCTGATTATTCACAGAAACACCTTTGCATATTGGGCGACTTTACCGTAACACATTGAAATTGTTGTTATTTCTGTGGTTGTCCAGTCCAAAGACTGGTTTGATGCAGCTCTGCACGCTATTCTATCCCTTGCAATCCTCTCTATCACCAAATACTTGCTGCAACCTGCGTCCATTTAGACCTTTTTCCTATTCTTATCCCTCTCCAGTTTTTGCTTCCACATTTACCTCCATTACCGTAGTAAGAAGCTCTTCATCTCTTGTTTTAGTCAATTTGTGCGACAATTTTCCCCCATTAGATTCAGTACGTTTTCAATTAACTATCCTGTCAAACCAACAAATTTCAACATTCTTCTGTAGTACGACATTTCGAATACTTCTATTCCTGATTGTCTGAACTGCTTATTCTTCACTTATTCTAGGCTGTACTCTACGCAGCTCCCTTCAAAGATGACTTTGTAACAATCGGTTTATATCAAATGCTAACAAAATCTTCTTTTGCAGCCGGTGCGTATTTTACGAGGGTCGTTCAATAATTAATGCAACACATTTTTTTCTGAAAGCAAGTTTGTTTTATTCAATATCTCAATACACCCTATTATTTCTCACTACTTTCGCTCTAAAACCTTATTTTCCACCGTAATCTCCGTTCAGTGCAAAGGCCTGACTCCACCTCAATGGGAGGGCTTATATAGCCTCTTAGTACCACTCCACTGGTCGACGTTGGAGTCAACATCTTGCTGCACAGTAACCTCACCGTCATCCACGTGCTGCTTCGCACGGAGTGCAACCTTCACTGGGCCAAACAGGTGGAAGTCGGAAGGTGCTGTAGGGTGAATGAGGAAGAACAGTCCAATGAAGGTTTGTGAGCTCCTCTTGGTTGTGCAGACGTGTGTGAGGCCTTGCATTTCCATGGCGACGAATACGCTGAAGCCGTTTCTTCAACTTTCTGAGGGTAGCACAGTACACTTCAAAGTTGATCCTTGAACCATGAAGGAAGACATCAAACCGAGTAAGTCCAAGAAAAGACCGTCACCATGACTTTACTGGCCGAGGGTGCGGCTTTGAATCTTTTCTTTGGGGGAGACGTGGTATGGCGCCTCTCCATGGACTGCCTTTTTTTCCGGTCCAAAGTGGTAAACCCATGACTCATCGCCTGTGACGATGGTCCGCAAAAAATTGTCACGATCAGCCTGCACACTCCTTTGAGTATATCAACTGGACGAGAGCACGAGTGGGTCTTCACTACCAACAGAGATGTCCAGCTAAACAGCGAGGTATTTAACTGTAATATGTCGATCACCTCGTACGAGAGTGTCCACACGTTCCAACATGGCAGACGTCACAGCTGTGCGCGACGGCCAACATACAAGAGATCCAAGTATGAGGGTCTCATGAGAGATTTCATCTGATGTTATGTAGCCCACAAAACACCACTGTCGTGCGGTTCATTCTTCGTGACAACCGTCTGCACTTTGCAGGGACAATGAAGATGTTCCTGCTGCGGTTTCGATGGGAAGTGTTTGATCACCTGCAGTAGAGCCCGTAGTTAGCTCCGGCTATCTCTGCTCATATGAACCGCTGGCTATGTAGACAACGTCTTGGAAAAGACAACGAAGTGTAGATTAGCATATTACGAGCGTACTGGAAATTTGGTACAATGCTACAACAAACATCTAAGCCGGAGCGGTAACTATAAAACATTTTTGATTTTAACAGCGGTTTCCACTTCGCGATCGATCCGAACCTACTTTCCGAATAGCCCTCGTACATATCCGCACAGAAAAGCAGCTTAAAATATATCTCTGTCCCAATATTAATATTAACAGGAACGTGTTTACAAGTTCGGGATTAGATCAAGTGTAGTGACCGTGAAACGATGTACATAGGGCACACAGGACTGGCTTTTGAGACTAGACTCAAGGAACACTCACATCTCCAAAGAAATAAAAGATATTAATGCTCACAAGGAATCTTGCAATTTTGCATGGAGCAGATAAAATACAGATACTAGATATAAAGTATTGGAAGAAGTTGAAATTCATATACTCAACATGCTGGATGCCGTAAATGTGCTAAATGATCAGAATGGTTCCTCCTGGAGTTCCTTTTTTCGTGTTTTCGACGGTCTGTTACCCCAGTGAAACGAACGAAGATAGACTTGGCGAGAAGTGGCAGGTGACGAACGCAACGACAATATGGAACGAGGCGTCCACGCTACTGAGAACACGGAAGTAAACACAGAGACAGCGCGCCACCAGCAACGCAACACTGTCGAACGGCCCAACAAAGGGCACTGCTATCGTAACATCATTGCATTTTATTGTAATTTAATTTTAACAGTTTTCACTCTTTACATCATAAGGACAACGTTAGTAATTTTTTATGGTAATGACCTTTACTTACATATTTTTTTCATTGACGATGCATGTTTCTACAGAATGGTTCTGGTAATCATTTTGTTATAGTTATGCAAAGGTTTTTACGAGCACAAATTTTAGAAACGGCTTTGAATGCTAAATAAGGAGTGCAAATTCTACACTTACGTACGATTTTAAGATATGAGTCTTTAATATTTTCACACGGTTTTACGTTTTCATATTAGCTTTAAACATTAAGAAAAATTTTTTTTCTTCTAAGTAGCTTGACAATAGGAAACGTAAGAATTTGCAGAGTGTGTTGTTTTCCTCTCACTTCAATCTGCTGTTCCCTCCCCTCCCCTTCTCTCTCTCTCTCTCTCTTCCATATCGGTACATAACAGCGCAGGACGTTGTTGAATTGTCAGTCTTTGAAGATATGATGATACGTACATTCATTGAAATGCTAAATGACTTGAAGACGTTCGAATTGCCTAAGTATTTTTGTTCATGTGTCCGAAGTTTATTGTGGATTAAGCACATCTGAAGATGTCATCTACACTTTTAGATATCGAAGTGATCATTGTTATAATAAATTACTATGAAATTTGGCACTTGTGTGCTTGTGAAACAGTCCACCTCACGCCGAATCGAACTGTGCCTTCCGATAGAAGTTCCACATCCCTTCAAATGAATATGATGACGGTAACCTTTCACAGTTAGTGGAATAAATCCTTGACTTCGCATAGTATAGCACAGATCGGTATATACTGCACTTTACATGATGGAGTCTACGTTTTACGTAATACAAAATGGACGCTGTGTTGGGTACCAACATATTATTAAGCAGTCATTCCCATTTTCAAAAACTGTCATTGAGTCGATGAACACAGCTGTAGGTCTATGTCACTGAACATCAGCCAGCTGTGGCAATTTAGACCACGTCTGGTCTTTATGGAGACAGAATACCAACGTGCATTCCAAAACGGTAAATGTGTGGAACTGAGATCACTCTGCCCACGAGACCTGGACGGCTGCAGATATCGGCATCTAGGTTGATATCATGTTTGATACAGTTCCACACAGTCGATACATGATACGAAATATCAGACGACATTTGCAATTGGATTTAACAGTTGCTAGCAAACAGCGTGTTGTTCTGAATGTAGAGGTTAGGTCATGCATTACTGTACTGATTGTTACAGCATCTAACAGTGGCATGGTAACCTCAGTGGCGTTGGCCTTGTATGGTTATGAACATATGATGGTGTGTGGCTCGTAACAGTCCCAGCCTCATGTTAGATGACACAGTACAATACAATATTGTGCATGAAGCAGCGTAGTGACGTAATCATCTTGATAACTTGACAAGCATGGTGAGAGTGGGATTATGTGTTCAAATGGCTCTGAGCACTATGGGACTCAACTGCTGTGGTCATAAGCCCCTAGAACTTAGAACTACTTAAACCTAACTAACCTAAGGACATCACACACATCCATGCCCGAGGCAGGATTCGAACCTGCGACCGTAGCGGTCGTGCGGTTCCAGACTGTAGCGTCTTTAACCGCTCGGCCACTCCGGCCGGCGATTATGTGTTCAGTTTGGGGCACGAAGCCAGCGGGATACACCGTCTGACATCACATGATGCATCAGGTGCTGCTATGGTCTTACAGCCATTCCATACTGGACAGGCAACATCCAGTTGCCTGTGTGTGCTGTTCCCCTCTCAGCGGCTGCCGCGGGGTGTTGTGGAATTGTGAGTCAGCCTGCGTCGACACAGGAAGGGGTCGTGTAAATTTTACATGACGTGGTGGTGGCGATGCAGGATCTTCCTTGCAAGTTCTCTGAGTGGATTGGCATGACGTATTTAAACAAACAAAACACGACTGCATACCTCTCCCATTCCTGTCCTACTACATACGACAGTGGCAAGAGTTTGACAAACAAACTGGATGCACCAATGAGCTAAACAGTCTTAAAATTAAGACAGGTGATCTAGTTCTTTTGAAACATATGAGGATTTTGTAATTTCTTGCAATTTTAAACTTAGTACAGGTGAATTTATTTTAATTTCCCACCACTTTAAGCTTAGAGCAAGAGGATTTTTTGAGTAGCCCTCCATTTTAAACTTAGAACAAGTCATCTCTAAGGTTCTAAACTTACAGGAACTTGGATGGGGTAAATAGTTAAACATACAGGCTGTACTGTATAGAAAATTAGGGCAAGTGAGCAGAAAATCAATTATTTTTTAATTTTCTGCCATTTTACACTGAGGACTAGATTCTATACTTAGGAAATGGGTTATCTGAATTTTCTACAGTTTTAAAATTAGGATAAGTGGTCTTTGACATTAAGGGAAAATCTAGAGGTCGTCTTGGATTCTAAACTTAAAACACATGAAATATGACACCCATGCAGGCTGCGACAGTATTCCAGGGTCTGCCATCTTGAATGCTGAGATCATAGGGCCGAAGAAATTTCACAACCATGCAGGCTGCACCAGTACATCTGGTCTGCCACTTGAATTCTTATGTTATGGCGCCACGTCCGTCATCCTGAATTTCAAACAATAGCTTAACTGCGTATTTTTGAATTTCCCACCAATTCACACTGGTCTAGGTCCACAATATCGGATGTTTGAAATGTACGCCGTTTTAAACTTAGCACAATTAGGTTATTTTGAATTTCGTGTCAATATTTGAATTTCCCACCATTTTATGGGTGGGGCAGCTGACACAAGTTGTTAGAGGGATGGGGGAAGGGAAGGGGTGGAAATGTGGCAACACTGAATGATGAAATCATCAGAAATTTGGTAAAAATACAGACTTCACAAGAATTCCCACAGCCTCACTACCTGACAATGCTGAAACACTGTTGTGGTAAGAGTTAAGCTTATTTCACATTCATACTGAATAAGTCATTACTGCATGGCGTTCCCGAATTAATTTATCACGTTTCACAGACTCTTTCATAGCTGTACAGGTAATAGCACGACCCATCAACGTAATCTACTGCGCAACTACGACGACACTGTTTGATCTACAAATGTCACAAATAATTACACCTTTCGTGGATAAACCGAGCCATTAATTAGTTATACACTACCAGCTAACTTAATACTTTTAAACTCGTAATTTTTCGTCTTAGGAACCTCTTTAGACAATCTATGCACGACCGACTGTTGTGGCAGCTCCTTACAAAATCTCTTCAGACAAATACTAGCGTGTATCCTGTAGCACTTCGGCTTTGCTAATGTTAACAACAAGACAGCACCGCCGCCAGAAAAAGACGTGCTCGGCTCTGAAAGTTTCAGAAACCAGCGATGTGTAAGGAGTACAATTTACTGCACCATATCGCGATTGATAGCAGTACTCCTTGCAGTTTCAGGGAAAATCCGCGTCAAGAACCACTCCATTTCTGTGCTCCGCATCAGTTCTGTCATTCTATCTTTACTGTTGCAGTCAACTGCGACAGCGCGATTGCACATCGCCAAATTTGGTAAATATTATCTGAGGTCATCTCAACCGGCCCTCCCCAGGCAGTTGAGAAAATAAGGCTGAAACTTCCTGGCAGATTAAATCTGCCTGGAAGTTTCATATCAGGGCACACTCCGCTGCAGAGCGAAAATTTCATTCTGAAAATGAGGTTAGCCAAATAGATCTCCTCATAGCTTTTTATGATACCAATTGACATTGTCTTGTGGGAATATTTGGTGTCTGCCCGAGTGAACTTTTCGTTGACAACAAACTGCAGAAATTTAAAATATATGCGGAACAGTCAATGTAACATTGAGAAATAAAGTTAGGGAAGACACAAAAAATGGTTGTTATGAGGTAATGGTCGGACCTGCATTCCTATTTGGAAGTGAAACTTAGAAAAGTATTAAAATGCAAGAAAAGATTCGGAGTGGGGGGGGGGGGGGGGGCGATGCCCAAGATTACATAGACTACGAAACCAAGATATAAGAGCAGAGCTTGGGATATGTGCTATAAAAGAGAAGAGCAAGTCTAAATGACGAAAGTGGTTACAACGTCTACGAAGAACGTCAGATTTGACACTACCAAAACAGTCTTTAAATTTGAGAGCTTTAGGTACAGGATAACTATTGAACTGTGTGAAATAAAATCGTCATAACTGCTGAACGGTTTGCATTAGAACGTTAAAACTGCACGGTTGGCCGCGGGGCATGATGGGAATTAGTACGCGCATGCATGATTTGGTTTAGCGACGAAGCCGACTTTCATTTAGATGGATTCATCAATAAGCAAAACTGTTGGATTTGGGGAACTGACAATCCGCATTTCGCCATCGAGAAGGCTCGTCATCCTCAACGGATGACAGTGTGGTGTACAATATCCAGTCACGGAATAATCGGTGCGATATTTCTTGATGGCACGGGGACTACCGAACGGTAGGTGAAGGTCTTGGAAGATGACTTCATCCAAATTGACCCTGATTTCGACAAGAGGTGGTTCATGCAAGACGTTACTCGACCCCATCGAAGCGGGAGATTGTTTTATGTGTTGGAGGAGCGCTTTAGAGACCGCATTCTGTCTCTGGGGTACCCAGAGTCCACTGGCGTGGGCCTCGTTCGGCCGCCATATTCTCCGGATCCCAACACATGCGATCCCTTTGTTGTGGGCTGTATTAAAGACAAGGTGTACAGCAATAACCCCAAAACCATTGCTGAGCTGAAAACAGTCATTTAAGAGGTAATCGACAGCATTGATGTCCCGACACTTCAGCGGGTCGTGCAGAATTTCGCTATTCTGCGCCACATCGCCGTCAATGATGGCAGGCATATCGAACATGTCATAATTTAAATCCGAATATCTGCAGTGACTTTTACATGTTGAATAAAGTGTGTGCCCGCCGTAGTTTGTAACTAATTTACGTTTCTTTCCATATAGTTTCGTAATTGTCAATCTGTACAAGGTCCGTAGGATGACAAGAAAACGACAGCTAAATACCTAGAAGATGGAACAGACATATAGTCTAGACTGTGATGAAAGAAGGAGAAGACGAAGAAGGAGAAGACTATCTGATGTAACTTATTCATAATAGGAATCTTTTATCTGAAGATTTCTAGCTGCAATACCCAGCAGATGTAAGGGTAAAGCATCTTAGCAGAAGAGAAACATTTAAACTCTCCACCTGCTTTTTTAAATTCTTAATAAATTCGACCCCAGTCTTATTTGTAGTATTCTGTTTTTGTCCCTCAAATGTCTTAGAACATTATGACAAGAATAAGTAAAAACCCAGTACAGGCTACAAAGGAAGGTCAAGGAAGCAGGATTATGGCATAGCTTGGCGTCGACGACGAGGCACCTCGCAACGAATTGTTTGAATCTGATAAAAAATTTATATCAAATGAATTCCATTTTTGCAGATTATTCGGTGATTCCACTGAGACCATACAATCTTTGTGTACTTTAGGATTCTAGCGAGAATTCTATGTTTCGAACTTTGAAAACACATTAATACCTTAACCTCATATTCTGCTACCATGAGCTAGGATATGTGACAACTAAAGACCATAATAGGATAATGAGCCATATGGAAAACCAAATCATTTACCTTATTATGAAGCTCCACGACGTATCAAAAAGTAAGCCGTTGCATAATATTAAAATTTAATCGAAAGACTATCCTGCAATGTAACAGTTATTGAGGAGATGTTGGTGGAGAAAACATCGTGTTTTACAAATACATCAGTAATCCAGACGCACCATCTGAATTGCCAAACATAACGCAGAATATTAAATTCTGCGTAACTTCAGAAATATTACAGATTCACAGAGTGTAAGAGCAGTTTTGGAATCAGTACTAAAATTTCTTTAAGATGAGACTCTTTACACATTACTTCTCTATTCTTTTAAATTTTATTTTTTTATTTTACTTTGCTAAAATGTCAGGTTTGAGGAAATAATAGTGTACTGACGCATGACTGCTACGGCATTAAAACACTTCAAACAATTTTAATATGTAACAGAAAAGTATTTTCCTATACCAACAATATTAGCCTATATAAATGAAAAGAGAGTTAAATTTCAGGCAGCTTAGTTCTCTTGTTAAACATATTTTTATACTTCGTTTTGTGGCATCACATCCATTAAAGTAGTACGGAGACGGATGCCTTTAAAGAGATTTTGGGTTGACGACACTTGAGACTGAGGTGGTGTTGTAGATGATGTAGACCTGCAATACTTTTAATTTTTGTCAATACCAAACCTATGTAGGTTGGCATTAGTGATGAAGATGTCTGATGCCATTCATGAGCGACTGCTGTGAATTATTTTTTAAAATAAGTAGTGAGCTACGAGGACGTGTTTTGTTCTGTCAGTATTTACACTGTACCCAGTTACAGAACATGTGAACTTCTGGAGCAGAGACTTGGATCGACTACAGTCATCATATTAATCACATTGTATGCATGAAATCCAAAGCTGAATTTGTGGAGTACTTGTGCTATACTGTATGTGGGTATAACACTATTGTTTATATTACCTATGTTTGTCTTATCTAACATCTTTGCTCGTTTTTACTTAATGTGATTTCTGTATAAGCATGCTCTTTGATATAACATCTGTTTAAATGTTTATTCTTTATTTGTGACAATTATGTAACTGCAGTTAATTATGGATGTAATTTCAAAAGTAAAGAGCTGTAAAAGGATCGAAATGTTAAAACATTTCCTGTAATACTGATTCAGGCGTCGGGAAAATAGGTTTGTAATTATGTGAAACTTGGTGGGGAATCCCTCAGTAATGAAACGGGCACCCTGTTTTATTGAGCTCAAAAGCAGTTACCTTCCTTAATGAAAGCTAATAAATTTTGTGGCGTAATAAAGTACTTAATTATTTAGTATGCCTTATTTTGGAACTACTCCACATAATTTTTATAAAGGGGTAGTTAAAGTTTCACCAAAATGCATTTATAAAGATTATTCAGTTTAGTGATTCTGCTTATTGAAGTCTCAATACAGTACTACAATTAGCTAAAAAGAAACTGTGTTGATTCACAATAGTTAGTTACTGGCTAGTAGACTTAAAGGGATAGTATAAGAATTAATTATTGTGCAGTTTTGGAAGTAACAGTATCTAGGCTATAACATATCATGTGTATATAGTTAATAGTGTTTCTTATATTTTTTTGAACCTAGATCCTAGTCTGCTGATATATTAGTTATGAGTGCCTATGTTAATAGTTGAGCTACATTTAAATTTCACAGTACTATAACAGTACTCAGGACAGTACAAGTTTCGTTATTATAAATGGCTCTGAGCACTACGGGACTTAACATCTGTGGTCATCAGTCCCCTAGAACTTAGAACTACTTAAACCTAACTAACCTAAGGACAACACACACATCCATGCCCGAGGCAGGATTCGAACCTGCGACCGTAGCAGTCGCGCGGGTCCGGACTGAGCGCCTAGAACCGCTAGACCACCGCGGCCGGCTCGTTATTATAACTTGTTTGTATCGTAGTAAGCGAATAGCTACAATATTCAGAGCATACTAGATCCAGTTATCACGCGTCCCGTTTGAACTAAATAGTGTGAGGAAGTTAATGGTCCTCGATAGTACAAATAATAATCAGTAAAAATAATGTACTTACCTGAAAAACATTTCAAAGAGAGTATTCCAATAATTAAACTGATGAAAGAACCTCATATCCTAGCCAGTAGCTCTCCGCCATTAGCAAAACATCTACTTGTAATGGTTGTTACCTCGCTACTTTATTATGCAGGCAGTAAGTGCTACTGTGAGCCTGTTGTTGACCAAACGTTTTAATATTCCATCTGGGTTATTAATGAAAAACAACAGGTATACTGCTTGTTAAAGTGTATTACTGTCTCATGTCCCACAAGCAATAATAGTACTTCAGTATCAAGTAAAGTAGGTACCAATAGTTAACTTTATGAACTGTGGTACTACTTGGTATAAATTTGTCTAACTAGGCTGGTGACCATTCTTCTTCCACGTAATTATAGCTTACTTTACAGCTTTTAGAATCTCGCTTCGAATATCGTTTGTTTTGCTATTATTTCCATTCACTAGCAATCTTTTTAGAAACGAAAAATTGTCCCATACCTTATTCATAATACACAATCACGCTAAAAATTAAAATTCTTTCACAGTAATAACTTTACCGGTGTATTGCTAATTTAATAGGAGCCGACAGTGTTATATTTGGCATTTTGCGGACAGGATTATTAGTACTGTTAGGGGAGAATGTTATAGGAGCTCGGATATTTTTATCGACCCGAAGCGTGGATACCGCCAAAGCACAAGCAAAGGTTCGGGAATGACGTGGAATGCCTTGCCCCTTCGAGGGAACTGTCCAGGTATTCGCCTATAAAGCGCCATCCTCGCGAATGCGAACCCAGTGTGTTCTCGCTGCGCCAATTCGCTCGGTGAAGGTCTACGCACCAGAAAGGAAGTTTCGCAGAGCTGGTACCACAACCGCGAGTGCCGATTTGCATGATTTTCCTTGGGCCGTACTTTCTGTAGCAAGAAAAGCAGACATCTGCACAGGCGCGCTAAAGACCTCTCACTCAAGTATAACAGCTTTCTTTTTTTTAATCTTCGGGTGAATCCCGCCTAAGGTGCAGTGGAGCTGCACTCATTAACTTAAAATGATTCCTGCGTTGACGATGCAAATTCTTGAGCGGCGTGGCCGCTGCAGCGTAACTTAATCTGGAATTTGAATCCCCGGCCGTCCTCATTAATCAGCCAGCGTGGAATCCCGGATTTGGCGAGGGGCTGCCGGTGCGGATTACGGGCCGATGGCGTCTCCACCTCCACCTCCGCCTCCGCCTCCGCCTCCGCCTCCGCCTATTCCTCCGCCTCCCAGGAGAGACGACGGTGACGCCAATGCGACGCCGGGACGCGCGGTCCGCTGTTTGCGCGCCTCTGCTGCTAACGAGGTTCCGCGCCGGCCGCCTTTGTATTCTGGCCAGCCACCACTGCAGGCCGCGGGCAGCGAGCCACGGCCAGCGAGGCCGCACGCACTCTTGCCGGTCTAGGCACGGCGGCTCTAAAGCCCGTTTCACACGAGAGTCTTCCTGGTCAAAATCGACTACTCCAAGTACGTGCCCCTTTCGCCACTGCGTCTAAAGCAGCAACCCAACGCGTCGCAAATGTTTCTATGACGTCAATGATCTGTAGATAGCGTCGAGTGTGTACTAAAGTTCCTAGTACGCTGCACAGTGCCCATGCGCAGAGGCAGGGGCCTTTGACTGCGTGTGCCAACTTTCTGGTCGAGCTCACTCATATTACAGAAATTGATTTTACGCTTTCGTGCCTTCTTAATCTTTATTATGTTGTATGATTTGTTTCCGTAGCAGTTTAAAAGTTCCACAAGGTCCTGGTATTTTCTTCCAACTAGTGATCTTCTAGTTTACAAGAGAGACGAAATATCTGAAAACAAAAAGTATTTACGTTTTACGGAAAAAAACCTGCACTGCACATAAATAACACAAATAGATAAAAGTGTTTAACAAAAATCACTTCAACAGTGGAAAAATCAGAATCATTGCAGGAGAAACATAATTTTCGTTGTTATTTGGCTGTTAGTAGCAAAACAAAATACAAAGGATAAAGCAAAAAAAAGCGCTATTTACTGTGTTCTATATATTGTGTGATGTGACTGCAAGTACATACTTAATCGAGCAAATATGTGTATATGTTCCGAAATGTTTGGAGGACACTTTGCCTATTCTTTCAGGCATCAGATGCGTGGAGAATTTATCACACGAAATATGACAAGAAATTCCCCTACGAATTCTGCTGCGTTTATTAATCGTCATTGCTTGTTCCTGAATGCTGTTACTATATTTCGATTTTTCCGTGAAAAGGACAGTCCCTCATAACCTCATTTCCAACGATCAGATGACAAACTGCACAACAACAGCTCTCACACCACCAGCACTTATGGTGATGACGTGTAAACGAAATCGACTACTTGGTTCAAATGGCTATGAGCGCGGTTCTAGACTGTAGCACCTAGAACCGCTCGGCCACGCCGGCCGGCGAAGATGGTCAAACACTGACCGAAACCAGAGGTCATAATGACGAATTTTGCAACTGAAGCGATGAAATAAAACATAAATTTAATTCAGAAAACATTTGCAGAATCCCTCGTCCGTATGCTATCAGTAGCGAGAAAAAGGATTTTTAGGTTGTACAACAAAATCGCAAGCTTTAATAGATGGAAAGATTTGTTCTGCTGAGGGATTGTTACATAAGTCCAATGAAACGTATAGTCGTGCTCAAAAGTATCAGAACAACCTGAATTGCATTTCGCCTGATTCGCATGCAACCCACATAACGCAGCTGTCTAGCAGGTCCTCTAATCGCTCCTTGGAACAGTCGTTTGACTATTGAAAATGGCTCCAATAAGTCACCACTAGAAAACACTGCTCTGTATCGCAATAACTCAAGACGTAAAGTAATACCACGATACTACAAATATCAGGGAACTCCTTATCACAGATAAGACTGTCCTTAAGGCTTGAAAGCTCACATTTATTGCAATAAATGACATACCTGAAATGTTACCACTCTCATTAATACGTCAGATAGGTAATGCACGTAGTAAGTTCGTCGTATTCATGATTTCCTCTTCAAAGTAACATACCGTACTTGTTATTTAACACAAAATGACATTAAAAATTTAAGTTATTCACGAGCAGCTAGTTGAGAATATATGTGAACTTCAAATGACACGACGAACCGTCTCGTTCTGCATTTGGATTCAAACCCCGGTCATGCAGACTAAGCAAAGATTTCGTGACTGACGGAAACTGTCATTCCTGACTAGGCATACAGAGACTGATATACCTCGATTTTAGACAGTATCAGTTAGTAAATGTCAACTTTAAATTACGTAACGTAAACATTTTTAACGGACGCGAATTCCTGCCCAGCATCTATTGTTCCTGTTAACGAACTACGAGAGATGTTAAATGTTGCTTCTTCACCAGTAACTTACTTGAAATGCCTTGATGTAAAGTTTTGTGTTGGACAGGGATTAGAACCCAGAACCTAATTAGATTGTTATCGAAGCACAATCAACTGTGAATCGGATTTTCTTGGCAGTAGCTAGATGTATTAACTGAAATGGCGAGAAGAAACATTAATTTTTCCCTTCCCAGGACTCCAACCCGGAACCTATCGCTGTTATTTATTAGAGAAAACGAACGTTAACTATGGGTTTGTTACATCAGCAGCGACATGTGAGCATGTTTCAACTAGAAATAATATGACGAAGAGCTCAATGCTGACTGGGAATCGAACCCCACACATACCGTTGTTGACTACACACAAAGAGACGTCAGCTACAGAATTTTTCTCCACCAGCAGCTCGGAATAATATCCTTGAACTTAGAGTGAACTCTCAAATAGTTCAGTGTCTCACTGGGAGTAAAAAAACGTCAGATGTCGTTAGTGTTGACAACGAATCAAAGTGCATTAAAAATCAAAATTATTATCCATCAACAGATAGGTGTTCCCATGCTAGAGCTTGACAATACATAATGAAAACTTTATTGCCGGGCCAGCATTCGAACCCATTCACGCGCAATATGTGGAGATGTTGAGCAACCTGCAGTTTTGAACAAACAACAAATTGTAGTCGAGCTGTAATGTTTCGAAGGGAGCAAATTCCGCGTTAAGGCCGGTCTGAGTGTCATTCCAAGTTCAGAACCAATTTCATCGACATACAGAAGCTCAAATAAAAGATTGAACAAGGGTCCTGTGACTCTACATAGCGTTTGTTTCGTCACTATAAAAAAATAACTAGTATAAGATAGGTTACTGGTGACAGAGTTCCCACATTTCGCCACTCCTGACTTTATTGTGGAGCAACCTAGCGACTACTTGGTAGAGAAGGAATATCATGTTTAATTTGAATTTCAGACCACAATGCCATTATACCTTCTTCACTTGGCGTAGCCAGAAAAGAATAGAATCTGTCTCTCCCTATTAAAAATCATAAGCAGAAGTTGGAATCGAACCCAGACCATCATCATAGGAAACTATCATCAAGCCAACAGACCACCAAATCATCTGCTGCATGATTCATTTTTCATGACAATTCTGACACACAGGCTCCCTGTAGTGGTTTGCAGCATGTTCAGTACATTCATTTACTTGGTTGACTAAATCGCCATGAACTAGCTGCCTCGGCTACCCAGTGCATACGTTCGTCTATATATTGTAACCACCTACACAGAACTGCCAACAGTGTAGGGTGCAGAAATTTAACGAGGAAGTGTTCCTTTCCATTTGAGCTACTCTATTGCGCTATCTGTTTGTTGAAAACGTCGTGCAGTGCAAAAGAAAAGCTGTAACTGTCTGTCTCTCAGAAGCCTAGATCCGGCCATTGCATTATCTCACAGCACTGTGGAATGCGGAAGTTCTGGATGAACTATTTTTTACTTCTCGAGGTGTTGCAGGTAGACGACAGCTAGTAGCATCACGGTAAGTGTCTCGCACCCTAGATGAGATGTCAAGAGTTCCATTTCATTCGCTGCTACATTTTTTACAACGCAATTCTGCTGTCTGCTGAAGTTACGAATTTAATGGAACTTTGAACATAATTACCTTCACTTCTCAACACAAAATAGCCGCATGTGGAAAAAGGGCTAACTTCTGCGATATTTTGTTCTTTTCAGGTTTAATAGACGGCCAGGCAGCAGATGCATCTCGAAGCTTTTGTATTATGTATGGGGAGAGCGCATCGTGCCAAAACAGTCAGAAAAGTATTTTTCTACATTAGCTGTCGTCTGGTAGTGGCATTTTATTGTTCTTCAAACCTTCTTTGACAGCTTTAACTACAGGAACACTACTTGTGATACCTCTTAGACAAAATACTTACGCAGTACCATCAGACGAAAAGATCAACCTGACACAAACTGTGGGAAGTTTGTTTTACAACCTTCGTACCTGGGTAAAGAACTTTTCCTATTTGAGATATCTGTGAACGTTGCTGCATAAGACGATTTAAGAAGAACCTAAATTCCTTCAGCTACGCCACTGTTTAAAGAAATCGTCTTAACGGCACTAGATCGTGGTTTGTGACAAATTTCACACCAGGAAAAGGGGGACGCAATGTCCCTCACTGGAAGGTCAATCTGTTTTATTTAAATGATTACAAAATCAGGTAGAACGAACAGTGAGGTGGTCAGTATAAGCACATTACTGTTGTCAGCATGATGTTGCACCGCCCAGGGCATGTAATCATAAAGGACCCGTTTAGGTCAGTCATATTGTATACAGAAGTGGAAGAGAGAGCACCATTGAATTCTACAATCCGTATGCAATGCATACACACAGAAATTACTGTTACAGTGTACTAATGGAGCCCAATGAGTGAATTGCATATTTTCCGATGAGAAAGAGCACAGGGAAACAGTCCTCGCTACATTAGGTTACTTAAACTGGTGTCACTCTGAGCTAGAATTTATGGTCAGTGTAAGGACAATGAGTCGGATGCGGGTTTTGCAACTGTGAAATACTTTCCTACATTATAGAAACGAATATTAAATTTTAACTAATATTCCGAAAATTTTGAACTTGGGTAGCTTAGAATGAAAATCTTTCTGTTTATTGCAAAGGAATACAACTGATTTTCTAAAACATTCTCTTACTCAACTTGAAATAGGTCACGTCGACCAAATCGTATGGAAGAACTGACAGCGACGTATTTCGGAAGGCAGTAAGATTACTTGGCTTTTGGTTTGGCAGTATTCGACAGCCATTTCTAGCCGCAAGTAAATGAAGAAAGGCAGCGCATTTTTGTTATCAAGTAACGTCTTCATCAATTACTTCAGTTTTAATGTAATCTACGAGTAATTGCTGATGTTTGATATTAGCATGAAAAGGATTCCGTAGACAGGGAAAGAACCTGTTCTTGGGCAACTACTTCCATAATGACCAAAAGGCATTAAATGCTCTTCAAGCACATGTGATTCAGCAGCAGTATGAAGAAAATGATAGTAATAAGTACGGTAATAATTGAATTATCCGGTAACTTCACACATCACAGTGGATTTTCTCGAACTAAGATATTTCCTGAATTAGTGAAAATTTCAAAATGGCTGCACATCGAGGCTATGATGCCTAGAAGAATCTTTACATAGTGCTGACGTGAGAATAGCATAATCTCCGCGTCAGAAGCTTCCTTCTACTTAACCATTTAATAGACTCGCATTTTTTTCCACCGTGACTAATATTGTAAGCTAAGCACATCATCCGTTACAGCACACTCCTGGGGCTGGGAAATGTGGTCTGGTGGAACGAACTATCACAAGTGCAATGCGTGGGTACAAGAATTTACTTTTAAGAGGCACAAACAGATTTACATTACCTCTGGTAACCTCAAGAGGAAGACGTTATAATCCTGAATCTGCATTAAACATCACGTTCCTTCATTCCCAACTGGACAGAGCCGGTTTGCTTTGGGAAATGACGGAGGCGGAGGTCACTGTAAACAGAAACACTGTCGCCAGTAAACTTACTTACATTACAAAATTTTATTTTATTTGGTGAACCGATAGCCATTTAAAGGAACAGGGCTCTTATTTTACTTGTACTTGATTGAACTAGAAGCGTTGAAAAATTTGGTGCTGGACTATGATTCGAATTCGTCTCTCCTCTTTCGAGGATCTGAATCTCTCGGAACAGGATAGTTCAATCATTTCGTTCCTTTTTCCAAGACTGCAATCTTCTCTAGGTCACCTCCAAAGGTAAGTACGTGGATCCGATTCCTGATCCAGTACAAAAATATTCATAATTTCATTTCATGCCCTATCACGTGCATACCGACCTGCTAGTGAAACTTAACGTGTATTTTTAATGTCTGTTCACGTGCTGCCAACAATTTCTGGTCAAACACGCACACATCTTACTGTTGGTGAGTAAGCAATTGATACTTAAGCTATATTCGTGGACGATGAAGAAGAACGATAGGAGTGCGGTTCGATTGTCGCTCAGGCACAAAAATTTGTATCCTTATTTTAGATTCAAACACCTAGCAGCTGGTAAGAAAAATCGATACGTAACATTTGATTTTACTTAGTTAACAATCCGATTACGTGTTGGGTTCGTACCTCCGTCACAGAACTTCATATCATGCACTTCACCTTTAAATGCATACACACTTTGTTACTTCTGAATGGAGGTATCTCAGACATCTTTCGTGGTTAGTTGACAGGGATGAAAGGGTCTTGATAGGTGTCCCGGATTATTACAAAAACTGTCGTCTTTAATTTTCAAGTTTAGATCTGGTTACTGATATTGGCGAAAATTTCGGTAATTCATGACTCTTCACGACTAGTCAGCAATATGATTGATTAGATTAGACTGGATTAATACTTGTTCCATTGATCATGAATACGACACTTCGTAATGATGTGGAACGTGTTATTTTAATGAAAGATTTCTTTACATACCGGTATTCAATTTCTTTACAACAATTTTTTACCCTCTCTCTCATTCTTCTTTATCTTTATTTCTGTCTCTCTCTCTCTCTCTCTCTCTCTCTCTCACACACACACACACACACAAACATACTTTCTTTTTTATTTTTATTTGTTTGGTGTGCTCGAATATCGGCGAGGCACGAAAACGTCCGTGAATGAGTTTCTTAGGTTTGAGTACAGTTACGAAAGAAATACACTCCTGGAAATTGAAATAAGAACACCGTGAATTCATTGTCCCAGGAAGGGGAAACTTTATTGACACATTCCTGGGGTCAGATACACCACATGATCACACTGACAGAACCACTGGCACATAGACACAGGCAACAGAGCATGCACAATGTCGGCACTAGTACAGTGTATATCCACCTTTCGCAGCAATGCAGGCTGCTATTCTCCCATGGAGACGATCGTAGAGATGCTGGATGTAGTCCTGTGGAACGGCTTGCCATGCCATTTCCACCTGGCGCCTCAGTTGGACCAGTGTTCGTGCTGGACGTGCAGACCGCGTGAGACGACGCTTCATCCAGTCCCAAACATGCTCAATGGGGGACAGATCCGGAGATCTTGCTGGCCAGGGTAGTTGACTTACACCTTCTAGAGCACGTTGGGTGGCACGGGATACATGCGGACGTGCATTGTCCTGTTGGAACAGCAAGTTCCCTTGCCTGTCTAGGAATGGTAGAACGATGGGTTCGATGACGGTTTGGATGTACCGTGCACTATTCAGTGTCCCCTCGACGATC
The DNA here is from genome assembly GCF_021461385.2 of Schistocerca piceifrons. Taxonomy (NCBI): domain Eukaryota; kingdom Metazoa; phylum Arthropoda; class Insecta; order Orthoptera; family Acrididae; genus Schistocerca; species Schistocerca piceifrons. The sequence goes on from NC_060138.1 coordinate 301,857,146, forward strand.
ACCAGTGGTGTACGGCCAGTGTAGGAGATCGCTCCCCACACCATGATGCCAGGTGTTGGCCCTGTGTGCCTCGGTCGTATGCAGTCCTGATTGTGGCGCTCACCTGCACGGCGCCAAACACGCATACGACCATCATTGGCACCAAGGCAGAAGCGACTCTCATCGCTGAAGACGACACGTCTCCATTCGTCCCTCCATTCACGCCTGTCGCGACACCACTGGAGACGGGCTGCACGATGTTGGGACGTGAGCGGAAGACGGCCTAACGGTGTGCGGGACCGTAGCCCAGCTTCATGGAGACGGTTGCGAATGGTCCTCGCCGATATCCCAGGAGCAACAGTGTCCCTAATTTGCTGGGAAGTGGCGGTGCGGTCCCCTACGGCACTGCGTAGGATCCTACGGTCTTGGCGTGCATCCGTGCGTCGCTGCGGTCCGGTCCCAGGTCGACGGGCACGTGCACCTTCCACCGACCACTGGCGACAACATCGATGTACTGTGGAGACCTCACGCCCCACGTGTTGAGCAATTCGGCAGTACGTCCACCCGGCCTCCCGCATGCCCACTATATGCCCTCGCTCGAAGTCCGTCAACTGCACATACGGTTCACGTCCACGCTGTCGCGGCATGCTACCAGTGTTAAAGACTGCGATGGAGCTCCGTATGCCACGGCAAACTGGCTGACACTGACGACGGCGGTGCACAAATGCTGCGCAGCTAGCGCCATTCGACGGCCAACACCGCGGTTCCTGGTGTGTCCGCTGTGCCGTGCGTGTGATCATTGCTTGTACAGCCCTCTCGCAGTGTCCGGAGCAAGTATGGTGGGTCTGACACACCGGTGTCAATGTGTTCTTTTTTCCATTTCCAGGAGTGTATAAAAACAACTATGAGAGTTACTGATTTATGATGCTTAGTTTGCAGTCAGTTCTGAGTATTATTAGTAACTACTCTCCAGTATCTAAACCTGGTTACAGAAATGCGAATCAGGCGTATTACGTATTCCAGGCCGTCGCAGCCGCGTCTTGGAAAGGCCAGCTGTGGTCACTTCCCAGCCCGCTGTAGGATCACATCGGTTCGTCTTCTTCCTGCTAGTACTGTAACTGAGATTTGGCAACAAGGCAAGGTATATTTGGCAACTCTGTGATCGACGAGTTACTTCCTGGTGTGCACGGAATTAAGCCTCAAAGTTCACTTGATTTTTCCTGTCATTTCCATTGAATAATCTGAGTTATTATCGCTTCAGGTGTAACCCTTGACAGTAAATTTACGGTTTTCAGCCCATGAAAGTCGTTGCATGTGTACATCGCTACTAAACTCGTCCTTCAAATAGCGGTTTACGAATTCTAAACACTATTGGCCTCGTAAAAGAAGTGGGAAACGCATACTTCTTCGCTAGCTGTGTGGTGACGTGCTGGCCTCTGAAAAAGTGTATGTTTTGTTTCACGGTTCCAGTCTCGCTGAATGTAAAGTTTTTATCCCTTCTGTGAAAGAGCTACAAGCAGTCAGATCAAGCATCGATAAGGAAATCGCAAGAAAATACTTTCAGCTCATAGTGCAATGGTGAAAAACTTACAATACTGCACAACAGGTGACGCCTCGTTCCGCTGCTGACAAGCAAATTTTGGGTCTCTAGGAATACATAACTTTATTTATGAAATGCCACATTTGCATACCTGTTAATTATGACACAGCATACCAATTAAACACAGACCCAATCGAAATCTAAGTGAGTAGTATTTTACTAATTCGTGCCGATAGAGGCACGCTTGTGTACAGATACTCAGTTTTATCAAAACAGACATTCGTCGGAAGGTTATCGTGGGTAGTTTTATTTCATTTCTTTTAATGCAGTGCACAATTTTCGTAAGGTTTCTTTTAGTGTTGTTAAAACAATACTAAACGTGAGAGAGAAATTATTCTGTTAAAACAATACTAAACATGAGAGAGAAATTAATCATCAACGATACATGCGAATTCTCTGATGTGATCTATAACAGTCTGACATTGCACATGCTGTTTATTGATTACATGCATGTAGAAAACTCGTTCTGAGTTAAAGCTGTCAAACAAGGTTTGAAGAACAATAAAATGCCACTACCAGACAGCTAATGTAGAAAAATACTTTTCTGACTGTTTTGGCACGATGCGCTCTCCCCATACATAATACAAAAGCTTCGAGATGCATCTGCTGCCTGGCCGTCTATTAAACCTGAAAAGAACAAAATATCGCAGAAGTTAGCCCTTTTTCCACATGCGGCTATTTTGTGTTGAGAAGTGAAGGTAATTATGTTCAAAGTTCCATTAAATTCGTAACTTCAGCAGACAGCAGAATTGCGTTGTAAAAAATGTAGCAGCGAATGAAATGGAACTCTTGACATCTCATCTAGGGTGCGAGACACTTACCGTGATGCTACTAGCTGTCGTCTACCTGCAACACCTCGAGAAGTAAAAAATAGTTCATCCAGAACTTCCGCATTCCACAGTGCTGTGAGATAATGCAATGGCCGGATCTAGGCTTCTGAGAGACAGACAGTTACAGCTTTTCTTTTGCACTGCACGACGTTTTCAACAAACAGATAGCGCAATAGAGTAGCTCAAATGGAAAGGAACACTTCCTCGTTAAATTTCTGCACCCTACACTGTTGGCAGTTCTGTGTAGGTGGTTACAATATATAGACGAACGTATGCACTGGGTAGCCTTGGCAGCTAGTTCATGGCGATTTAATCAACCAAGTAAATGAATGCACTGAACATGCTGCAAACTACTACAGGGAGCCTGTGTGACAGAATTGTCATGAAAAATGAATCATGCAGCAGATGATTTGGTGGTCTGTTGGCTTGATGATAGTTTCCTATGATGATGGTCTGGGTTCGATTCCAACTTCTGCTTATGATTTTTAATAGGGAGAGACAGATTCTATTCTCTTCTGGCTACGCCAAGTGAAGAAGGTATAATGGCATTGTGGTCTGAGATTTACATTAAACATGATATTCCTTCTCTACCAAGTAGTCGTTAGGTTGCTCCACAATAAAGTCAGGAGTGGCGAAATGTGGGAACTCTGTCACCAGTAACCTATCTTATACTAGTTATTTTTTTATAGTGACGAAACAAACGCTATGTAGAGTCACAGGACCCTTGTTCAATCTTTTATTTGAGCTTCTGTATGTCGATGAAATTGGTTCTGAACTTGGAATGACACTCAGACCGCCCTTAACGCGGAATTTGCTCCCTTCGAAACAATACAGCTCGACTACAATTTGTTGTTTGTTCAAAACTGCAGATTGCTCAACATCTCCACATATTGCGCGTGAATGGGTTCGAATGCTGGCCCGGCAATAAAGTTTTCATTATGTATTATCAAGCTCTAGCATGAGAACACCTATCTGTTGATGGATAATAATTTTAATTTTTAATGCATTTTCATTCGTTGCCAACACTAACGATATCTGACGTTTTTTTACTTCCAGTGAGACACTGAGCTATTTGAGAGTTCACTCTAAGTTCAAGGATGTTATTCCGAGCTGCTGGTGGAGAAAAATTCTGTAGCTGACGTCTCTTTGTGTGTAGTCAACAACAGCATTTGTGGGGTTCGATTCCCAGTCAGCATTGAACTCTTCGTCATATTATTTCTAGCTGAAACATGCTCACATGTCGCTGCTGATGTAACAAACCCATATTTAACGTTCGTTTTCTCTAATAAATAACAGCGATAGGTTCCAGGTTGGAGTCCTGGGAAGAGAAAAATTAATATTTCTTCTCATCATTACAGTTAATACATCTAGCTACTGCCGAGAAAATCCGATATGTCACAGTTGATTGTGCTTCGATAACAATCTGTTTAGGTTCTGGGTTCGAATCCCTATCCAATACAAAGCTTTACATCACGGCATTTCAAGTAAGTTACTGGTGAAGAAGCAATATTTAACATCTCTCGTAGTTCGTTAACAGGATCAATAGATGCTGGGCAGGAATTCGCGTCCGTTAAAAATGTTTACGTTACGTAATTTAAAGTTGACATTTACTAACTGATACTGTCTAAAATCGAGGTATATCAGTCTCTGTATGCCTAGTCAGGAATGACAGTTTCCGTCAGTCACGAAATCTTTGCTTAGTCTGCATGACCTGGGTTTGAATCCAAATGCAGAACGAGACGGTTCGTCGTGTCATTTGAAGTTCACATATATTCTCAACTAGCTGCTCGTGAATAACTTAAATTTTTAATGTCATTTTGTGTTAAATAACAAGTACGGTATGTTACTTTGAAGAGGAAATCATGAATACGACGAACTTACTTCGTGCATTACCTATCTGACGTTATAATGAGAGTGGTAACATTTCAGGTATGTCCTTTATTGCAATAAATGTGAGGTTACAAGCCTTAAGGACAGTCTTATCTGTGATAAGGAGTTCCCTGATATTTGTAGTATCGTGGAATGACTTTACGTCTTGAGTTATTTCGATACAGGGTAGTGTTTTCTAGTGGTGACTTGTTGGAGCCATTTTCAATAGTCAAACGATTGTACCAAGGAGCGATTAGAGGACCTGCTAGACAACTGCGTTATGTGGGTTGCGTGCGAATCAGGCGAAATGCAATTCAGGTCGTTCGGATACTTTTGAGTACGACTGTACCTCTGCGGTCGACCAAGTGTTCTTGTTTCTATTATCTTGTGTGACACCCACTACACCTAGATTGAGCCTTTCCATTTCCATTTTAAGCTTTTCTAGTTTCTCTATTACATTCTAACTTCTGTCATTTCACACTCCTACTGCGTTGGTTAATCAGTTATGGTTATTCAGTTATTTGCTTATGACCACTTCTCCCTTGTCCGTCGCCCCGAAGTTCGGAATGGGGAATGTACTGACCGCTTCTTCTTTTTGACGGCGATAAATAGTAGATTCTGTAAGATTATTCGATTTAACGCGTGCAGCTTCTGCTCAGCTTCAAGCTATGTATGAAAGTATTCTTAGCAATGGACAGTTATCAACATAATAGTCGTTCGTTACGCAGCCAAAGAAAATTCGTTAAGCTTGTCAATATGTGCAACACTATTTGCAAGTTTGTAGCTTGACCATTGCCATTAATCGCAGCACGCAATAATTTCTACGCTTTGCCTGGCATAAACTTCCGCGCTACGGGAGAAGCCTCCAGTACAAAACACCTACGTAACGTTTATAGAGTACATATGCCGACCTTTGAATGAAAATATTACTGTATGCTTTCAAATGGGTCGTTGATACATTAGCTTATCACATAGGTTCATTCAGAGATTATTCGTAGCATGGCTAATCAGATCGGAAGATTACATACTCTCATCAAAGAAACTATTTCAGTTGATACTTTGTTTGTCAAGAAGCGATCGGTATAGCTTCCTCCCTTAAATAACATAAATAATGCTTCCTTATTTGTCGGGTGAATTGAAATTAAGTTGTTCTGGCGTAAAGGTGGCTAATGGCCGCTAAGCAACAATGCTTAAAAAGGCAGAACTCTGGAAAGCTAGAAAATTCTTATTATTCAACTCCATATTACAATAGGGAAATGACAATTTGAAATTAACAGTTGATGTATTATTGTAACACATTTACATGATACAACTTCAACAAGATACGCTAGTACAGAGATGCTCTCTCTCCCTCTCGAGCGTAGCAGCGGAATGATATTGAAAGAAAGTTAACACATAAATTGAAGGTTTATAATAATCTCTGACAATACTTTCGATGCTCTGTGATACTACTGTTACAGTCACTCGCCCTTTTTAGCACACCACTTTACACTGTATTTGATTTAAATATTTATCGAATTATCAGGGGATGGGACAGGAACTAATCAGTAATGTTCTGCCAGTGGAGTGGCGATCAAGACACTTTTTCAGTTACAGGCCACACGCCCTATGGATACAAGTTAAGTGAGTTTAATGCAACGTTTTCCATTGCCTTCTGCATCCTCAAGCCGATGACGATTGCCGATTCGTCGGATTTTTAGGACGTTTCCCACCGCTCTTTACGCCGGTAGTCTTCGACCAGCATTGATGATGTTTTTCAAAATGTAAGCTGTGACTGTGAATGAACCCGGTATTGATTACTGGTCAGAGTCGCTAGACCTAGGTGACCAATATATAAGTTAAAATGGCTCACCCCGTGGTAAATGCAAGAGTTAACTAAGGTCGTTTGCAACAATGGCCGACATATGATCAGTATAACCCTCCCCCCATGAACCATGGACCTTGCCGTTGGTGGGGAGGCTTATGTGCCTCAGGGATAGAGATGGCCGTACCGTAGGTGCAACCACAACGGAGGGGTATCTGTTGAGAGGCCAGACAAACGTGTGGTTCCTGAAGAGAGGAAGCAGCCTTTTCAGTAGTTGCAGGGGCAACAGTCTGGATGATTGACTGATCCGGCCTTGTAACACTAACCAATACGGCCTTTCTGTGCTGATACTGCGGACGGCTGAAAGCAAGAGGAAACTACAGCCGTAATTTTTCCCGAGGGCATGCAGCTTTACTATATGGTTAAATGATGATGGCGTCCTCTTGGGCAAAATATTCCGGAGGTAAAATAGTCCCCCATTCGGATCTCCGGGCGTGGACTACTCAAGAGGATGTCGTTATCAGGAGAAATAAAACTGGCGTTCTACGGATCGGAGCGTGGAATGTGAGATCCCTTAATCGGGCAGGTAGGTTAGAAAATTTAAAAAGGGAAATCGATAGGTTAAAGTTAGATGTAGTGGGAATTAGCGAAGTTCGGGGGCAGGACGAACAAGACTTCTGGTCACTTGAATACAGGGTTATAAATACAAAATCAAATAGGGGCAATGCAGGAGTAGGTTTAATAATGAATAAAAAAAATAGGAGTGCGGGTAAGCTACTACAAACAGCATAGTGAACGCATTATTGTGGCCAAGATAGACACGAAGACCACGCCTACTACAGTAGTACAAGTTTACATGCCAACTAGCTATGCAGATGACGAAGAAATTGATGAAATGTATGATGAGATAAAAGAAATTATTCAGGTAGTGAAGGGAGACGAAATTTAATAGTCATGGGTGACTGGAATTCGGGAACAGGAAAATGGAGAGAAGGAAACAAAAAAAATGGCTCTGAGCACTATGGGACTCAACTGCTGAGGTCATTAGTCCCCTAGAACTTAGAACTAGTTAAACCTAACTAACCTAAGGACATCACACACATCCATGCCCGAGGCAGGATTCGAACCTGCGACCGTAGCGGTCTCGCGGTTCCAGACTGCAGCGCCAGAACCGCGCGGCCACTTCGGCCGGCAAGGAAACATAGTAGGTGAATATGGCCACGGGCTAAGAACTGAAAGAGGAAGCCGTCTGGTAGAATTTTGCACAGAGCATAACTTAATACGTAACACTTGGTTCATGAATCATAAAAGAATGTTGTATACATGGAAAAATCCTGGAGGTACTATAAGGTATCAGACAGATTATATAATGGTAAGACAGAGATTTAGGAACCAGGTTTTAAATTGTGAAGACATTTCCAGGGGCAGATGTGGACTCTGACCACAATCTGTTGGTTATGAACTGTCGATTAAAACTGAAGAAACTGCAAAAAGGTGGGAATTTAAGGAGATGGGACCTGCATAAAATGACTATACCAGAGATTGTAGAGAGTATCAGGGAGAGCATAAGTTAACAATTGACAGGAATGGGGGAAAGAAATACAGTAGAAGAAGAATGGATAGCTCTGAGGGATGAAGTAGTGATGGCAACAGAGGATCAAGTTGGTAAAAAGACGAGGGTTAGTAGAAATCCTTGACTAACAGAAGAAATATTGAATTTAATTGCTGAAAGGAGAAAATATAAAAATGCAGTAAATGAAGCAGGCAAAAAGGAATACGAACGTATCAAAAATGAGATCGACAGGAAGTGCAAAATGGCTAAGCGGGGATGGCTAGAGGACATATGTAAGGATGTAGAGGCTTATCTCACTGGGGGTAAGATAGATACTGCCTACAGGAAAATTAAAGAGACCTTTGGAGAAAAGAGAACCACTTGTATGAATATCAAGAGCTCAGATGGAAACCCGGTTCTAGGCAAAGAAGGGAAAGCAGAAAGGTGGAAGGAGTATATAGAGGGTCTATACAAAAGCGATGTACTTGAGGACAATACTATGGAAATGGAAGAGAATGTAGATGAAGATGAAATGGGAGATACGATACTGCGTGAAGAGTTTGACACAGCAGTGAAAGACCTGAGTCGAAACAAGGCCCCGGGAGTAGACAACATTCCATTACAACTACTGACGGCCTTGGGAGAGCCAGTCCTGACAAAACTCTACCATCTGGTGAGCAAGATGTATGAGACAGGCGAAATACCCTCAGACTTCAAGAAGAATATAATAATTCCAATCCCAAAGAAAGCAGGTGTTGACAGATGCAAAATACTAACACGAATTCTTTACAGAGGAATGGGAAAACTGGTAGAAGCCGACCTCGGGGAAGATCAGTTTGTATTCCGTCGAAATATTGGAACACGTGAGGCAATACTGACCTTACGACGTATCTTAGAAGAAAGATTAAGGAAAGACAAACCTACGTTTCTAGCATTTGTAGACTTACAGAAAGCTTTTGGCAATCTTGACTGGAATACTCTCTTTCAAATTCTAATGGTGGCAGGGGTAAAATACAGGGAGCGAAAGGCTATTTACAATTTTTACAGAAACCAGATGACAATTATAAGAGTGAGGGGCATGAAAGGGAAGCAGTGGTTGGGAAGGGAGTGAGACAGTGTTGTAGCCTCTCCCCGATGTTATTCAATCTGTATATTGAGCAAGCAATAAAGGAAACAAAAGAAAAATTCGGAGTAGGTATTAAAATCCATGGAGAAGAAATAAAAACTTTGAGGTTCGCCGATGACATTGTAATTCTGTCAGAGACAGCAAAGGACTTGGAAGAGCAGTTGAACGTAATGGACAGTGTCTTGAAAGAAGGATATAAGATGAAAATCAGCAAAAGCAAAGTGAGGATAATGGAATGTAGTCGAATTACGTTGGGTGATGCTGATGGAATTAGATTAAGAAATGAGACACTTAAAGTAGTAAAGAAATTTTGCTATTTGGGGAGCAAAATAACTGATGATGGTCGAAGTAGAGAAGATATAAAATGTAGATTGGCGATGGCAAGGAAAGCGTTCCTGAAGAAGAAAAATTTGTTAAAATCGAGTATAGATTTAAGTTTCAGGAAATCGTTTCTGAAAGTATTGAATAGAATTGGGGAGAAGAGGAGTTTGTGGCACAACTTGACAAGAAGGAGGGACCGGTTGGTAGGACATGTTCTGAGGCATCAAGGGATCACAAATTTAGCATCGGAGGTCAGCGTGGAGGGTAAAAATCGTAGAGGGAGACCAAGAGATGAATACACTAAGCACATTCAGAAGGATGTAAGTTGCAGTAAGTACTGGGAGATGAAGAAGCTTGCACAGGAAAGGGTAGCATGGAGAGCTGCATCAAACCAGTCTCAGGGCTGAAGACCACAAAAACAACAACAATAATATAACGATGCAGTCTCAAACCCTGGGAAGTTTATTTGAAGCTGACATCGGTAGCGGAAGCTAACGTTCGAATATGCGCTTAGAGTTTTTAACCAACAATTGACTCAATGATTAGTCGATTGGCAGGACGACTCGTATAGAAATTCATTTTGCTATCCTTAAGCTTGTAATAGAATACGTCGCGCCACTTTAGTTGTACAAACGACGACATCATTGGTCTTTGGTACAATGGAAGACGGCTATTTGATTGCACGGGCTTGATGAATGTATCGAATAACTGTGGCGGTAGTAAACTTCATAGGATAGGATAAGCAACCTGTGTTTCCTGGTCTGAGCAAGCATCATTACATTTCGTTGACGATAAACTAAATACGGTTGTTAACGAAAACCAATAAAAGGGTAGCGAACTTCTCAAATTGTGGCACCAGTTTGTAATGGGATAATTTGAATACTAACATTATGTGTTCTCATAGCAAAACGCATTACATAGTGAATCAAAGAAAATCACTATTTTCTACACTAGCCTGCTCAAAGGTGCCACGTGAACCCCATATGACATGATTGAGATGATTCTGTTGCATGTCAGATTGTAAAAATCTGGAAACATGCTCTCTTATCACTTCTGGAGTACCTAAAGACTAAAAAATTGCTCAAGTCACGCCAATACCCAAAATGGGAAATCTACATCTACGTGTTTACTCTGCTATTCACAGTAAAGTGCCTGGCAGAGGGTTCAATAAACCACCTTCAAGCTGTCTCTCTACCGTTCCACTCTTCGAACGGGAGGGGGGGGGGGGGGGACGAGCACTTAAATTCTTCTGTGTGAGTCTTGATTTCTCGTGATGATCATTTCTCTTTACGTAGGTGGGTGCCAACAGAATGTTTTCGTAATCGGAGGAGCAAACTGGTGATTGAAATTTCATGAGACGATCCCGTTGCAACGAAAAACGCCTTTGTTTTAATGATTGCCACTCCAATTCGCGTATCATGTCTGTGGCACTTTATCTCCTATTTCGTAATAATACAAGAGGAGCTGCCCTTCTTTGAACTCTTTCGATGTCATCTGTCAGTACCACCTTTGCGGATCCCACACCGCACAGCAATACTCCAGGATATGGTGGACGAGCGTTGCGTAAACAGTATCTTTAGTACACTTGTTGCACCTTCTAAGTGTTCTGCCAATGAATCGCAGTCTTTCGTTTGCTCTACCCACAACATTATCTATGTGTTCGTTCCATTTTAGGGTATTTGTAGTTGTAGTCCTTAAGTATTTAGTTGAATTTACAGCCTTCAGATTTGTGTGTCTAATCAGGTAATCGAAATTTAGCGGATTTCCTCTAGTAATCGTGTGAATAACTTCACACTTTTCTTTATCCAGGGCCATTTGCCACTTTCAGCACCATACAGATATCTTATCTAAATCGTTTTGCAATTCGTTTTGATCATCTGATGACTTTACAAGACGGTAAATGACAGAATCATCAGCAAACAATCTAAGACGGCTACTGAGATTGTCTCCTATGTCGTTAATATTGATAAGGAACAACGGAGGGCCCATAACACTTCTTGGGGAACGCCGGATATTCTGTTTTACTCGATGACTTTCTGTCTATTACTACGAACTGTGACACTTCTGACATGAAATCACGAATCCATTAGAGGCAGTATTCCGTAGGCACGGAGTTTGGTTAGAAGACATTTATGAGGAACGGTGTCGGGCGCCTGCTGGAAATCTAAAAACATGGAATCAATTTGACATCCCCTGTCGACAGCACTCATTACTTCATGGGTATAAAGAGCTAGTTGTGTTTCACAAGAACGATATTTTCTGAATCCGTGCTGACTATGTGTCAATAAATCGTTTGATTCGAGGTAATTCATAATCCTCGAACACAGTATGTGTTGCAAAACCCTACTGCAAATCAACGTTAATGATATGTTCCTATAATTCAGCGAATTACTCCCACTATCGGTGTGGCAAAGTAGCTTAAATCACTTAATAAAGGCAAGGCTTCCGCTCCAGTTTGTATACCAGTCAGGTTCCTTTCAGAGTATGCTCATACAATAGCTTCATATTTGGCAATTTTATACAACCACTCGCTCACAGAAAGATCCGTTCCTAAAGACTGGAAAATTGCTCAAGTCACACCAATACCCAAAAAGGTATATAGGAATAATCCGCAGAATTACAGCCCCATATCACTAAGGTCGATTTGCAGTAGGGTTTTGGAACATATACTGTGGTCGAACATTATGAAGTACCCCGAAGAAAACGATTTATTGACCCATAATCAGCACGGATTCAGAAAATGTCGTTCTTATGAAACACAACTAACTCTTTATACTCATGAAGTAATGAGTGCTATCGACAGGGGATGCCAAATTGATTCCATATTTATAGATTTCCAGAAGGATTTCGACACCGTTCCTCACAAGTGTCTTCCAACCAAACTCGGTGCCTATGGAATATCACCACGACTGGATTCGCGATTTCCTGTCAGAAGGGTCACAGTTCTTAGTAATAGACGGAAAGCTATCGAGTAAAACAAAAGTAATATTCCGCGTTCCCCGAGGAAGTGTTATGGGACCTCTGTTGTTCCTCATCAATATTAACGACATAGGAAGCAATCTCGGTAGCCGTCTTAAGACTGTTTGCAGATGGTGTTGTCATTTACCGTCTTGTAAAGTCATCACATGATCAAAACTAATTGCAAAATGATTTAGAAGAAATATCTGAATGGTGCGGAAAGTGGCAATTGACCCCGAATAAAGAAAAGTGTGAACTTATTCACATGAGTACTAAAAGTAATCCGCTAAATTTCGACTACGCGATTATTCACACAAATCTGAAGGCTGTAAGTTCAACTAAATACTTAGGGATTACAATTACAAATAACCTAAATTGGAACGATCACATATATAATGTTTTGGGTAGAGAAAACCAAAGACTGCGATTCATTGGCAAAACACTTAGAATGTGCAACAGGTGTACTACAGATACTGATTACACCATGATTGTCCGCCCTATTCTGGAATATTGCTGTGTGGTGTGGGATCCGCATCAGATGGGACTGACTGATGAGTTCAAAGAAGGGCGGCTCGTCTTGTATTATCGCGAAATAGGTGAGATAGAGACACAGACTTGATACGTGAATTGGAATGACAATCATTAAAACAAAGGCGTTTTTCGTTGCGCGGGACTTTCTAATGACACTTCAGTCACCAGTTTTCTCCTCCGATTGCGAAAACATTCTGTTGGCACCCACCTACGTAGGGAGAAATGATCATCACTATAAAATTAGAGAAATCAGGGCTCGCACAGAAAAAAAATTAAGTTTTCGTTTTTCCCGCGCGCCGTTCGAGAGTGGAACGGTAGAGAGACAACTTGAATTTGGCTCATTGAACTCTCTGGCGCTTTAATGTGAACAGGAGAGCAATCACGCAGATGTAGATGTGGAGTATTGAACACAAATACTAATTTCAGATTTAAATGGAAATTCTTTCCCGAAAGTGAAATGCTGAAATAGTAAAAATAGGACGTTATACATACTGTTACTATTAAATGGCGACAGTAATCTTGAAAGGTACTATTTTGGCCAGGTAAAATGCTTTTAGTTAGGTTATGGCAGTTCTAGTCATAAAATAGTAGGAATTATGTATCGCGACTTTTAATTTTCTTCATTAGGAACGGAGAACCATTTACTGTTACACGCTAGTTTCACTACATGCGCAGACGTATAAGAAATTTAGTACGTATGTTCAAAACTGTGATATTTTGATCTTTTCGCATTTATTAGTACATCAGTGCCACCCAAGTCTGTTGACTTAATTTTTCGTTCAAATACCCTCTGTCTGCACACAGGTGCGCTTTGAAGGTTCGCATCTCGTATAGTCTCTGCTACTGCTTTAAGAGACAATATATGTGTGTAATGTGCAAGCGGCATTAGACTTCAGAATATTTGCTTTTCGTTCGTAATAACTTCTAATTTGCTTTGCACACTGTCAAACATCTGACATTGACATGTTGAATCTCGTCGCACGCAAATGGATGTTTGGTCGACGTGACAGATTTGTAAAATCTCCGTAAATTGACATGAGGGACAACGTTTTTGACTTTCGATGATGTATCGACATTTTATCACAGTTCCGTCCATGTATGAACGTCGTTAAAATTAAAACCATGTTTTCCCACGGCTCTCACATTTATCGTCAAATCAGAATTTTTAAACCCTTGATTTCTTTTCCGATATGTCTGGAGCACCTCTCTGTCTCTCTCTCTCTCTGTCTCTCTCTCTCTCTCTCTCTCTCTCTCTCTCTCTCTCTCTGTCTCTCTCGCTCTCTCGCTCTCTTTCTTTCGTTTCCTAATGTGTTGGATTACAGAGTGCGAAAATAAGAATCCATGTGGGTGTAATCTGTAGAAGGTTGCTTCCGGCAAGACAATGAGCAAAATCGTTTATATAATAGAAAATCACAGTTCATTCATTCTATACAATGGAGGATTTATCATCGTGGAAAGGCGGATTTCTTAATATTTAAAACTGAATTTTCAATATTCTTTAGTGTGTATATGGACTTAGAACGTAGGTCTTATAGCTTTTAGTTGCGTTAAAGTATTTGTTCAATTTTGTGATGAAAAACACAGAAAGTTATATTACTTTGCACATTTACAATCGTTAATGCCACATAGTACAATTAGCACAGTCCAGAATACGTACGACGGGTAAATTAGCTTCAAATCATATAGCAGTAAACACGTGTCTGTGCAGAGCTTTGCGTGACAGTTTGTAGTGAAGTACACGCGTGGCACTGTCCCCTTTGATCTCAGCGCATGCATTAGATACTTAAGCTCTCCACTGCCGAGTCTCATATAGCCAATTGTTTAAAAAGCTAGGCACAGTAACAGCCTCAGAATACATTCACTCTCCTACGGAGTTTCTTGCGAAGAACTAGTAACAATTTAAAAATAACAGTATGATTCACAAGCTTTGCTCTAGGAACAAAAGTTGCCTTCAGTGTTCACAACTTAATCCTACTCTTGCATGAAAAGAGGCAAATTATGCAGCGTTGAAAATACTTACTCATCTCTCTTGTAAATTGAAATGAATGGAGGGTAATGAAAATAGTTTTAACGACAAGCTAGAATAATATCTTCTTGATTGTTTCGTATTCCAGAAATGTATTCACAACTAGTTTCGTGTTATAAAGGTCACGTCCTCAGGCGTAAAAAGTTGACCTTTTTGTACATGGAAGGCGACCTTCAATAAAACGTAGATGCCCCCTATCCGTATGCTGATCATAGCATAAAAAAACGCTACCGTCCAAACCTTGAGAGTGGACTACACGCGAGATGAAACACAAGCAGCACTGAGCATCAACTGTACATGCCATAGTGTGGTTCGTTCCGCTCCGCATAGGTCCTCTCGCTGCTGCTTGTGTGGCATCTCTCATGTAATCCACTCTTCAAGTTTTGGATTGTTGCGTTTCTTACGATGCGATCAGCATAACGATAGGGGAGATCTATGTCTTATTGAGGGACATCTTCCATGTACAAAACAGATCAGTTGTTTGCCACCTGAGGATGTTACATTAAAGTCACGAAACTGGTTGTGAACCAATAGGAGATCAATAAATCTCCTCACGGCAGCTGTTTCTGTTACTTTTCCTTCTGATATACAGGGTGAAGCGAAATTCCCGCACTTGGGCTTCGCAGCGCGACTCCACACATGCCAGCGATAAAAAAATTTCTGCCGCTAAATTTCGTCCGGTGAGTACATCCAGCAGAAAAAGGACGTTAAAGAGTGGCAATGTGGCAACACTGTAACCACATGTATGGTAATTACCTCTGTCAACATGTTTTAGCCATGTTGTATAGTTGATGCAGTGGATAGAGTTTTGGGTTAGCATGCAGGAGGTAGATGGTTCGATCCTGGATTGAGGGATATGTTTTTTGTTTGGTAAATGTAGTCTAGGTGGTACAGTATCTGGCATCTTAATCGTCAACAGCGACTGCAGTGGGTCCTCCAGAAAACATTTACACTTACATACTACAATCGTAGAAATGGAAGATTGGTCAGCTTTGAAAAAAGCCCTCTCCACGTCGTGGCCGTGAATTTATTCGCACCACTCCATCTACTAGATCCATTTCATTTTGTTAGGGCCTAATGTTACCAGTAGGACTAAAAAATGGTTCAAATGGCTCTGAGCACTATGCGACTTAACTTCTGACGTCATTAGTCGCCTAGAACTTAGAACTAATTAAACCTAACTAACCTACGGACATCACACACATCCATGCCCGAGGCAGGATTCGAACCTGCGACCATAGAGGTCGCTCGGCTCCAGACTGTAGCGCCTAGAACCGCACGGCCACTCCGGCCGGTCCAGTAGGACTAGCAACGTGCTATGTGAATAATGTCCAAAATCGGTTACTACACTACTGGCCATTAAAATTGCTACACCACGAAGACGTGCTACAGCCGCTAAATTTAACCGACAGGAAGAAGATGCTGTGATACGCAAATGATTAGCATTTCAGAGCAATTCACACAAGCTTGGCGCCGGTGGCGACAGCTACAACGTGCTGACATGAGGAAAGTTTCCAACCGATTTCTCATACACAAACAGCAGTTGACCGGCGTTGCCTGGTGAAACGTTGTTGTGATGCCTCGTTTAAGGAGGAGAAATGCGTACTATCACGTTTCCGACATTTATAAAGGTAGGATTGTAGCCTATCGCGATTGCGGTTTATCGTATCGCGACATTGCTGCTCGCGTCGGTCGAGATCCAATGACTGGTAGCAGAATATGGAATCGGTGGGTTCAGAAGGGTAATACGGAACGCCGTGTCAACAGATGGGGACGTTTTGAAGACAACAGCCATCTGCACGAACAGTTCGACGACGTTTGCAGCAGCATGGACTATCAGCTCGGAGACCATGGCTGCGGTTACCCTTGGCGCTGCATCACAGACAGGAGCGCCTGCGATGGTGTACTCAACGACGAACCTGGGTGCACGAATGGCAAAACGTCATTTTTTCGGATGAATCTAGGTTCTGTTTATAGCATCATGATAGTCGCACCCTTGTTTGGCGACATCGCGGTGAACGCACATTGGCAGCGTGTATTCGTCATCGCCATACTGGCGTATCACCCGGTGTGATCGTATGGGGTGCCATTGGTTACAGGTCTCGGTCACCTCTTGTTCGCGTAGACGGCACTCTGAACAGTGGACGATACATTTCAGATGTGTTACGACCTGTGGCCCTACCCTTCATTCGAACCCTGCGAAACCCAACATTTCAGCAGGATAATGCACGACCGCATGTTGCAGGTCCTGTACGGGCCTTTCTGGATACAGAAAATGTTAGACTGCTGCCCTGGCCAGCACATTCTCCAGATCTCTCACCAATTGAAAACGTCTGGTCAATGGTGGCCGAGCAACTGGGTCGTCACAATACGCAAGTCACTACTCTTGATGAACTGTGGTATCGTGTTGAAGCTGCATGGTCAGCTGTACCTGTACACGCCATCCAAGCTCTGTTTGACTCAATGCCCAGGCGTATCAAGGCCGTTATTACGGCCAGAGGTGGTTGTTCTGGATTTCTCAGGATCCATGCACCCAAATTGTGAAAATGTAATCACATGTCAGTTCTACTATAATATATTTGTCCAATGAATACCCGTTTATCATCTATATTTCTTCTTGGTGTAGCAATTTTAATGGCCAGTAGTGTATTTATTATCACCATGGTCCCACTAATTATGCCTTTCAACATTGAGTTTGGTATCCGCATGCTGTTTAGTACATACCTCAACGCATTATTATTATTGCTGTTATTCTATCGACGAGTTTGTGGAAACATTACGTCTGTTACCGTTAGGGAAGTAGTGTATTTCGAAACCGAACTTTTCACAATTGGCAGTGTTGGGATGGATAATGCAGAACAGTATCTGTCAGAGGGGTAATGCGCATTACGTGGAACAGCACGCAGGACTGACGCCATGTTTATACTGTATGCGCTGTCCACCAGACAGGGACTAATTGCGAGCACAGTAACGCATGCATGATAGGGTCCAGTGTACATGCGTACATGTATCGAATTCTCATTGTAAACCTCTAAACCAGTGTGGCAGACATACACAAGCGATGAATATGTGGATATGCTTCTGGTCCTTGGTGCATCTGATAACCGGGCCGATGTTGCCACTCGTGAAGATGCTGCTAAATATCCTCGTCGCCACATCCAGGTAAAAATGTGTTTTATCGTCCGGGGCTGCGACTTCAGGAGTCACGTTCTCTCCTTCCATCGTCACGTGACAGAGGTCGTCCACGGACTTGCCGTATTCCTCTACTGTGGAAGCTATTGTGGAGGTCATATAGAAAGAACCTCAGCGATGTACACGTAGTTTAGCAAGGCAACCACATGTCTTGCAACGCACGCTCGTTAACTTGCTGTATCGGCATGGGCTGCACCCCTATCATTATGATTTCTCGCAACACCTGCATCCTGCAGATCACCATCAGCGGATGCAATTCTATGAATGGTTCCAACAACAAGTAGAAGCCAACGATGACTTCGTGAACATCATTATATGGTCGGATGAAGCAGCGTTTTCTCATGAGGCTGTCTTCAATACGCACAATGCCCACCATTGGTGTGAGGTTAACCCGGACGTCACCCGCGACCGTGGATGTGAAGTTCGCTTTGGTATCAACGTCTGGGCCGGAATATTGGGCGACAGGTGTTTGGGTCTCTACTGGTTGACTCCATGAAGGTATCATGCATTCCTCTCAAACTATCTACCTGATGCGCTGGAAGATGTTCCACTACATGTTCAGCAGAGGATATGGTTCCAACATTATGATGCACCTCCACACCCTGGAATTAATGTGCGACAATATTTGGACAGAACATTTCCAGGGAAATGGATCGGACGTAGAGGTCCACTTGTCTCACCTCACGTAAATCTCCTGGATTTCTTTCTGTGGGGACACCTGAAGGAGCATTTGTACTCCGCTGACAAATGTGGAAGAATTGGTAGCGAGTGTCCATGCTGATCTTTTTACTGTGGGCACAGCTTTGCTGCGAAGGGTCCAGAGATGTATGATCCTGCGGGCTGCGCAATTTTTGGACGTGCAGGGAAACCGCTTTCAGCATCTGTTGTTTTTTAGGACAACGTATTCTGTTTTGAAGCTTACGCGGTCATTAATACGAACATTATTGTTGTCACTGGTTGCGACATCTGAGCGCTCACATTCCATGTAGTATAAATTACAAGTAGATGGTGTGTTATTATACTGTGCTATCATCTTTAGCATCTCGAAATTGATATTGTTTTTGTAGTTATTCCGTCCTACGACAGATCATTTGTTTCTGCTGTCTGGTTCTTATTTATCTAACCACGTATTTGTTATATTCAGCGTTACAAAATTTTGTAAATTTAGGATACATGTGACCTAAGAAGCGGTATATATTACAGTACGAAATGTCAGAATGAAATTAGCTAATAAAGAAAAATGCGCACCAACCCAGGATCGAACCATCGACCTCCTGCATGCTAACCCAAAACTCTACCCTCTGCACGCACTGTACAGCATTACTGATATGTGCTGATAGAGATAGTTACCATACATGTGCTTACAGTGTGGGCAGATTGCCAGATATTAACGTCCTTTTTCTGCCAGATGTACTCGCTAGACGAAATTATGCGAGAGACATTTTTTTGTCGCTGGCATGTGAGGAGTCGCGCTGCGAAGCCCGAGTGCGCGAATTTCGCTTCACCCTGTATATTACTGACGTCACATCTTCATATGGGGCACACTTGATACTCAATTGACACTGTAGAGATAATCTGAGTAAAAAACGAATGTAAATGGAAGGCTAACAGTATTGCCATAAAAAGATTCACTTTCGTACATACGCTTTTGGCTAACTACATGCTGCGTCTTCTGTTATAAAAAGGCCCGGTCCTCTGTAGTTTTCATTCACCCTTTATAAATATAAATAAAAAAAACTAAATAATGATATGTAACAAATCATTGTCTGAATAAACTACTACAGTGTCTCTCTCTCCTTCCCTCTCTCCTCCGTCTCCATCTCCCCGTCCTTTTCGTTCCCTCTTTCTCTCTCTTCCTCCCTCACTTACCCTTCCTCTTTCTCTCCATGGCCGCCTCCCCCCGCCAATCTCTGCCCCTCCGCCGCCCCCCCTCTCAGTCCCTCTCTCTCTGCCTTCCTGTCATAGCTTAAATTCGAAACAAAACTACAGAAATTGGAGAGCGACAGGCGTATTAGCCGATGTAAGCGTTCCAATCGAACCATCTGACAAATCGCAATTCGTTGTTTTCCAGAGCAGTCGTTTCTGTGTTGTAAATGTTTAACAGGGAATGAGAATAGGGCGAACACGAGGTCGTCACCAAGAGACCCTTAATGGAACAGTTATCGACCAATTTTCCGTAGATTTATGCAAATCATTTCCATCAAAGTTCTAAACTACACGGATACACAACGTTACGGGCCCATTGCCAAATTATGCACAGGTCATTATTGGAGTAATTACATTACAGGTGCGGTAATAACGTTTCGCGTTATTGCAGTTATCAGGGACACATTACATACGGTCACAAAATATTGTGTTAATACCGACGCGGGCGGCTCGGATTCGGTGGCTTGGCTGTCCTTTGACGGGGGGGAGAATCCGAGTATCGATTAACCCCTCTTCGGGAGAGGACGGAACTTTATACGGCCGCCTCGCACAGCGCGACAATAATTCGGGGTCCTCCATTACCAATAATTGACAATTACTTGATAATGAAGCGGCCCTGACAAAAGAATGTCCTTTGGCAACAGGTGCGTATAATGTGATCCAATTACCGGTCCGTCACAATTATGGGCGCACGGTTATAGAAATTTCGATTGTACCTTTAATTCGATAGTCGTCGGACGTAGGGGGTTCGCGGACAGCCGTGTTTGCTGTCCTAATTTGGCGCTGCGGTCTGCATTGAGCTCGCCTCAATGAGCTAATCCGGGAGGCAGGAAGGGCTACCCCTACCATTCCGACAGTAATCAGCGCAACCGACGTGGGCCGCGGCTGCTTCGAGGCGGCGCCGCACTTGAGAGGTAACCAGAGGGTGCAAGCAGCGCACGACGACCCTCTGCACAGCAGGCGGGTGGCGTGCGTGCGCTATCGGCGGCCGGACGTGTCTCTAGAAGTGTGCCGCCGGCTCTACGTCTGTTGCGAGAATGTCACGGGACTGGCGCCCAGGCGACGGTCCTTTGTAACTGCGACTTCAGGAGCAAGGTTCGAGATGCACCCGAGAGAAATACAGAGGGAGGAAGAAAGGGAATTTCCAAAATGTAGAAACCATGCGGACTTTTCTGGAGACTAGAAATCTACTCTCTAGGAATCAGCATGTGTTTTGAAAAAGACGATCGTGTGAAACCCAGCTCGCGCTATTCGTCCACGAGACTCAGAGGGCCGTAGACACGGGTTCCCAGGTAGACGCCGTGTTTCTTGACTTCCGCAAGGTGTTCGATACAGTTCCCCACAGTCGTTTAATGAACAAAGTAAGAGCATATGGACTATCAGACCAATTGTGTGATTGGATTGAAGAGTTCCTAGGTAACAGAACGCAGCATGTCATTCTCAATGGAGAGAAGTCTTCCGAAGTAAGAGTGATTTCAGGTGTGCCTCAGGGGAGTGTCGTAGGACCGTTACTATTCACAATATACATAAATGATCTTGTGGATAACATCGGAAGTTCACTGAGGCTTTTTGCAGGTGATGCTGTGGTATATCGAGAGGTTGTAACAATGGAAAATTGTACTGAATTGCAGGAGGATCTGCAACAAATTGACGCATGGTGCAGGAAATGGCAATTGAATCTCAATGTAGACAAGTGTAATGTGCTACGAATACATAGAAAGATCCCTTATCATATAGCTACAATATAGCAGGTCAGTAACTGGAAGCAGTTAATTCCATAAATTATCTGGGAGTAGGCATTACGAGTGATTTAAAATGGAATGATCATATAAAGTTGATCGTCGGTAAAGCAGATGCCAGACTGAGATACATTGGAAGAATCGTAAGGAAATGCAACCCGAAAACAAAGGAAGTAGGTTACAGTACACTTGTTCGCCCATTGCTTGAATGTTGCTCACCAGTGTGGGCTCCGTAGCAGATAGGGTTGATAGAAGAGATAGAGAAGATCCAACGGAGAGCAGCGCGCATCGTTACAGGATCATTTAGTAATCGCGAAAGCGTTACGGACATGATAGATAAACTCCAGTGGAAGACTTTGCAGGAGAGACGCTCAGTATCTCGGTAGGGGCTTTTGTTGAAGTTTCGAGAACATGCCTTCACCGAGGAGTCAAGCAGTATATTGCTCCTTCCTATGTATATCTCGCGAAGAGACCATGAGGATAAAATCAGAGAGATTAGAGGCCACACAGAGGCATACCGACAATCTTTTTTTCCACGAACAATACCAGACTGGAATAGAAGGGAGAACCGATAGAGGCACTGAAAGTACCCTCCGCCACAAACCGTCAGGTGGCTTGCGGAGTATGGATGTAGATGTAGAACAAGGTCTACGTACTACGGACAGTCGTTTACGAGCGTAATACCAAAAGTAAGGCCTCCTATTTTTTTATAAGTACATAGACCTGTTTATTTCTACAATGGTTTAGATCAGTTTACAGCTTGAACATTTAGCTATTTTTCTATATAATCACCATTTCTGTCTATGAATTTTTGTAGACGCTATGGCAGTTTTTGTATGGCCATGTCATACCAGCTCGCCGCCATGCTGTTCAGAAAGTTATGAACCTCTTCTTTCACATCGTCGTCAGAGCTGAATCGCTTCCTGGCCAAATCTTCTTTTAACCTAGGGAACAGGTGACAGTCACTGGGTGCCAAGTCAGGACTATAGGGTGGGTGGGTGATTATGTTCCACTGAAACTGTTGCAGGAGAGCAACGGTTTGCCGATCGATGTGTGGGCGAGCGTTGTTATGGAGTATGTGTACGCCCTTGCTCAACATTTCTCCGGTTCTGAATTGTCCGTTTGAGTTTTTTCAGTCTCACAGTACCTGTCAACGTTAATTGTCGTCCCAGCGATTCAGCTTCGACGACGAGATGAAAGAAGAGGTTCATAACTTTCTGAACAGCATGGCGGCGAGCTGGTATGACATGGGCATACAAAAAGTGCCACAGCGTCTACAAAAATCCATCGACAGAAATGGTGGTTATGTTGAAAAATAGCTAAATGTTCAAGCTGTAAACTGATGTAAACCATTGTAGAAATAAACAGGCCTATGTACTTATAAAAAATAGGAGATTTTACTTTTAGGGCCGGCCGCGGTGGTCTCGCGGTTCTAGGCGCGCAGTCCGGAACCGTGCGACTGCTACGGCCGCAGGTTCGAATCCTCCCTCGGGCATGGATGTGTGTGATGTCCTTAGGTTAGTTAGGTTTAAGTAGTTCTAAGTTCTAGGGGACTGATGAACACAGCAGTTGAGTCCCATAGTGCTCAGAGCCATTTGAACCATTTAATTTTAGGGTTACCCTCGTAATAACCACAATGAAAAGATTGCAGATTACAGAGCTTGGATCTGGTTGTGGTAAGGTCCCGAGCCAAAATCAAACAAAAATTGTCCAGGTGCGAATAAGACTTGCGCACTGAGACTTCATCCATCTCGAGAATCGAGAGACTCGAAGATTTTTGCATGTTATTGACGTTTATACTGGCAAGATATCGGTCCCGAGGATACCACGTCTTTCGGGAATGTTTAAATTGCATGTGTGAAGACGGATAACAAATGACAAAAGAATTATTGCTTCTTGTGATATAGTTACAGATTAACGATTTTCTGATTTTTTCCTTCACTTCTACTCTGAAACTTTCCTTCTTGCAAATTTCATGACTCTACGTCAAGCAGAAGTACCCTATAGATTTTAATGAGCAAGTTCGTGTGTGTCAAAATATGTGACATTTATGGCCGTAACTTTTGACTGCGTTGACTTACAAGTTTGACATTTTGACATCACCAAAGCACTGTTGTTGTTGTTGTGGTCTTCAATCCAGAGACTGGTTTGATGCAGCTCTCCATGCTACTCTATCCTATGCATTCTTCTTCATCTCCTAGTACCTACTGCAACCTAAATCCTTCTGAATCTGCTTAGTGTATTCATCTCACGGTCTCCCTCTGCGATTTTTACCCTCCACGCTGTCCTCCAATACTAAATTGGTGATCCCTTGATGCCTCAGAATATGCCCTACCAACCGATCCCTTCTTCTAGTCAAGTTATGGCACAATTTCTCATCTCTCCAATTCTATTCAATACCTCCTCATTAGTTATGTGATAATCTTCAGCATTCTTCTGTAGCACCACATTTCGAAAGCTTCTATTCTCTTCGTGTCTAAACTATTTATCGTCCACGTTTTACTTCCATACAAGTCTACACTCCATACAAATACTTTCAGAAACGACTTCCTGACACTTAAATCTATACTCGATGTTAACAAATTTCTCTTCTTCAGAAATGCTTTCCTTGCCATTGCCAGTCTACATTTTATATCCTCTCTACTTCGACCATCATCAGTTATTTTGCTCCCCAAATAGCAAAACTCCTTTACTACTTCAAGTGTCTCATTTCTACAGTCTGGAACCACGCGACCACTATGGTTGCAGGTTCGAATCCTGCCTCGGGCATGGATGTGTGTGATGTCCTTAGGTTAGTTAGGTTTAAGTAGTTCTAAGTGCTAGGAGACTGATGACCTCAGATATTAAGTCCCATAATGCTAAGAACCATTTGAACCACTTTTGTCTCATTTCCTAATCTAATTCCCGCAGCATCACCAGATTTAACTCGACTACATTCCATTATCCGCATTTTGCTTTTGTTGATGTTCATCTTATATCCTCCTCTCAACACCAAAGCACTATATACCTCAATATATGATGTAAATTTCAACTTGATACGTCTAGCAGTTATTGACAAAATTGGAATATGATTAAAAATAATTACTATTTTACAATTTTAGGATGTTTTACTTTAATTTCACAGTGAAACCTTGTTTATTATCAAATTTCATGATTCTAAACTAATCGTAAGTATCCTACAGGTTTGTGCTGGCGTAAGCTGGAGCTGGCACACCATGCGACATAGAGGTTACAAGAAGACCGATCGAGGCCGGCGACAGACTCTCTGGAAACGCGCCGCCAACGCCCTCTATGCCGCCTGTATTTATAATTGCAGACGCGGACCGGGGGGCCAGTTAATTCAGTTAGTTCGAGCCTGTCACTGAGTCGGAGCCGCGGTCTTAATCTCTACTATAGAGACAGGCAGCACATAGCAATCTTGTAGTGTTCAAGCGGACTTCGTGCTTCTACAGCAGTGAGGCTAAAATGGACTATATGGGAGTGCTTGTACCACAGCACATGGAAGGTTAAGTTAAGTAGCTCTTTGTTTATGAACAAAGAACCCAGTTAATAATTGTGTGCAGTTTGTGTTATAGAACGAGGATACCGGTCACTAACCAACCAACCAACATCCTCTCCTTGCTCCCCATGGTACAGTTCTACAGAGACAACGTTAGGACATAAAAGCGGGTAATGAGGATTCAACAAGGTTTTGATGAATGAGTTTGCGAGTACAAAAATATATGATTAAATGGCCGTATCTTTGACTACATTGACTTGGAAGGTAACGTTTATTATATCGCCAAGGTACCACCGACCTAACTATATGCGACAAATTTCAACCTGATATGTCAACTCGTTGCTGAGGAAAAGGGATCTTAACGCACGAACGACAATCTGATAAATTATGTGATATAACTACAGGGTAACAATTTTCGGATATTTTCCCGTGGTTGTACTGTGAAACTTTGCTTCTTGACAAATTTAATGATTCTAGGTCAACGGGAAGTATCTTGTAGGTTTTGATGAGTGAGTTTGGTAGTATCAAAATGGCTGTATCTTTAGATTAGACTGACACAGAAGCTTCACTTTTTACATCACCGAGAGACCGTACATCTCAATATGCGAACTGAATTTCAGTTTGATACGTCTACGCGCTCCTGAGGAAATGGGTTTCGAAAATTCGGGCAGATGGACCGATGAACAGACAGACAGACGGACAATAAAGTGGTCCTATAAGTCAAAATTTTAAACATGGCTAAAGCAGCAATTGTTGAAAATCTTGATGGTAAATGATAACAGCCAACCAGTTGCAGAATAAAGATTTATTGAAATCCTTGGCCACGGTTTCGGTATATATAAATATACCTTCATCGGAACCAAAAATATACCTGAACAGGAAGACACCTTCATTAGCAAAAAACTTAGCAAAATAACTGAGATAGAACACTTATAAATCTAAACCGTCAGTAAGCTTCTTCATTTAGTTTATCTTTCTTCTTATAAAGGTAGTAGACGGAACCTTGTCGCACTGTTTCACATTAATAAATGCCTTCAAGTAATTCGGTGTCAAATGTCTACCACACTGTTTAGTGAAGTCAATAGACATACCTGTTTTCAGGATTTTAAATGAGATGTCCATATATTTCTAAGCAGTCTTTGAAGCCTGGGCAGGTACATGTTTCAAAATTTTAAACGTGGCTGAAGCAGTGACTATTGAAACCTGCCCTTCGCTAAACAGTGTGATAGACGCCATTTGACACCACCGAATTACGTGAAGGCATTTATTAATGTGAAACAGTGCGACAAGGTTCCGTCTACTACCTCTGTAAGAAGAGAGATAAACTAAATGAAGAAGCTTACAGATGGTTTCGACTTATAAGTGTTTTCTCTCAGTTACATTGCTAAGTTTTCTGCTAATGAAGGTGTCTTCCTCTTCAGGTGTATTTTTGCTTCTGATGAAGGTATATTTCGATATACCGAAACCGTGATCAAAGATTTCAATAAATCTTTTAAGCCGGTGTTGTCAAATAATTTGGCAGTAGTTTAGTATAGGGTACACATAGGTGTCGAGAACAAAATGGCCAGCAGTCTTGAGCAATTGCAATATTGGTAATTACCAATTACCATTGAGACAGAATAAGAGCAGGGAGTCCTATGATGGTGCTTTTTTATTTCACCTCTATTTTCCTTGATTTCTTTCATTTCTACCTTTTTTCTGTGAAGAAGGCTGTACAATTTAGTAACAGAGCTGCAAATGTTTAACATTGTATGTTCAATATCATGCTGAAAGAAATATAGAATTTATTGAATACAACGTTCCTCTTTAAAGTCACAAGAAGATAGAATCAGCTGTAACAGTAATACATAAATTATTCTCGCATCTCGGCTTGCACAGCCAGCGTACTCAGGACGAAGGCACCATGTCAATCTGGTAAAGAGCGACAGTGCTGCGTTGGTGCAGTTTTGTGTTTGACAACCTCTGCTTGTAAACATTACCAAATCTCAAATGGTTCAAATGGCTCTGAGCACTATGGGACTGAACATCTGAGGTCATCAGTCCCCTAGAACTTAGAACTACTTAAACCTAACAAACATAAGGACATCACACAAATCCATGTCCGAGGCCGGATTCGAACCTGCGACCGTAGCGGTCGCGCGGTTTCAAACTGTAGCGCCTAGAACCGCTCAGCTACAACGACCGCCACCAAATCTCATTTCATGTCTCCTTCCCCCGCCGACTTGCGTGGTCGATCCGGTAACTCAGGTCTCATCAATAGCAAATGGTAACGCAAACTGAATAACTGCAAATAACAAACGAGTTGGCTTCTGTAGATTAAATTACACATCATTCAAACGCATAACTCACAGCCCTGTGAGGAAGGTAATAACTCTTTGGTGGAGTTCTCCCTGTGGCAGTCTTTCCATTTTGTTCTGTGAATACAATGTTCACTGCCTCCATGGTCAGGCATACTTTTTTGTGTAGACTAGCATCGGTCTTTGCTACAATTATGTTTCAAATACTACTGAAATAAATGAAACTGGGATGCAAAAAAAGTGGTTCTATGTTCTGCTTTGAGTGAAAAAAATGCGAGTACTGTGAATCCTCTCATACTGCACATTACGAACGTACATATACCATTACAGGAGCGATGTCTTGCAATGTTCATTGTACAGTAGAGTTTTATTCTACCCACGCAGTAGAAGCATGAAACGCAATGCTGGCACAGACTCCCCCTCTGGATCAGCACCAAGGCTACCACAAACTTTAACGCCCCGTTCTGTCGATGAATCGCTGCCAACACTATTACTCAAGTGAAATTTTTATTTAACCTAGGA
Organism: Schistocerca piceifrons; assembly: GCF_021461385.2. Lineage (NCBI taxonomy): Eukaryota > Metazoa > Arthropoda > Insecta > Orthoptera > Acrididae > Schistocerca > Schistocerca piceifrons. Next base: position 301,884,917 of record NC_060138.1, read on the forward strand.
ATTGTTGCTGACCTCAGAAAAACCATGGTGAAACCTCTTCTGCTATTACTGTCCACTTTGACGTATGAGATTGTTTTCATGTACGAAAAACCGAGTAGGCAGTCTTCGGGCAGAGCCTCACTGCCTCCATTAGCGAACTAATCTATAGTCGCAGCTGCGGCATGCAGACCGAACAAAATAGCACACTATGTGCCGCGCCAGAAACTTGCCTCGCCGTCTCGTGACGGTAGTCGTTCTATCAAATGCGCTTAGCCTGCCGCACCTCTTTTACTTAGCGCTACGTGAGAAACGGGTGTGCCGTTAGCACTAACCACAATACACTGACGTGATGGAAGTCTTTTGATAGCGGTATGCACGTATACAGATGGCGGTAGTACCGTGTATACAAGGTACGAAAGGGCAGTGCATTGGCGGAGCTGACATTTGTACACAGGTGAGTGATGTGAAAAGGTTTCCGACTCGATTATGGCCGCACGATGGGAACTAGCAGGCTTTGAACGCGAAATGGTATTTCGACATGAGACGTTCAGTTTCGGAAATCATTAGAAAATTTAATATTCCGAGATCCACAGTCTCAAGAGTCTGTCGAGAATACCAAATTTCAGGCATTACCTCTCACCACGGACAAAGCAGTGGTTGACCGAGTGCAGCGGCATTTGCGCAAAGTTGCCAGTGCTAACAGACAAGCAACACTGCCTGAAAAAACCGCAGCAATCAATGTGGGACGTATGAAGAATTTATTAGTTAGGACAGTGCGGCGAAATTTGGCGTAAATTGGCTACGGCAGCAGACGACCGATGCGAGTGCCTTAGACGACATCGCTTGCAGGGCCTCTGTTAGCGACCACATCGGTTGGACCCTTGACAATTGGAAAACGGTTACCTGGTGAGATGAGTCCCGATCTGAGTCGGTAAGAGGTGAGGGTATGATTCGAGTGTGGTGCAGACGCAGATTCCACCAAGGCACGGGACCAGGTTGTCAACAAGGCACTGTGCAAGCTATTGGTAGCTCCATAATGTTGTCCGTTGTGTTTATATGAAACAGAATGGGTCCTCTGGTCCAGCTGAACCATCATTGACTGTAAACGATTATTTTAGACTACCTGGAGGTAATTTGTAGCTGTTCATGGACTTCATGTTCCCAAACAACGATGGAAATTTTACTGATGGCATTGCACCATGTAACCTGACCTAAAATGTTCGCCATTAGTTTGAAGAACATTCTCGACATTTGCAGCGAATGATTTTGTCACCCAGATCGCCCGATATGAATCTCATCAAACATTGGGACATAATCTAGAGGCCAGTTCGTGCACAAAATCATGCACCGGCAACACTTTCTCAATTATGGACATCTATAGAGGCAGCATGGGTCAGTATTTCTGCAGTGGACCTCCAACGACTTGTTGAGTCAATGCCATGTCGAGTTGCTAAAGTATGGCGGGAAAAAGGAGGTCAGACACGATATAAGGAGGTATCCCCACGACATTTGTTACCTCAGTATATAACGGATTGCCGAGGTCTGCGAAAGCCGTTCTGGCCAATATAATTTAGGTATTCTCTGAACTCTCATCACACTGTGCGAATTGTTTCATCAGCTCTTTGCACTGAACATGCTCTTCATTTTTGGTATGCAGCATTGTGTAACCTGCTGCTGCAGAAGACTAACTACCATCTGTACTTTTCTTTTCTCTTCTTCAATAACAGACTCTAACGCTACATAACTAGTTCTTTCGGTATTAGTTGTGCATGGGCGGTCGTGCTCTTTCACTCGTCGACTGCGATTTACGACGTAGACTGGCTCATATCGATATTTCTCTAGAACTTATTCAAGCTGGTTGCTCGCCAACATGTTCGGAAGCGTCTCCTGAGAGGGCGTGGCCTGTCCGCCTGTAAAGCTTGAAGACGCTTGCCCTCCCAGTTGGATTCAGAATGTTTTCGGCCTCGTATTGGAGCACATGGAAGAGTCAACCCTGGCCAAGAGTCCATTGAGAGAGTTGTACTGTAGCGGATACCGAACTACAAGAGAAAGTGTGTGTGTTACCCGGAGACCTTCTGGCAGCAGTACGCAATGGGCTAAGTGCGACGATTGGCCACAAGCAGTCAAAAATGGTTCAAATGGCTCTGAGCACTATGGGACTTAACTTCTGAGGTCATCAGTCCCCTAAAACTTAGAACTACTTAAACGTAACTAACCTAAGGACATCACACACATCCATGCCCGAGGCAGGATTCGAACCTGCGACCGTAGCCGTCGCGCGGTTCCAAACTGTCGCGCCTACAACCGCTCGGCCACTCCGGCCGGCCACAAGCAGTCGTTCGATATACTGGTGCACGGGGGGTGGTAGCGTGCAGGATCCACCTTGCTTAACCCAGTCGGATATAGGGAGATAGGGAATTTGGTGAGCATCTTTCTGAACATTCGCCCACAACATCTGTGTGTTCTGGGAAGTACGCCTATGGTTACGTCAGTTTGCTTGGCTCCTTGTGTTCGCAAGTTTAGGGGAGGATCTTTGTGGATATATTTTGCAATCGTTGTGTGGTAATGCAATTCTGAGATCTAGAATTTTCTGTGCCTTGTTTGTTGCTCAAAGTTTTGGGAGCTACCTTATATATTTGTATGTTTAAAAACTTCTTTCTTCCTTATATTGTCAATTCTGTGACTAAGAATGTTGGTTCCCCCCCCCCCCCCCAACATTTTAAGATTGTTGTTGTTATTGAACTTGTGAGTTCTGAGGATCTTTGATAGCCAATTATTCTGCTTTCCTTAATCTTATTCACGGCTTTCACAAAGTTCTTGCATGTCTGCGCTGATAGGTCAGCTCAGTAGATTGCTAACCGAAGGGATCTGAGCTTGGTTCTCGGCCACCTCGGAGATTTAGTCCCCCCAACGACTGGGTATTGTGTTGTCCTTATGTTCATACCGTCATAACTGACATTCCACTGTTGAGATGGCTGTATGGATACGTCCCTAATGCCAATTTTAAGCTCAGTTGTTTCTTTTTATTAGTGTTCTTGAAAAATCCTTTGTGTTGCTGGTGTTCAAGGCTGTTAACATTTCGTTACTCATCACAGCTTGAGAATCACCGGAGAAACAGCAGTGCTTCTTGAGCCGTGTTCCGGCTCGCGTTGGTGCCGTTGGTAGGTTGGCATCGTGTAATAGGGATAGTGGCATCTCGTTTTCTTCTCTTGTTTACTGGCGCCACTACGTTTGCTAGCGTTGTCTGTTCGCGAGTGGCAGCAGCAGTGGTTATCGATATCTAGTACCCTAGTACTATATATGGAAGGGCGTCAGAGAGTGTCGGGTAGTTCGGTTGGGACAGAGCAGCAGTGAGGTCCAGCAGCGCGGGGACATGCCGGGACCGCTGGTGGCATGCAGGAACCGCCAGATCGAGAGACTGTAGTTGCGAGGGCCACTACCTCGTTGTCCACTGAACCCAGGACGTTTGAGTTGAGTGAACATTAACCCAGTAGTGAAACCTCCACTATTTTGAGATCACACTGTATGTTCGCACGTTGCTGCTCGCAGGGTCGCTGAGACGAGTGGACTATTTGGAGTTGGCGAAATTAGTTAGCCATCCCCCGCTTCTTATTATTAATCATTGAATTCCTTGTGTTTATTGGTGAAGTTTAACCAGCGGCATTTTTCTGCCTAGTGGCCGCTAACGCCCCAGTTACCTGCCCTGGAAGTTTGCGTATTTTCGCGGCGGTGTACCTTTCCTCGCCTTGCCGCTGCTGTCCGGTAAGGCGTGTAGTTCGACAGATAGCCTCCTTGATTGCAGTCCGGGTATATTGTTTCCTTTGGACAATTTTTTTTTTTTGGTCGTAGTGGTTTCTTCTGCTTCTGAATGTTCTAAACACTGGATTCTCAAGACGCAGTACTATCCGCCGGTTCCACTTTGCTGGGTTATTCCATCGTTGTATTGGTTGTCAGATGTTAAGTAGATTCTGCAAGAGTATTGGTCTGTGTTTAAACTGTCACTAGTTTGAGTTCCGATCCAGTTAAGTGAATACAACTCTTGGCTGCCTGTCTCATCGGTTACGAAGTTGAGCGACTTACCCAGGCCGATTCTTGGAGCACTGTCTGAGGTCACTTCTCTCTTGGTTTGCTCAGATTGTGAAGACAGTTTTTTTTTAATTTTTAATTTTGAGTTATTACTATTAGGGCCTTCAGAGAACAAATAATTTGAATTTCTTGGCGATAAGGCCTTCAGCCATGAATACAATTTGTCTAAAGAATTTTTAATTAGATATTGTCTCTTGATAGTGAAACTTGAAGATTGTGTGTTTTTTTTTAAATATTTTAGTATCTCTCCGAGAAGTTTTACTGTTTTTAAGAATTTGCTATCCAGGCCTTCAGCCGGCAAAATGTTTTTGAGTTAATACTGTTGGGGCCTTCAGCAGACAAATAATTTGAATTTCTGGTCAATAAGGCCTTCAGCCGTGAGAGCAACTTGCTTAAGAATTTTTTATTAGACATTGTATCTTAACAGTCAAATTTGATAATTGTCCCTTATTGTAAACATTGTTTGCAATTGGTTCCAAATAAAGTGTACGTGATTAAAAAAAGAAACTGAGCAATCAACGGTAACTGAGTGAGGTCCGTCTACACCGAATCCTGTCTTTCCCTAAGTCCCACTTCTCAGTTGTCACATAAATTTATTAGAACTGTGGAATCTAATGAGTGCCTCTGTGCATTTTGTAATATGGCCAGTAGCGCGAATGTAGACGGAAGTTGTGTGGGGCGGCACCTCTAGTATAAGTATCCGGCGCCGACTCCGTTCTAACCAAGGGTTCGGGGAAGCATCGATCGGTTGTAAGACAACATCCGATATATTTGTTTTCATCGCTTTTCTCCAAAGAATATCACTCATGTTGTTCTTCGTGTTACCACGTACACTGATGAGCCAAAACATTATGACCACCTGCTTAATAGTTTGTTTGCTTCTTTCGAACGAAACACACCACTGAATTCTGCGTATCAGAGATCCGACAGTTCGTTGGTAGGTTTGTGAAGGTATGTGGCATTAGATGTCTACGTACAGGTCACGTAATTCGCGTAAAAAATGGGCCGCTTCTTTGCGTACGCAGTAATGGCGCCCGGTAACAACCGAGGTGGGTTCCATAGGATTTACATCAGGCGAATTTGGTCGCCGAGACATCAACGTGAGTTCATTATACGACCAATCGTGGTTGATGATGTCGTTGGGTCAACATGTGAACACGTAGGAGTGGTCTGCTGTGGATCTCCATGTTCAGCAATATACGATGAACGGTGTTCTCCGAAACACTTGTGCGTGCACCAGCATTGTGCCCTTTCGGCATAGATGCCATAGATCACAACCTATCCTACCTTAAAGAGCTCACAAGCCTCCGAACTTCACATTCTGTGAAGAGTCGTGGACGTCCTCCATATAGCGCCTAGTGGTAGTTTCACTGTCCAACAAGGAATGAGCGTATAGCATCGTTGTCCGGGAAGCCCCATCCGGGGAAGTTCGGCCACCACATGCAAGTCTCATTTCTGTCGACGCGACACTGTGCGACTTAATCGCTCGTGATGAGGATGAATGATGATGAGAACAACACAACAGCCAGCCCACAAGTGGAGAAAATCTCCAACCTGGCCGGTAATCGAATCCGGGCCCGCTGCACGGGAGGAAAGTGTTACATTGCTAGAGAAGCCCGAAATGCACGCTATAAGCTCACGCAGGATGGCGTGAGGTCTGAAACAGGATACGTAATGAATGCTATAAAGAAAAGTACGTAGCTTCTGGAATACTTAACTTTAATCCATCATTTGTATACATCGTTTTTGATGAGACATGCTTGATACGATAACTATCAATTGCTATGGCGCCTTGCTAGGTCGTAGCCATTGACTTAGCTGAAGGCTATTCTAACTATATTCTCTGCAAATAAACGAGGTTTCGTCAGTGTTGCATCGCTAGCTAAGTCGTCCGTACAACTGGGGCGAGTGCTAGTAAGTCTCTCGAGACCTGCCGTGTGGTGGCGCTCGGTCTGCGATCACTGACAGTGGCGACAGCGGGTCCGACGTGTACTAATGGACCGCGGCCGATTTAAAGCTACCACCTAGCAAGTGTGGTGTCTGGCGGTGACACCACAGAAAGCACGTTACCACCCAGCTAAGCAGTCGGACAGCGCGTGAACAATTGACCAGCTTCAGCGTTTGCGAGGTAATCGTTCACAGGTATTGCGTAATAATAATCTGCCCTTTGTCAAAGTAGCTTACCTCAGTGAATTCCCCTTTTGCAGCCCATATCTTTGCTAGGATGACCCCCTCTTCTTGTCTACTACGTTGACATACTTTGGTTACCCGCAACGCCACCGGGCGGCACCCAACGTCGCAGTCGGCAGTGGTCATAAGTTTTTTGGCTTATCAGTGTACATGGGTATTATTCATTGGGGAAGACACTGAAAATATGTGTTACAGACTGTCATTTCAAGATAATCCTCCTGTAAACCAACGTACCACGTGCTCTGGTAAAAGCACGTGTAATGTATGTGGTTCATTCAAATGAAACCTGGTCAGTGTGTCTATCTTTCCCTTACAGGTAATGTGGCACCACGTAACTGCGCGTATGGTGGTGGCATCTATTGTTAGAGAGACCGAAGCGTGGGCACCGTTTGATGTTGCATAGCGCCAGTGTGATTTCACGCCCAAGAGAAGGTGGTCACACAAGTTATCGTCCACTACCGAACATGCAGGCGAGTAAGCAGGAACAACGAGGAGTGATTCGAGTTTTGGCGGTGGAGGGAATTGTAGGCAGTGAAATCTATCGACGGATGAAGGCTGTGTATGGTGAGTACAGTCTGAGTCGTTAAAGTGTTGTGTAATGACGCAAACGATTCCTTGAGGGGTGCGAGTCACTGGAAGGCGATGCTCGTCCTGGGCGGTCTCATCGTGTCATCACACCGGGAACGGTTACGGAAGTGAGTGCTTTAGTCTTGGACAACCTCAGAATCACCGTGGACGAGATCCATCGGTTACTGGGTATTAGCGTGGGCATGTTGTCCAATGGTGTCATCCTCCTGCATGATAATGCCCGCCCACACACGTAAAATGCGGTGAAGACGACATTGTAGCAGTTTCGGTGGGGAACGCTGGAACATCGACCGTACGGTCCTGACCTTTCACCGTGTGACTTTCAAGTATATGGACCTCTAAAATAAGCTAATCGCGGACATCTATTCGCAACGGAGGACGGAGTAGGTCCAGGCCTGGATCCGACAGCAGCCTACTAGCTTCTTCATGGTTGGGAATTGCCCGGCTAGTGTCGCAATAGGGTAAATGTGCCAACAGTTTTGGCAACTATTTTTGAGTTTGTGTACTGTGTATAACTACATTTTTGAGTTCATAAAATAGTTACCATTACTTTACACTAGTGACCGGGTTTCATTTGAATGCCCCTTATAGAGCAGCAGCGAGCAATTATGAAACTGATAAAGGTAAACGAATCTGTTCAACAGCATGCAATGCATGAATTAAAGGTGTGCCGTCGGAAGGACACACCACAGAAGCGATAGCACGTCGTATTGGATTTACATCCAAATAACTGAAAACACAAATTATCTAATTGGATATTGAGTTCCTCTAAGAAAAATGAAATCACCGTCACTTACTGAGCTGCTGAGTATATACTTGCATAATCAAAAGATCACACAGAAATTTGCTTAGTTTTTTTCGCGGAACTCCCCAAAAGAGTAGAAAAAGTGAACCATGAGGAAATTCTTCAATTTAGGCTAAGATATTTTAATTCTTGTGGTAACTTACTGAAAAAGTATGCAGCAAAATATTGCACGCCTTCTTCAACAAGAGTTAAAGAGGTGCGCTCCAAATGCCCGATTTCTGCCCGGTATTGACTTAGTGAAAGCTGCTAATTTTTGGGAATAAGCTCATGCTGTTAACAACAATCGACATTAAAGGACATCTGTGTAGAGAGATGGTTCAAATGGCTCTGAGCTCTATGGGACTTAACTTCTGAGGTCATCAGTCCCCTAGAACTTAGAACTACTTAAACCTAACCAACCTAAGGACATCACACACATCCATGCCCGAGGCAGGACTCGAACCTGCGACCGGAGCGGCCCCGCGGTTCCAGACTGTAGCGCCTAGAATCGCTCGGCCACCTCGGCCGGATGTGTAGAGAGACCAATACCATAATTCCCAGACTCTTGAATAGGAATCAACAAGAGATTCGCGAATATACACAAAATATTGCTCGAACTGTCCGTCTCTGATCGAAAAATATCCTTTGTGAATGGAAAGAGTTGCCCTGAATATAATGCCGTATGTCGTAAGCGAAAGAAAAGAAACAAAAGAGGCTGATTTTCTTATTAGTCTATCACTTGTTGCGGGTACTTCTCTAATGGTAAATATAGCAGGATTCTTTTGGATAAGATCCTGAACATGGTCTTTCCATGACAGCTTAACATGTATCTCAACACATAGGACTTTGGATTGTTCAGACTCACTAACTGTGTGTCCATTCTGTGAAATGAAAATATCAGTTGTAGTTGATTTGCGTGACAGAAACTGTAAAAACTGATTGTTGCTCTGTTTTAGTATTCTATTTACTTTTTACAAATGGCTCTGAGCACTATGGGACTTAACATCTGAGGTCATCAGTCCCCTAGAGCTTAGAACTACTTAAACCTAACTAACCTAAGGACGTCACACACATCCATGCCCGAGGCAGGATTCGAACCCGCGACCGTTGCGGTCGCGGGGTTCCAGACAGAAGCGCCTAGAGCAGCTCGACCACTCCGGCCGGTTTACTTTTTACAGGCCATGAAGTTATGTCTTGAATTGCACTACTTGATGTACTGCGTATGTTGGACCCAACATCCCTCACTTCGAAGCTAGTGTCATCAGCAAAGAAAAGTATTTTAGAATCGCTTGCCGTATTAGAACGGGTATCATTTATAGATATAGGAAGCGGTAATGGTCGCAGCATTGACCCCTGCGACAACCCCCACGTACCGCAATCAGACCTCACATCATAGCCGTTCTCATTACTGCGGATTATGAAGTTTTGCTGCCTGTTATTAAAGTATGAGAGGAATCAGTTGTGAGTTACTTCTGTTACTCCATGAAGGAACAACTTTTGCTGTACTATTTTGCGACCTACATATTCAAACGCGCGTAGTTAAAGCAAAGACCACACATAATGTTCGTAACCTTTTTTTTCATCTCTCCAGAGCCTCACAGAGAAAAAGTCAATACAGCATTTTCAGTTATTAACCACTTTAAACCAGACTGTACGTTTGACAGGATATCATGTGAACTGAAACGACCAATTACTCTTTCAATAACTTTAGGTGACACCGATAGCGTACGAATAGATCTAAAATTGTGTAGATTATGATTTCTTCTCTTTTGTAAAGCGGTTTCGCTATTGAGTACTTTAATCTTGAAGAAAGTGATATCCCCAAAGTAAAAATTACTAGGCTAATATATACAGCACAGCTCTTTCTAATAGCTCATCGTATTCATGAGTGTGCTTAGTTTTCAGTGAATCAATTATTGACTCAGTTTCCGTATTGTCATTATAACCGACTACGAAACTGTGTCACATACTGTTATTATTATTATGATCATTATTAGCGAGAGAAGCAGCAACAGTAGTAGTACTGCTAGTGTCAGCGTCATTAGTTGTTAGCTAATACACTTGTTGACATTGTAACTAGATACATTTATGTAATATTTTATTCTATTAATAACATTTTATTACAGTTTATAATATAAAAATAATTGCTATTTCTGAAGATACTATGGCATGAAAGATGTTGGCCCGATGTAAAATGATGGCCTGAAGACCGTGAACTAATAAGGTTAAATAAATAAGTAATAGTAAGTAATTAGCAACTTTATCTGCTTCATTGTCGATTCCAGTGAAATTTGCAGGTTATAATGCCTATTGAATTGTCAGGATTAGATGTTGCCGACATATTGGTCGACATATTTGTCGCAAGAGAATTCAGCACCTGTGATAATATTTTTAAAAATTATATTGTCAATTTTTTCGTCTCTGTTGCACACTTTCTTATGGTGTGTTTGGTGAAACGGCGTAAGGTGATCCCCGACAGCTGGTAGCGCTGTTGCCAGCTTTCAGCTCACAAGTGCTAATGGCTGCAGACGCAGTCCGTAGGAGTCTATAGAGCTCTGACGACAGTGAGGCCTTGACGTAGTGACGTTTCCAAAATCACCTTTCGTTATAGGTTGAGGAAGGGCCCGCGAAGCTGCAGGATCCAGTCCACTGAAACTGTCAGAGAACAACTTAGTCGACTCAGCTATAGTTTCGATCACCCTTGACCATCTTCAGATCTATGCAGACGCGTAAGAAACCCATCATTTCTATGCAGAAACTACACACCTGAGTACAACACTGAACTGAAGGTACTCAAGTGTAACATAAGCTAATCATACGGTCAGAAAATGTGTAATTGAGACGAAAAAAAACTAAAACGTTTCTTGTTATACGATTAGGTTGAGTGGATACTGTATTGCAGCTTAATACACTACTGGCCATTAAAATTGCTACACCACGAAGATGACGTCCTACAGAGGCGAAATTTAACCGACAGGAAGAAGGTGCTATGATATGCAAATGATTAGTTTTTCAGAGCATTCATACGAGGTTGGCAACGGTGGCGACACCTACAATGTGCTGACATGAGGAAAGATTCCAACCGATTTCTCATACACAAACAGTAGTTGACCGGCGTTGCCTGGTGAAACGTTGTTTTGATGCCTCGTGTAAGGAGGACAAATGCGAATCATCACGTTTCCTACTTCGATAAAGATCGGATTGTAGCCTATCGCGATTGCGGTTTATCGTATCGCGACGTTGCTGCTCGCGTTGGTCGAGATCCAATGACTGGTAGAAGAATATGGAATCGGTGGGTTCAGGAGGGTAATACGGAACGCTGTGCTGGATCCCAACGGCCTCGTATCACTAGCAGTCGAGATGACAGGCATCTTATCTGCATGGCTGTAACGGATCGTGCAGCCACGTCTCTGTCCCTGAGTCAAGACATGGGGACGTTTGCACGACAACAACCATCTGCAGGAACAGTTCGACGACGTTTGCAACAGCATGGACTGTCAGCTCGGAGACCATGGCTGCGGTTACCCTTGACGCTGCATCACAGACAGGAGCGCCTGCGATGGTGTACTCAACGGCGAACTTGGGTGAACGAATGGCAAAACATTTTTTTATTCGGATGAATCCAGAATCTGTTTACAGCATCATGATGCTCACATCCGTGTTCGGCGACATCGCGGTGAACACACATTGGACACGTGTATTCGTCATCGCCGTACTGGCGTATCACTCGGCTTGATGGCATGGGGTGCCATTGGTTACACGTCTCGGTCACCTCTTATTCGTACTGACGGCACTTTGAACAGTGAACGTTACATTTCAGATTTGTTACGACCCGTGGCTCTATCCTTCATTCGATCCCTTCGAAACTACGTTTCAGCAGGATAATGCACGACCGCATGTTGTAGGTCCTGTACAGGCCTTTCTGGATACAGAAAATGTTCGACTGCTGCCCTGGACAGCACATTCTCCAGATCTCTCACCAATTGAAAACGTCTGGCCAATGGTGGCCGAGCAACTGGCTCGTCACAATACGCCAGTCACTACTCTTGATGAACTGTGGTATCGTGTTGAAGCTGCATGGGCAGCTGTACCTATACACGCCATCCAAGCGCTTTGACTCAATGCCCAGGCGTATCAAGGCCGTTATTACGGCCAGAGGTGGTTGTTCTGGGTACTGATTCCTCAGGATCTATGCACCCAAATTGCACGAAAATGTAATCACTTGTCAGTTCTAGTATAATATATTTGTCCAATGAATACCGGTTTATCATGTGCATTTCTTGGTGTAGCAATTTTAATGACCAGTAGTGTACTTCTCCGGTATCTGAATACGGGGAAATGTCACGTACATCAGAAATGAAAAGGGATAAGGAATGACAAATTCGGCGATGAGTGAGCGGAGAGTTCATTAATCATATAATTCTGCACGTGTAGCGGGAACGACGGCGCTCACGCACACGGCACTATGCAGGAAGACGCGGCGCTGGACTGGGGAAGGGAGCGGGACCCCGGCGGCCGGCGGCGGCGTCGGCGTTTGTGCGTGCCTGGGACGCGGCGGCGCGGCGGTGCGGCCTTTGATCAGCGGCCGTGGCCCGCGTTTTGGTGGCGGCTATCGGCCGGGATCAATAGCGTCCGCAGCAGGCCGCGCCACGCCGGTACAGGCGCCACCGGCGGCCGTTTTGGTGTCCGGCGAAGCGTGTCGCCCTAATGAATGGACGCGGATTATCGCGACCGTTATAACGCTCCATTAGGCGCGCTCGCCGCCACACACCCTGCCCCGCCCCCACACACGTAGCCGACACAGAAATCCGTCTCCTTCCGCCTGAGCGCCCGTAACATTACGCGCACCGCTTACTTTCACCTTGCACTCAAATTCCGGACCTACATTTTATCTCGTTCCTCCGAATGGCAACTGCGCCAATGCGACAGATCAGTCTTTACCTCTTTGGTCTGTAACAAACTACGAAATAGCCCTGCTGCACACTAATCGTTTGTGTTATTGTTGAAACTGCTCCTCATCAAGCTTATCAGTTGTAACAGTTCCGTATGCTAGCTTACTGAGGACGCCAACGTGTTTGTAATTTTCATACAGTATTTTGACAGATTCGTTTTACGTGCTGGAGTCATTTACCTTGGAATTATCAAATTTTTTGTCTTTGCACGTAGATATTTTTCTTTCTTTGTCAGGGTCTGTCTAAGGTAGAGCATCCATATGGATATTTGTCTGCTGTGAAATTTAAAATTTTCCGGCGAACTGAATACTGAAAAAGATTTCGGGCTAGCAGCCGGTCGTCGTTAGCTTCCATCCACGATATTTCGACTGGACACCTGGCAGCCATCCTCAGGTGAGCCATCGAAGACTGACGAAGACGCCCTCCGTTTCGTAATATATAGCGTACAGCGAGTATTCCGCACATGCGTCAAAATCATGTGGAGAGACGAACCACGCCGCCCGCCAGCAGCGCGCTCGCTGGTGGAACTGCAGAACTCAGTTGTCTTCGGCGTTGTCAATTGCCGCGGCCATCGGAGTACTCTGACGTCTTCGTCTGGAGCAGATCTTAGAGATGACGGGGTTCCACGCAATATCTAGCTGGTAGCCATTCTCACGGTTGATAAGATCGTCTGTCATGCGAATTTCCACCGATTCTTTTATGACGGAGTCCCAAAAATATGTTGCTGTGGCCAAAATTGTTGTCTTGTCATATTCCATTGAAGGTCCAGTGGAAATGCAGTGCTCAGCAATTGCAGACTTGCTAGGTTGCAAAAGGCGAGTACAGCGCTGATGTTCAGTGCAACGTTCTTCTACTGTTCGCAATGTTTGTCTTATATATGACATGCCACACTATTTGTCTGCTTTAACAGCGACAATATGAGTACTCGTACATCTGTTCAGATGTACCACGATTTCCTTCGATGTTCAATATCTTTTTTATCGTTTTATTGTCTTTAGAGTGACCCTACGCAACCACCTACGTTCATAATAGACCTGAAGGAAATATAGTTATTAACTTACAATCAGTACAGAACTGTAGCGACTTTGATTGCAATTTTCAACACTGGTACTATAGAAACTTCCTGGTGGATTAAAACTGTGTGCCGGACCGAGACTCGAACTCGGGACCTTTGCCTTTCGCGGGCAAGTGCTGTACCAACTTTTTTTTTTTTTAGTCTCATTTTGTTCGTTTCCGTTAGTTGTATCTGCTCGAGGAGAACGTCGCAAGACACCTTTTTCAGTTCGTTGTTGATCCAATAACTCATTTTTTTTATTACAGAGGGCAGCTAACGCTCTGACCGAACACGCTGAGTTACCGTGCCGGCGGCGCCAGTACCTCGTCTCCTACCTTCCAAACTTTACAGAAGCTCTCCTGCGCAGTTTATTCTCGAGGCTAATAATGTGTTTATAGACAGGCGTGTGGTGACGGCGTTGACGATACACACGTCGAGGGGCATAGTGCTTCAATGCTGTTGCAGATAGAGCTCACAGCGGAATGGTTCCGCTGGTTTTTTTTTTTTTTTTACTTTATTGTTATTTTGACACCTGAACAATCAGGTAGGCTGGCAGCAGCACAATACGCCGCTCTTCAGCCGAAGAGAGTACAATGAGAGAAGAGACATCACGTAGAAAAACGACGGGAAAAAACAGTAGACACATGAACATAAAAACACAAGAAGCCGTTCACACTCGATGACAATCCACACGACGAACTGTTGACACGATGCACAAACACTGAAGAAGACGATGGCACTGGTGAACGATGGAGTGTGACGGTGAAACACTGAACACTAAACATGACGGCACACACGATACACTGACGGCGGTGATCTCCGGCGCGCGAATGTCCACTGAGCGTGTGCGAGTCCGGGGACCTGCCAATAGAGGAGGAGGAGGAGGAAGGGGAGTGGGAGAGCGAGATGGGAGAGCAGAGATGCCACGGGCAGGGGAGAAAGGGGGGAGGGAGGAAGGGGGAAAGGAAGCCCGGGGGAAGAGGGGTGGAGGGAGGGGACAGGGGAAAAGGAAAGAGAAGGGAAGGGAAGAGAATGGAGGGAGGGCGCCGAAAGGAAAGGACACCGGGAGAGGGGGGCAGGGCAGGGTCAAAGTTGATAGGAGGGGTAGATGGAGGGGACGAGGACATCATCAGGAAGAGGGAGCTGGCGGAAGCCACCTTGGGAGAGGGTAAGGAGGGTGGAGAGATGGAGACCGGGTGGGACATGGGAATACAGGCGCGGCAGCGGGCGGGGGTGGGAGAGGAGCGGGGTGACGAGCGGGTGAGGAGGGTCGAGTTTATGGGAGGTGTACAGGATCCGTATCCTTTCAAGGAAAAGGAGGAGGTGGGGGAAGGGGATGAGATCATACAGGATCCGCGTGGGGGAGGGGAGACGGATGCAATAGGCGAGGCGGAGAGCATGGCGTTCAAGGATTTGGAGGGATTTATAAAAGGTAGGGGGAGCAGAGATCCATGCTGGATGGGCATAACAAAGGATAGGGCGGATGAGGGATTTATAGGTGTGGAGGATGGTGGAGGGGTCCGGACCCCACGTACGGCCGGAAAGGAGCTTGAGGAAACGGAGGCGGGAACGTGCCTTGGCTTGGATTGTCTGGAGATGGGGAGTCCAGGAGAGGCGACGGTCGAGGGTGACACCAAGGTACTTAAGGGTGGGAGTGAGGGCGGTGGGACGGCCATAGACGGTGAGATAGAAATCAAGGAGGCGGAAGGAAGGGGTGGTTTTGCCTACAATGATCGCCTGGGTTTTGGAAGGATTGACCTTGAGCAACCACTGGTTGCACCAAGCGGTGAACCGATCAAGATGGGATTGGAGAAGGCGTTGGGAGCGCTGTAGGGTGGGGGCAAGGGCAAGGAAGGCTGTGTCATCGGCAAACTGGAGAAGGTGGACGGGGGGTGACGGCGGCGGCATGTCCGCCGTGTACAACAGGTACAGAAGGGGGGAGAGGACGGAGCCTTGGGGCACACCGGCGGAGGGGAAAAAGGTGTAGGAATCGGTGTTATGGATGGTGACATAGGAAGGACGGCGGGAGAGAAAGGAGCCGATCAGACGGACGTAGTTAATGGGAAGGGCGAAGGTTTGGAGCTTGAAGAGGAGACCGGAATGCCATACGCGGTCATATGCACGTTCGAGGTCCAGGGAGAGGAAGATTGTGGAGCGACGGGAATTAAGCTGTTCGGAAAGGGGTTCCGCTGGTGTGCACTGCCCGCTTATATAGCGAGCTGCTGACCTCGATTACGTAACGCGCTGATAACGGACTTTGTCTCTGCAGGCACCAGCAGGCGGGAGTTAGCCCGTACGCGTCGGGCGGGTTGCGTCACCGAGACGGAAGGAGACAGAAGCTCTCCTGCGCAGGAGAGCTTCTGTAAAGTTTGGAGGGTAGGAGACGAGGTACTGGCGGAAGTACAGCTGTGAGGAGGGGTCGTGAGTCGCGCTTGGGTAGCTCAGTTGGTAGAGCAATTGCCCGCGAAAGGCAAAGGTCCAGAGTTCGAGTCCCGGTCCGGCACACAGTTTTAATCTGCCAGGAAGTTTCATATCAGCGCACATTCCGCTGCAGAGTGAAAATCCCATAGTGGTACTATTGCTTTTTACATATATCAGCCGAAATTGATGCGAAGGCACTGGATGTGAAGTCGGTCGTTGCCTACTGAAGTCTATTTGTCTTCGTAAAATCCTGGTAGAAACGGATTCAACACACCCCGAACTCAAATTTGCGGCAAGATTGTCCATTCGCTCGTATGACCGAAGAGGCGACATGACGTCCGTGCCCCAAACACCGGCGCCAGCGAGATATGCGGGGCGTGTGGCGTGCATCACAACACGTGACACTATACGCTGCTGTGTGCCGGCGTAGTATACGGTTGTTATTATGTTACTACCATGAACAGAAATCACAGACAATCTCTACATCCACCTTTGACAATGTTATTTTGCTTATGCAGCGAGTGTGTATTTGTCGATGCTGTGCTTTGTATATCCGACACATTTTTCTAGTCAAATAATGTACTAACAGCCGCGTGGGTTTAGCCGAGCGGTCTGAGACGCTGCAGTCATGCACTATGCGGCTGATCCCGGTGGAGGTTCGAGTCCTCCCTCGGGCATGGGTGTGTGTGTATTTGTCCTTAGGAAAATTTAGGTTAAGTAGAGTGTAAGCTTAGGGACTGATGACCTTAGAAGTTAAGTGCCATAAGATTTCACACACATTTAACATTTTTTTTGAATGTACTAACAACAACACGCATTAACGCATCTGACCATCCAAAAATTCTTAGATGGTGTATTAAGCTGTCAGTCAGTGCGTAGGAATCGATAAAATGTAAAAAATGTTTGACTTTCGGTTGACTGCTCTCTACTTGACTGAAGTTCTGTCAAATGTATTAAACCATCTAACGAAGTAAACCTGAAAGCAACAAGATAAGCTTTCTCTTTTTCTCTCGATACTACAAACTATCGACTTCAGGCTTCCCTGTGATCTCGATTAATTCAAGCGGATGAAGGAGAGGAGGTCCTTTTTTCCACTTTATTGGCTCAGTCGAGCTGATAATCACACGTTCTATGGTCACTGACGTTATTAGCAGCGACTGACAGTAGTTGTAATGCTGAATTCTATAGTAGGTGGACGCTTGAAGTCACCAACTTACAAGACTGTTTGTGACGACTGTTAACAGCTTTCATCCTGTTCAGACGGGCAGAAGCTTTCATGTAAGATACTGGGAAAAAGTGGATAACTTCAGACTAAAAAAGTTAAGCACATCTGAAATTGTCACTCGCATGGATCAACGCGGACACTACTTGTAACATTGAAGATAACTTACAGATACTTCATGCCAATAAACAAGGCAATCTTCAATGTTAGAAATAGTGTCCATGTTGATCCGTGCGAGTGACACTTGTGCTTAACTTTTTTAGTCTGAAGGCATCCACTTTTGTACAGTATCTTACATGAAAGCTTCTGCCCGTCTGAGCAGGATGAAAGCTGAGCCAGTCGTCACAAACAGTCTTGTAAATTGCTGATTTTTTTAAGTCATAAGTTGGTGGATTTGCAGTTGTGTACTATGTTATGTTGTACAGAGTTGCGGAAATTATTTAAAATTCGATCCCCTCAGAATATTGTGAGGTTGATAACCGATGTTTCAGCCAATTAATGTTTCTTAGGGATCTGTTGAGAAGTACTTACGGTATATGCAGCGAAAGAAATGCGGTTTAGATTTTCGTCTTCATCACATCTGCCAGAGGAAATGATATTGAAGCAATGGTGATATTGTTTGAATCGATTGACCGTGATTAAAAACATACAAGTGGTAATGGGCATAGATGCAGATATTTTTGTGTGTGGTATCTTAATATTTACACACATCAGTGTGCTGGTTGTTTTTCTCCGTATCAACAATTTTCCCATAAGCATGTCACAAAATTTATGATCTGATGTTTTCTGCATGGCCTTACCTGGGACACATTACATGGCTATCATTATAGACTCACTGTTAAGCGTCCATGCGTCCACAGTGGAACACCTGACGTGCTGCCCAAGAGAAAGGAAGCGTTAATAGCTTGCTCTTGTCACTTGTACTAGGAGTTAGTATGCAATCTAAAAAAAAACATCCGACTAATAATAGGTATAATTATTAGTCTGCAAATGAAGTAAAAACTGATGTAAAGTTGTTTAGTACACCGTCATGTCACGTACAGAGATATCTACACTTGTATCTGATACACCCTGTATTAATAACTGAGCCCACAGTACTAAGTGCTGAGCGAGCTTTTTTTTTTTTTTTTTTCTTTTTCACTGAGCGAGCGAGGTAACGCAGTGGTTAGTACTCAGAACTTACATTCGGGAGTACGTCCGGCCATGATGGTAGACTTTCTATGATTTCCCTACATCACTTAAGATAAATGCCAGGAAAGTTCTTTTAAAGGGCACGACCGATTTCCTTCCCCATCTTTCCTTAATACTAGCTTGTGCTCTGCCTCTAATAACTTCATTGTCAAGACAGGACTTTAATCGCTAATATTCCTTCTCTTCTCCGCTTTATTTGGTCTAGGGGTAGCGTCTTTGATTCATAATCAAAACGTTTTCGGTCCCGGGTTCGATCCCCGCCACTGCCTAAATTTTGATAAATAAACAGCATTGGCGGCCGAAGACTTCCGGCATAAGAAGTCAGCCTCATTCTGCCAACGGCCTTGTCAAAGAGGGCGGAGGAGCGGATAGAGGTTCAGGGCACTCTATTGTCCTAGGGGTGGGAAATTGCCCCTAAAGGCGGAAGAATCAGGAATGATCAACGACATGAGGATGCAGAAGGCAATGGACACCACTGCATTAAAGACACTTAACGTGTATCCGCAGGACATGTGGCCTGTAATTGAAGAAGTATCATGATGATCTCTACATTGGCAAAAGATTCCGGAATAGTCCCCCATTCGGATCTCCGGGAGGGGACTGCCGAGGGGGAGGTTACCATGAGAAAAAGATTGAATAATCAACGAAAGGATAACGTTCTACGAGTCGGGGCGTGGAATATCAGAAGCTTGAACGTGGTAGGGAAACTAGAAAATCTGAAAAGGGAAATGCAAAGGCTCAATCTAGATATAGTAGGGGTCAGTGAAGTGAAGTGGAAAGAAGACAAGGATTTCTGGTCGGATGAGTATCGGGTAATATCATCAGCAGCAGAAAATGGTATAACAGGTGTAGGAATCGGTATGAATAGGAAGGTAGGGCAGAGGGTGTGTTACTGTGAACAGTTCAGTGACCGGGTTGTTCTAATCAGAATCGACAGCAGACCAACACCGACAACGATAGTTCAGGTATACATGCCGACGTCGCAAGCTGAAGATCAACAGATAGAGAAAGTGTATGAGGATATGGAAAGGGTAATGCAGTATGTAAAGGGGGACGAAAATCTAATAGTCATGGGCGACTGGAATGCAGTTGTAGGGGAAGGAGTAGAAGAAAAGGTTGCAGGAGAATTTGGGCTTGGGACAAGGAATGACAGAGGAGAAAGACTAATTGAGTTCCGTAACAAGTTTCAGATAGTAATAGCGAATACCCTGTTCAAGAATCACAAGAGGAGGAGGTATACTTGGAAAAGGCCGGGAGATACGGGAAGATTTCAATTAGATTACATCATGGTCAGACATAGATTCCGAAATCAGATACTGGATTGTAAGGCGTACCCAGGAGCAGATATAGACTCAGATCACAATATAGTAGTGATGAAGAGTAGGCTGAAGTTCAAGACATTAGTCAGGAAGAATCAATACGTAAAGAAGTGGGATACGGAAGTACTAAGGAATGACGAGATACGTTTGAAGTTCTCTAACGCTATAGATACAGCAATAAGGTATAGCGCAGTAGGCAGTACAGTTGAAGAGGAATGAACATCTCTAAAATGGGCCATCACGGAAGTTGGGAAGGAAAACATAGGTACAAAGAAGGTAGCTGCGAAGAAACCATGGGTAACAAAAGAAATACTTCAGTTGATTGATGAAAGGAGGAAGTACAAACATGTTCCGGGAAAATGAGGAATACAGAAATACAAGCCGCTGAGGAATGAAATAAATAGGAAGTGCAGGGAAGCTAAGACGAAATGGCTGCAGGAAAAATGTGAAGACATCGAAAAAGATATGATTGTCGGGAGGACAGACCCAGCATACAGGAAAGTCAAAACAACCTTTGGTTACATTAAAAGCAACGGTGGTAACATTAAGAGTGCAACGGGAATTCCACTGTTAAATGCAGAGGAGAGAGCATATAGGTGGAAAGAATACACTGAAAGCCTCTATGACAGTGAAGATTTGTCTGATGTGATAGAAGAAGAAACAGGAGTCGATTTAGAAGAGATAGGGGATCCAGTATTACAATAGGAATTTAAAAGAGCTTTGGAGGACTTACGGTCAAATAAGGCAGAAGGGATAGATAACATTCCATCAGAATTTCTAAAATCGTTGGGAGAAGTGGCAGCAAAACGACTATTCACGTTGGTGTGTAGAATATATGAGTCTGGCGATATACCATCCGAGTTTGGGAAAAGCATCATCCACACAATTCCGAAGACGGCAAGAGCTGACAAGTGCGAGAATTATCGCACACATGCATCGAAGCTGCTTACAAGAATAATATACAGAAGAATGGAAAAGAAAATGCGCTAGGTGACGATCAGTTTGGCTTTAGGAAAAGTAAAGGGACGAGAGAGGCAATTCTGACGTTACGGCTAATAATGGAAGCAAGGCTAAAGAGAAATCAAGACGCTTTCATAGGATTTGTCGACCTGGAAAAAGCGGTCGACAATATAAAATGGTGCAAGCTGTTCGAGATTCTGAAAAAAGTAGGGGTAAGCTACAGGGAGAGACGGGTCATATACAATATGTACAACAACCAAGAGGGAATAATAAGAGTGGACAATCAAGAACGAAGTGCTCGTATTAAGAAGGGTGTAAGACAAGGCTGTAGCCTTTCGCCCCTACTCTTTAATCTGTACATCGAGGAAGCAATGATGGAAATAAAAGAAAGGTTCAGGAGTAGAATTAAACTACAAGGTGAAAGGATATCAATGATACGATTCGCTGATGACATTGCTATCCTGAGTGAAAGTGAAGAAGAATTAAACGATCTGCTGAACGGAATGAACAGTCTAATGAGTACACAGTATGGTTTGAGAGTAAATCGGAGAAAGACGAAGGTAATGAGAAGTAGCAGAAATGAGATCAGCGAGAAACTTAACATCAGGATTGATGGTCACGAAGTCAATGAAGTTAAGGAATTCTGCTACCTAGGCAGTAAAATAACCAATGACGGACGGAGCAAGGAGGACATCAAAAGCAGACTCGCTATGGCAAAAAAAGGCATTTCTGGCCAAGAGAAGTCTACTAATATCAAATACCGGCCTTAATTTGAGGAAGAAATTTCTGAGGATGTACGTCTGGAGTACAGCATTGTATGGTAGTGAAACATGGACTGCGGGAAAACAGGAACAGAAGAGAATCGAAGCATTTGAGATGTGGTGCTATAGACGAATGTTGAAAATTAGGTGGACTGATAAGGTAAGGGATGAGGAGGTTCTACGCAGAATCGGAGAGGAAAGGAATATGTGGAAAACACTGATAAGGAGAAGGGACAGTGGAAAACACTGAGGAGAAGGGACAGGATGATAGGACATCTGATAAGACATGAGGGAATGACTTCCATGGTACTAGAGGGAGCTGTAGAGGGCAAAAACTGTAGATGAAGACAGAGATTGGAATACGTCAAGCAAATAATTGAGGACGTAGGTTGCAAGTGCTACTCTGAGATGAAGAGGTTAGCACAGGAAAGGAAGTCGTGGCGGGCCGCATCAAACCAGTCAGTAGACTGATGACCAAAAAAAAAAAAAAAAATTGCAGCTGTAGACCCGATGTTGAAAACATTCGTTTACTTGTTTCAGGCATGGTACTTCATCATCATAATGTTCCTCCTCATCATCATCGTCATCATCATCATCATCATCATCCTTGGCTGCAACAGCGACGGATCGGGCAGCTGGTCTGACCACCAGTGACCAGGCAGCTGACCTACCACTACCGTCGCTGATCATCAGCCTGAGTTCGTCTGAATGCTTACGTCACCCAGACTGCTTCGCCTACTCCTACATTTAGAGTCATCAACTTTTAGTTCCGTATTTGCTTTCCTATGTTTTTATTCAACTCACCTTACGTTCATTTTTCAAGCTTATCTTTGTTTTTTATGTAATGTCTTACACTATATGGTGTCATCTTACGCTATATGGTGTCACGTATGAAGTGGTGTGGCAGAGGAGATGCGATGTAATGTCCCACTGCGAGGGGCCGGGGTGGTGAAGAGTTTGTAGCTCTTTAATTCTGGTGAATTTTGCATAAGAACTAGACATACACTCGACCCCCTCCTTCAAATGGCTCAAATGGCTCTGAACACTATAGGACTTAACTTCTGAGGTCATCAGTCCCCCAGAAGTTAGAACTACTTGAACCTAACTAACCTAACGACATCACACACATCCATGGCCGAGGCAGGATTCTAACCTGCGACCGTAGCGGTCACGCGGTTCCAGACTGAAGCGCCTAGAACCGCTCGGCCACCCGGGCCGGCACCCTCCTACCCTACCACCTAATTAATTATGTGCACAACGGTAATGAAAGGAATTGATGGTGGACCCTGCTAGTATGTAAAGTAAGAAGTGAACACCCACAATAACTTAATAAAAACTGCAATCTACTCAGTAAAAAAAGGGAATTTTATCAGAATAAACGACAGCAAATGGGATCCTGTATCTATCTACGAAATGATATGCAGATTACATATTAGAATGAGATTTATTATAAATCAGAACACAAAAGTACTTGATTGTCAATACAAACAGTCGGCTAAAGGACAGGATATACTGAACTATTATGAGAATAAGAGTTGGCTCGAGAACAAGGGTCTCCTACTCTCTGTGATGCAATAGACTGATGATAATGACCGGACGTCCTAATGAATCAAATATTACATCCCCGACTGTAATGCAGTTTAGCAATTAGTAGTGAGCGCTCAAATAGAAACACATGGAGTAACAAACAAGGTGGACTTGTAGCAAAGCGACAGCGCATGCTGCTGAGAACTTCTGTATAAAAATGATACGTCCTACAATGCCGGAGCCGCAAAATACCCAGTCCTGAAACCTGCCGCACGACGTCGGTAGGCAGCGTTCTGATTATGTAGGCCCGACTCCTGCTGTGCAGCAACTCTGTTTCAAACTGTGGCCTCGAATGCTGTCCGGGTATTCTGCCCGTGTGGCCGCAGCAGAGGAACTTCTGGATGCACGAGGATGTATCTCCAGGAAGAGACACAGCAAAACTGCCTAAACTCGCCTTGTCGGTACAGGCGCGAAAACGCAGAGTAAGAATCTGTATCTTAAGTCGCAGAATGAAACTGGAGTGTGACCTAAGTGATGTTCCACAACGATTCCGAAAAAGTGCGACGAAGTCTGTCCGATTCCAACGAAAATCAGATCCCGAATGTCCTGCGGCCACACAACGCAAGTACGAAGCCAACGTTATTCAGCTCCCCACTACCCTCGAAAATTCTTCCACACTATCTCAGAACACCACCAGCGCCAATAGGCATCGTTCCCTCCAATTTCGTGCTGAGCTTTATGACGTCAACTAGCCTCAGTTTAAGTTGACCAGTCATGCCTCCGCTATTAGCTGGGGACACTGAACTTGCCGTTTGACTGGCTACGAAAACAGCATGCTGAGACCGCTGTCGCACCCGGCAGCCACCGTCCACAAGAATTCTCAGAATCATGAAGAAAATACAATCAGTCAGCGCCAGCAGTCTTCATTCCACACGCACCGGTGCTAAAACGCACAATAAGAATGTGGGTCGTAAGTCTCAGAATGAAACTGAAGTCATGCTCCTCAATGATACCGAAAAATTGCGACTAAGTCGCAAGATAAACTGTGGCAAAACTCAGACGGCTCGCAGGTCGTTTCGCCATCCATACAATAGGCGCAACTCGACAGAGGTCAGTCGCCCCGCCAGGCGCTCAAGTCCAGTGACGTACGTCCCTCTCCGTATTCGCGGAAGTGCAGACCCCACGAAAACGCAGTGTGTCGCGTTCTCCGGTGCTGGCCTCACAGCAAGGCACCCAGGAAAGTAACACAGAAAACTAAAAGCAAGACCACATACAGTTCCTAACACGCATAACAATCAAGTGAAAAGTAATTTGAGTTCTCATAAAAATTCTCTCATCAGAATTTCCTTATTCGTTCGGCCCTTTCCCACCGTGAATTGATATAAAACATTAATAAAATTATATATATGAAGATAGCAACTGTTGTCGAAAGAACAGATACCATCGATGATGGTGCAGCTTCTCTAGAATAAATGACAATTAATTGAAACCCTCAACTGCCGACAGGTGTTGTTGATACACCTCGATGGGGACAATTGAAAATGTGTGCCCCGACTGGGACACGAAAATATCTGTTAGGTACATTACGTATATAGATTGTGGACAGTTTGGAATGTGGGTATCACGGGAAGCGTGCAACGGATAAGTCCCTGCAGTTGCGCTGTTCATCTGTGTTCTCAGTGGCTCAGATGGATAGAGCGTCTGCCATGTAAGCAGGAGATCCCGGGTTCGAGTCCCAGTCGGGGCACACATTTTCAACTGTCCCCATCGAGGTATATCAACAACACCTGTCGGCAGCTGAGAGTTTCAATTACTTATCATTTATTAATAAAATTGATGAAAATGGGAGGCGACTTGCAAAAGAAGGCATGGAAGCGATCACCACATGTTATGCAATGCCTTTGTGATCTAACTGCACAGATACGGCCATCAAGCTCATTTTAAAATATTATTATTATCTAAGCTTCTACCTTACATAGTATATTACGCACAATTATCACACCTAAAACGAGATGATCTATAACTTTCACATATATTAAATTTAGTATCTATACACAGCCGATTACATCACCAACATGTCGCTGCCTCTCGCTACCTCGTGTCTTCGGCGGCGATGTTTTCTCATTCGCTGCTGTTCACTAACGGTGTCCACTGCCACAGCTAGGCCGCTCCTCAGGCGCCGGAGCTCCCCCAGGCGTTTCAGTGGTTGAGGCGATGGCTCCAGATGCGTGCTTTCTGACACCACGTGGGATTTTCAAATCAATGCGCTTGTTGTGACGACTAATACCGTCACATATGCACTAGCTGCTCTTCTTCTTCTGTGTACCGTCTACCCGCCTACAAGTCGCTGCTGTAATTTTTAGGTAAGTTGGTCACTTTGTTCGCACATTTAATGTGAATTTTGTAGTTTTGTAAATCTACTGATATGCCCTTTTTTTAGTTTTCTCATTTTTAAGCCTGATGATGGCTGCAAAGCCAAGCCAACTCAGCTTTAATAAGGGAGTAACTAACTTTGTGTTCTGCCTTATGGTAGGTCTTGTTATGGGGGAAGCTTCGGCAGAGAGGTCCGCCGCATGAGCGTCTAGGGAAGTGATTCCAATGGTGGTTATCCACTGCCTTCCACTGGTGATGATGAAATGATAATGAGGACTACACAACACCCAGTGCCTGAGTGGAGAAAATCTCCGACACAGCCGGGAATCGAGCCCGGGCCCCTTGGCGTGACAGACCGCCGCGCTGACCACTCAGCTATCGGGGCGGACGAATAAGGGAGTATGTGACCAAGAAATGAATTGTTATAATCAAAAGGAACATAAAGTTATAATTTTGTGTATCTGAGGTTTGTATAACTGGTTTTGTTGTTTTGCCTAATATCATTAGTAATAGCTCATGGTCTTTATCTTATAGAATAATACGATTGTGTTTGTTTAACGACAGGAGAAAGAAATATGAAAATGTTTGTAAGTGAAAAGAAAAAAACCAAACTGAAAATTTATGTATTGTATGACTAAAAGGTGATCACTTTGCCCTGACGTAGAGGAAAGTCCTTCCTTCCCTTGACCAAACCGAAGCCTTCATTCGCTGCGGCCCAGACGCAAGTCCCACACTCTGTGCACTCGCTTCCCATTGGATGCAAATTCCATTTCTCGCCTCCTACCCACTGTCGTCATTTGTGACGTCAGTTGTTACAAGTTACATGAAGACACTAGTATCAAATGAGTACTCTATTTAAAATTAAAATAAATCATTAAACTTGAGTCACTGAGCATTTTGATATTAAACATGGCACAGTTCTTATTGATGGAACGGTATATTTAGTACTTACAGTTTTTCGCAGAATGGATCACTGATGTAATTTCTTACAAAAATTGTCTTACAAATGTACAGGGTACTTCATAGCTCCTAATGTCAGCTTCTAGGTGCTGTAGAAGGGACTTTTTTGGCGGGATCATCCGTCTTCTGACTGGTTTGATGCGGCCCGCCACGAATTTCTCTTCTTTGCCAACCTCTTCATCTCAGAGTAGCACTTGCAACACACGTCCTCAATTATATATTGGAAGTATTCCAGTATTCTTTTTCCTCTACAGTTTTTGCCCTCTACAGCTCTCTCTAGTACCATGGAAGTCGTTCCGTGATGTCTTAACAGACGTCCCATCATCCTGTCCCTTCTACTTGTCAGTATTTCCCGCATATTCCTTTCCTCTCCGATTCTGCGCCGAACCTTCTCATTCCTTACCTTAGCAGTCCACATAATTTTCAACATTCACCTGTAGTACCACATCTAAAATGCTTCGATTCTCTTCTGTTCCGATTTCCTACAGTCCATGTTTCTCTGCCATACTACAATGCTGTGCTCCAGACGTACATTCTCAGAAATTTCTTACTAGGTAAAATTCTGATAAGGAACCCATCTGCGGGAAAGTTCCGTTTGGATATAAAATAAGTTGATCCCTTTCAACCTCCATATCCACGGTACGCACAGACCTGAGACAGTGAGCTCTGACCTGTGTGTTCTACAGGAGCTATTCCATGTACGACCTTGCTGTTTTGCTGCACAGGGTGTATCTGCGATGCATGCTGAACGCACGGTTCACAGACCTTGGTGCCGTCTGTGGAGAGGTACAGTCAACCCTCTCTGTTGGGGACTTATCAGTTTATCGCAGACGTTTTTGAGTCGGTCGGAAACGGTATGTGATCCACTGAGATGATCCGGAAAATTTTCTCCATACATGCGTTGTGCAGCAGTGTTATTACATACCACACTGCAAAGCGGAAGATTTGAAAATGATCCGATCTTCAAATTTATTTTACATTGAAACGATAAAACTTCAGGCATGCGTTTCCTATCAAAATTTTATGTACTGAATCGCCTCTACATGTCGTGGATGTTTGAAATAGAAACTATATATAAAACAGCAAATATTGCAGTATCATTTTCTTATCAGCACACGAAATGAGTTGAGGTCTAAATGTAAAATTATATACGTATTGTGCGCTGCTAAGAAAATGTTTGCTTCTTACTACATTAGGATAATCCAAGTTAAAACGTAGCTCTGCATATTTGCGAATACAGGTGGGCAAAGACAGTCTGAAAAGCTTGTAGAGATAATTAACACTGAAGTTAACCAATCAGGCCATTAACTTAACTTCGTGCAAACAGGTCTTGGTAGGGCCAATGGTACCGTCCGGTCGCCGTGTCATCCTCAGCCCACGATACGGATATGGAGCTCTCCCGGCCGTATGTCAGTTTACGAGACCGGAGCCGCTACTTCTCAATCAAGGAGCTCCTCAGTTTGCCTCACATGAGCTGAGGTTGCCAACAGCGCTCGGCAGACCGGATGGTCACCCATCAAAGCGCTAGCCCAGTCCGACAGCGCTTAACTTCGTGGATCTGACGGGAACCGGTTTCACCACTGCGGCAAGGCCGTTGGCCAATCACGCCGTTGGAGGCGAAAATTCAAGTGGCCGACCACTTACAATTGGTATGAACTGATCTTATAGCGTACATGATAGCGCATACATGGTAGCGCACCAGACTGCTCAGCCTTTGGCTCGGGTTCGATCCTTACTATCTTTCCGTCAAATTTTTGTATCGCTCTCTTGTCCGGTGTTGGGAAACCAAACGAAGAACAGGTTTGGCCGCAGTCTCTCCTGCGGGACACGAGTTTTCGTGTGCAAGGCCTGAATGGCTAACGCCAGCACTAATTAACTCTGAAACGGAGCAACGCATCGCTTTTTTTTCTTAACAATTATTTCTCAGCACGCCTTATCCTTACAAGCTTTTCAGAATGTTCCTGACCATCCAGTATATGGAAATAGAAGGATGAAATGAAAAGTGTGCCTTTAACTATGTGCAGTGAGGTGTGCTACATTTGGTTGTTAGTATTACACAGTCGATATGATATCGTTACTATTGCTTTGATATGTTTTTTTTTAACTCTGATGAGTAAATAAATATGTTATCCAGAAGAGCGCTTCGTCAGCTGATAGCAACTACGAAGTGCCATCTAAAGACAGTTTGCTGGTTATTTTACCTGTTTTTATTAAGCAGTACTAATTTGGTTCAATTGTTTAGCGGCCATGGCTCACGAATTTTGTTCATCTCTGCAACTGAATCGCTAAGTTCAGTTAATATAAGGAGGTATGACGATCATTTGCAACAGCAAGACCTGTTACATCTTTATCGCGATAAAGAATGCGTGAAACTCTGTGCCTCGTGTCGCGGTACTACACGTGAGCAGCGGGCAACGGCAGGGGACGCGGCAGGTCGGCAGGGGCGGCCCGCTGTTAAATGGATGTGGGTGTTTGCGCAGCGCTAGCGTTACCACTTGACCAGCCCTGGGAACGGCCACGTGCGCAGCCGGGAGCCTTTCCGCAAACTGGCCGCCCTCTGCCCTCCGCCCTCCGCCGGTACTTGTGGGATTGTGTTTCCTCCGTAGGCGGTCGAGAGTCGTCGGGACGTCTTTCGCAGCCAGCTTACGTCGCGTAGCGCCGCTCCTGCGACTGTTGGCTGTCTCGTCCTCTCGACGGCGCGAGGTTTATCCTTCCTGCGGGGATCTCTGACCTGTGCTGTTGAGCCACGAAGTGAATCGCGCAAAAAATAGGCTGCGTAAACACGTCACTTGCATTTGTCAGTGATAAAAATGGCGGAGATAGTGTGAAATAAGTTTTCAAGACTATACAGGGTCAAATATCACACGAAATAAGCGTCAAACGAAACAACTACAAAGAACGAAACTCGTCTAGCTTGAAGGGGGAAACCAGATGTCGCTATGGTTGGCCCGCTAGAGATGGGGCTGCCATAGGTTAAACGGACATCAACTGCGTTTTTTTAAGTAGGAACCCCTATTTTTATTACATATTCGTGCAGTACGCAAAGCAATACGAATGTTTTAGCTGGACCACTCATTTCGCTTTGTGACTGATGGCGCTGTAATAGTCACAAACATATGGCAAACAATTTTAGACGAACAGTTGGTAACAGGTAAGTTTTTTAAATTAAAGTACAGAACGTACGTACGTTTGTATATTTTATTTCGGTTCTTCCAGTATGATACATGTACCTTTGTGAACTTATAATTTCTGAGAACGCATGCTGTTACAGCGTGATTACCTATAAATACCACATCAATGCAATAAATGCTCAAAATGATGTCCGTCACCCACAGTACATTTGGCAATATGTGTAACGACATTCCTCTCAACAGCGAGTAGTTCGCACATGCATTGACAATGCGCTGACGCATGTTGTCAAGCGTTGTCGGTGAATCACGATAGCAAATATCCTTCAACTTTCCCCACGGAAAGAAATCCGGATACGTCACATCCGGTGATCGTGCGGGCCATGGTATGGTGCTTCGACGACCAATCCACCTGTCATGAAATATGCTATTCAATACAGCTTCAACAGCACGCGAACTATGTGCCGGACATCCATCATGTTGGAAGTACATCGCCATTCTGTCATGCAGTGAAACATCTTGTAGTAACGTCGGTAGAGCATAACGTAGGAAATCAGCATACATTGCACGATTTAGATTGCCATCGATAAAATGGGGGCCAATTATCCCTCCTTCCATATGTCGCACCATACATTAACCCGCAAAGGTCGCTG
The DNA here is from genome assembly GCF_021461385.2 of Schistocerca piceifrons. Taxonomy (NCBI): domain Eukaryota; kingdom Metazoa; phylum Arthropoda; class Insecta; order Orthoptera; family Acrididae; genus Schistocerca; species Schistocerca piceifrons. Next base: position 301,915,065 of record NC_060138.1, read on the forward strand.
ATGTTCCACTTGTCGCAGCCATCGTGGATTTTCCGTTGCCCAATAGTGCATATTATGCTGGTTTACGTTACCGCTATTGGTGAATGACACTTCGTCGCTAAATACACTCCTGGAAATGGAAAAAAGAACACATTGACACCGGTGTGTCAGACCCACCATACTTGCTCCGGACACTGCGAGAGGGCTGTACAAGCAATGATCACACGCACGGCACAGCGGACACACCAGGAACCGCGGTGTTGGCCGTCGAATGGCGCTAGCTGCGCAGCATTTGTGCACCGCCGCCGTCAGTGTCAGCCAGTTTGCCGTGGCATACGGAGCTCCATCGCAGTCTTTAACACTGGTAGCATGCCGCGACAGCGTGGACGTGAACCGTATGTGCAGTTGACGGACTTTGAGCGAGGGCGTATAGTGGGCATGTGGGAGGCCGGGTGGACGTACCGCCGAATTGCTCAACACGTGGGGCGTGAGGTCTCCACAGTACATCGATGTTGTCGCCAGTGGTCGGCGGAAGGTGCACGTGCCCGTCGACCTGGGACTGGACCGCAGCGACGCACGGATGCACGCCAAGACCGTAGGATCCTACGCAGTGCCGTAGGGGACCACACCGCCACTTCCCAGCAAATTAGGGACACTGTTGCTCCTGGGGTATCGGCGAGGACCATTCGCAACCGTCTCCATGAAGCTGGGCTACGGTCCCGCACACCGTTAGGCCGTCTTCCGCTCACGCCCCAACATCGTGCAGCCCGCCTCCAGTGGTGTCGCGACAGGCGTGAATGGAGGGACGAATGGAGACGTGTCGTCTTCAGCGATGAGAGTCGCTTCTGCCTTGGTGCCAATGATGGTCGTATGCGTGTTTGGCGCCGTGCAGGTGAGCGCCACAATCAGGACTGCATACGACCGAGGCACACAGGGCCAACACCCGGCATCATGGTGCATGGAGCGATCTCCTACACTGGCCGTACACCACTGGTGATCGTCGAGGGGACACTGAATAGTGCACGGTACATCCAAACCGTCATCGAACCCATCGTTCTACCATTCCTAGACCGGCAAGGGAACTTGCTGTTCCAACAGGACAATGCACGTCCGCATGTATCCCGTGCCACCCAACGTGCTCTAGAAGGTGTAAGTCAACTACCCTGGCCAGCAAGATCTCCGGATCTGTCCCCCATTGAGCATGTTTGGGACTGGATGAAGCGTCGTCTCACGCGGTCTGCATGTCCAGCACGAACGCTGGTCCAACTGAGGCGCCAGGTGGAAATGGCATGGCAAGCCGTTCCACAGGACTACATCCAGCATCTCTACGATCGTCTCCATGGGAGAATAGCAGCGTGCATTGCTGCGAAAGGTGGATATACACTGTACTAGTGCCGACGTTGTGCATGCTCTGTTGCCTGTGTCTATGTGCCTGTGGTTCTGTCAGTGTGATCATGTGATGTATCTGACCCTAGGACTGTGTCAATAAAGTTTCCCCTTCCTGGGACAATGAATTCATGGTGTTCTTATTTCAGTTTCCAGGAGTGTAGAACGCGTGCAAAAAATCTGTCATCGTCCCGTAACTTATCTTGTGCCCAGTGGCAGAACTGTACACGACGTTCAAAGTCGTCGCCATCCATTCCTGGTGCATAGAAATATGGTACGGGTGCAATCGATGTTCAAATGGCTCTGAGCACTATGGGACTTAACATCTATGGTCATCAGTCCCCTAGAACTTAGAACTACTTAAACCTAACTAGCACACATCACCCAGTCATCACGAGGCAGAGAAAATCCCTGACCCCGCCGGGAATCGAACCCGGGAATGCAATCGATGTTGATGTAGTATTCTCAACAGCGACGATTTTGAGATTCCCGATTCTCGCACCATTTGTCTGCTACTGATGTGCGGATTAGCCGCGACAGCAGCTAAAACACCTACTTGGACAGGTCGTGGTTGACGTTTCACATGTGGCTGAACACTTCCTGTTTCCTTAAGTAACGTAACTATCCGGCGAACGGTCCGGACACTTGGATGATGTCGTCCAGGATACCGAGCAGCATACATGGCACACGCCCGGTGGGCATTTTGATCACAATATACATAAACACGATATCGACCTTTTCCGCAATTGGTAAACGGTCCATTTTAACACGGGTACTGCATCACGAAGCAAATACCATCCACACTGGCGGAATGTTACGTGATACCACGTACTTGTACGTTTGTGACTATTACAGCGCCATTTATCACAAAGCGAAAAAAGTGGTCCAACTAAAACTTTCTTATTTCTTTACGTACTACACGAATATGTAATAAAAATATATTGGTTAAAATCAGTCTTGGTTGCAATTTTAGCTTTTTTTACTTTTCGACGACGTCTTTCGCCTTATTTAGGCATCTTCAGGTTATCTTTTCTAGATGGACACGAGAAGCATAATGCTTACCACCTGTGCCCCCATCTGACTCTGTTAGTCGCTCCTGTGAACGGGAACGCGTTATGCAGATCTTGGTGCCTCTCGCGGCCACCTAGGAAAGATAGCTTGAAGATGCCTAAATAAGGCGAAACGCGTAGTTGAAAAATAAAAAAAACTCAAATTGCAACCAAGACTGTTTTTAACCAATACTGTTAAGCACTGGTTTGCTGTATGCCACATATGGATTGGAAGAATTTCTAATAAAAAATGGGTGTTCCTATTTAAAAAAAACGCAGTTGATATCCGTTTGACCTATGGCAGCGCCATGTAGAGAGCCAACCATAGTGCCATCTAGTTTCCCCCTTCAAGCTAGACGAGTTTCGTTCTTTGTAATTTTTTCGTTTGATGCTTATTTCGAGAGATATTTGGCCCGGTCACTATTCATGGACCACCCTGTGTACTTATATAGATATGGTGTCTGTTCTTTCGGACATGTCCGAAAGAACAGACACCATTGATGACCTGCAGCCGTCTAGAACGAAATTAGAATTATATGTTAATACCTTTAGCTGCTACGGGCGTTGATACATATCGGTCGGGGCACACATTTTCACCTGTCCCCGTTGATATATATCAACGCCCGTTAGCAGCTGAAGGTATTAATATATATAATTCTAATTTCGAAACTATGCTTGTGCACTGCCTTCACGACTTGCGTAGCCTGTGTTTTTTTAATCGGAAACCCTTTTATCAAAATTTATTTTCACCGCAGTAATTCGATAGAGCGCCCTACGTCTCAAATCGTGACCCGAAGCAAGCAGATTTTGTGCACTGTTCAGTTATTGAATATGATACGTGCGTTTCGTCCGTTCTCGAAGCATCCGTTGTGTTCTAGACGGTGTGCGGCGCGAGAGACAAGTCACACGACGTACTGCTCCACAGATTTAATCGGAGACGTTCGTGAGTGGGTGTGGCTTGATTTCCTGTCATACAATGAAGGCTTTCACGACCGGATGTTTCAGCTGCCGAGAATTCTTCCGGGTTGGATGGCCGTGGTCTATGGAACTCTTCAAACCCTGGCGTTTCGTTCAAAGCTACGTTGGACATCGTCAGAGGCGCTCCTGGTTGTGATGAGTCTTGCCGACTGACGAATCGGACGTCGAAGAACGGCCTAAATACCATGCAAAGTGGGGGTGGTCTGGATTTCACGTGACAGCACGGATAAATCTTGTCAATGATTGTTGTTGTTGTTATGGTCTTCAGTCCTGAGACTCGTTTGATGCAGTTCTCCATGCTACTCTATCCTGTGCAAACTTCTTCATCTCCCAGTACTTACTGCAACCTACATCCTTCTGAATCTGCTTAATGTATTCATCTCTTGGTCTCCTCTACGATTTTTACCCTCCACGCTGCCCTCCAATGCTAAATTTGTGATCCCTTGATGCCTCAGAACATGCCCTACCAACCGGTCCCTTCTTCTTGTCAAGTTGTGCCACAAACTCCTCTTCTCCCCTACTCTATTCAATACCTCCTAATTAGTTATGTGATCTACCCATCTAATCTTCAGCATGATAAAATATAACTATCGATTATAGTACGCCAAAGATACAAGCTTCTCATCGATTCTGTAGCGCCACTGTCCATATATAGCTGAGTTTCATACACTCCTGGAAATTGAAATAAGAACACCGTGAATTCATTGTCCCAGGAAGGGGAAACTTTATTGACACATTCCTGGGGTCAGATACATCACATGATCACACTGACAGAACCACAGGCACATAGACACAGGCAACAGAGCATGCACAATGTCGGCACTAGTACAGTGTATATCCACCTTTCGCAGCAATGCAGGCTGCTATTCTCCCATGGAGACGATCGTAGAGATGCTGGATGTAGTCCTGTGGAACGGCTTGCCATGCCATTTCCACCTGGCGCCTCAGTTGGACCAGCGTTCGTGCTGGACGTGCAGACCGCGTGAGACGACGCTTCATCCAGTCCCAAACATGCTCAATGGGGGACAGATCCGGAGATCTTGCTGGCCAGGGTAGTTGACTTACACCTTCTAGAGCACGTTGGGTGGCACGGGATACATGCGGACGTGCATTGTCCTGTTGGAACAGCAAGTTCCCTTGCCGGTCTAGGAATGGTAGAACGATGGGTTCGATGACGGTTTGGATGTACCGTGCACTATTCAGTGTCCCATCGACGATCACCAGTGGTGTACGGCCAGTGTAGGAGATCGCTCCCCACACCATGATGCCGGGTGTTGGCCCTGTGTGCCTCGGTCGTATGCAGTCCTGATTGTGGCGCTCACCTGCACGGCGCCAAACACGCATACGACCATCATTGGCACCAAGGCAGAAGCGACTCTCATCGCTGAAGACGACACGTCTCCATTCGTCCATCCATTCACGCCTGTCGCGACACCACTGGAGACGGGCTGCACGATGTTGGGACGTGAGCGGAAGACGGCCTAACGGTGTGCGGGACCGTAGCCCAGCTTCATGGAGACGGTTGCGAATGGTCCTCGCCGATATCCCAGGAGCAACAGTGTCCCTAATTTGCTGGGAAGTGGCGGTGCGGTCCCCTACGGCACTGCGTAGGATCCTACGGTCTTGGCGTGCATCCGTGCGTCGCTGCGGTCCGGTCCCAGGTCGACGGGCACGTGCACCTTCCACCGACCACTGGCGACAACATCGATGTACTGTGGAGACCTCACGCCCCACGTGTTGAGCAATTCGGCAGTACGTCCACCCGGCCTCCCGCATGCCCACTATATGCCCTCGCTCGAAGTCCGTCAACTGCACATACGGTTCACGTCCACGCTGTCGCGGCATGCTACCAGTGTTAAAGACTGCGATGGAGCTCCGTATGCCACGGCAAACTGGCTGACACTGACGGCGGCGGTGCACAAATGCTGCGCAGCTAGCGCCATTCGACGGCCAACACCGCGGTTCCTGGTGTGTCCGCTGTGCCGTGCGTGTGATCATTGCTTGTACAGCCCTCTCGCAGTGTCCGGAGCAAGTATGGTGGGTCTGACACACCGGTGTCAATGTGTTCTTTTTTCCATTTCCAGGAGTGTAGCTTGTTTTCTGTTAAAATTATCCCCATGTTTATATATTTCGATGGCTCTTCTGTTTAGCCGTGGATAATAGTCTGTCATAGTACATAAAACTTTAGTTTCCGAAAATTTCACTACGTTATCACCCGATTGAAGAACATATTCCGCCACGGCTGACTTTTCTGTTTTCCCTAGTCGGCAGAGACTTTTATGTTCCTTCAACCGTGTATTCACATTTCTCTTTGTAGTTCCAATGTAGACCCTACCACATGTACACGGAATCTTGTATATACCACTTGCAGGCAGAGTGGGACGTTTATCCTTAACGGAACGATGTGCTTGGCCTATTTTCTTAGTTGGTCTGAAAATCTGTTGAACGTTATGCTTCCTTAATCGGCAAGATTTTAAGGAAACATAACGTTCAACCGATTTTCAGACCCGGAAGAATTCTCGGCAGTTGATTTCCTGCACCACAAACATGTAAATTCAGTCTAAATGTGGGTCGCTAGGTTCGCTTTGACCCGTGTCACAAGGTTAACCACAAAAGTCAATAATTAAGAGCCCGTAGCTACGTACGTGGGCTATTTGGAAAGTAAGGTCCGACCAGGCGCGATATGGAAACCACAGTGAAAATCCGATGAAGCTTTGCACTAATGAGTTGGGCAGTGTTTCTAGTATGCCCGTCGATCGTGTCCCATCGCCTTTTTCAGCTCTGAGCGCACAGTACGCAAGTAAAGACATCTAGAGAGTAGTGTCTCCCGCCCAGTGTGAGAGCCTGGTGACCGATTTCGCCTGATGTCATGCAGCCCACATAACGCAAGTGTCATGTGTTTCCTTCTTCATACCAATTCTCGTCCGCACTCTGCAGGGCCAGTGAAGAAGCTCCTTCAGCGTTTTCGATGGGAAGTGTCCGATTACCCACGGTACAGCCCATAATTGGCTCCCCTTGAATTTCATCTCTTCTCACGTGAACCGTTGGCTGTGAAGACGACATTTTGGCACAGAAACGAGGTGCAGACCAGCGTAGAGTATTGGCGAAAAGCACAGGTGGCTGCGTTCTACGACGAGGATATCGGAAAGTTGGCCCAACGCTACGATAGATATCTAAGTTGGAGCTGCGACTATGTTACAAATGAAAATTTTTTGATTTTCACAGTGGTTTCCAGACCGTGACCGATTGAACCTACCTTTCCGAGCAGCCCTCGTAACTACTGACAGGAAAGATTCCGAAATCCGCCCGTTAGAAAGGAAAGGTTCACCGCTAACCGTTCAGTGCTTCAACACACCACCTTCAATGGCTACTACCAATATTTCCGTGGTAACTGCCTTAGCTACAAAAGATGGAAAAGGTCACCCAAAACCACAATGCTCAAATCTGCACGGAAATTTCTTTTTATCAGTGAATCTTACAGAAAACTATCGCTTTTAACCGACAACACTTCCAGCTAGCTAAAGTCCCCACGGTCTGTTTCGATCTCCCTTTTACCGAACAAATTCTACACCTACATCTAAAATTATACTGCACAAGCCATGTTACGGTGTGTAGCGGAGGGTACTTTATGTGCCAGTATCACTTTCGCTTTTTCCTGTTCCAGTTGCGTACGATTAGAGGGAAGAACAACTGCTGGTAAGCCTTCATGTGGGCTCGAATCTAATTTTATCTTGATGTTTTCTTAGCCAGATACACGGTGGTGAAAGCAGTATGTTGATTAATCCTACTAGAAACGTACGCTCTCTGAACTTTAACAGTAGACCATGCAGTGATGCAGAAGGCCTCGTGAATAGCGTCTGCCACAGGAGACGGCTGAGCATCTTCGTGACGCTTACGCGCTCATTATATGAGTTTGTATCGAAACGTACTTGTCTTCTTTGCAAGGCACCGTCAGTGGCCTGGAATACGTACATATTTATACTATTTAGTTTACATTTTGGGGCAATGTACCTAAGATTATAAACAGTTCTAGTGGTTGATTTTTTTCTGTCATGCAGTAATATTAAATTCTGCTTACAGATTGCGTGAACGCTTTTCAACACGTTATGTTTCTGTTCCATTTTTGCTGCTGTTCCTCTTCTTATAATTGCCACTTGGTGCTTCTGTTTTCCACAAATTGGTTCAAATGGCTCTGAGCGCTGTGATCATCAATCCCCTAGAACTTAGAACTACTTAAACCTAACTAACCTAAGGACATCACACACATCCATGCCCGAGGGTAGCGCCTAGAACCGCACGGCCAATCCAGCCGGCTGTTTTCCACATTTCGCAACACTAGGAACTGAACACTTGTTTTGATGCAGTTTCTTGGTTGTTGCTGCCGACTGTCGAGTGTTATTCCCAAAGATCGAATGCTATTGCCAACTTCCAAGTGTAATTTTTGCGATATCTGTGATCTGTTTGTGTGTGCATGTGTGTGTATGTTTGTGCGTATTTTTTTGTGTAACAGTATTTGTTTTGCTGAGGTTCTTTTTATTATTAACTTTGTGTGTGTGTGTACGTGACCAGAAGGTGAAGGGGGGGGGGGGGGGAGGGGAGAGAGAGAGATGTTATGTTTTTTCTTTGTGGCAGCATGTGCGAGAGGGATGGTTCTTATCTTACCATTTCTTTTATTAAGTGTAGTAGGGAGTCTGACCTGATGTGTGTTTGCTCATTATTCCATCTTCCGGCAATTTTCGGGTTTGCAGCCGGATCCCATCAACATTCTGCCACGGTATTTCGGCCCAGAGGCGTCCGGCCATCCTCAGGTGAGAAGACGAAATACCGAAGATACCTGATGCAGTTATGGTATTTATTTTATAAAATTCTCTGTGAGTGTGGCTCTGCATATATAGGTCAGACGACAGGAACGGTCCAGAAACGCTGTGTAGAACACGAAAGACACACGCGTCTGCGGCAGCCTTTAAAATCAGCAGTGACACAACATTGCATTTCCATTGGACATTAATGGAGTACAATAATATCAAAATTTTAGTACTGTTTCGAGCTTCTGGGACTGTGTAATTAAAGAATCCGTGGGAATACGTCTTGCTGATAATTTAATGAATCGGGATAACGGCTTTCAGTTGGATAAAAATTGGAATCAAATTATTAAAATTATGCGGTCACAACGGAATCGTCATGCTCAGTCGATACCCAGCGATTAGTTTGTTCTTAATCACCACTGAGGGCAGCACACACAACTTGGCTGCCTGGCGCATGTCACCTCCTAACGCATTCACCGTAAGCCGCCAGTACGATTCGCATGCTCGGAATTCGCTATAAATACCATGACTGCATGAGGTCTCTTCAGTACTTCGCGTACTACCTGAGGATGGCGGGACGTCTCTGGGACGAAATATCGTGGCAGAATGTTGCTGGGAGGCGACTGCAAACCCGAAAATTACTGGAAGAAGAAATACGCCGGGAAAAATGCAGAAGTCACATTCATCACATGTTTGTTTTCAACAATAGCTTTCTAAATGTGTAAATTTTCTGGAATTTGTATCAGGTATTTGTCATGAGTCTTTATTCTCATTATTTTCATTTCTTGTTCCATGTTTGTAGGATGGTGGTTATGGTGTTTTAAACGTTCTGCAAATGTGGAATACTTTGTTTGGTACTTCCAACACCTAATATGTTCTTAGTACCATGTTTTAAAATGCCCGCATGTCATGCCTATGTATACTGCATCACAACCTTGACACTCGAGTTTATGTATTCCTGCTCCCTGCAGTTGGTTGGCTTAAGTGTGATTGGAGGGTTTGCACAGTCTTATATGCTATTTGGAAGCCCTGTCTCTTTAGTACGTTTGCCACTCTGCGTGTTAATTCATCTGTGTAGGTCATAGTGTACCGTCTGCTTCCTGTCTGTGTGATGATGTCGTAGTGTGTGTTTGTTGAGTTGTTTGTGAGTTTGCAGCTTGTGAGTTATCTTGTATTCTGGAAGCGCTGTGTTTGTTTTGAATTTCTGTTTTTATATTTTGATTGAGTCTGTGAACTACACGTGTGTCATACGCACTGTTCCTAGCTATTTGTATGATTGTACTCATTTCTTTTTCATAGTTTCTCTTTAACCTATGTAACATAGGTCTTAGTGCTGCAAGCTTCTGGTTGTCTGGATGATTGTATGTGGAATGTATTATTGTGTCTGTGGCTGTTGGTTTTCTATAGAAGTTATATATATGTTTGCCATTACCTTTCATTATTGTTATGTCAAGAAAATTTATTTAATTTTCTTTTCCTTTTTCAAATGTGAAATTTATGTTCTGATGTGCTTTGTTGATTTCCGAGTGAAGTTCATCTATTTGTTTCATTTGTATCTTGTCTGTATCGTCTGTCAGTCCCATCTGGTTCGGATCCCATTCTGACGAGCAATATTTACGTACTGGCCGAACGAGAATTTTGTAAGCTGCTTCCTTTGCTGATGGACTACATTTCCTGAAGATTCTTTCAATGAATCACAGTCTGGCATATGCCCACTCACGATAAATTTTACGTGTTGGTTCCAATTGAAGTCGCTCCGTACGCGTTGAAACGTCCCCTTTGAACAATTATACATGACTGTGTTTAAACTGACACACAATATTTTTAGCGCAACGCAATCTGACTTTTAATAATCCCTACAAAAGAATGGCCCTGACTAACATTAACCTATACCTTTCACAAATCACTTACCTCACAAAAATCTTCGTTACTCAAGCTACTGCAATACAGCGAGCGCCACTACTGCTAGCTAAATAAAAGATTCAAACTACTGAAGGCACTAACTGTTGATAGGCATAGTTAGCAAATGAAAGATTTTGATAGAGAACAAACAATGTATTTACCTTACTAGTGTTCAAAAGTCATAATATATGTAGCAGTTCATGACATCCATTCTTACAAATGTACTGTCTCTGATGGACACACGTCCAGATCATCCGCTCTCAACACTCCGCCATTTCTCTCCCCACATCCACCACTGCTGGTGGCTCACCTCCAACTGCGCAACGCTACGCGCCATTAACATCCAGCTGCCCAACACTACAATGGCAGACAACAATGAAACTAGCCGCAGACTGCACACACCACAGCCAAGCGATTTTCGTACAGAGCGCTACGTGGCGTTACCAATAAGAAAACCTAAACAGCCTACTTACATAGCCCCCATGCTCCCCACAAAAAATTTTACAAATTGTTTTGGGCCATGGCCAATACATATTTGAAAAAATTTTTCATAATTACAATAACAAAGAAATCAAATTCACACACTTATCGATACAATGTTGGTCAAAAGCTAAAATATTTTTCACAGTCCATAAAGACAGTCCTGATCGTTCATCACGGTACAATAGCAGTGTTTTTCTCAAAGCCTGAGCAGAAAAAGAAAAGGCACATGGCAGTTGTGGATTTCCATGCAGTCTTCCAACGGAAAGAAGGTGCTGACTCTCGACATGCAGACAGGTAATGGGCCACAACAGAGCAAACCCACCGCAGAGTCAGTCGATGTTTTGAAGAATATAGGTAGGTAGGTCATCACAGAATAGACCCACTGTAGTCCTGGTAGAGATTACGGTATTGGTGGGCCACCAGAGGTGCAGACCCAGTGCAGTCTTTGTAGAAATAATGGTATTGGTTGGCCATCAAAGATGCAGACCCACTGCAGTCCTTGTAGAGATAATGGCATTGGTGGGCCATCAAAGATGCAGACCCGCTATAGTCCTTGTAGAGACGGCCAGCAGCCATCTATTGCGACTGTGCAGGTGCACAATCACCATCGAGGAGTCTTGCGGAGAATATAGCAAATCCATAAACCACCACTTGTGCACGCACAAAGTTTTTGGATTTGTCCTTAGAAGTCTTGCAGACAATATAGCAAGTTCATAAACCATCACTTGTGCACTCACAAAGTTTTTGGAATTGTCCTTAGAACCAGCAGTGTTGTTAACCAGTTCCTTGCTGAATTATCAACACACGTGCAAACACTAACAGTCCCTACTTCTCACATAGTGTCCATATACTATGACCAACAGAAACGTGTGCAGTGAAATGTAACTTACAAGTTACTTAATTTGATGAACTGTTGTCAATTACAATTTTATAACATGAGAATACAATAACAAAGGTACAAAATACATCATTAAAGAACATAACAATACAGATAACATTTGTAGTAGTTCAGGCTTTACAAAAGAATAGAAATAAACAGATATATCAGTGTTACGGGAATTATGACATAAGTAAATACATAAACGATCAGAATAGCTTTCGAAAATAATGTCTAAACATCTTTACAAAGTAAATAACATAGTATTAGAAAAAATCTACAACATAACTCTCATCAGATAAACACATAAAGACAGGAAGAACATAAATACACAAGGGTACAGAAACACATAGGGGAATAACACAAAAGGAAAGGACAGGTTTGTTTTACTGCAGTATTTTGCAAACAAAACTTTCTTTTTCTTGGAGATCTCCCTTCGTTCACCATTATTCCCAAAAAGTCCTACCTAAACCTGCTTTCTGTATTCTATTCATCCTCTTTTAAAATAAATATTTCTCATTGTACAATGCTTATTTTTGCCAAAATATTTTTCATATAACTTTTCAATGCATTCTTTCCCTGTTCTGCATAGTTAGTTTCTTATATAGTCTACCCCCTCTTAAGCTAACTTAGATCTACCGAGCTCAGATATATATATACTAAGGAACGAGGCAATGCAGCAGCACATAACAGATTAACACAAACAGCAGTGTCAAAAAATGTAAATTGGCAAAGCAAGCAGCAGTATATCTAAATTAGCAGAGCAATCGCGATAAACAACTAATATGAGCCAATGTGCACCAAAAAGAAAAATAAATGAATAGTAAAACTGGCTTAATACAAAGTAAAATTCAGTAGAACTAAACTTGGCAAACAACAGCAGCAAATGCTATAACTTATTTCTAAACATGACAAAGCTCAAGCAGAAAAAATATTACAGTAAAAATGGCCATGTTTAATACCTATGTCACATCTTAACACTAGGGTGATGCATCACCTTAACTTACACTACTAAATAAGTTACCCAGTCATTGACAAAAATTATGTATGCAATTCCTGTGAAGGGAAATGTGTATTTGTATTCCCTCGCTTTTTTGAAGTAGATTATAAAATTGTTATTTACTGGATCTGTAGGCATAAAATATTTATATTAGTACATCTATAAAATTTTATTTTAACCAATGCTGCAGTGCAGCTAGAAGCTAGATATTAAACAAAATGAGCAATCTCTCAATTGCAAAGACAATATATGTAAAATGTTTCTCATCATTTCATTAGGCATTTTAGTAAATATCATAAATTAAGAGCTCCACACTGTAATCATATGTTTTCAAGTTTGAGCGTGCCGTATTTGAGATGCTTTCGACAAAGAAATGTCAATAGCGAGGATAATGGCCTCTTTTTTTTCTCCACCCAATGACTTTCTTTTGTCAGATGACTATCTCTCAGCTGGGCACTCAAAACGCATTACGTCAAGGTCACTTACCTTTCTTACTGAAACATTTACGACAGCAGCTTCCACTACAGTGTCAATCTTATATCAAAATATTTTCACAGGTTGAGAATTTGCGATACAAAGGTGTAGAAAATAAAATCCTATAAATATAACAGTGTCCAAAAAATTTTCGACAGCTTTGTAATACATTCACGCATGTACACACATTTCATAATTCTTAAAGTACCATTCTTGGTTTCCAACATCCTTTTCCACAAATCAGAGTCCCTAACCACTACTCATTATTCCTTACCTTATTATACATATACATATTCATCGACACTTCTTCAATATTTCATCATAAGAAATATGTAGCATAATCAAATTCCTCATATATGGTAGCATCATGTTATTGATCATAAACATATCTCAACAGCATAATACACATTGTCGTCATAATAATATCATAACATCTCAGTCAATTCAAAATCGTCATAGCTTCCTCCAATAATTTCAAAACCTAAAAATTTCTCTACTCATTTCAATAGTATCATCTACCTCAAACGTACTTTAAAAATCATGATCCCATACCAAATACATCATTCAAAGCTCTCATAGTATCACAATGGTTCCGAAAAATATGAAGGGTTCACACAGTACAGACAAAATACAATTTCATAAGTGTGAAGTTATCCAGCTGTGTAATTGCGTAAACATCTGTCACTGACGTAGTAAAAAAAAATGTTTGTCTCTCTCAGTTAAATGATCAGATAGCTGTGTAATTTATGTGTTAGAGAAATATGGTACCGATGTGTAAAGTTGTATAAGCAAATACCATATTAGCTAGGGCTCCTTGTGTTTGCCAGACACATGGTACACAAAGTAAGCGTGTACCCCCCCTGAGGATTAATGTAATTATACCCTCAGGTGTTACAGATTACAGCAATGGAATGAAATGTATCACGGAAAACCTTTGTATCTTTGTAATTCAAAAATCTTTAAAAATAAATGTTTTAAGTACAAAATTAATCACTCAAATAGTGTACTGTAGCGCTAAACTGTACGTCTTGTTGTAAGATAATCTCTGTGGAAGTGTCGTAGTTATCGTCCCGCAAAATCTAAGTTCTGCAGAAGTCAATGTACTTACCTCATGATAAACAAAAGTGAAATGCTTTGCGTATAGATATCTTACTTATTGCGCTTATTGCCGTGATGAAGAAAGTACTGTGCTGTAACGTATTGTTGTGCTACAGAAAAGGCTGTCTCATTGTAGCATTACCACAAAAGTTACTACTAAAACATGTTTTCCTTTCCAGAAGAATTCAGAAAAATTGTGCAGATATAAAACAGAAACACCGCAAAAGCAAAAATGTAAATTGTGTCACACATTAGTAGCATCGTGATATAATCGTGTAGCAGTCAAAGAAACCAAATACTAAGTCATCTTTAATGTCACAGAAAGTACTTCAAGTAAAGAATGTCTTTTCAAGTAAACCAAAATGTTGCATTAAAATCTCATTAGCAGTATATGTTCTAAGTATGCAAGCCTTATAGTCGTTACGTAATCATGCAACTAACAAGCAAGAATGTACACACACACAATAACATGGTGTCCTCTGTTCACTATATCTCTTGGTTCTTGACTGGATATTTAACTTCAAACATTGTTGCATGTTAACAGATTCTAAGTCTGACAAAGCATACTAGTAACGTGAAGTGAAAAGTTTTATGGCAAAGACAAAGTTAAAAAGCAAATTATCTCTCAATAAACGGTTTTACATGTGAAATGTGGTGTAATCCTTTACCTTTCCTCAGTACGCAGTAAATCAGCTTGAACGCCATTATGCGGTATATGTCGGTAAAGAATGCTAAAACTTTTCTCAAGGTTAGCGTCTATGTTATTTTTCACTGAGCCAGCCGGCACACGTGGCTGCCTGCAGTGCGAGTCATTGTCTGTCTCTTTGTTGGCGCACTTCGTTATTGGGATTAGGAGACCTAACTTCTACAAATTCACATTGTCGATAGGGCCCTGCTCTGTATAAATCCCGCCAGTTCTGATGCAATTCAGGTCTGTCATTACGATCATATCGTCTGTCGTTATGTCGGTAGATTCCATAGTTTCTTTATTGTCGGTCATGTGGTGGAGAATTTCTCCCTGAATCGTAACTGCGCGCTGGACCGTTGCGTCTGAAGTTATTCTGTCTCCCTTGATAATAATTGTTTTGGTTCCCATATTGTCTGTTTGATTGTCTCTGTGATAGTCATTACCGTGGAAAGGTGATCTTTTCCTGTAATTATTACCACTCTGCCAACGGTTGTCATGCGGGTGGTGTCTGTTTTGGTCACGATTTACGTTGTAAGAATAGCCTTGTCATGTCCATTTATTATTTCTCTTATCACGGAATTGTGACGGATGTGACCTGTAATTGTTGTGCTCCTGTTTTCGCGTTCCGCGATTGTCAGTGTCAATTTCTAATTCTTGTAAGAGTCCCTGAAAACGTCTTGCCAAAATAATGTGTCGTAAATGTTCAGGCAATTCGATTAAGCAAATGCGGATGAGTTCTGAGGGTCTGTATGGGTTTGACAGGTACTGATTCATGTGCAACATGTCTTCAAAATATTTCACAAGACTGGAAAATTCAGATTGTTCGGAATGTTTCATCATTATGATGCTATGTTTTACTCGGTCTTGTGTAGCTTGAGACCAATATGGTGAGAGGAAGCCATGATAAAATTCTCCTTCACTGTGGCAATCGCGAATGACCGATCGCATTCTTACAGCTGGTTCATTCTCTAAATAACCACACATAAATTATAATCTGTGCTCTAATGACCAATTAGGAGGAAAACAATGAGGGAATTGATGAAGCCACGCTTGTGGATGAATGTCGTTGCCAGAATTCTTCAATGATGTGAATTTACGTGTAGTAATAAACAGCTTATAGTCAAAATCATCGTGTCGGCAAGTCGCATGTCAGTCATTGTTACGTCGTTTCGGCGGTTCCATCTCAAATTCTGTGTACCTTGCCAATTTCTTTCATAATTTCCGAACTGCCCTGTGTTATTATTTTGTGGCTTTTCCGTATTTCTATGTCCATCTTCCCGTATTTGAGCGCGAGTGTCCTCTGAAATATGTAATTCTTGTATTACCTGTGTCAACTGATCTTGTACTTCTCGAATTTCTCTCTGGTGTTGCGTGTTAATTTGATTCTATTTTGTTTGAATTTCCTAATTTGTTCGTACTCTTCTGTGTCAGTGAAGGCTACAGGTCTTGTGTCATTCAGATCATCATCCACTTTTGTAGATAGGTTAGTGAACTGATCCGAAAGTTCGGCTACTTTCTCCGATAGTGAACTTATTTCATCAGTGTGTTTTTCTGAACCACGATTCAGAGTGTCCATTTGTGTTGAAATCGTATCTACTGTGTCCTTTAAGTTTTCCTGAGTTTTTGCAAGTTGCGTAACCGAATCGGTAGATGCAACTGAGTCAATCTTAGCTTGCAAGGTCTCAAGATTTTCATGAACAATCGTTTGCAGTTCTTTTATAGCTGCTTCATGATTCTGTAATGCATTTTCATGACAAGAAAAAATAGGTTGGAAATGCTCACAAATTAGTGTTTTTGCGTCATTACAGACTTTTTGACATTTCAATTCGATTTTATGTAACTCAGTAATTAAATCTTGACGTGTTTGTTGAAGTGTTTCTTTAATTTGTTTGTGATTTTGTACCATTTGTTGCTGTGCTTGTCTCTGCATTAATTGCAATAATAATGTATTAGTGTGTGGAATCTGTTCCTCTATGCTTTTCGGCAGTGCCTTTGCACCGGCAATATTCACATTTTGACGAGCAGAAAATGTGTGCTGGCTTATTTGAGGAAACGGTGAGGACGCAAAACCTGAATCTACAGTATTTACAAGATAGTGTCCTGTCATTTCGGATTCCTGAGGTGAAGTGTTACCGACCGATCGATCGATAATGCTTCCCTGTTCACTAATAGTTTCACTGTCTACACCATTATTTGTCGCCCGCTCCATTTCCCTAGGCACAATTACTAAATTACTAGTTTGAACATTAGTTAATTCATTACACGGTGGCGCTAACACACTGCTTTCGTCTTCACTGTCTTTTCTCAGTTTACTTTGGAGCCTAGTATTACGTTTTTCACACGCCATTATTGTCGCAATATTTCACACGACAACACATTAAAGCACAATTTGAAGAGCAAAATAAGAAAACACATGAACATAGGACTGATAATAATATCTAGTTAATTGCAAAGGCAGCTGCAAAACACGTGGTGCAAATCTACATGCATGCCACAAGTGTTTTACTGTACAACAATGAAAAACTACAACTACAAAGGAAATTCTCTCTATAGTTACGCGCTAGCAATAAACAATAGCTACACTAATTACACAAACTACAGGAAAAAATCAGAAGATTCCAGTGAGGTATCCTCAGCTAAGGGTCGACATATGAAATGTCCCCTTAGAACAATTATACATGACTGTGTTTAAACTGACACACAATATTTTTAGCGCAACACAATCTGACTTTTAATAATCCCTACAAAAGAATGACCCTGACTAACATTAACCTATACCTTTCACAAATCACTTACCTCACAAAAATCTTCGTTACTCAAGCTACTGCAATACAGCGAGCGCCACTACTGCTAGGTAAATAAAAGATTCAGACTACTGAAGGCACTAACTGTTGATGGGCATAGTCAGCAAATGAAAGATTTTGATAGAGAACAAGCAATGTATTTATCTTACTAGTGTTCAAAAGTCATAATATATGTAACAGTTCATGACATCCATTCTTACAAATGTACTGTCTCTGATGGACACACGTCCAGATCATCCGCTCTCAACACTCCGCCATTTCTCTCCACACATCCACCACTGCTGGTGGCTCACCTCCAATTGCGCAACGCTACGCGCTGTTAACATCCAGCTGCCCAACACTACAATGGCAGACAAAAATGCAAACTAGCCACAGACTGCACACAGCACAGCCAGTGGTTTTCATACAGAACGCTACGTGGCGTTACCAATAAGAAAACCTAAACAGCCTACTTACAGCGTGCTGTTAGATATTTTATGGAAGTAACTCCTTTCAACGATTTTTCCGCAGTTGTGTGCTCATGGAATAAAGGGTTCTTCCTGTGTACACATTCGCAGTACGTTACATTGTTTTATGTTGAAGGAGAATTGCCATTTCCTGCGCCAAGCGTCGATCGTCTGCAAATCCTAAGAGCAGAATTCGGCACCTGCATAAGGGAACCAACTTTCATACTTTCTGTGTGCTTTCCGGGACGGAGAGATAGTCTCGTTGGTCTCGGAAGATCACTTACTCCAGAACTCCGAAAGAGGTAATAGCACGAGGGTAAAGAAATGTAGTCGAAGTAAATCGGGCGATGTTGAGAGAATTATATTAGGAAACGTGACACTAAAAGTCGCATGTGATAGTTGCTATCTGTGGTAGCAAAATAAATGACGATGGCTGAAGCAGAGTGGATATAAACTCGCTCCGACTGAACAATAAATTTTAACTCTAATGGACTCCAAATTAGTTATAAATGCCAATGTGATACAGTCCTTTCTGAGGGTATTTGTCCGAGTGTAGCCTTGTATGCAAGTGAAATTCAGAAAAGAAGAGAATAAAGGATTTTGGAATGTGCGACAAAATAACGCTGGAGATTGGGTGGGTGCATCGTACAATTAATGATGACGTACTAAGCCGAATTGGAAATTTATGATACAACTTGACGAACGACTAAGAGAGACTCCAGTAGTACGTCCGGGACATTTTTCCGTTACCCAACGCCAGGTTGCCGTGCCGTCACACCAGTGCAGTTAAATTTTAAAACATGGGTCTGTAACCGCAGGTTTCACCTACCAGCAATTTGTCCTAAATAAATGGAGCGCGTCTTCGTTACCTTTCGCTCGCCATAGCAGTGACAATATTCTCTTAATAGTAAATTTTGACTAGGAGCGATGGGCGTGCCTATGATCTTTTAACTTTGTTGCTCCTGATGAAGCGGTTGTAGACCGCGAAATCGGTTTTGTCTTAAAAACAATAATTTTACGAGCTGTTGGCGGTATTCTTCCTGGCATCATGCCTTTCAACAGCTGCGGGTATCCAGAATATAAGATAGTTTGTGACTGGTAAAAACGTTTATGACGTTACAGATACGGGGCAAAAGCGGCAGATGTTTTGAAGAATTTAATTAACTTTCTGAATCAGAGTAAACATATTTACACGCAAGCGGTTTTGCACATCATTTGTGAAACTCGCATCACACTGAAAAAATAGATATTGTTTATGTTTATTCGGCAACGGCCTTGCCGCAGTGGATACACCAGTTCCCGTGAGATCACCTAATTTAAGTGCCGTCGGGCGTGGTCGGCACTTGGATGGGTGACCATCCGGGCCGCCACACGCTGTTGCCAATTTTCGGGGTGCACTCAGCCTCGTGATGCCAATTGCGGAGCTACTCGACCGAATAGTAGCGGCTTCGGTCAAGAATACCATCTTACGACCGGGATAGCGGTTTGCTGACCCCACGCCCCTCCTATCCGCATCCTCCACCGAGGATGACACGGCGGTCGGATGGTCCCTGTAGACCACTCGTGGCCTGACGACGGAATACGTTATGTTTATTCAGATTCCAGGATTCCACCTTTGTTGCATGCCACCTTCAGATCCATACGATGACCTGTACTAAAGGCCGAAACTGGTAATCTTAATAAACGTAAACAGTCTTACATTGCAAGTGGTCACGATGCTCTTAGACATCCTGTCTTCACTTACTAGTCTCGTAGCCCATGAGTTTATTTGAAACAGCACTCAAGTAAACGTCTTTACTCAGAAGATACACTTCGCTTCAGCCGGTGTGACTACAGCGGTCGCCCGTCGCCAGTCAGAGCTGTAGAAGCCCCAAAGTTAAAATAACGTTTTTGTTTCGGAGAGGTAACGCAAGCTGAAATTAACGACAAAATTTTGGTGCTCGGCAGCGGAACAATAACAGCTTTTGTTACGCCCAGTGTAGGCTGTAAGTTGTTATGAAAGCGGAGGAGAACCGGATTAGGCGGCGAGTGTGGCGGGGTAACTTTTTGGCGGACACAGGGGGCCGCTGCTGGCCGTTTAATTAGCCGCGCGCCCTGCCCTCTGGTCCCCGCTGTCGCGCCACTGGTCCCTGACCACACGTTGCGGCCTCCGCTCCTCCTCCTCTCTCGTTCCTCTGTCTTTCCCGTTCTCAGCACGCTTTAAAACGGGAACGAAGAGCTCTTCAAAGTAAAGGAGCCAACTTGTTTATGACAAACTAATTATTGTATAGTAAAACGTAATGCTTACGAGCCAAGAACCAGCTGTAAGTAAAGAAACTAGGAATATACTACAGCTCCTTGCGTATTGCTACCAATCGGATCGAGAAGATAAGACTCAGCTTATTACAGCACGCACAATAGTGAACAAGCGTCCATTCCACCCACAATCAGTATGCGAATGGAACGGGAATAACTGATACATTGGATAGCGCTCTACAGCAGCGGAAATCAGTATAAAGACGTAGATATTTGTAGCAAAAGTAACGCAGTACATATGCAATAGTGTCAGATCCAGTACAAAGACAAATGTATTCAAATGGTATCGCATTTGATGTCAGTAGTACAGTGTATAACAAGACTTCAACGATTCAGGTGCGGGACGGTCTTCTATGTGCGGTGTTAGTGTGTGCGTACGACTCTTTACTGCAGATAGAAAATAGACACAATTAGTGACAATGCGTATTGTACACATAAACCACAGGTGTGACAATGCCACGCGGAAAATAGATATCATGAGATGAAGAAGGAAAAATCTGTTCGTGCAACGTAACAGGACTCTCAAATCGTCAGATCGCCAGGAAGTTGAACCTTTCTAGTACAGTGATTGACAATATGGTTATAATATGGTTATATTGGGCGCATGATGTGGATCGAACCGAAAGTGCAGACAAAGTAGAAATTTACCTGAGACATCGGAATGATCGCTTTTGCGCAAAGCTAGTGTGAGAAACAGTTATTCTTCTAAACTTGTTGCTGATTTACTGTTACCGTAAATGCCAAACGTGCAGGATAAATTTTGGTAAATGATAAACATCTTGTATTCAAGAAGTGACTGCAGAAACCTCCTCTTACACCCAAACCTAAGACTGGAGTTTGCTAAAAAAAACAACAACATACATCGTGGACTTCACAGCAAGATAGAGTGATTTTCAGTTATGGGAAGAAGTTTAATTTAGATGGGCCAAATGGATTTCAGTGTTGTTGGCATCATCCTAGAACAAAGCCGCAGGCAAGAGTTAGTAGAAATTTTTGTGGTGGAAGTGCTATGATTTGGGCAGATGTCTGTGCCGAAGGTAAATCACGCTTTTCTTGGCTGAATACTAGAATGAACTCTTATCGGATATCCTGAGACACTAGGGATAAAATTGGTTAGAATGTAAGAGAAATTAGGGGATGTAAGTCTAATGTTACAATGTAATATAATGCATTGTGCATGTTCCGCCTGCAACCACAAAGTAGTTCGAAGATAAAGATGTCCATATCATGCCCTAGCTTGCAATTAGCCTGGATTTGAACAGTGCAAAAACTTTCGGGAATACTTGCAAAGAGTGTTTGTCGCAATGGAAAACAATTTGACGCCGTATGTGAGCTGGAAAGAGCAATACGAGAAAAGTGGACAATTTCACTGCAAGAACAAAAATCCCTAACAAAATAAATGCAGAATAGATTTTTGAGGTAATTAGAAAGAACGGAAGTTCGACAAAGTACGAGTACTAAAAATACAATAACACAACAGAACAGTGAGTGATACTAACTTCCATCAAGAAAATAGGAAGTCCATATTTTGTTTCTCGTATAATGGAAGAAAATATGTAATTCTTTGATGATTATTTATCATATTTAGGAATCTATTACTTTCATGATAAATTAGATACATGTATGTTTCAGACATAGGCGCCCTGTCATTATATCGATTTCCACTACTGCATGCCATCCACTTCACGGAGGTTTGAAGAGTGTAAGATGAAGTACTGCTAAAGTATCTGTCATTTTTCGTGATTAGAATTAAAAACAGTAACAAAAAATCAGAGTTTCTACACTGCTGTCCAAAACTTAAGGACGAAGGTAGTTTTCGGCTATGTGTCACTGCCAAGCAACATAACGTTATGAAACTTGCACCATACATAGAAAGAACTGTTACAACATAGTATACTGCAAGACACTTTCATTCCAAGACAATAACTGCACTGAAGTCACCGCTATTTATGATGGCACCTGGACGTTAAAAAAGACAACACATGATCTTAAATTTGATGTGAGATCATAATGGTCGGCACTGCATGAGCTGCAGCACGCTCTCATGTTGCACACAAGTTCGGTAAGGCGATCTTAAGCTGAAGCGCTCTATCAGTCTACCCGCGCGGTTAGCAAATTGGATGGTCGTTGGCGCACGTGGACCCCAACGCAATCGATACGTGCTCTCTATATCTACGTCTACATGATTAGTCTGCAATTCACAATTAAGTGGCTGGCAGAGGGTTCATCGAACCACTTTCAAGTTACTTCTCTACCGTTTCGCTCTCTAACAGTTCGTTGGAAAGACAGACACAAATCTTTCCCTGCGTACTCTGATTTCTGTTTTATAAGTGTGCTGCCAATAAATCACAGTCGTTGGCTTGCTCTCCCACAAAATTATCTGTGTGAGCGTTCCAATTTAAGGTATTCGGAACTGTAATCCCTAAGTATTCAGTTTAATTTACAGCCTTTAGACTTGTGTGATTTATCGTTTAACGAAATTTAGAGGATTGTCTTTAGTGCACATATGGACGACTTCACACTTTTCATGATTTAGAGCCAATTGCCACTTTTTGCACCAAACAGATATCTTGTTTAAATCTTTTTGAAATCCATTTTGATCATGTGATGACGTAACTTGATGGTAAATGACAGCATCATCTGCAAACGGTCTAAGAGCGCTGCTCAGAGAGTCTTGTAAATCGTTTAGGTACTTCAGGAACAACAGAGGGTCTACAACACTCCCGCGGGGAACGCTAGATATTACTTCTGTTTTACTTTTCGTCAGTTATTTCGAAACCTGGAATTTCTGACTGGAAATCATGAACCTTGTCACAAAACCGAGACGATACTCCACAGACAAGCTATTTAATCAGAAATCGCTTTTGAGGAACGGTGTAGAAGCCTTCTGGAAATCTAAAAATATGAAATCAAACTGATATCCCGTGTCGATAGCACTCATTACCACGTGTGAATAAACACAATAACGGTATTTTCTGAATCCGTGTTGGCGATTTGTCAATAACTCGTTTCCTCTGAGCTGATTCACAATCTTAGAGCTCAGTATATGTTCCAAAATCCTATTTCAAATCGACGTTAGTGATATGGGTCTGTAATTAAGCGGATTACCCCTATTTCCTTTCTTGAGTTCTAGTGCGACTTGTGCAACTTTCCACTCTTTGGGTACGGATCTTTCTACAACCGAGCAGCTGTACATGATCGCCGAGTAGGGAATATTGTATCAGCGTACTCTGATATGATCCTGATTGTTACACAGTCTCGACCGGAAGTCATGCCGTTCTTAAGAATTATGTCGGAGGAACGAACGGGTCAGTCCATCCGCCGGATACCTTGTCGTTCCAAGAGCTCCTCCAACTGCAGTCTACGATGTAGTCGCGAACATTTTCTGTATCCAGAAAGGCCCGTACAGGAGCTGCAACATGCGGTCTTGCATTATCTGGCTGAAATGTACGGTTTCGCAGGGATCGAATGAAGGGTAGAGCCACGGGTCGCAACACATCTGAAATGTAACGTCCACTGTTCAAAGTGCCGTCAGTACGAACAAGAGGTGACCGAGACGTGTAACCAATGGCACCCCATACCATCACGCCGGATGATACGCCAGTGTGGCGATGACAAATACCGGCTTCCAATGTGTGTTCACCGCGATGTCGCCAAACACGGATGCGACCATCATGATGCTGTAAACCTGGATTCATCCGAAAAAAATGACGTTTTGCCATTCGTGCACCCAGGTTCGTCGTTGAGTGCACCATCGCAGGCGCTCCTGTCTGTGATGCAGCGTCAAGGGTAACTGTAGCCATGGCCTCCGAGCTGATAGTCCATGCTGCTGCAAACGTCGTCGAACTGTTCGTGCAGATGGTTGTTGTCTTGCAAACGCCCCCATCTGTTTACTCAGGGATCGAGACGTGGCTGCACGATCCGTTACAGCCACGCGGATAAGATGTCTGTCATTTCGACTGCTAGTGATACAAGGTCCTTGGGATCCAGCACGGCGTTCCGTATTACCCTCCCGAACCCACCGATTCCATATTCTGCTAACAGTCATTGGATCTCGACCAACGCCAGCAGCAATGTCGCGATACGATAAACCGCAATCGCGATTGGCTACAATCCGACCTTTATCAAAGTCGGAAACGTGATGGTACGCATTTCTCCTCCTTACATGAGGCATCACAATAATGTTTCACCAGGCAACGCCTGTCACCTGCTGTTTGTGTACGGTTGGAAACTTTCCCCTTGTCAGCACGTTGTAGGTGTCGCCACCGGCGCCAACCAAGTGTGAATGCTCTGAAAAGCTAATCATTTGCATATCACAGCATCTTCTTCCTGTCGGTTAAATTTCGCGTCTGTAGCACGTCATCTTCGTGGTGTAGCAATTTTAATGGTCAGTAGTGTACAAAAAATGTAGTGAGACTGGAATACACCCATGAATCGTAGCACACGGGAAAGGATCACAACAGTGGCGCTATAAAGTCAACTGGTGAATGTACCGTGTTCAAAGATATGGAAGTCCAAATGCTCGTGCAGCATTATGCCTGCCCCCACCGTTACACCTGGACCACCAAACCGGACATGTTCGACTATGCCGGACGTACTCTTGTATGGCGAGACGTGGGAAAACGTAATGTACACAGGAACACTGGCTCTCGTCTGGTGACGACAGCAGCTGCCTCATCTCGCATCCGTGGGGCCACTAATACGGACATCTGCCTGAGCCAGCCACGCAGGGCTATAAATAATTCTCAGTCGGCGCACCAAGCATGGCTCCATTGTCGAACGTGAAGACTTGCCTGCCACTGTCTTGGCTACTGGCGATGTAACAATTAGAGTTGCCGATTCACACCTATATACCAAACTGCACCTCACTGTAACAGCACGGCACTCCACGACTCATAGAGGTGCAGTTTGAGAAAGGGCGTAAATGACCACGCTGTTCCGCATTTCAAATCGTTCCATCCATCTATTCATCCTAGATCGTTCAGCAAATAATATTAATCAGTGCATAATTTATGGACAAAGTTTAAAGTAAGAAATAATTGCAATATTTACACATAAGAAAGTCAATGATTTTATCGTAATGATACTTATTTAATGTATAGAAATTGTTCTTTACAGGTTTTAATGCACATTCGTCGCGGAGATGTGGCGAGCGCTGACGGCTTTTCTTCGCACCCACCTGGCTAACAACAGTCTACCGCAACAAGAAGCCTGAATCCATGCCACATCTCTTGCAGCGATTGTGATTGTACGAGGAGCGTCTAGTAAATAACGCAACAGACTTGTTTTCCGAAAGCAAGTTGGTTTAATTCAGGATTCGAATACACCATACTACTCCTCACTCTTTTGGCTACACAGCACTAGTTTGCAACATATTCGCCGTTGAATGCGGCGGCCTTACGCCACGTCACTGGAAGAGCCTGTCTGTCTGCTTGGTACCACTGTACTGGTCGACGTCGGGCCCAGCGTCTCGCTGCATCAATAACGACCCCTCCGTCCACGTACTGCTTCCCGTGTGCACATTTCATTATGGTGAGCAGGTGGAGGTCGGAAGGGCGAGGTTCGAGCTGAACGATGGGTAAGGAAGAACATTCCTTCGAGTACCTCAGCTGGTGGACTAGTGTTTCAGCACTACCAACAGAGACGGATAGTTGTGCAGCGAGTGTTTGATTGGGATCCGTCGATCACCTCGAATGAGTGTGTCGACACTTTCCAGCATCGCAGGAGTCACTGCTGTGTGCGCCTGGTCGGCACGCAGATCGGACAATTTGCGTGACCTTGTTGCGATCGTGACAGACGCCTCTCCCAATGGCTCACAGTAATTTTGTTCACTGCCAGGCCCCGTAGCATTCTGGACATGCCTAGGAATAACTGCGATGCTCCGATTTTCCACCAAAAGAAACTCAATGTCTGCTCTCTACTTGGAACGAATCTACGTTACAGACGCCATTTCGAGGGCTACAACAACGGCGTCACCTATTGGAAGTTCATGAAACTATAGGGGCTGAAACGGTAATATTTCACGATGTTCCACAACAAATTGCTTATTTTCCCAACCGAAATTGGCCAAGAAAAAAAAATGTGTTGCATTATTTATTGAGCGCCCTTCGAAGGAAGCAAAGAAATGAATAATGTCTGAGTGACCTTATGTTGACACTGTGATCAGCTCTAATTCTGGCCAGGATGAAGACCACTATGTGTTGTTACATAGCTTGAAACATTTCAATATGTGGCATGGTTCTCGTATTTTATTCTTTGGCTCGGTGTAAACCCAACTGAGAATACTGTAAAGATAAAAAGGAGTCATTTAGTCTTGTATGAATGTGCGTACAAGCTTATTTTCAACGGCGTCCTCTTGAATGTTCAGTAGAATTATTACTTGAATTGAAATAAGTCTTTAAAGGCTGAATACCATAGAAAGTAAGAAGTGAGATCTCTGCTTTTTATACAGTTCGCCGAGATACATTTCAAAAGTAGTTACTTCTGTTCTCTATAGTCGCAGTGAGATATTAATTGAATATGAGTGGAAAAATATTTTACTCCGATTAACTGAAAGTAGCCACAAAGTACATGCAGGTGAAAAATATCTAATTTTATGTTTGACTGACAACGCTAAAACCAGTGAGTGATTCGCCGAAATCAGCTGAGCGCCAGATTAAATATTATCTGTAGCTGTCTAGCCGACAAACCGAATTAACAACTATATTACGATGAATTCTGTTGATGATTATAACAAGGAACATTTTTTCTTTCTCGCCCTGCTCTGCCTCAAGAGAAGCTGCAAGCTATTGCTGAATTAATGATACACGATCAGAAAATTGAGTTTCCGAAGAAGTGGTAGTGTACTCGTGGAAGTACACGGTCAACAATTAATCGGAATACTTTATACTTCTCTGCGTGCATGAAATAATAATTTTTACCGTGCACCTATGTGTGCTTAACATCCAGTTCTAGAATTACATGTACCTACAGCATGGAAAGCAATCTGATAAATGCTTTTCCGATTGTCTCACAACCACAAAGCATCAACGGAGATTTTCCTTTGTGTATGCGCGCACATAATTTTGAAATTTATATTATCTGATGAAGAGAACTTGATGTCTGAAACGCATTCTAAATGGTAAGATACTGAATAAATTGTGAGTGAGCGATTACAAGAACTAGTAACAGAACGACGTTACAGTATACTGTACTAATGAGATTACTATTCAACTGATAAATAAATCTAGAACAGATTTCATGCGTCTGGTATTGCTGTAGATATTTTATCATATCGTATTCGTGAGATCGAGAGCATCAAACAAGTTTTTGTAAATGTTTCCATGAGTTGCACTGGGATTAAAACAAGCAATCTGACAGCAGAAATTCGCGGACGTCTCATAAAATATAAATAAAGAGGTGCAGGTCTGATTATGCAGAGTTATTTCAGTTTTTCAGTCTTACGTTGCGGTCGTACTCTGCTGGATTAAAAAAAAGTCCTTTAAAACCACATAATTTCCGTTAAATACAGAATCACTAAAACATGATATTTCTTTGGAGGGTCGTTTCCCGCATTATTTGTTAGACAAAAAGAATTATTAATTCTTACTTTCTTTGTCTGAGGGCTTTTCTCACATGACATCCGGAAAACCATGGACAGAGGCAATGAAGTCGCCGCAGTATTCCTCAAATTCCGAAAACCATTCCTTTCTTACCATATCAATGCTTATTAATAAAAGTGCTGTTGTGTGGATTATCAAACGAAACGTCTGACTCGACCTGTTGATGGTGCTGCAGCTATCTGCAACGAAATACCCTCTGGAAATAAAGCTAACGAAACGTTAAGCGAGATATCGATATCATTTCAAAGCGGTGTAAAATTACAGCTACCTTTAAATATTGAGACAAGTAAAACTGTGTCCACCACACGAAAAAAGTGGTATCCTGTGAGAACAATCTCAATAATTCCTAACTGGAATCAGTCAACTCATACGAATATCTGTGTGTAACAGGCAAATGCCAACCATCCAGCGGAAGCCTGCTTAAAACAAGAATTAATACTGAGTAATCATGGAATATACTACATCCCCTTAGTAGGGCTCCCGTATGGATTATGAAGGCTAAACTAATTACAGAGTGCGTAGCTCATTTTAAGCAGTCATTCTCACCGCGCTCCATATGCAAATGAAACAAGGAGAAGCCCAAATAAGTGGCACAATGGAAAGTACCGTCTGCTATGCATTTCACGTGGTTTTTGGAATACAGACGGAAGAGAGTGCCTATAATTTAGTCTATTAATACGGCCGTGCTAGCACTTTCACCAAAACATCATTTATACGTGTTTTAAACGGAGCAATCTTAGAAAACATTTTTTAGCCATTCCCGTAGCTACTTTTACAACCGTGGACTTAGTTCCGTTAGGAACGACTTGTTGAGTTTTACCTGGGAGGAAGTCGGTGAATCCAGTCACAAATCTGGTCATATTGTAATCTTTCCGCTCTCTAATCGGCTATGCAGATGACCGTGTTCGCTTGACCCTATTCGGATCAGAAAATTAAGGAGATGGTATCCGAAGTAATAACTGACTAGTGGAAAAAGTGTATGACAAGTTATTTTTACAGACTTCTTCTTATGTAAATTTTAAATGGTCGTTATAAAGAAGTCCACATCACATACAAGTCAAGGAAAAAGTAGAGTTAAATTATGAGTAACCCATAGTAAACCAATGAAGTTACTTTTGAAGTCGGTCACCAATCTAGTTGGATAAACTCTGTTCGTTAACCTGTTGGTTACTGGAACAACATATATTTTGCAATTTATCCGAGCAAGCTATTGGTTACCAGAACGATAGTTATTATGTAATTTATCCAAGAAAATATGTCCTGATGAAAACAGTTCACACACAAAATCAACAGAATCACTTGAAAGGTTCTGTTAGATTTCTTTCATGCTATTTTGCTCGATTTATTGTTGTTTACATTTACACCTTTAAATTTACTGTAGTATTTATAAATTTATCTGGGAAGAGACTGAGCAATGAAATATGTTATATTGGCATATAATCATGAACAACTTGTCATAAAACACTTTCAAACACATTTTTATATGCAATTCTCATGATACAGTGTTTCCTATGAAACCCACATCCGCTTCCTTTGCGTAGTGTATGTGATGTTCTTAAGATATTGGCATCTCCTTTCCTTTTGGTGTGAAAGCATGAACGAGTGTGAGTTTTTGTAGTTGTATGCTCGGTAGTAGCAGAGAATTTCTGTCTGCTAGAGAACAGCAGTACCAACGTCTGAGTAGGTAGATACGATTCATAAGGCAAAGAGGTTTATCTCCTTGGTGTGATTCTGTCCGTCCCTTGTCAAGTTGGTAAAAGAAGCTACTCTCTAGCCACTTCCTATTGTATCTGTGGGATATCCTTGGACGGGGCCTACGCTAGCTAGTCTGCGGGCAGTTTCTCATGTGATAAGATCGTCGGGTAAGCTCATGATTGGTGAGTCCGAAGTGCAATGAAGTTCTTAAGTTTTCTGCCTAACTGAAATATTAATTATTTTTCTTACAGATTTATATCGAAAATGTTTTTTATATTATTTTAAATTTCGGTGCAGTGCGATTTCGGTGTTGGTTTTGGAGTGTATTGCGGTAGTTGCTTTGTTTCCACACCAACAAAGGAAAGTGGAAGCATGTCAAGTCATGAGACGTAATTCTGATTAAAATCACCGTTCTTTAGTGTGAATGTGCGTTTGATTGTAAGGTTTTCTCTCGTTGAAATTCTTCAAATTAATAATTTCTCTTTGTGTTCAACCCACGTGGTGTGTGCTTTGTAGTAACAGTACCACGTGCTCGTAAAAATTGTTTAACGAGCCATCAGGTCAATACTACTGCGTTATTAACGCAGTTTTGAAGTTATCTATAAGTAATGTGTTTGGATTTGATTTCTTCATAAAAATCGTTGTGGAATTCCATATTTTCTGTAAATGTACTTGTACTTATGGAACTTGTGCTGTAGTAACAAAACTAGCCCTCAGCTACTCTCTTGCATAATATTTCGCGTATTCAAACTTAATTAATCACTATCGGGAGCAGTTTCCCTATTTCACAATTTCTAGGAAGATTTTTATAGAACATTTTGGTAAGTTTGTGATTATATCGAACCATGTGATCTTTGTCCTAACTTCCAATACCAGTCTGTGGTTATCCATTGGGAAAACGACTACGCTAGTGGCGGAATTTCTTTGCCTAAATATAATGGATTGGTTATGGTTCAGTTCCTTTTTTGTGTAGGCTTGAACTATCTTTGTGTGCTTGTTTGAAAGCGGTATTCTATCCGGATTCCTAGTCTTTCGGTTTCCTATTCTTTGGAAATCACATTTTATGCTAATTGAACCCCCTCTGAGTAACACTTTTCTTAATTAATTTACAGCAGTAAATAACGCACCAGCTTTGAGAGAGACTTAGCATATGTTACCCGTTTTATTGAGCATTGATGAATTTTAAAATAAATATGAAAGTTTAAACTTACTCTACTTTCCTTGAATCTAATTTTCCCTATCATCTGTTTACTTAATATAATAATAAAACGATAAAAATGAGCTGATGGTGTGGGTGACTATTGCATAAATTGAAAAATTTATACCAGTAATAAAAATTTATGTATCAGTCACCCACACATTCTTTCCAACCAAGGTTCAGAAGAGGTTTTTTAAAAACACTAGGCTGATTATACGCTTTACAAATAAGAAACAGATTTTTTTAATTACGGTTTGAAATTACCTAAGAAAACACGTTAATCAGTTCAGGAAAGATGCAAATAGTCATCACATAGTTCAATAATGTGCTCTCTCTAATGCAGAGAAAATTACGTTACACCACAGCAACTTTTACCCTCACAGGCAAAACAAAACATTTTCCCAAATAAAAATGATAGAATTTTCCCAATTTTCAATAATTAGAAACATTTGAATCAATTAATAATAACAAAAATTTAGAATCAGTTTCAACGCCGAAAGAAAATCCACTAAAAAACAATCGAAAACACTTTCACAGAATCACTCATGAAATAAACAAAAAAAAAAAAAAACTTCAAGAAATTATGATTTTAGTTTGTCAATATTATTGCTTTTAAAATATTTTATTGTAACTTTAGAAGCAGTTTTTTTCAAAAAGCGGTTTTATTCAAATTGTAATGGTCTGCGCAATATCTGATATAAATACTGAGCCGAGAGGCCGACTAACTGAAATATTATAAATAAGCAATTTAAATCGTTTTCAAACGAAACTAATCTGCCATACCTTTATAAGTGGTAAATGAGAAATTCATAAACGATGCTCGGTTATAGTACAGTATGAAAGTTACAGGATCGTAGTCCAGGTAACAAAAATGAAGTTAATGACTAGACCGAGTGTTAGAATTATATGTTAGTAGCGCTGTTATTCACTTTCTTCAAAGAAATTCACTGGGATTTCCTTACAAAATCCTTTCCTAATCTGATGTGGAGCTTAAGATATATGCTTGAAAATGATCCTTGCCTTAGCAGTAAGCTGTCTTAGCACGCTTCACAGCCACAAGTTCGAGATGTCATCTACCACGTGTCTAAAACCTGTACTCTTACGTCCATTAATTATATTTCTGTACAGAGGAGACATTGTAGTAGAAGGTTGCTTGCCCGATGTTGGCGGTTAAATACTATAGTGCAGTGCCTTGTTGAGAAGTACGAGCAAAGTTCCTTTGGACATGCATACATGTCTGAAGGAACAAGGACTGCGGCGGCTACAGCCATTACGAAATACGTAAAATTTATTCGCAGTTGCGAATATGGACAAGCATAGACTGCGTAGTGGAATGACAACAATGAAAATTTGTGTGAACTGGACTTCGAACTCCGATTTTCCGCTTATCGCTTGCGGACGCGTTACCATTGGGCTATCCGAGCACATTTAAAGGCCAGACCAAATTTTCCAAATGTTGTTTACCATGTGCCTACAACCTGCACCCGTATGTCCGATGTGTATTTTGCCATACAGTGGAGAAAGTTGTCTTTCCGGTGTCGACACAAGGAACATGGCGCCGTAGTTCTGAACAAGGCACTGAAATAACGTATTTATCTGCTGAGACCGGGCAAGCGACTTTCAATTAAAATGTCTCGCCTGCATGGGAATAAACGTAATGGGTGTAGGAGCGCAAGTTGTAGACCCAAGGTAGACGACATACGGAAGTTTAGGTCTGGCCGTGAAGTGTGCTCGGATAGCCTAATAATAAGGCGACCGCTCGCGATAAGCGGGAAATCGGCGTCTAAGTCCCCGTGCGGCACAAATTTTCATTTTCGTCATTCCATTATACAGCTGAGTGTAGCCCATTCCCGCAGCTGAGAGTACCATTCATATGTTTCATAACGGCTGTCGTCGCCGCAGCGACAGTTCCTTTCGACACGCAGGCATGCCCAAGGAAAAGGAAACATTGCATCATTCACTACTGGCCATTAAAATTGCTACACCACGAAGATGACGTGCTACAGACGCCAAATTTAACCAACAGGAAGAAGATGCTGTGATATGCAAATGATTAGCTTTTCAGAGCACTCACACAAGGTTGGCAACGGTGGCGACACCTACAACATGCTGACATGAAGAAGGTTTCCAACCAATTTCTCATACACTAACAGCAGTTGACCGGCGTTGCCTGGTGAAACATTGTTGTGATGCCTCGTGGCATTGTGGAAGGAGGACAAATGCGTACCATTACGTTTCCGACTTTGATAAAGGTCGAATTGTAGCCTATTGGGATTGCGGTTTGTCGTATCGCGACATTCCTGCTCGCGTTGGTCGAGATCCAATGACTGTTAGCAGAAAATGGAATCGGTCGGTTCAGGAGGGTAATACGGAACGCCGTGCTGGATCCCAACGGCCTGTATCACTAGCAGTCGAGATGACAGGCATCTTATCCGCATGGCTGTAACGGATCGTGCAGACACGTCTCGATCCCTGAGTCAACAGATAGGGACGTTGCAAATCAATAACCATCTGCACGAATAGTTCGACGACGTTTGCAGCATGGACTATCAGCTCGGATACCATGGCTGCCGTTACCCTTGACGCTGAATCACAGACAGGAGCGCCTGCGATGGTGTACTCAACGACGAACCTGGGTGCACGAATGGCAAAACGTCATTTTTTCTGATGAATCCAGGTTCTGTTTACAGCATCATGATGATCACATCCGTGTTTGAAACATTGCGGTGAACGCAAATTGGAAGCGTGTATTCGTCATCGCCATAGTGGCGTATCACCCGGCGTGATGGTATGGGGTGCCATTGGTTACACGTCTCGGTCACCTCTTGTTCGCACTGACGGCACTTTGAACAGTGGACGTTGCATTTCAGATGTGTTACGACCCGTGGCTCTACCCTTCATTCGATCCCTGCGAAACCCTACATTTCAGCCGGATAATGCAAGACCGCATGTTGCAGGTCCTGTTCGGGCCTTTCTGGATACAGAAAATGTTCGACTGCTGCTCTGGTCAGCACATTCTCCAGATCTCTCACCAATTGAAAACGTCTGGTCAGTGGTGGCCGAGCATTATTACTCTTGATGAACTGTGGTATCGTGTTGAATCTGCATGGGCAGCTGTACCTGTACACGCCATCCAAGCTCTGTTTGACTCAATGCCCAGGTGCATGAAGGCCGTTATTACGGCCAGAGTAGGTTGTTCTGGGTACTGATTTCTCAGGATCTATGCACCCAAATTGCGTCAGTTCTAGTATAATATATTTGTCCAATGAATACCCGTTTATCATCTGCATTTCTTATTGATGTAGCAATTTTAATGGCCAGTAGTGTACTTCCGAACGAGACAGGTACTTCAATATGGTACTTAGTTTGGGGCGCCAGATCAGTACACCTTGCAGAGTTCCGTCATCTTTTCCGGTGCTGTGAAATCCACCTGCGACCCTTACACGGAGTACAGTGGGGACCGTAGTAACATTTTTTAGGGCGAGGCTTTTCTTTTAACCTTTCTAGCAGACGGCAGAGCCGAAGCAGAGAGCTGCGGGCAGCGGCAGCAGCAACGTCAGCGGAGCGCTGCGTCAGCCGCTCGCGTGCCCTCGCCCTGGCCGGCACATTTGTCAGCGGCGGCAACGCCGGCTAAAAGCGCGCCGGCCGCCGCCCGCTGCCCGCCGACAAATCACGGGATGCCACGGCACGCCACGCCACGCCACGCCACGGTCCGCCTGCCTGCCGCTAGAGACACGCGCCGCCTGCCCAACCCCCACAACGGCCGGCTCGCTGCTACGTACACCTTCTGGTCGCGGGTCTGGCAACCGCCGAAGCTGATCGTTGTTGGTGCACCGGACGGGCGTATAGCCGCAGCACAAACGGGGACTCTGGACTGCCGAAAGCACCGATGTGTGTCTTTGCTGTGACAACAGAGATAGCTATTGCTGCCCCCTGTAGCCTTATTATTTCTGAGGCGGCTGGATGCCCTTGCATATAAGTGCTTCACAGATCAAGCTACTGTTCTCACTGAAATCTTTAAAACACAAACGAGGCCTTAAAAAAAGTTTGGAAGTTTAAGAATGTCGTACTTATCGCGACCGAGCCAACAATACATTATTGTGATGCCAATTTTCTGAGTTATTAGGCCGGGTTATCTTCCTCTTCAAACTTCGCTCGACGTCCTGACTCTAAAGCTATGACCATACCCAGGATTTTTCTGGCGTCCCCAGGTCGCTGAACACTGTTTAAAAACAGTGTTGTGTCCACCACGGCTACTTCCGCGCGCTTTTTCGAAGAAATTCAGTACCTGGGTAAAAATTTTCTTACTGCCGTTCGTGGGCCGTCGTCATTGGGTAAATATTGATATCAAGAAGTGAGAGAGATAGACTGAAGTCTATCTCTCTCACTTCTCACTCTAGTTGTTTATGCCCTCGCAT
Source organism: Schistocerca piceifrons (assembly GCF_021461385.2). NCBI lineage: Eukaryota > Metazoa > Arthropoda > Insecta > Orthoptera > Acrididae > Schistocerca > Schistocerca piceifrons. Next base: position 301,950,241 of record NC_060138.1, read on the forward strand.
GCCGTGGCTGGGTGCTTCCTTCCTTGACGGCGAGTAACCATGCTAAAGAGGTGGCAACGGTTTTCGACAGTGTTCTGTCTCATGGGGACACCAGTAGTATCTCAGCAGAAGGAGTCGAAACACTGACCATTTTAGAAATATGGTGAGGAGTATGACATGGCCTAGCAAGTCAGAAGAGTAAACGTCAATGAGAACGCCCGTGAAAGCCTGAAGACTTATATAAAACTCCACCTGGTCGAGATACAGTCCGTATACCATCCATTTGCTAAAAAAAGATTACGAGACGTACTTTTACATGTGGAGCCCAGACCACATCGTCTGTAATTTACCAACAAATAAGATCTTACAGGCAAGGACAAGAATGTCCTTGGTAATTCATCATCCTGTAACATAACAAAGAAATGAGGGGACTTCACAAAACGCGATATTGCTGATAGGCAAAATATTAGCTCATGTAGAACAAGTCTACCTAAGCAAGAGAAAGACTGAACTAAGACGCGCAACACAGCAGAACATTCAGTGCCAACGTTTCCAGAAGCTGAGAGATGAAACTTGGGGTACTCAAGGAAGGCTTTCACTGACAGCCATCTCAAAACGTCTACACTTTGGCTGGCGCAGCAGCAGGGTCCTTGAGACTTCAGAGCTATGCCCAGCGAGCTAGGGATAATAATCCAGAAATAAATGAGATGCAGTAAGAGGTTTGAAACTTTTTGTCAATATATTACGTGTTACGTTCATATATAGATATTTAGTGGAATATTTGGTCTGTTCTGGGATATAGATAACACACTAAAATATACCAGCTTTTGAGCAAATGAATAATGCACAACGCCTAGAACACAACACTTTCGCAAGAATTCTAACTCACACATCTAATAACATGGTACAGCTGTGCTGCGTCAATGTCGTAGACGCTCATTAGGTAGGTAACACGACTGTGGTTTGTTTTTGCCATTTAACAAGTACACTACAGGATGCGTCACATGTTCAACAACACAGAATGATCCATAAATACAAAATGGTTCAAATGGCTCTGAGCACTATGGGACTTACTTTTGAGGTCATCAGTCCCCTAGAACTTAGAACTACTTAAACCTAACTAACCTAAAGATGTCACACAAATCCATGCCCGCGGCAGGATTCGAACCAGCGACAGTAGCGGTCGGGCGGTTCCAGAATGTAGCGCCTAGAACCGCTCGGCCACTTCGGCCGGACCATAAATACAGTAAGAGCCCATTTCCTCGGAAATTTAGGACAAATGCTATGTTTGAGCATACAGAAAGGAACAGAGTAGCTAACCTGATATTACATACTACCTGAAATTCGAGCAAGCAAAGTCATATGATCCTAAATTAATATTTGTGAATCGTGCTTTAAACATTAAAAGTTTTGGACTCCAAGTTTCGTCGCATGTACCATTGTGTCCACGATACTATGAGGTGTTACAGGAGGAATAGTAAATATTTTAAGACGTAATAGTATAGGCTAATTAGAATAAAATATTCCATGTAACATATGTATGGTTGTTACGTCTTACAAAGATACAACTTGTTACAGAAACAAGTTTTCATTTCCTGTCTTGGTTGCTGTGGGTTTATTTATCAGCTCTCGTTTGTATTTTGAAGTTCAAGCTGTGAAATTGCACTTGAATTTACATTACATAATTTTAACTGTAATTGTGATTACTTGGCTAATCTGCCGTATCGTTTAGGAATGCCACACATGTTTGCAAATGCTTAATATGAAAACAAGCTTCTAGAAGAATTGGAAGGGGTTTCGTTGGCTGCTGAGACGGGTATGTTCTTCCAGCACATTCTAGTCTTCAGTCGACACATCATACGAATTTAAGGTTGACCGGAAGATGGATCGGCAAAAATGGGACATTTCTTGGCTAATAAGATCACCGGATGTTACTCCATCAGAATTTTTCTTGTGGGTGAAGTAGCAGGAGCAGGAGGTAGTAGTAAGTGGCAGGGCCGAAATTACTTTACACGTTTGGCCTAAAATAATTTATTACACAGAAATTTATACTTCACTATTAACACCGAAAAACCCTGTTTTAAATTTCACAGAATGAAAAACACATGCTTTATACTTCATATCATAATTTCTGATGACATCAAGTTACAAGAAATAACAGTTCAACAGTTTCATAGTGATTCACATGAAACCAAGCTGTAACCACAAATTTTATGCACTGACTATACCTCAGGAAAAGAGGTTTCAGAACTCAGTTGAGTGTCATAGAATTTAGGTAACAACTGTAAAATAACAGATCGACTTGATGTACAAGTTAAACCCTGAGTACGTAACTGTGCTTACCAAATTTTGACGTAAGGAATTACAGTATTCCCACCTGGTCAAGCTAACATGAACTTGCAACTGTATTTTAACTTATTAAAACTTGTAAGTGGTGTTACTCCAAAGTTCCGTGCAGTGAACAGATTTAAAAAGAACCATAAGATTAATTACGTAACTTCAGTTACTGAACAATTCGTAAGATGTAAAGCCTGAGTACACAAATACGAAATAACATTAATCACAGGCACACAGCTTTTCAAAATGATATCTACCTATAGGAGCCGATTTACTGTATTGAAACGCACTCACTTCGATCAAACAGTTTAAAAAAATAGTAATGACAGCTTGGAACTAAATAGAAAATTTCTATGACTAACAGTCCCAACAGTACAAAGAATCTGAAAAGCAAAGAAATAATAACAATTGGTTAACTTACTACAGGACGATAAATTTAAAAAACCAGATTGCTTAAGAGCCTGGCTCCGAATAATAAACGCAGGTTAGATGGCTACTCCGTGCGTTTTTTAACGCATCAGTCGTTAATGCGGCCTTTACAATGTATCGAACAGACACCACATTTGGATAGAAATACCTGAAGCGTAGATTTGTTACCACAAGGAATCCACACGCATAAAACATAAGGAAAGGCACTTAAAAGCTAAACAGAAACCGGATTAGTGGTATCCGTCGCAGACAATAACTACTGAAATAAAATTTAATAAAACGCGATAAACTAGAGATCACGTACGCCGTTCAAAACTTGACCAGAGAGTAAACACATTACTCGGATTTCATATGTAACTCTCCGGTTTCTGGAGAACCAGCGCAAAGAGAACCACCGTACCATAGCGTAGCCCTCAAGACCAACTAGAAATAACATCGTGGCTGAATGCTACCACAGTGAAGAAGAACCGACAAGGTTCCGTAATTGTCTGCTACAATGTTAACAACTCATTATGGGCTCCACAACAGGCCATACTACTGAACTCCAGAATACCACGCAGTACTTTGGCTTGTTCTTCGGGAAGCTGACAGAGCACATAGAGACACACGTGCCTCTAGCAATAGCAAAGTGGCCCGCACTATTACTCAAACGACAGCCACACTGAACACACCAAAGCCGACTGCTCCGGCCCCTGTCACCACATTCTGCGTCACACGCGACACCTAGCCGGGAGCCGCCATGCAACCCAAGCGCTGAAGTCCAAGTCTCTCCAAGGCCGACGTGCTCACGCCCACAAAGCCCCTCGCTCTCTGCACAAGGAACCCACTGACGGGAAGTTTCGGCAGAACAACGAACCAACCAAGGAAGTAGAAGGCGCAGCAAAAACTAAAAACCACTTGCTACAAGCTAGCCGTGGACGACTCAGTGGGGATGGTTGGAAGGCCTCCTCCATTAAAGAAAGCCAAGACGACCCTAGAAGAGCTACACATCCTGTTGTAAGCGAATTTGATGTTAATAATTTACCTCTGCTTAACACTTACGTATTTGTTTGGATTATACTCTTGAATACACTTTATATGGAATATTTTATTCAAACTAGTCCGTACTATAACCTCCTAAAATATTTATATTCGTCCTGAACACCCTGTATCTTCTTGACGGTAACGAACTGAGCTTCGCGTAAGGAAAGAGCTGGAAGTCGCTGTAAGGGGAACCACGCGTCTCATGTTCAACGAATTCGAAAGTAAAATTCTATCTTCCGATCTGACGTGAAATCCTAAGAAATCACCGGAACCATATGTCCAGACTGATCATATGGCATCGAAACAGGGAATGACAGAGAGGGGCGAAATATTTCTGCACAATTGTTTCACTAAGCAAGATGGTGCTGTGTTCCTGAAACGACATGCAAAGGCCAAAATAACGTCGAAACATGTATTCGCGCTGCAGAAAAATGACTACAATCACGAAACAGAGGAAAGGCGACTGGATCTGATGGGATGTCTATACGATTCTGCATTGATTATGTGAAGGAATTTACTTCTGCTCTGCTAACAACTGTCTACAGCAGGTCGCTGGAGGAGAGAAGTGAACACCGTGATTAAAAAAATTGGTATGTCATTCCTGTTTTCAAGAAGTTGAAACGTCCCCTTAGAAAAATTAATGAATGATTGTGCTGATAAACCTCTTACATTATTTGCTTTTCAAACAGCTGAGCAAAACTGAACGTACTCAGACATTACTCTCTTTACTTATTCTGATCAACACTAAACTTAATAGTGTTCAAAAGTCATAATATATATAGCAGTTCATGACATCCAGTCTTACAAATGTACTGTCTCTGATGGACACACGTCCAGATCATCCGCTCTCAAAAATCCGTCATATCACTTCCCCACATCCACCACTGCGGGCGGCTCACCTCCAACTGCGCAACGCTACGCGCTGTTCACATCCAGCTGCCCAACACTACAATGGCAGACAACAATGCAAACTAGCCACAGACTGCACAGAGCACAGCCAGTGATTTTCATACAGAGCGCTACGTGGCGTTACCAATAAGAAAATCTAAATAGCGTACTTACATAGCCCCCATGCTCCCCACAAAAACTTTACAAATTGTTTTGGGCACTGGCCAATACATATTTGTTAAAATTTTTTCACAACTAAAATAACAAAGAAATCAAATCCACACACTTATTGATACAATGTTGGTCAAAAGCTAAAATTTTCTCACAGACCATAAAGACAGTCCTGATCATTCATCACAGTAAACTAGCAGTGTTTCTCTCAAAGTCTGAGCAGTAAAAGAAAATGCACACGGCAGTAGTGGATTTCAATGCGGTCTTGAAGAAGTAATGTTGTCCTTCCAACAGAAAGACAGTGCTTACTCTTGACATGCAGACAGGGAATGGTCCACAACAGAGCAAACCCACAGCAGAGTCAGTCGAAGTTTTGAAGAATATTGGTAGGTAGGTCATCACAGAGCAGACCCACTGCAGTCCTGGTAGAGATTATGGTATTGGTGGGCCATCAGAGATGCAGACCCACTGTAGTCCTTGTAGAGACGGCCAGCAGCCATCTGCTATGACTGTGCAGGTGCACAATCACCATCGAAGAGTCTTGCGGATAATATAGCAAGTCCATAAACCACCACTTGTGCACTCACAAAGTTTTTGGAATTGCCCTTAGAACCAGCAATGCTGTTAATCAGTCCCTTGCTGAATTATTAACACACGTCCAAACACTAACAGTCCTCTTTTTTTTCACATATTGTGCATATACTATGACCAACAGAAACGTGTGCAGTGAAATGTAACTTACAAGTTACTTAATTTGATGAACTGGTGTCAATTAAAATTTTATAACATAAGAATACAATAACAAAGGTACAAAATATATCATTAAAGAACATAACAGTACAGATAACATTTGTAGTAACACAAGCTTTACAAAAGAATAGAAATAAACATATACATCAGTGTTACAGGTATTATGATATAAGTAAATACATAAAAGATCAGAATAGCTTTTGAAACATCAACTTCACATATGAGCATTAAAACAGAACAGAATAAATAATGTCTAAACATCTTTACAAAGAAAATAACATATTATTAGAAAAATTCCTCAACATAACTCATATGAGCTAAACACATAAAGACAGGAAAAACACAAATATAAAAGAGTACACAAACACATAGCAGAATAACACAAGAGGAAAGGGCAGGGTTTGTTTTCAGTGTAATATTTGGTACTGCAGTCCAACCCAAAACTTCATTCCATAGATCTTTCGTCTTATTTCAATATTTGTTTCCACCAAAAAAATCCAATCGAAGCATGCTTTCTGTATTTGTATGTTCATATATTTCTTACCTCATTATTTATTTTCCATTATCTTACCTCATAATTTATTTCCAAGAAAATCCTACCTAAACCTGTTGTCCCTAAACTCTACTTTTTTGTTCATATCCTCTTTGAAAATACTTTTTTGGCCATACCGTTTTCTTATAGCTTCTCGATGCATTTCTTCCAATTCATCACAACTCGTTTTCTCATATAGCCTACCCCATCTTAAGCTAACTTAAAACTACTGAGCTCAGATGCTAAATTAAGGGATGAGGCAATGCAGCAGCACAAAACAATTAACACAAACAGTAATGACAAAAAATTCAAATTAGCAAAGCAAGCAGCAATATATATATAAGTTAGCAAAGTAAATGCAACATTATCACTAATACGAGCCAATGTGCAGCAAAAAGAAAAATAAATCAGTAGTAAAACTGGCTTAACAGAATAATACTGAGTGAAATTTAATAGCACTATGCCTGGCAAGCAGCAGCGGCAAATGCAATAACTTATACCTAAACATGACAAAGCTAAAAAAAAAATATTACAGTAAAAATGGCCATGTTTAATACTTATGTCACATCTTAACACTAGAGTGATGCGTCACGAGAACTTACTCTAGCAGAGAAGTTACCAATCGTAAAAAAATTATTTGTGCAATTCCTGTGAAGGGAAATGTCTATTTATGTGCCCTCGTTTTCTTGCAAGTAGATGATAAAATTATTATTTACTGGATCTGTAGGCATGAAATAACTATATTAGTACCTTTATTTTAACCAATGCTGCAGTGCAGCTAGAAACTAGATATTAAAGAAAGTGAGTAAATAAATACATAAAGCAAGCCATACGGCATTTCTCCCAACTAGCAAGACAATAGCCGTGAAATGATTCTCATCATTTCATCAGGCATTTTAGAAAATATAATAAATTAAGAGCTCCACAGTGTAATCATATGTTTTCAAGTTTGAGCGTGTCGTATTTGCGATGCTTTCGACAGAAAATTGTCAATAGCGAGGTTAATGGCCTCCTTTTTTTTTAACTTAATGCCTTTTTCTCCAGGTGACTGGCACACCTGGGCGCCACCTGGGTCACTTAGCTTCCTTACCGAAATATTTATGACAGCAGTTTGCACTACAGTGAATGTCTCATATAAAAAATTTCACAGGTCGAGAATTTGCGTTACAAATGTGTAGAAACAAAATCCTACAAATATAACAGCGTCCATCGCCGGCATTGTGATACAGTCACATGCGTACATACATTTCATAGCTCTCAAAGTACGATTCTTGGTTTCCAACAACCTTTTTCACAAACCAGAGTCCATAACCACTACTCATTATTCCTTACCTTATTACACATATACATATTCGTCGACACTTCTTCAATATTTCATCATAACAGATACATAGCATAATCAAATTCCTCATATAGCATCAGCCTATTGATCATAAATGTACCTCAGCAGCATAATACACATCGTCATCATAATAATAACATCACAACACCTCAGTCAAATCTCAAAATCGTTGTAGCTTCCTCCAATAATTTCAAAACCTAAAAAAAATCTCTGCCACTTCAATAGTGTCATCTACCTCAACCGTACTTTAAAAATCATGATCCCATACCAAATACATCATTCAAAGTTCTCATATCATCACAATGGTTCCGAAAAAATATGAACAGTTCACAAAGTACGGACAAAATACAATTTCGTAAGTGTGAAGTTATCCAACAGTGTAATTATGTAAACATCTGTCACTGATGTAGTAAAATAAATGTTTGTCTCTCTCAGTTAAATGATCAGATAGCTGTGTAATTCTGTGTTAGAGAAATATGGTACCGATGTGTAAAGTTGTATAAGCAAATACCATATTAGCTAGGGTCCCTTGTGCTTGCCAAACACATGGTACACAAAGTAAGCGTGTACCCCCCTGAGGATTAATGTAATTATACCCTCAGGTGTTACAGATTACAGCAATGGAATGAAATGTATCATGGAAAACTTTCTTTTTAATTCAAAAATCTTTAAAAATAGATGTTTTAAGTACAAAATTAATCACTCAAATGCGTGTCCTTTAGCGCTAAATGTGCGTATTGCTGTAAGATAATTCTGTGGAAGTGTCATAGTTATCGTCCTCTGTAAGCATAGTTCTGCTGAAGTCAATGTACTCACCTAATTATAAACAAAAGTGAAATGCTTTGCATATAGATATCGTAGTTATTATGCTTATTGCCATGATGAAGAAAGTACTGTACTGTAACGTATTGTTGTGCTATGGAAAAGGCTATATAATTGTAGCTATACCACAAATGTTACTACTAAAACAAGTTTTACTTTCCAGAATACTACAGAAAAACTGTGCAGATATAAAACAGATACACCGCCAAAGCAACAATGTAAATTGTCACCCATTAGTTGCGTCGTGATATAATCATGTAGCTGACACATAAACTAACCACTGTGTCATGTGGTATATCTCAGAAAGTACTTTAAATCCAGAATGTATTTTCAAGTAAACACAAAATGTTGCATTAAAATCTCATTAGCGATACCTGTATATGTTCTAAGTATGTAAGCCTTGATGTCATTATGTAATCGTGCAACTAACAAGCAAGAATGTACACACACAATAACACTGTGTCGTCTGTTCACTATAGCAATGCATTCGTAATTACTGTCTAAATGTGTTCCCTAGGTTCTAGATTGTATAGTTTATTTTAAAACATAGTTGCATGTTAACAGTTTCTAAGTGTGACAAAGAGTACTAGTAACGTGAAGTGAAAAATTTTTAGTACAGACTAAATTAAAAAAAAAAACAGATTATATCTCAATAAACGGTTTTACATGTGAAATGTGGTGCAATCCTTAACTCTTCATAATACTCAGAGTTTCAACTCGAATGCAATAGTCATGCGGTATACGTCGGTAAAGAATACTGGAATTTTTCTCAAGGTTAGCGACTATGTTATTTTTCTCTGAGCCAGCCGGCGCATGCGGCTGCCTGCTGTTCGAGTCATTCATTGTCTGTCTCTTTGTTGGCGCGTCGTTATTAGCATTAGGAGACCTAACTTCTACAAATTCTCCTTGCCGAGAGGGCCCAGCCCTGTTTGAATCCCGCCAGTTCTGATGAAATTCAGGTCTGTCGTTATGATTATATCGTCTGTCGTCATGTTGGTGGTTCCTGTAGTTTCTTTCTTGTCGATTAAGTGGTGGAGAATTTCTCCCTGAATTATCACTGCACGGTGCACCGTTGCGTCTGAAGTTATTCTGTCTCCCGTGATAATAATAGTTCTGGTTGCCATAATGTCTGTTTCTTTGATTGTCTCTGTGAAAGCCATTACCACAGAGAGGTGACCTTTCCCTGTAATTATTACTACTCTGCCAACGGTTGTCATACGGGTGGTGTCTGTTTTGCTCACAATTTACGTTGTAAGAATAGCCTTGTTGTGTCCATTTATTATTTCTGTCGCCACGGAATTATGACGGATGTGACCTGTAGTTGTTGTGCTCCTGTTTTCGCGTTCCGCGATTGTCAGTGTCAATTTCCAATTCTTGTAACAGTCCCTGAAAAGCTTCAATGTCGTCTTTGCAACGTCGTGCCAAAATAATATGTCGTAAATGTTCAGGCAATTTGATTAAGCAAATGCGGATGAGTTCTGAGGGGCTGTATGGGTTTGACAGGTACTGATTCTTGTGCAACATGTCTTCAAAATATTTCACAAGACTTGAAAATTCAGATTGTTCGAAATGTTCCATCATTATGATGCCATGTTTTACTCGGTCTTGTGTAGCTTGAGACCAATATGCTGAGAGGAAGGAATGATAAAATTCTCCTTCACTGTAACAATCGTGAATGACCGATTGCATTCTTTCAGCTGGTTCATTCTCTAAGTAGCCACTCATAGATTCTAATCTGTGCTCTAATGACCAGCTGGGAGGAAAAAAATGAGAGAATTGATGGAGCCACGCTTGCGGATGAATGTCGTTGCCAGAATTCTTCAATGTTATGAATTTACGTATTGCACCTTGGCAATTTCTTTCATAATATCCGAAATAATTTTTTGGCTGTTCCGTAATTCTATGTCCATCTTCCCGTATTGGAGCGTGAGTGTCCTCTGAAATATGTAATTCTTGTATTACTTGTGCCAACTGATCTTGTACTTCCCAGATTTCTCTTTTGTTTTGCGTATTAATTTGATTCTGATTTTGTTTGAATTGCTTAATTTGTTCATACTCTTCTGTGTCAAGGCTACAGGTCTTGTGTCACTCAGATCCTCATCCACCTTTGTAGATAAGTTAGTGAACTGATCCGAATGTTCGGCTACTTTCTCTGTTAGTGAACTTATTTCCTCATTGTGTTTTTCTGAACCAAGTTTCAGAGTGTCCATTTGTGTTGAAATCGTATCTACTGTGTCCTTTAAGTTTTCCTGAGTTTTTGCAAGTTGCATAACCAAATCGGTGGATGCAACTGAGTCAATTTTAGCTTGCAAGGTGTCGTTATTTTCATGAACAATAGTTTTCAGTTCCTTTATGGCTGCTTTGTGATTCTGTAATGCATTTTCATAACGCGAAAAAATAGGTTGGAAATGCTCACAAATTAGTGTTTTTACGTCATTACAGACTTTTTGACATTTCGATTCGATTTTATGTAACTCAGTACTTAAATCTTCGCGTGTTTGTTCAAGTGTGGTGTCTAACTTTTGAAGATTTTGTTCCATTCCGTCTAACTGTTGCTGTGTTTGTCTCTGGTGTTGTTCCATTGTGTCTAACGTTTGAAGATTCTGTTCCATTGTGTCCAACTTTTGAAGATTTTCTTCGATTGTGTGTAACTGTTGCTGAGTTTGTCTCTGATTTTGTTTCATTTGTTTCATTAATTGCAATAATAATGTATTAGTGTCTGGAATCTGTTCCTCTATGCTTTTCAGCAGTGCATTTGCACCGGCAACATTCACGTTTTGACGAGCAGAAAATGTGTCTTGACTTATTTGAGAAAATGGTGAACACGCAAAACCTGAATCTACAGTACTTACAAGGTTGTGTCCTGTCATTTCGGATTCCTGAGGCGAACTGTTACCGACCGATCGATCGATAATGCTTCCCTGTTCACTAATTGTTTCACTGTCTACACCATTATTTGCCGTCCGCTCCATTTCCCTATGCACAATTACTAAATTACTAGTTTGAACATTAGTTAATTCATTACACGGTGGCGCTAACACACTGCTTTCGTCTTCACTGTCTTTTCTCAGTTTACTTTGGAGCCTAGTATTACGTTTTTCACACGCCATTATTGTCACAATATTTCACACGACAACACATTAAAGCACAATTTGAAGAGCAAAATAAGAAAACACATTAACATAGGATTGAAAATAATATCTCCTTAATTGTAAGCGCAGCTGCGAAATACTTGGTGCAAATCTACATGCATGCCACAACTGTTTTAGTGTAGAACAATGAAAAACTATAACCACAAAATAAATACTCTCTACAATTACGCGCTAGCAATAAACAATAGCTACACTAATTACACAAACTGCAAGAAAAAATCAGAAGATTCCAGTGAGGTATCCTCGGCTAAGGGTCGACATATGAAATGTCCCCTTAGAAAAATTAATGAAGGATTGTGCTGATAAATCTCTTACATTATTTGCTTTTCAAACAGCTGAGCAAAACTGAACGTACTCAGACATTACTCTCTTTACTTATTCTGATCAACACTAAACTGACACACAATATTTTTAGCGCAACGCAATCTGACTTTTAATAATCCCTACAAAAGAATGGACCTGACTAACAATAACCTATACCTTTCACAAATCACTTACCTCACAAAAATCTTCATTGGTCGAACTACTGTAATACAGCGAGCGCCACTACTGCCAGCTAAATAAAAGATTCTAACTACTGAAGGCACTAACTACTGATAGGCATAGTTGGCAAATGAAAGAATTTGATAGAGAACGAACAATGTATTTACCTTAATAGTGTTCAAAAGTCATAATATATATAGCACTTCGTGACATCCAATCTTACAAATGTACTGTCTCTGATGGACACACGTCCATATCATCCACTCTCAAAAATCCGCCATATCACTTCCCCACATTCACCACTGCGGACGGCTCACCTCCAACTGCACAACGCTACGCGCTGTTCACATCCAGCTGCTCAACACTACAATGGCAGACAACAATGCAAACTAGCCACAGACTGCACAGAGCACAGCCAGTGATTTCCATGCAGAGCGCTACGTGGCGTTACCAATAAGAAAACCTAAATAGCCTACTTACAAAGTGTCTTCCAACAGACTCACAAAACTGTAGACATGTGTCTCTGACGTCTGTCTGCCATAGAATGTTGGAACATGTTTTATGCTAGCGTATTATCAACATCGGTTCCACGAACAGAGATTGTGTGAAACGTAACTTTCTCTCATTGTCCATAAGATCCAGAAGGCTGTAGGTACCGGCATCCAGTTTGATACCGTGTTCCTTTACTTACGGAAAGGCGTTCAGTACAGTTTCGCACTGTCGACTAACGAGCAAAATAAGAAAGTATGCAAATCAAACCAGCTTTGTGGTTGGATTCAAGAACTCCTAGCATATACACGACCACTACCGTTCATGCGGATGATGTCGGCAGTTACATGAGACCGTTCGGGGGTGATGCTGTTCCATACATGGATGTCGCAAGGCTAGAAAATTATACTGCAGTGCAGAAATCTCACTAAAAATGTCAATAAGTCTGTAACGGTAATAAATGTGGCAGGCAGTTAAGAAACTGAGGACAACATAGAATATTTTTGTGTACAATTTTTTTAATTTGTTAACTCACTGTAATGCTGGAGAAGTGTCTACTGTTAATTAATATGTGACACAACAAATACCATTTCCTAACATATACTTTTCACCACAAAATGAATTTTATAGGTAGCAAAGTAATGCTGATGACACAAAGTGGAATAATGTCAATGACAGATGCAAGTAATGCATTATGCTACTTTAAAAATAATGGAATGTGTAGTTTTTCAATAAATTACTATGTAAACGCTAAACACATTTCTTTAAAAGAATAATTCAGTTCCTCTTGTCCTATATGATAAGCTTTTAACTTAAATTTTGAGGCAGTGTCTGCTAAGGAAAGATAGAAGATTCTGCTTTAAGCGTTGTACGTTTGACTTGTACAATTTTTGGGGGTAGTTCATTTAATATTTGGAGTTGAACACTCCAGTCCCTCAGTGTATGAGTGAAATTTAATGGTGAGAGAGAATGTGAAGTACAATGTTTACACTAAATATATTATAATGAGATACAAAACAAGAGATATTTCATGACACAAATATTTTGCACTGTTATCCTGTTATCTAACACGTTCTCTCTCTCTCACTCTCTCTCTCTCTCTCTCTCTCTCTCTCTCTGTGTGCGTGTGTGGTGTGTGTGTGTGTGTGTGTGTGTGTGTGTGTAATATCCTTTCTGCCAGGAGTGCTAGTCCTGCAAGGTTCGCAGAAGAGCTTCTGTGAAATTTGGAATGTAGGAGATAAGGTACTGGTAGAATTGAATCTGTGAGGAGAGGTAGCTTGGGTAGCTTAGTCCGTAGAGCACTTTTTGCTCTTCAGTGTACATACGGTATTCTATCAAATACATGCTTGGATTTTACAGACTTATATTCAGAGGGCAGTTCATCGTGGGGAATTTCGTGTTTTGTTGAAAGGAGCAGGGCACTTAAATTAGTATTAATCAGAACCTAAAAAACTGGTAACTCATTGCTGACATCAATAAAACACAGCACTGTTTCTTTTGATATGGGCTGCACTTGAAAATTAATTGCATGTGAGTCCCAAATTTTAATAGCAATTTGTTTTTCATATTCCCTGTGGTCTTCCAAACTTCTTGCCACTACTTTCTCAAGATTGACACATTCTGTATCACAAAATCTTCTACACGAGGGTCCAGCTGTTATCAAGCATTCTGGTAAATGTGGAAAAATTGAAGGCATTTATTTGGTCTGAGCTTGAGATACCTCCTTTCAAATGTCTTTATTTCTCCATCAACTACAAACTTTTCTGTCTTGATTATGCCCTCCTCAGTGAAATGTTTTATGCATGTTACTGGTTTCTTCGGCTGTGAGAAGTAGGTGGGATTTTCCGTAGTCACTTTTTCTTTAGTTCCTCATCTCTTGGTAAAGAAAATTAGATGGCAGTTTCGTTTTGAGATCTGTAATTCCCTTTACAGCACAGTGGCGTATCTAGTACCGGTGTCTGAAAACACAAATTCAGTGTAGCTTTCGCAAAATGGGTATACACGTTTCAAACCGTACTTGTACACATTTAGCTAGTTTAAAATTCAGCTTTCGGCATAACCTCTCAGTCAAACACAAATGTTCTCTGCTTAATGAGCGCTCACAAAAAGTAATTATGTTAGCATTTATGAAGTACTTACTCTTCAAAGAACGGCAAATACATAACTTTTTCTTTGGGAACAGAATATTGTAGCAGCTAGTACTTAATCCATTACTCAGTACGAAGTTTAACATGTTGAGCAACACATCACGAGGCACGCAGCTTTTGAATAACTGATCTACCCCGCGTCCGTCAAAAATAAGATGGTTTGCAGTGTCCAGGCTAGCTTCTCTAGTTGACCGTGCATGGTCTACTGGGGCCGCCAGCCATCCTCCAGTCTGCTGTCAATATAGTGGGGTGCCTATATGACCATATCTTTGGCAGATGGTAGTAACAGGCCACTAGCGAGCGCTGGCGCTGCCCAACTTCAACAGAGTGAGACTTATTCGCCTCTTGGAGCCAGCGACACAATTTGTGATGAGAGATGAATAAAAGATTTTATTTTGGTCAGCAATGTATGTACTGGTCCTCCTGGATCGCAACTCAACTCCTGGCCTCTCGAATGTCAAGAATTTGCCTGATGTCTTGTTGAACCATATGTTAAGGGAAAAAGAAAGAAATCCCAGGTATAGATGTTGGATAAATCGGGCAGCCAAGTGAGAACGTATATAAACGCAGGAACTGTAACACTAAAACAAGTGAACAAGTACTACTATTGGATAGTACACTGATGTAAACCTGATGTATACTAAAAGAAGAATGGTAGTTAGCAAACAAGCTTTCATAAATAAAACTAATTTTTTAACAAACTTCCTCTTTAATATTGAAATACGGAAGATTTTTATGAAGACATTTATTAAACTGTTTTAAGTGGAGCCTAGAGAAACATGGAAGTCGACATTAAGGATACAGGGTACTTTTCTGGCTCAGTATTATGTAAAAATCTACACCAATTTCTTTTAGTCACTGTTAGTAATGTACATGTTTCACAGATTTTTTGCTGATATCAAGTAATGCAGCACACTTTCTAAACAAATTAGAAGTATTTTGAATATTTTGAACCAGCTTAGCGTTATTAAAAAATTACAAAGAAATTGATGCAATTTTTTTCCAGAAAGCTTCCTCAAATTGAGGTACCATGTAACCAATGTAGGAGACCAAATTTTTACCAGATTTTATGCATGACATGATGCTGAGGTACTAGACCTATTTAATTTCACCTATTATGTATATTACAAGGATAAAAAATATTACATCTTTATCCTAATAAAAATTTCATTTTTTCTATAATTTAGTTGATTCTGCAATAACGTTTAGGTCTACTACAGAAGTATGGACTATTGCATGTTACAGAAAAAAATGCTTTAGGAAATATTTGTACCTGAATTCTGAAAAGTAGAACTTGCGGGAAATTACGAATGAAGGTATGAGTCCAATTAAACTGTGCCTCAGTCTTCAGCCTGCAGCATTTCTTCTTCGTCAAGCTTCCTCTTGGCATTGCTTTTAGCACTTCAAGTTTCTTTGGTAACTTGAAGAGCGAATCTTTCAGCTTCATGCACCTGTTGTCTGTCACACACAAGCAATTGGTCTTTCATATTAGAGCCACAATTTATGCCTTAGTTTCTCAGGACCTCCAACCTTCCTATCACTCCATCACTGAAACATATCGCTGCATCTAGTACACCAACTTTTAATGTATTTAGTCTTACAAAAACATTCTTGAGTAATCTTTCCTATATACCATGGTTGAAACTTTCATTTGTATTCTGAGTGCCCCCATGAAGACATTTACTAAGCAAAACAGTGTCATTCAGGTCTCTAAAAATTGGTTTTATTTCATTCATAGCAGGATCAGGAGGAGAATGCTGATGTTGGTAAACTTGACCATTTTCTTTTGCTTTTTGGTAATCACACCAAGGTTCTGCTCCTTTAGGGTAAAGTCTGTGAACAGGGTGGTCATCTGTGGACAACTTATGAAAGCAGGTGGGGCCCATACAGCTTTTCTCATTGCTGTAACATCGTTCACATGTGCAGTTCATCTAATGGCCAGTCCATAATAACTCTGAAGAAGGTCTATTTCAGTTTCTGTCAATCTACCTTAGCCAGACAGAGATTTTCCATGAGATAGCAACTTTCCTTTCATTTCTCTTCGTAGCTTCCTCAATCTAGCACCCACCCTCTTTTTCACATGTCCACAACACTCCAGTTTTGTTACCAAGGAATCGCCATAAACATTGAACTCATTAATATTATTGAAAGCTTTAGAGCCCCTATCGCCTAGGTACTTCGTATATATAACGTTAAAAACGGGTACCGACCTTTGAAATATTTCTAGAGCTCCATCACATTCCATACCTCCACTGTAACCATCATAATTCTTAAAACACTGATGTTCAGTATGTCCTTCAGTGTTACCACGGCAGGTATAGCGGTATTTAGATAAGCACTCAACATTAACAACTTTACCAATCTCTAGAGAAGTAGCACTAACAACACCATTCAAGGAACGATGTCCTCGACGTTCCCATGTCCCATCAAGTGCAACAGCAATGTCCCTGGTTCAACTAATATTTACAGTTTCTTCTACTGCCCGTTTCATAGATGCTTTAGATACAATTGCCAAGGCACCTAAAAGTATTTTTATGTATTTGCTGAACCTACAAGGAGGAGGCCGATGGTCCATCAAAGCACAAAACGTTTCAGCAGCCATCTTTCCTTTTCCTATTGCACACATTGCATACAATAACTTCAAATTCACATCATATGAACTATACACAATGTTCGAAGTCATTTTCGAGGTCGATCTATTGCAGGATCTACACAGAAAAACTAATTTTGACGCTAAACCCTTCCTGCTACTTTGTTGTTCAGTTATTTCCAGATAGCCTAGGCCACCACGTTGTTTACATTTCGCCACTTCGTTTATCAAAGAAGATAAGAGTCCCACATCAAAAACAACAAAAACCACAACAAACAGCGTCATTGTTAACAAAAAAATCGCCAGGAGGCATGCAATGTGGGAATTTCTTCCCTGAAAAACGGATACATACATTACTTTCAACAGTTTGGCTTGTTTGGTTTGTGAACTTTTATTGAATTTCTTGAGGCGTAGCATAATTCGTATTTATTGCACTCTAAAGGATATGTACTTCTACAAAAATATGTAGCACTTGGCAACAAACATTCAGTAACACGTAAACAAACTGTTTCAGTGAAACAAAAGTAAATATTAGCAAAGATAATAATTTACAGACAGTAGAAACCTGCACTGTTACCAACATATACAATGTATCATATGTATAATCTCTGGAAACAAAAAGTTCACAGTTATTTTTGAAATAATATTGGTTTCTGTAACAGAAATAATGGGTGCGTGGTTGCATACATGAATATAACTTTAAAATTTGGTGTATATAGGTCATTTTTCATTTGAAACCCTATAATTTACATATAAATGTAATCAGGAAAGACTGTACAATTTAATAAAGTCATAAAGAATTTCGATTTTTCCACCATTTATGTGTGCCCTGTGTCCTTAAGAAGCGATGTGCATACAGAGATATGTTTCAAAAACTTCCTGGATAGGAAGTTAACCCAGTGACAAAGCACTAACAGAAATAAACGAAAAAGATCTTTGAGTGCAAACAGCATGGGGGAAAAATGAATTAATTATACACCTAATTTGTCAAAAGAAATTCATTAAGAGAAACTGAGAAATAAACATCTTGGGAAAAAATAAGAAGCATGTTCATGAAATTCTCTCAATGTGTATCAGAGAAGCGAAATTTGTCAGTCGCAACCGAACAGTGCAGACAGTAGTAAACAGATAACGATGGCTGGATCAAAGAGGTGTGTTAATTCTGCTTTGTTTCATATTGACGACTATTTTACAGACATTCTAGTGTAAAATTCGTTGAAGAAATCTGTAATACAATAATGTTATCAGTAAGCAATTCGCTCTCTCAAATTTTTGTTGCTAGAAGCACTTGGCGTCAATGAAATGTGTTATGTACTAATCACTTGGTATTCTAGTTACTATACAAATACAAACTTGCTCTGTGTATTTAAATTATCTGAGTTATTTTTATGCTCCTGAGAGAGGAGTACGGAGGAAAATATTGACTTTCAGTAATTAAAGACAGCTTCCTCAATTTTATTGGTTCATGATACAATCCCTATAGTATTTCAGGCAGATGACCGATTTTGAGTGTTCACTCATGATAAAATTAAAGCATTGTACTTACTAGCGTCATAACTGTGTCCTACGTGTTTTATCAGTGTAGTATAGAACTGGTTAACAAGTTCATAGTAGCTAATGACGTATGAAATTATAACCTTCGATCTTAGAGAGAATGAATACACAAAAATACTATCGTAATCTATCTCAACTTTAATAGTAATTGAAGAACAAAACAGAATAAGCGATGGTACTTCAATAGTGGAATCTCGTTGCTGCAGTGGCATACCGGGATTGTGGAGTTCCTCCTCTTTGCTAAAAATTATGTGTTCTGAGAAAACTACTGTTATTCTGCTACACAGTACCGTGTGTGTGTAAGCTTTAAGTACCCTGTTTAGCTTCGACAATGCAGTCGAACTTATGTTTGTAGGTACGAATAAGCAAACAAATAAACAAAAACCGCGACTATGCAGCTTCATAGTGCGGTGACTCCGATTACAAGACACACTGTTTACTGTCCACACTGACATTAAACAGAAATATGAAGGGCAAGGGCGGCTCATGTTTTACTTTCTTGACGTAAACGTTTCACTGAAACAACAGTGGGGTGAATCTAAATAAACACTATTGTTGTATATGTAAACGTTGTTTTCTGCCAAATGCATACAGACGAGGAGCTGACTTTGGTAAGAAGTTCGTGAGACGTTGAGTTTGCTGTGTCTGAGAGAAATGCTGCGGCCATTGTGCCACTTGGAGTGTGTTCTCTCTAAGAATATTTTTTCAGACCCGATTAATTGGCACTGATAGCTACTCTAGCTCACGCTCAATCAGCTGACGCGTAATTTGTTCTCGCCGTAAGAAACTCGTTTCCGTAATCTTCTTATTTCCTTTATTAAATTTTCTCGGGAAAATTACGCTCGAATGGCTAGGTCTTAGACGTCCATAATTTTAAATAGGTTCACAGGCCGTAAATAAAGAGTTGGAAATTTTAATGGAAAATGTCATCAGCCTTCCGCAGTTGAGGAGTAAGAGTACCGATCTGTCTAATTGGAAAGCAGCGTAACGTAAATTCTACATTTTATGGACAACAATTGTTGCTGTTCTCATCAGCAAGCAGCCGAATAATGATACTAATTGTGGACAATACTTCGTGACATAATATTCAGAAATGAAAAATTCCTACATTTTCAAGCCTAGTAAGATACTCGTATTCTGGGGCACAATGTATATATCCCTTGGCGACAATGATCAGACACTGTAATGTGTTAAGAAACGTGACTACACAGTTACAAACAATATTTTGGTCTTTCTTAGCATTGCATCTCGCCGATTTGGGAAAATTACGAGAGCCTTCAGGTTATTTATGTCTACATCTATACTCTGTAAACCATCTTAAGATGTGTGGCGGAAGGTACTTGGGATACCATGTCACTTCACAACTCCTCCCTAACAGTACTGTTACTCTTGTCACGGGAAAGGCTGAGCATAACACTACCGCCTACAACTAAATTAGCAGCGCATCGATATTATTACGCATACGAAAGGAATCAGATTTCACCGTGACTATGTACCAGTGGTTAAAGTATCGGACTGTTTTTCGTTTCTCCAAAGATATCTACTGAAACAAGTAATAGCTATAAAGCAAAGTACACTTACGAAAAATAAGATTGTTGCGAGCATCATCAAGCACAGTTCTACCAAATTTTAGCACTGTCATAAAGACAGTTACCTATGGGTACTTGGTATACTTGGTAGTGAAATCAGTTTTGCAAATAAGAAACGAGACAGTAGGACACTACAGCAAGTAATGTAACAGTGAGTATTAAAACATTTTGTTGACGACTGTCTCTCAGTAACAGTTACTATCTGTATAATAAAGCGGAAAACTAGTGATCATTAAGAGTAAATGATTTTCTGATGATGGAGCACTACTAACTTGGACATGAAATTATTTCATCATTTAAATTATTGTACAGTACTATCACTGAAGTGATTTTCAGATGATTACATGATTTGTTTTCAGTTTGATTTGTATTCTTAATGAACATTCACTTCCTTATACTACTGAGCTCAAATGGCACATGTAGTACCCGGCTGTAGCACAGTTTGAATAGTTGTAGCCAGTTGCTTATTACAGTACGCAAATGTTAAAGAATTGACAAGTGCAGTTCATTTATGCTGTAGTTATAATATGAAATTTAAATCTGGCGTAATAATTTGCATGGAAACCCAGAAACTAATACATCAATAGACACAGAACCTAGGCTAAACACTTTAGTCATAGCACAATATGAAAAACACTACTAACTGTATTCACCTGCAATTGTACACACTGTTACTTTCAAATTCATAAAATAATTATTCCTGATGCTGGCCCTTTAAGTCTACTAGCCAGTAACTAAATATTATGAATCAAAACACTTCCTTTTTACGTAACTGATTTCAATTAGAACACTCTTTAAGCTAAACACTTAAAACTTTTCTTGTCAATTACACTTTATTGAAATTTTAACTAACCTGCTGTGGAAACCACGTGGAATACATTAGAAACAAGATTCCACTGAATGGTACAGAAATCTGCTACTCCACAAATGTTATTAAATTTTGTTACATATATCAATTATTTTAAGTTCAATAAGATAGTATACTCGGAAATATTGCAGCCCTTGTAATAGGACTCCGTCTGGAGAAATGAGTATGGATAAAATCTGGGTGCTCAACACAAAGTTTACAGAACACAGCTTATTGCTGGATTCCAAAAATCTAAATTGGTCCATGCAGTTTTACATCACTCAACTGATTCTTTGAGACGAAGGTGGTGAGTGTGGTGATTTCCTATGGCTACTCAAAGAAAGGCGGCAGAAGTATCCATGACTCTTGCTGCATAACAAGCACTGAAAATTCTCTTCTTAGCATTGGATTTTCGTAATACGGAGTTAATCAATAAATGCCATGAATAATAAGTCAAATATCTTTCACATCCTAGGCGCCATTAAGTAATCTTCTCTCTTCTTGTCTCGCTTAGCACAGAAGATGTAAACACTTTGCATTCTAGCCACCAACTAATTCTTGCCACAAAGAAGCTTGGCAACTCTACCGCCAAGTGCGCCTTTTCTATTCCCGCCAACTCAGTTTCGTTGCAGAGGGACTTTCCTCCATCTTTTACATTATTATGATGCTAAGTTCCCAATGCATGAACCTGTATTATAAGTAGAATTTTACCATTTCCATTCTTTTACATAACGGTAATCTTAATTTTATGTCCATATGTTAATTACAGTGACATAAATAAGGAATAAAACATTTACATAGATATTACATCAAAGAGGTTGTGATAGAGAAGTCACATTAAGGAAAACAGGCAAATAAGTTAAATAAGTATAGATAATATCAACAAAAGTGTTAGTTTCCGTCTTTTCCCGCCCAGGTCGTGAACAGTGTACGGAAAGAATGTCTATTCCTTAACCTCTGCACGAGCGTGAATCTCAAAGGACGTTCATGTTTTCGCGAAGTACGTATAGATGGGATCACTATGTTAGTTGACTCGTATAAGAACGTATCAAAACAGTGTGTAAGGCCAAAAACCTTTCTCCTTGTTGTCTTACAGCAGCAAAGACATATCACAGCTAGCCACCCTACAAAGTATTGTAATGAAGCACTAAATAAGTCCAACATCATGCGGCTGTATCACAGTTTACAGGACACAAAAGACGCCGAAGATGCAGTCAAAAGTGTTCGACACGAAGTCTATGCGTAGCGTAATGTGGTCTCTTCGCTGGTACAGCCTGTATGGCATTGCACATGAGTTCAAGGATGCATCCGTCCATAATTTGTGCTATTCGTGAGTTGTTACCTGAAGACAATAGAAAATTCGCAGCGTTTCTGTCAGAGTCTCATATCATCTGTAATGGCAAATACACTGTACAGATTTGGGGAGTGAATTTAAGTTTTGCCGAGGGTATTGTTTTCTATTAGGGACGCCAAAAGACTTGGAAGATTATTTGAAAGGAATGGATTGTGACTTCATTAAAGGAGATGATAATTAACAAAAATGAATCTGCCCCTAAAATGTGGAAGAATGGGCAATGACCAGCGGACTGTGAATGCAGAAGGCAGTAGAAACAAGTGCGTTAATGACGCATAAGGTGTATCCCAAGGACATATGGTCTATAATTGAAAAGTGTCACAATGATCTCTTTATTGGCAAAAGATTCCGGATTAGTCCCCCATTCGGATCTCCGGGAGGCGACTGCCACCAAGGATATGACCATAAAAAAGATGGAATAATCAACGAAAGAATAACAAACTACAAATAAGAGTGCGGGATCCCACAAGTCGTAATGTGGGAAGAAAGCTAGAAAATCTGAAAGGGAAATGCTAAGGACAAATATAGATACAGTGGGGGTCAGTGAGCTGAAACGGAAAGAAGATACGAATTTATGGTGAGACGAATATAGAGTAACGTATGAGGATAATGAATGTGTTGATCAGTCTGTAAAGAACATGAAAATATAGTAATCGTATGTAACTGGAATGCTCTTGTAGTGGAAGAAGTAGAAGAAAGGTTTACGGCAGAATATGGGCTTGCCAGGTGGCATGAGAGAGGGGAAATGGCAATTGAGTGCTGCAATAACTTTCAGTTACTAACAGTTTATACTCTGTTCAAGAATCACGATTGATGGAAGTATGCTTGGTAAAAAGGAAAAGGAAGATTGGGTTTAACGTCCCGTCGACATCGAGGTCATTATAGGTCTGGTACCGCTCGCCGCGGGATTTGTATCCCCGCCAGACGTCATGGACGTCGAAGACCCCTAGAGGTCTGAGCACCATCGCGCCGTAAGCTGTGGCGGCGCGCTCGTCCTGGCCCGCGCTTAGCGTGGGGGGCGCCACAGTGGAACACGTGGTCCCAGCGGCCAATAGCGACGCCCCCGATAGAGTATTTAAGCGCCTGCCTCTCCCTCAGCCATCAGCCTTCCGCCGCCTTACCGGATCTAACTCCCCCCCCCCCCCTAATATCCTCTCCTTCATGACAACCAACCCTTCCCTGAAGCCATTAGTAAGGCTAATCACTTTGCTTCCTACCTTACCATTCCTGACGGTCCCCAGTTCGATTACTCCCTGTTCCCAGATGTCCGCGATTGAACTGACACTTCTGTCCCTCCCCTCGTTCCTGGTTTCCAGTACTTGAACAACATTGCACACCCAGGACTCAATGCCCCTATCACTACACAGGATCTCATTGCTACACTCCACACGAAACGCAACATCACTCCCGGTCTCGACCGTGTCACCTACCGTCACCTTCGTGAAGCTCCTGCCTCTTTCCTCTCCACCCTGGCCAGGCTCTACAATGTAGTCCTGCCCACCGGCTACTACCCCGACCTGTGGAAAACCACCCGTATCCTGATGTTCCTTAAACCCGGTAAACCGCCATCTGCTGTCTCCTCCTACCGTCCCATCAGCCTTACCTCGGTCTTCAGCAAGGTCCTGGAATCCATCCTCACCCGACGCATCCACCAGCATATCCGCCAGCACCACCTCCTTCCCATTACCCAGTCCTTCTCTTCCAATGACCTTCTCCTTCACCTCACTCATCTCCTCTCCAACAGCTTAATTCCTGTCGTTCCGCTATCTTCCTCTCCCTTGACCTTGAACCAGCCTATGACTGCATGTGGCATTTCCGTCTCCTCCTCAAGCTCCAAACCTTCGCCCTTCCTATTAACTACGTCTGTCTGATCGGCTCCTTTCTTTCCCACCGTCCTTCATACGTCACCGTCCACAACACGGATTCCTACAACTTTTTCCCCTCCGCCGGTGTGCCCCAGGGTTCCGTCCTCTCCCCTCTTCTGTACCTCTTTTATACGGCGGACATGCCGCCGCCTTCACCCCCCATTCACCTTCTCCAGTACGCCGATGACACTGCCTTCCTTGCCCTTGCCCCCACTCTGCAGCGCTCCCAACACCTTCTCCAATCTCATCTTGACTGGTTCACCGCTTGGTGCAACCAGTGGTTGTTTAAGGTCAATCCTGCCAAATCCCAGGCGATCATAGTAGGCAAAACCACTCCTTTCTTCCGCCTCCTCGGCTTCTACATCACCATCTATGGCCGTCCTATCGCCCTCACACCCACCCTTAAGTACCTTGGTGTCACCCTTGACTGTCACCTCTCTTGGACCCCCCACCTCCAGACGATCCAAGCCAAGGCACGCTCCTGCCTCTCTCTTCTCAAATTCCTCTCCAGCCGAACTTGTGGTCTGGACCCCTCTACCATCCTCCATACTTATAAATCTCTCATTCGCCCTATCCTTTGCTACGCCCACACTGCCTGGTTCTCCGCTCCCCCTACCTTTTACAAATCCGTTCAGATCCTGGAACGCCATGCTCTTCGCCTCACCTATCACATCCGTCTCCCCTCCCCCACGCGGATCCTGTACGACCTAATTCCCTTCCCCCACCTCCTCGTTTTCCTCAAACGGATACGGATCCTCTACACCTCCCGCAAACTCGATCCTCCTCACCTGCTGGTCTCACCCATCCTCTGCCGCCCCCGTCTGCTGGTGTGCTTGTACTTCCATGTCCCACCTGCTCTCCATCTCTCCACTCTCCACACACTCTCCCATGGTGGCTTCCGCCAGCTCCCCCTCCCTGATGACGCCCTCCTTCCCTCCATCTACCCCTCCTACCAACTTTGATCCTCCCTCCCTCTTCCTGTGTTTGTTTCCTTTGGGCACCCTCTCTCCCTTCTCTCCCTCTTCCCTCCCTCCTCCCTTTCTCCCGACTCCTCCCCCGGACTTCCCCTACCCCGTCCCTCTACTCCTCCTCCCATCTCCTCTGCCATTGGCATCTCTGCTCTCCCTTCTCCCTCCCCCCCACCCCTCTTGGCAGGTCCCCGGACTCGCACACGTTACGTGGGCATTCGCGCGCCGGAGATCGTCGCCGTGGTTTCTCGTGTGTGTGACGTCGTGTTTGTGTTAGTGTTCACCGTCACACTCCTACGTTCACCTGTGCCGTCGAATCGTCAGTGTTTGTGCGCCATGCCAATGTGTTTCAGTGTAATTTTCATCGAGTGTGAACGGCTCCGTGTTTTGTATTTTTGTATGTCTACTGTTTTTTTACCCGTCACTCTAACTATTATGTATCTTCTTACTGTTTTTTATCATTGGAAAATCGAAGGCTGAAGAGCAGCGTACGATGCTGCTGCCAGCCTACCTATGTATCGGTATAGGTATGAAAATTACAATAAAGGATCTTCTCCTTCCTTTTTTTTTCCTCCTCATCTGCCGAGGTCCACCCCCTCCCCCCTCCCCCCCAATCTGCCCAAGGCTATGGTGTGTCCTCTTTGTGCCGACATTTTAGTGCAATGTTTACAGTGAGTTTTCAGTGTTGTGTCTCTTTTCTGAAGTTTTGCGAACTGCCATCATACTGTCGCTGGGTGTACATTTATATCTCTTGCGAACAGAAACCGGACTGTCGCCATGCTTTTTAATTGTGTGTCTACTATATTACCTGTCTGCATCCTGTGTATTTTATTCGCTTTGCCAACCCTTTGCTTTATGTTTTAACTTTCAGCATTTTTCCACCGTTTTACAATTTAGGTCCCCGTTTTATCACCTTCTTCTATTGCTTCTAAACTTCTTCTTACGTTTTAAAAAGTCTGTAGGCTGCAGAGCAGCGTAATAATCTGCTGCCAGCCCGCCCCCTTCGGGGGGGATCGAAATACAATAAAGGAAAAAAAAAAAGTTCAGCCATCGAGTCTGATCGTTGCGTGAGTCTTGACACATCGCCTCGACAACAGACAGCGTGTTTATCGTTATCGTTCTTTGTTTTCATAACCAGTGGACGTCTTGGATTCGTTTGGTTGTCTCTGTCACTCCGTTGCTTCTTGCGTGTTGGCGTCGTAAGGTCTCTCTCCATCGTCCGTCGTTGTTTCGTGTCCGTCCTTTACGTTCGTTTGTTTGTGCGCGGGCCGCTCTCCGTTTGGTCCCGCCGCGGTTTCTCGGCCACCCCGCGATCGTTCTGGTCGCGGTCACAACAGTTTGCAACAATAGGCAGAGCCCGAGCTGGAAATGGACCAAGGATGGGAAAGGCAATCGGCCGTGCCATTTCAGGGAATTATCCCGGCATGTGGTTGGAGCGATTTAGGGAAATCTCGGAAAACCTACATTTGGAAAAGAACTGGGGATACTGGAAGTTCCCAGCTGGATTACATAACGGTCAAACAGAAGTTCCGAATTCAGTGGATTGTACGGCGTACCCAGGAACGGATATCGCTCAGATCAGAATTTAATAATATTGAAGAGTAAGCCGGCCAGAGTGGCCGAGCGGTTCTAGGCACTACAGTCTGGAACCGCGCAACCGCTACACTCGTAGGTTCGAATCCTGCCTCGGGCATGGATGTGTGTGATGTCCTTAGGTTAGTTAGGTTTAAGTAGTTCGAACTTCTAGGGGACTGATGACCTCAGATGTTTAGTCCCATAGTGCACAGAGCCACTTGAACCATTTTTTTTTGAAGAGTAGACCGTTGTTAAGAGAGTCAACCCGAAAAATCAGTGCGGAAGGAAGTGGGATGCTGAAGTACCGAGGAATGATGAGACGCTTTTGAAGTTCGCTGTAGATGTGGATACTGAGATAAGGAACACCACAGTAGGCGGATCAATTGAAGAGGAGTGGTCGTCTCTAAAAGGGTAGTGATATATTCTGCACAGGCAGACATCTGTACAAGGAAGATAAGTGCGAAGAAACCATGGATTACTGAGGAAACACTTCAACTGATCGATGAGAGAAGGAAGTACAAAAATGTTCAGGGAAAGACAGGAATACGGTAATATAAATCACCTAGGAAATCAAATAAATAGAAAGTTTAGGGGAGCGAATGCGAAATGCCTACATGAAAGCCGTGAAGAAGACAAAAAATAAATGATCGTCGGGAAGACTGTCTCAGCTTATAGCAATTCCTTTTTACTGATACGCGAAGGCAGCAGTGGTTGTTTATACACTCCTCAACGTGTTTAATATTGCCAATCCATCTTGCCATACAAATATTATTAATTCGAATGTAACCGTGGTACTCATAACGTGTAAGCTTTCGCGGCCGGCGTCTACATTAGTTAAAACTTCCGGGCTGAGAGGCCGTGGTCGATCTGTAAAACTTCTTCTTCCTCACGTTTCGTAGCCGACCGAAGTGGCCGTGCGGTTAAAGGCGCTGCAGTCTGGAACCGCAAGACTGCTACGGTCGCAGGTTCGAATCCTGCCTCGGGCATGGATGTTTGTGATGTCCTTAGGTTAGTTAGGTTTAACTAGTTCTAAGTTCTAGGGGACTCATGACCTCAGCAGTTGAGTCCCATAGTGCTCAGAGCCATTTAAACTGACGTTTCGTTGCCAACTGCGGGCAACATTTTCCGAGGTGTGTCAACGAGTGACTCACCTCGGAAGACTATGCCCGCCGTTGGCAACGAAACGTCAGGAAGAAGTTTTACGCCTCTCGGTGCGGAAGTTTTAACTAATTCTGGTACGTTTCCACAACTAAACCCCTGAACCGATATCTATTAAATTTTTCACGAGATAGCTTCAACCACGATGAAGATAGGCTACTTTTCAAAGTAATTAATTAATTAATCAAAAATATTCTCTCTTTGAAAAGGCTATTTACTCCTTCACTTTTGAACTTTATCGTATTCGTGAAAATATTTTTATTGTGCTACATAGTATTATTTAACGCAATCAGTACAATGCTTACTCAGTTTTCAACGTTTGTAATCCATACTTGCATACTAATATCAATATAATTGTGAAAGTAAATCACTGTGTTACGTTTCGTGACTCTACGGCTGAGCCGATTCCGATGTTATTTGGTATGGAGGTAGCTGGGACCCTGAGGAAGACCATAGGCTGCTTGAGAAAGTTGAAGCTTTTGAGTATTATTAACATTTTTAAATGTGGTAGACTTGAGTGGCATGCAGACGACGCTAGCGTGATTGTCGGCGACTCTCAGTGAAAATATGCAAATCCAATGTTATTGTGCTCGCGGTTCACGATATTGAGTTCCTACAACACCTGGAATTGCTAGAAAGTTTTGGTGAAGATACAACATAAAATCGGAGGGTAAAAACCAAGTGCCATTTTTAAAACAGTTACTAGAAGCCTGGCAAACTTAGCGTTTAGTTCTAAGAGAGCTCAACCCGCGAAAGTTACTCGAATCAAAGAAACCTAGAAACCTCAGAGCAATCTCATGCCCGCCGGAACTTGGATGAGGAAAGTCAGGAGTTCTTAATTGCTACAGAGACGTTAGTACAGAGAAAAGCCCGTCTCATTTCAGACGCTGAGCATCAGTCGTCTCTTACAGCTTCCAAGACTCATTAAAAACTGCACGACACACAGTGAGGCGTACCCTGGTGTAACTACATTTGATTATAGTCTATTAACCGAATATAAATTAGTCAACGTAGGGGGATGGATCAAAAATGTAAACAATAAAACGTATTAAAATGGGAGAAACGATTGGTATGTGTAGTTCTGGTGGTAAAATCTCACATTCAATACTAGGTGAGTCAGAGCAATCCCTAAAAACACAACTTCTGTACGAATGTACTGAGAGGCCGTGGTCGATCTATAAAACATCCGTAAGACATTTTTAAAAAGTAATCAGAAAATATTCTAGATGCTTTCAGAGCCGACATACAGCATTCTAATAGAAATACCTTCATTATTTACCGGACTGTATGCATTTTTTATACATAAAATTCCACACCACTATACATACAGACGTATCGTAAAGTTACTAGCTTACTTAATCATCATCACTCATCATAACAAAACTACTGATATAAGAGCGAAGCAGTGTGCAACAGCTAGTGATGACTATAAAAGAACTGGGAGAACAGAATAACCAAAGGTCATTCAGTAAGTAATGCAACACAGCTTTTTACCTGAAAACATGTTGATTCCCTTCAAGATTCTAATTATATCATTCCCAACTCATTTGGCCACAAGACCCTATTTCTCAACGTAATATCTGTTCAATGGGACGGCCTTACGCCACCTTTCTGGGAACGTCTTTATGCCCGCGTGGTACCATTCTCCTGGCCGACGACAAAGCCAACGTCTTGCTGCATCATTAACCTCCTCATCATCCATGTACTGTTTCCTGTAGAGTGCATCTTTCATTGGGACAAACCGATGGAAGACGGAAGGTGCGAGATCAGGGCTGTAGGGTGGATGAGGAAGAACAGTCCAGTGAAGTTTTGTGAGCTCCTCTCAGTTGTGCTGACTTGTGTAACGCCTTGCGTTGTCACGAAGAAGGAAAAGTTCGTTTGCGTATTTCGGCGGCGTTCCCAACATTACAGGAGCCAAGCTGCGTGCGGCCGGCCGGCACGCCGAAAATTGCACAGGTTTGTGCGACCTTGTTGCAATAACGACATGTAAGTAGGCTGTTTAGGTTTTTTTATTGGCAACGCCACCTCTGTATAAAAATCACTGGCTGTGCTGTGTGCAATCTGTGTCTAGTTTGCATTGTTGTCTGCCATTGTAGTGTTGGGCAGCGGCAGCTGGATGTTAACAGCACGTAGCGTTGCGCAGTTGGAGGTGAGCCGCCAGCAGTGGTGGATGTGGGGAGAGAAGTATCGGAGTTTTGGATATTTGTAAAAATTGATGTCATGAACTGCTGTATATATTATGACTTTTGATGAGTATTAAGGTAAATACATTGTTTGTTCTCTATTAAAATCTTTCATTTGCTAACTATGCCTATCAGTAGCTAGTGCCTTCCGTAGTTTGAATCTTTTATTTAGCTGGCAGTAGTGGCGCTCGCTGTATTGCAGTAGTTCCAGTAACGAAGATTTTTGTGAGGTAAGTGATTTGTGAAAGGTATAGGTTAATGTTAGTCAGGGCCATTCTTTTGTAGGGATTTTGGAAAGTCAGATTGCGTTGCGCTAAAACATATTGTGTATCAGTTTAAGCACAGTCTGGTATAAGTGTTCTAAAAAGGGGACGTTTCATAGACAGACGCCTCGCCCAACGACTCACTGTGCTTTTGTTCACCATAAAGTCTCCGTAGACATTCGGCAAGACCCTAGGAATATCTGCACTGCTCTGGTTTTCCACAAAAAGAAACTAAATGACAGCTCTCTCCTTGAAACGCACCTCCTCTACAGACGCCATTTTGAAGGCTACATATAGCGCTGCCATCTATCGGAACTTCGCGAAAATGTAGAGGTTGAAGAGCGAATATTCCACAGTGTTCCACAACAAATTCCGCATTTTTTTCAAGCGAAACTGGCCGAGAAAAAATGTGTTGCTTCACTTACCGAACGCCCCCTCGCAAGTTCGTACAAAGGCAGTGTATGGTGGAATTTTACTACTGGAAGGGATAGATAGAATAGGATGCTCTTTAGTGTATAAAGGAATCGTCAGTTTGGTAATGGGTGCGGGTGGTTCTGGAGGTGGGGGAGGGGGAGGATTGTGGAGTGAGACCAAGTGTTGACCACAGTAAGCAGCTTCAAATGAATTTTGGGTGCAATGGGTGTAGTGGTTATGCAGAGATTCAAGGTAGAGAATAGAGTAGAGAGCTGCAAGGAACTATTCCTCGGATTGAAGGCCACCACCACTAAATTTTTTTAGAATACCCTACGACCGTATTTAAAATTACTTCAGGAAATAGTAGTTAACGCTTATCCCTGATTGTTTGAAGACTCGAACCACCAGGAATAAAGTATCATGTCACCAGAAATATATTTCGCAGAATGATATAATTTTGCAGGTAAATTCATTGGTACAATTGGGTATTGTCTCCAGATTTTCTTCGGAATAGAGTTACTAGTAAAGATTTAATAAATTAAAACATCGTGCCTCATGCTACACTTTCACTGCGTGAGAAACAAACATGCGGTAAGCGATAAACGTTTTCCTGCCATAATTTTGTGGGTGATCTCAGGGAGGAAAAGTTTCGTAATTTGAAATTATTTCTTAGGCTTGTTGGAAGTCGCTAAGTCATTTCATTTTGGAATACTGGATGAATATATTTTGGATAGTTGGCGGGCTGTGAGTTATGTTGCCTCAGGACACATGGGGTATGCGGAAATATCTTGCTACGAACTTTAGGACTTGTAGAGGGGAATGAGCAGATAATATGTTGAATGGAACCTGGTACGCACCACCATTCACGTGAGGCTGCGTGGGGGTGGAAGTACCTGGCAAATAAGGACTGAACATCATTTATATTAAGATTTTATTACCACTCCTACGGAAAAGTAGCTTTACCAATTAGGTCTCTGGACCTTAACATATAAAGACAAAACCATCCACTTACATAAAACGATTTAAGAACAATTTCTGACCATCAAAAAATAAACAATATCTTCAAAGGTTTAAGTACACAACTCAAGAATGTTCCAAATAACAGTGTTTTATATCAGGTATAACATGATAGGAAAACAGTCTTCAAAACAGGCAGGCAGCAGGCATCCTTAGAATGTGTTTGACTTAAATACAGCAAATAATTCAGGTTTAACTGAAAGATCGCCACCGCCAACGCAAGGTATGTGTGCCTCGGTGCATTCTCCTGTCCCCATCATCTCCAACACCATCATCGACTGGATGGATCCCTCCACCTAGTTGTAGTAGTAGTGTTAGTGATAGTGAAAAACCTGTGACTAATG
The DNA here is from genome assembly GCF_021461385.2 of Schistocerca piceifrons. Taxonomy (NCBI): domain Eukaryota; kingdom Metazoa; phylum Arthropoda; class Insecta; order Orthoptera; family Acrididae; genus Schistocerca; species Schistocerca piceifrons. The sequence continues at coordinate 301,982,506 of NC_060138.1, forward strand.
GCGGTTCCCTCTCGTGTCCTATTAATGACGGACATCAGTTCATGCTGCAACTGAACTACAGTGAATAAAGATGCTTCTGTAAGGTGTATCTCATTCTCTCGTAAAGAGAACCCGTTGGAGGTGAAACGTCCCCTTAGAAAAGTTTATGAATTACTGTGCTGGTAAACCCCTTACGTTATTGATTTTCAAACAGCTGAGCAAAACTGAACGTACTCAGACATTTCGCTCTTTACCTATTCTGATCAACACTAAACTGACACACAATATTTTTAGCGCAACGCAATCTAACATAGTTAGCAAATGAAAGATTTTGATAGAGAACAAACAATGTATTTACCTTCATAGTGTTCAAAAGTCATAACATATATAGCAGTTCATGGCATCCAGTCTTACAAATTTACTGTCTCTGTCCAGATCATCTGCTCTCAAAACTCCGCCATCTCACTCCCCACATCCAATACTGCTGGCGGCTCACCTCCAACTGCCCAACGCTACGCGCTGTTAACAGCCAACTGCCCAACACTACAATAGCGAATATTACAACAATGCTAACCAGCCACAGACTGCACACTGCACAGCCAGTGATTTTCATACAGAGCGCTACGTGGCGTTACCAATAAAAAAACCTAAATAGCCTACTTACATAGCCCCCATGCTCCCCACAAAAAAATTTTGCAAATTGTTTTGAGCAGTGGCCAAGACAGATTTGAAGCAATTTTTTATAATTACAATAACAAAGATATCCAATAAACACACTTATTGATACAATGTTGGTCAAAAGCAAATATTTTCTCACAGTCCATAAAGACAGTCCTGATCATCCAACACAGTATTAATTGCAGTTTTTTTTTTCAAAGTCTGAGCAGTAAAAGAAATTGCACACAGAAGTAGTGGATTTCCATGCAGTCTTGAAGAAGTAGTGTTGTCCTTCCAACGGAAAGACATTGCTGACTCTTGACATGCAGACAGCTAATGGGCCACAACAGAGCAAACCCACCGCAGAGTCAGTCAAAGTTTTGAAGAATATTGGTAGGTAGGTAATCACAGAGCAGACCCACTGTTGTAGTATTGGGCAGTTGGCTGTTAACAGCGCGTAGCGTTGGGCAGTTGGAGGTGAGCCGCCAGCAGTGGTGGATGTGGGGCGTGAGATGGCGGAGTTTTGAGAGTGGATGATCTGGACGTGTGTCCATCAGACACAGTAAATTTGTAAGACTGAATGCCATAAACTGCTATATATATTATGACTTTTGAACACTATTAAGGTAAATACATTGTTTGTTCCCTATCAAAATCTTTCATTTGCTAACTATGCCTATCAGTAGTTAGTGCCTTCAGTAGTTAGAATCTTTTATTTAGCTGGCAGTAGTGGCGCTCGCTGTATTACAGTAATTCGAGCAATGAAGATTTTTGTGAGGTAAGTGATTTGTGAAACGTATAGGTTAATGTTAGTCAGGGCCATTCTCTTGTAGGGATTATTTAAAGTCAGATTGCGTTGCGCTAAAAATATTGTGTGTCAGTTTAGTGTTGATCAGAATAGGTAAAGAGCGAAATGTCTGAGTACGTTCAGTTTTGTTCAGCTGTTTGAAAATCAATAACGTAAGGGGTTTACCAGCACAGTAATTCATAAACTTTTCTAAGGGGACGTGTGAAAGGGCGTGTGAAAAACGTAATACTAGGCTCCAAAGTAAACTGAGAAATGACAGTGAAGACGAAAGCAGTGTGTTAGCACCGCCGAGTAATGAATTAACTAATGTTTAAAGTATTAATTTGGTAATTGTGCATAGGGAAATGGAGCGGGCTGCAAATAATGGTGTAAACAGTGAAACAATTAGTGAACAGGGAAGCATTATCGATCGATCGGTCGGCAACAGCTCGCCTCAGGAATCCGAAATGACAGGACACAATCTCTCAAATACTGTAGATTCAGGTTTTGCGTCCTCACCGTTTTCTCAAGTAAGTCAAGAAACATTTTCTGCTTTTCAAAATGCGAATATTGCCGGTTCAAATGCACTGCTGAATAGCACTGAGGAACATGTTTCAGACACCAGTGCATTGTTATTACAGTTAATGCAACAAATGGGACAAAGGCTACAAAAGTTAGACACAATGCTTGAACAAAATCAGAAACAAATGGGACAAACTCTTCAAAACTTAGACACAATGGAACAAAATCTTCAGAAGTTAGACACAATGGAACAAAATCAGGGACAAACACAGCAAAAGTTAGACACGATGGAACAAAATCAGAGACAAACACAGCAACAGCTTCAAAAGCTAGACTCAATGGAACAAATGATTGAACAAACACGTGAAGGTTTAACTGCTGAGTTACTTAAAATCGAATCGAAATGTCAAAAAGTCTGTAATGACGTAAAAGCACAAATTTGTGAGCATTTTCAACCTATTTTCTCGCGTCATGAAAATTCATTGCAGAATCACGATGCAGCCATAAAAGAAATGCAAACTATTGTTCATGAAAATCATGAGACCTTGCAAGCTAAAATTGACTCAGTTGCATCTACCGATTCGGTTACGCAACTTGCAGAAACTCAGGAAAACTTTAAGGACACAGTAGATACGATTTCAACACAAATGGACACTCTGAAACTTGGTTCAGAAAAACGCAACGAGGAAATCTGTTCACTATCGGAGAAAGTAGCCGAACTTTCGGTTCAGTTCACTAACTTATCTACAAAGGTAGATAATGATCTGAATGACACAAGACCCGTAGCCTTCACTGACACAGAAGAGTATGAACAAATCAGAAAATTCAAACAAATTCAAAATGAAATCAATACACTGTACAAAAGAGAAATCCGGGAAGTACAAGATCAGTTTACGCGGGTAATACAAGAATTACATATTTCAGAGGACACTCGCGCTCCAATACGGGGGGAGAGACATAGAAATATGGAACAGCCACAAAATAATAACACAGTGCACTTCGGAAATTATGAAAGAAATTGGCAAGGGACACCGAATTTTGACATGGAACGGCTGAAACGCAGTAACAATGACCGATATGTCACTCGCCGACATGATGATTTTGACTATAAGCTGTTTATTACTACACGTAAATTCAAAACATTTAAGAATTCTGGCAACGACATTCACCCACAAGTGTGGCTTCATCAATTCTCTCATTGTTTTCCTCCCAACTGGTCATTGGAGCACAGATTAGAATTTATGTGTGGCTATTTAGAGAATGAACCAGCTGTAAGAATGCGATTGATCATTCAGGATTGTCACAGTGAAGGAGAATTTTATCATGCCTTCCTCTCAGCATATTGGTCTCAAGCTACACAAGACCGAGTAAAACATAGCATCAGAATGATGAAACATTTCGAACAATCTAAATTTTCCAGTCTTGTGAAACGTTTTGAAGATATGTTGCACAAGAATCAGTACCTGTCAAACCCACACAGCCCCTCAGAACTCATCCGCATTTGCTTAATCAAATTGTCTGAACATTTACGACATATTATTTTGGCAGGACGTTGCAAAGACGACATCAAAGTTCTTCAGGGACTCTTACAAGAATTGGAAATCGACACTGACAATTGCGGGAGGCGAGAACAGGAACACAACAATTACAGGTCACATCCATCACAATTCCGCGATGAAAGAAATAATAACTGGACACCACAAGGCTATTCTTACAACGTAAATCGTCACCAAAACAGACACCACCCGTATGACAACCGTTGGCAGAGTAGTAATAATTACAGGGAAAGATCACCTCTCTGCAGTAACGACTATCACAGAGACAATCAGAGAAACAGACAATATGGGAACCAAAATAATTATTATCAAGGGAGACAAAATAACTTCAGACGCAACGGTCCAGTGCGCAGTTATGATTCAGGGCGAAATTCTCCACCATGTGACCGACAAGAAAGAAACTATGGAATCTACCTACATGATGACAGACTATATGATCGTAACGACAGACCTGAATTGTATCAGAACTGGCGGGATTCAAACAGGGCTGGGCCCTCTCGACAAGGTGAATTTGTGGAAGTTAGGTCTCCAAATCCCAATAATGACACGCGCCAACAAAGAGACAATAGGCAATGACTCATACCGCTGGCAGCCACAAAACATACTTATGAAGCCGACGACGTAGCTGCCGTGGCTAGTAATTACGCAAAAATGGAAGACATTAGGGACATCTTACTCCAGGAACACGACATAAAACATAACAACATTGCATATCCTGTGAGTCACATTACAGTAAATGACGTAAAATTTACGGCAGTACTTGGCTCTGGCAGTCCCATTTCAGTAATTAGTGAAACAGCTTTTAGCAAATACAACAAATCGAACGATTGCCCCACACTTCCGTTACGTAAGATTAAATTACAAGGTGCAATCTTTGGAAAAAGTGTAGATGTACGCCAACAAACCAACTTAGAATTCTTTTGTCAAAGCCACAGCTTCTCCACGAACTTTCTTGTTGTTCCATTATTGTCGACAGAAATTATATTGGGAGTAGATTTTTTGAATGAATACAAAGCAATCTTAAACTTTCACGATGCTGAAATAAGTTTAGAGAAAGAAGGTAAGTCAATAGCTTTGAAATTTGAATATTGGCTCTCAAACCATGACGTGGAAATTAATCGGCTTTACCTTCTGTTAGACAACAGTTCGGAATTTTCGACGGAACTAGATACTAACAATCACTCTGCAAGTACTGACAGGGATGATATCGACGGTATATTTGATACTAATGAGTTAATTCAGAATAAAAGAAACAACTGAGAACTGTAATGACACTGATAGGCAGGACCGTTTTGAGATTTTACAAGAACATTTCATAGTTTTTACTCACAAAACAGGAACAATCAAGGGATTTCAATACCAATTTCGTGTTCGTGAGCATACTAAATTTTGTGTTAGACCATACGTAACTCCGGCACATTATAGGGACCATGTTAGAAAAGAAATACAATCTATGGTTGACGAGGGCATTATTGAGCCTGCAGTTAGCTCATACAACAATCCATTACATGCTGTTGAGAAGAAAAATCGATCGATCAGGCTTGCCTTAGATTCGAGACAAATCAATACTATCATCATTCTGAAACAGACAGGCCGTAAACGTTGCAAGAACTTCTTCAAAATTTTAATGGTGTAAAAGTGTTGTCGTCTATTGATCTCGGATTAAGCTTTTATCAGATCGAACTTCATCCAGAATGTAGAAAATACACAGCTTTTCTTTGTTTCGGCGTTTGTTATCAGTTTCGGAAACTCCCTTTTGGTTTGAACATTTCTTTGGCAGCATTGATTCGCGGGCTAAATTCCGTATTACCTGATTTCTTAAAACGTCACATCACCTTAAATCTGGATGATTTCTAATAGCAGAAGCCTCATGGGAACAACATAATCGCATCCTCAACAATTTGTTACGTATTTTTGAAGAATCTGGAATTACAGTTAACTTGGAAAAGTCTGAATTCAGTAGGTCAAAGGTGAGGCTTTTGGGACATATTATTTCTTCTGAAGGCATTCAGCCGGATCCTGAAAAGTTAGAGGCAATCAGAGCCATTCCAGTTCCATCCACAAAAAAAAACAGGTCCGCAGTTTTCTAGGTCTCGTAAATTTTTACAGTCGTTTTCTGAATATGCAGATTCTAGTTACACCAAAACTCTCACTGAAAAAAATACTATTTGGAACTGGGACGAACAGACACAGTTGGAATTCAATTGTTTGAAAGAATCGCTACTTAACGCGCCGATATTAGCTCATCCAGATCTGTCACAAGATTTCTGCCTTAGCATGGATTCTTCTAAAGTCGGTCTTGGTGCCCATTTATTTCAAGAAGCCATAGAAAATGACACTACTGTTCAGAAAACCATTGCTTTAGCTAGCCGAGTGCTAACAAACTCTGAAAAAAATTATTCCATTACTGAATTAGAAGCTTTAGCTATCGTTTGGGCATTTAACAAATTCCATTTCTTTCTTCCTGGTAACCACGTAAAAGTATACAGTGATCATCGTGGATTACAATTTCTTATGTCTTCAAAATTAAATCATGACAGGTTAAAACGTTGGGCATTGTTTCTGCAAGAATTCCATTTCACAATAGTCTACATTCCGGGCAAGGAGAACATTGTTGCGGACGCACTGTCACGCGCACTGGCTGGGCTTGAGAAAAGTAACACAGAAGGCAACCTCGAGAAAAATTTCAGTATTCTTTACATTCAGAAAGTCGCCTTTGAAAACTTCATCACCACATCTTTAAAGGACATTGCTCATGAACAGCATAAAGATCCGATTTGGAAAGAGATCAAAAGTAAATGGCATGAAAAGACACATACACACACAGATTCGGCATTATTATCTGGTTAGAAACAACATACTCTTCAAAAGCTGCACTGTTGATGACAAGCTATGGGTACTTTGCATTCCAGACGATTTTGTTAATAAGCTCATTTGGTACATTCATTTCAGCTACGCACATTTTGGTCCACGAAAATGTTATCATATTCTTCAGACGACTTGTTATTTTAACAATATGGAAAAGAGAATTCGAAGAGTCTTGTCTATTTGTAAACTTTGTCAAAAGGCGAAACCATCTACTGTCTCACATCGTGCTCTGTTGTTTCTTATCATTCCTTCTAAATTAAAAGAATTTGCTGCTGTGGATCTCTTGGGACCCCTTGTCAGAACATCTAAAGGATTTTCGTACGTTCTAGTCGCTGTTGAACTTACTTCAAAATTTGTTTCTTTCACACCGTTATGTAAAACCACTGGAAGGTCTGTATCCAACGCCTTTGTTAAAAATTTCTTACGTGAAGTTGGACACGTCAATAAAGTCATTTCAGATGACGGACCGCAGTTCAGGTCTGCTGTTTGGTCACGCATGCTTCGGAATCATAAAATCAAACCTGTTTTTATTTCGTTGCAATCACCACATTGTAACCCGTCTGAACGGATTATGAAAGAAATCAATAAGCGCTGCAGACTTTATTGTCACACAAAGCATCAGCATTGGGACAGATATTTACACTTATTTCAAAACGTGATGAATGAAATGCCTCATGACTCCGCTGCTTTACCATCTATTCTTGTACTGAAGAACGAAAAACCACGGAACAGAATCAGAGAGCTTGTACCTTTCCCGAATACACGTAAACTTCGAAGACATAATTCATTTGGCTATTAAAAACATAAAATCTACAGCAGACAAAAGGAGAAAACTACACGGTAAAGCAAATGCAAAGAAATTATACATTGGTCAGAAAGTTCTCATTAAAGCTCATTCATTGTCACATAAGAAGGAACAGTTGAGTCACAAATTCTTTCTGATTTACAATGGACCTTACAGAATCCGACGTATACAACATGATAATTGCGTTGAAGTTGAAACTCTGCGTACTAGGAAGAGTAAATGATTGCACCATATTTCACATGTAAAACCGTTTATTGAAAGATAATCTGCTTTTTAACTTAGTCTTTGCCATAAAATTTTTCACTTCCCGCTACTAGTACAATTTGTCACACTGAGAAACTGTTAACCTGCAACAATGTTTTGAAGTTAACTATCCAGTCCAGAGCCTAGGGAACATATTTAGACAATATTTACAAGTGCATTGTTATAGTAAACAGACGAAACAGTGTTATTGTGTGTGTACATTCTTGCTTGTTAGTTGCACGATTATGTAACGACTATAAGGCTCACATACTTAGAACATATACCGGTATTGCTAATGAGATATTAATGCAACATTTTGGTTTACTTGAAAATACATTCCGAATTTAAAGTACTTTCTGAGAGATACCTGATGACACAGTGGTTAGTTTATTTGACAGCTACACGATTATATCACGACGCTACTAATGAGTGACATAATTTATATTATTGCTTTTGCACTGTATCTGTTTTATATCTGCACAGTTTTTCTATATTATTCTGGAAAGTAAAACTTGTTTTAGTAGTAACTTTTGTGGTATAGCTACAATGAGACAGCCCTTTCCATAGCACAACAATACATTACAACTCAGTACTTTCTTCATCACAGCAATAAGCGTAATAACTAAGATATCTATATGCAAAGCATTTCACTTTTGTTTATGAGGAAGTGAGTACATTGACTTCAGCAGATCTTTGATTACTGAGGACGATAACTACGACACTTCCACAGAATTATCTTACAGCAAGACGCACATTTAGCGCTGCAGGACACACATTTGAGTGATTAATTTTGTACTTAAAACATTTATTTTAAAGATTTTTGAATTACAATGATACAAAAGTTTTCAATGATACATTTCATTCCATTGCTGTAATCTGTAACACCTGAGGGTATAATTACATTAATCCTCAGGGGGGTACACACTTACTTTGTGTACTATGTGTTTGGCAAGCACAAGGAGCCCTAGCTAATATGGTATTTGCTTATACAACTTTACACATAGGTACCATATCTCTCTAACACAGAATTACACAGCTATCTGATTATTTAACAGAGAAGCATACATTTTTTTTTTACTACGTCAGTGACACATGTTTATGCAATTACACAGTTGGATAACTCCACACTTATAAAACTGTATTTTGTCTGTACTTTGTGAACTGTTTGTATTTTTTTAGCAACCATTGTGATACTATGAGAGCTTTGAATGATATATTTGGTATGGGATCATGAGTTTTAAAGTACGTTAGAGGTAGATGACACTACTGAAATGAGCAGAGAATTTTTTTTAGGTTTTGAAATTATTGGGGGAAGCTACGACCATTTTGAGATTTGGCTGAGTTTTATGATATTATTACGATGACAATGTGTATTATGCTGTCCAGGTATGTTTATGATCAATAAGCTGATGCTATATGAGGAATTTTATTATGCTACGTATTTATTATGATGAAATATTGAAGAAGTGTCGACGAATATGTATATGTGTAATAAGGTAAGGAATAATGAGTAGTGGTTACAGACTCTGACTTGTGAAAAAGGATGTTGGAAACCAAGAATCGTGCTTTAAGAGTTATGAAATGTGTGTAAATGCGTGAATGTATTACAATGCTGGCGAAAATTTATTGGACACTGTTATATTTATAGGATTTTGTTTCTACAGATTTGTAACGCAAATATTTCGACCTGTGAAATTTTATTTGTATCAAACTGTCACTTTAGTGGAAACTGATCTCATAAATATTTCGGTAAGGAAGGTAGGAAGGCACGACAGTCACCTGGAAAAACGCCATTAGTGTGTGCCTTTCAGAGGCACAGGTGGAGAAAAAAAGAGGCCATTACCGTCGCTATTGACACTTCTTTGTAGAAAGCATCGCAAATACGACACGCCCAAACTTGAAAACATATGATTACACTGTGGAGCTCTTAATTTATGATATTTACTAAATTGCCTAATGAAATGATTAGAAACATTTTTACATCTATTGTCTTTCTAGTTGAGAGATTTTTCACTGCCTTTGGAGACGCCATTTGCCTAGTGAATGACGTTTCACACATTGCTTTGTATATATTTGCTCATTTCGTTTAATATCTAGTTTCTAGCTGCACTGAAGCGTTGGTTAAAATAAAATTTAATAGATGTACTAATATAGATATCTTATGCCTACAGATCCAGTAAATAATAATGTTATGATCTACTTCCAAAAAAAAAAAAAAAACGAGGGAGCACAAAAAGACATTTCCACTTCACAGGAATTGCATACATAATTTTTGTCAGTGACTTGGTAACTTGTCTGCTAGAGTAAGTTACAGTGATGCATCACTCTAGTGTTAAGATGTGACATAGGTATTAGACATGGCCATCTTTAGTGTAATATTTTTCCTGTTTGAGCTTTGTCATGTTTAGATGTAAGTTATTGCATTTGCTGCTGCTGTTTGCCAGGCATAGTGCTACTAAATTTCGCTTTGTATTTGTTAAGCCAGTTTTACTACTGATTTATTTTTCTTGTTGCTGCACATTGCCTTATATTAGCTGTAATATTGCATTTGATTTGCTAATTTAGATATACTGCTGCTTGCTTTGCCAATTTGAATTTTTTGTCACTGCTGGTTGTGTTAATATGTTATGTGTTGCTGCATTGCCTCGTCCCTTAGTTTATGCATCTGAGTTCAGTAGATTTAAGTTAGCTTAAGAGGAGGTAGACTATATAGGAGAATGAGTTGCGATGAATTGGGAGAAATGAATTGAGAAATTATACGAAAAAAGTTCAGAAAGCAGCTATAGATAGAACTTTTTGGGAATAATGATGAAAGAAGGGAGATCTCCAAGAAAAAAAAGTTTTTTTGCAAAATACTGCCGTACCAAATGTTACACTGAAAACGAACCCTGTCCTTTCCTTTTGTGTTATCCCCCTATGTGTGTGTGTACCCTTGTGTATTTGTGTTCTTCCTGTCTTTATGTGTCTAGCTAATAAGAGTTATGTTGTAAAAATTTTCTAATAATATGTTATTTACTTTTTAGAGATGTGTAGACATTATTTATTCTGTTCTGTTTCAATGCTCACATGTGAAATTAATGTTTCGAAAACTATTCTCATTATTTTATATATTTACTTATGTCATAATTCCTGTAACACTGATGTATACGTTTATTTCTATTCTTTTGCAAAGCCTGTATTACTACAAATGTTATCTGTATTATTATGTTTTTAATGATGTTTTCTGTATCTTTGTAATTGTATTCTCATGTTATAAAATTGTAATGGACACCAGTTCAGCAAATTAAGTAACTTGTAAGCATTCATTTCACTGCACACATTTCTGTTGGTCATAGTATATGCAGAATATGTGAAAAAAAGGACTGTTAGTGCTCGCACGTGTGTTGATAATTCAGCAAGGGACTGGTTAACAGCATTACTAGTTCTAAGGACACACCAAAAAGTTTGTGAGTGCTGAAGCGGTGGTTTATGGACTTGCTATATAGTACAAGACTCTTCGATGGTGATTGGGCACCTCCACAGTCGCAACAGATGGCTGCTGGCCGTCTCTACAAGGACTGAAGTGGGTCTACACCTTTGATGGCCCAACAATACCATTATTTCTACAAGGACTGCAGTGGGTCTGCACCTCTGGTGGCCCACCAATACCATAATCTCTCCCAGGACTACAGTGTGTCTGCTCTGTGATGACCTACCTACCAATATTCTTCAAAACTTCGACTGACTCTGCTGTGGGTTTGCTCTGTTGTGGCCCATTACCTGTCTGCATGTCAAGAGTCAGCACTGTCTTTCCGTTGGAAGGACAACACTACTTCTTCAAGACTGCATGGAAATCCACTACTTCTGTGTGCAATTTCTCTTACTAATGAGACTTTGTGAAAAAAAACTGTAATTACTATTATGATGAATGATCAGGACTGTCTTTATGGACTTGAGAAAATTTTAGCTTTTGACCAACATTGTATCAATAAGTGTGTGCATTTGATTTATTTGTTATTGTAATTATGATTATGAAAAATTTTTTCAAATCTGTATTGGCCACTGCTCAAAACAATTTGTAAAATTTTTTGTGGGGAGCTTGGGGGCTATGTAAGTAGGCTGTTTAGGTTTTTATATTGGTAACGCCACGTAGCGCACTGTATGAAAATCACTGGCTGTGCTGTGTGCAGTCTGTGGCTGGGTGGCATTGTTGTAATATTCGCTATTGTAGTGTTTGGCAGTTGGCTGTTAACAGCGCGTAGCGTTGCGCAGTTGGAGGTGAGCCGCCTGCAGTGGTGGATGTGGGGAGAGAGATGGCGGAGTTTTGAGAGCAGATGATCTGGACGTGTGTCCATCAGACACAGTAAATTTGTAAGACTGGATGCTATGAACTGCTATATATATTATGACTTTTGAACACTATTAAGGTAAATACATTGTTTGTTCTCTATCAAAATCTTTCATTTGCTAACTATGCCTATCAGTAGTTAGTGCCTTCAGTAGTTAAAATCTTTTATTTAGCTGGCAGTAGTGGCGCTCGCTGTGTTGCAGTAGTTCGAGCAATGAAGACTTGTAGGGATTATTGAAAGTCAGATTGCGGTTCGCTAAAAGTATTGTGTGTCAGTTTAGTGTTGATCAGAATAGGTAAAGAGCGAAATGTCTGAGTACGTTCAGTTTTGCTCAGCTGTTTGAAAATCAATAACGTAAGGGGTTTACCAGCATAGTAATTCATAATCTTTTATAAGGGGACGTTTCAGAGGGTACCGGGACACAGTCTGTTGTAGAGACAGAGCTCCTCAGTACCATAAGCGATCCGTGGTATTCCGCCATTAAGTGTAGCGCAGAACTCTTCTGTGTGAACATTCATCCCCTCAAACAGGACGGTGGTGGTGAGGAGACAAATGTTGTCTATATTTGGGTGAATAATGGTGTTATATCGTGGAACACCGCAATCGCTGAGTGGTACAGTGAATCCAACTTGAGTACTATCCTGGGTCTGTTTTCTCAGGCTCAGGAAAAGAACTCATCTGTGTACTACACCTGGACCTCAACACACATGTCTTCAATCACCGCTCGGGATTAGCTGAGCGGTCTCAGGCGCTGCAGTCATGGACTGTGCGGCTGATCCCGGTGGTGGTTCGAGTCCTCCCTCGGGCATGGGTGTGTGTGTTTGTCCTTAAAATAATTTAGGTTTAGTAGTGGACTGTGCGGTTGGTCCCAGTGGTGGTTCGAGTCCTCCCTCGGGCATGGGTGTGTGTGTTTGTCCTTAGGATAATTTAGGTTAAGTAGTGTGTAAGCTTAGGGACTGACGACCTTAGCAGTTAAGTCCCATAAGATTTCACACACATTTTTTTTGTCTTCAATCCTATAAATGGAGGGTCTAGCTATATCAAGCCCCCTACCGATATAGGTGTTAATCAGGCATGTACTAATGTCAAAAATGAAACAGACTCATGTTTTTGTGTGTCTATCCTGGCTTGTGACAAAAATCACGAGACAGATCCGCAGCACCCATCTTGATACAGCAGGGTATTGATATTCGTGGCTTTTACAACTTTGACGAATCGAGTTCAACGTGAAACTCCAGGACATAACCGCATTTGAGAAGCAGAATGAGAGTATTTCGGTTAATGTTTATGTCTTGAAGACGAATAAGCCAGATGATAATTATGACTACAATAAAGTCCACATAAAGTCGTTGGACCCCTTCATTTATCAAAATAGAGACACTCTTCATTATGTCTGGATCAAAGTTTCGTCCTGACAGAGAAAACATGGGACATAAAAAGTATTTTTCATTCAGATGCCTCAGTGCCTTTTTCAGTAGCAAGTTATTAGCAAAGCATCTTGCCAATTGTTCTGCGTAGGACGCGGTAGGTGTTGAGATGCCCAGCAAGGAAGATAAATTCTTAAGGTTTAACAATGCACACCACCGGAAGCGATGTCGTTTCCTAGTGTATGATGACTTCAAGTGCCTCCTCGCTCCAGTGACATGCTGTAAAGGCGATCCCACAGCCCCACATAAAACCTTCATAGAGAAGCACGTACCGTATGTGGTTGCTTACCAGGTGGTTTGCTTGTTTGATTCAAGTCTTAACCGCCACAGATCATTTGTAGGGTATAATCCTGCGATTTGGTTGCTCAGTGAGCTCGAAAACCTTTCATGGGAGGTTGGTGGATTTTACGGTCGCAATGTTCCCATTAAAGGAGATCGATGATTTGTACAATAACGCAATTGACTGCCATATTTGTGGGCACTGTTAGATAGAAAAGCAAAAACTCATCGTAGGGGCCAATGGCATCTTATGGGGAAGCTCTGTGGCGCAGCTCATAATGCATGCAATTTGAATAATCAGTTACCAAGGCACATGCCCGTTTTCTTCCGTAATTTAAAGCTGGTATAAATCTCTCTTACTTGTTGAGCACTTGGACAAATTCAGTATGAAGAAAAATCTGCCTGACAGCGTCAAGAAATGCATCTCCTTCTCTAAATGATTGACTCCTAGAATTATGCTCCGCTTCCTGGACTCTCTAGGTTTTATGCGCGTGAGACTCCAGAAACTTGTTGAAACTCTACCTCAGGATAACATGCACATCACTCGAGGTGCGTACCCCAATGATGCAAAATTTCAGTTTGTAACTAGGAGTGGTGTTTTCACGTACGAGTATCTGAATAGTAAGGAAAATATCGACGAAACCAGGCTACTCGGCATAACTGCACTCCCGAGTAACGTCAAAGGCGAGGCTATTGCGAGTGCAGAGTATGAGCATGCTGCGAATGTCTGGTAGGAATCCACCACCCCAAGTCTGGGCGAGTATGTAAGACTTTACGTGTAGACTGATATGCGCTTGCTTAATGATGTATTCGAGAAGTTCCAGAGTGTATTCATGACCCCGTATGATCTGTACACCGCCATTTACTACGTGGCACTAGGTTTTCGGATGCAATGCTCAAGAAAACGAAATGAAGCATCCAATTTTTGACTGATGTTGATATGGTTCTTTTCTTTGAGTGCGGGATCCGTGGAGGACTTGAGCAATGAGTCCATAGGCACGCCAAGGCGAATAATCCATGAATGGGTGCGAGGGCTGATGCACCTTTCAATTCTAGTACTACCGTGTACTTAGACGTGAATAACTTGTATGGGTATGCCATGCAACAATCGCTGCCGACGAGCTAGTTTCTATGGCTGTCCGAGCCTGAATGTGAGGGATTAGGTGGAGAAGTCCAACGTGTTGCAGCTGATTCTGTTGTAGTTTATGTTGCTAAGGCAGAACTCACATACCCTATTACTTTGCCTGACGCACGCAGCAACTTGCCGCTATGTCCACAGCAACTAGTTCCGCGAAGAGGCCCCACTTCCAAGCTGTTGACATCGCTGGAGAATAAGCAGAGATACATCATTCACTAGCACAACCTCCAGCAGTGTCTCAGTTTGGGGCGAAGCTGGATAGACTCACCTGGGCTATCTCTTTCATGCAGTCCCCCTTGTTGAAGGAATACATCGATCTGAATACCGCAAAGACGGCTTCCGCGACGTTTGACCTTGATAAAGATTTTTTTTAAATTAATAAATAATGAAAGTTTAGGACAAACAATGGAAACTTGATAAAACACCATGAAATTCTTATTAGAGCCAAATGGCATGGCCGTTATGGCGTAAGGATGTGTATAGCCAGACCAAATTTTAAGCAGGTTACTATTTTCAACAAGATCTTTGCTGCTGTGGAGATAATGAAGGTTGGAGCAGAGTTCACGAAACCTATCTATGTGGGGATGTGAGAACTAGACCCATCCAAATTCCACATGTACCGATTCCACTAAGAGTTTGCAAAAACTCATTTCATGGATCCGAAGTTATTTTATATGGATAGAGATAGCTTTATCTATTTGGTGAAGAACTACAATCGATATGAAGTAATGAGGTACTATGGTGAAGAATTCGACACGTCCTCGTACCTGGTTGATAATCCTTATGATGTTGTACCACTGAACAAGAGGGTTATCAGTAGAATGAAAGATGAGGTGGATGGCTCTCCGACTGTGGAATTTGTAGGTCTACGTTTCAAGATGTATTCATATTACAAAATTGGAAGGAGACATGCAGAGGCGGGCAAAGGGTTTTCGTCGTGTGATCTCAAGGGTCCTTGGATTCGATGATTATTTGCAGTGCCTGTATGATGGTACTCATGGTACTGCACTGCATCTACCACACATAGTGCAGCAAACCAGAATTCAATCTCGAGGACATGAGGTGTACACTGTGCAGCAATCTGAAGTTGACCTGTGGCCTCATGATGATATGTGGGTCTTTTGTAAGGACAGGATTGAAATTCGGACTGTTCACTTCCTGAGAATGGGGACGTGAGCGACTCTAATTGAGTAATTGAGAGAGAGAGAGAGAGAGAGAGAGAGAGAGAGAGAGAGAGAGACTGTATATAGTGTATGTATCTGGAATGGTATGACCTGTTTTTCATAGTGTAAATCTTGTGTGTGAGTGGGTGTGTGGCGGGAGGGTATGTGTATTGTGTAAATAGGTGTACATGTTTACTACATATGTCGTTTATACCTGTAAAAATTTAGACACACTGCCTGTATTAAAGTGCGTAAAACTAAAAAAAAAAGTCGCCATCCTTGTGCTGATGACAAAAAATAGCGACCTTGCACATTTGCAAAGTTTCCAGATTTTAAATTTCACCCGCTGCTAATCACGCAGTCAAGATTAATTTTTAGTGTAGATATAGTTCCCAGTTCATCGAAAACTGTGAAAGTGCTACTGTGTGAGTTCATTCAGCCAGTGCTGCTGCATGAATTGTATACTGTGGAAGTGCTAAGTGGACTGTGGATTTAATTTATCTCTCCTGAAATACTAGTAATAGTGTTCAAAATGTATCTCTGCATTAGTTTTAGCCTATCATGAAAACTGTGTAGCTGTGGATTTAAAGTATCCCTGCTGAAATTGGGAACCAAACTGTATAACTGAAATTGTAACCAAAAATTGCTCATTGAAATTGTGAGTCAAGTGTAACGTTGATCTTTATGAAAAATGAACAAATGAAATTTGTTACCATACCACTCTTTGTTACTAATTTGCAAAATAAGCAAATATATGTCTTATTAAAACGTGTATTTTATGTGTCCTTTCTGTCAGAATGCTCACATTTACACCTAACTGAAATTTATACGTACCACTTCTGGAGCTTAGTGTTTGTAGCAGCGCGGACAATTGAACATGAATGCAGAGGAGGAATGAATAAGAAAGAGATGCTTTTTAAGATGGAGGAAAGCAAAATAAGGGTGATAATTGCATGGGATTTTGGCTATAGTGCTGGACGTATAGGTTTTTGGGAACAGGCGTCATGTGATCGTGTCTGCTTCTAAATACATACAGCAAATATGTCTGAAATTATATCTCCTGTAACTGAACAAAGCCACAGACGTAGGATCTGGGCAAAGCTACAGACTGTCTAAGTGGGAGATAGGTAGCAAGAAAGAAAAACACAGACAGTGAGGTAAAAAGTCATTTATTTTCATTAATCCAACTTAAAAGTAATTTTAAATTTTCATAAGCAGACACGACGCTATTTCCACACATCTTCTCTTTCGTGAGTTGATAGAGAGCAGGGCACCCATAGGATTCCAGATATTCAATAGCTGCAAACATGAAGATTCGACCCATCCAAGTGATCTTCTCCTCGCCTTTGCCGTAGGTGATGGTGTCAGGATGATCGAATATTCGGAACGACGTCATCATATCTTTATAAGGTACACCAGGATCGTCACAGTGGAATCCATGGAAGAAATGTATTAGCCACTTTGCACTACTCCATGTTTTAGCACAATTCACATCCTTGAATGGCCTCAGCATGCAATGCTTGCTCAGAATGTCTCTTGTACAACAGCATCTTCTGTGTATGCCATTAATGCGACATCTTTAAGTACGAATCGTGTGCACTCATTGTCATAGAAACCTTGAATGTGAGCAAAGATGTTCACACTCCACGTTGCCATTGTGAAATGCTCTAGGTATGATACAGCATTTGGTCGTTTATACAGCACTCTGCACAGCACTAGTAAGTGGACAACAGTTAATCACACGGTCACGTAGAACTAGAACATACGCTGCAGTGTGTTCTGCGAGATTTGATGAGGATTCAAATTCGATTTGTACGTCTAGTGGTCGTGATTTAACTATCTCATTGTGCTTAGACCGATCTGTTATGATGACTAGTGCCAGCTCCTTGAATTTCAGTTGACTGAGTAGACATCCTTCCTCTTCAGCATCTTCATAGTAAGAAGCACAGAACCCTGCATACATGTCAAATGCTAGACTGCCTACATTCTGGTCGCACTGCAATATTGAATTGTCATACAAATAGGATTATGAAATCAAGTAGATTTTGGCATTAGTTAAATTACAGTTGTAAGATACGGTGGAATCATTTGATAAATTCCCTCTTCGGTTGGTGTGAAATACAAGTACGATGGATCTCGGTGTCCCCAGCTGCATGGAGGTTTTAATAACCCATGATTGTCTGCTCGGTGTTGGTAGCACTGGATACTCAAAAAGCTCCCATGAGCGGAGAGTTAATGGCACATATGTACCGGTATTCCAAATTTTTAAAAACTTCCAATGCTCCTCGTCTGCCAAAGTGATGTATGGCACTTTCCACATGATTTTGTTATTGATCTGATCTCTTCTCTTGAGCTCCTTGACTGTACGAGTTGCTATGTGTTGTATTCTGTACCAGAAATAGTTTCTGTTTAGCATTCATAATAATTCGCTGCATGTTCTCAAAGTACCCCATCAGCATATTTAGACGTATGCATACAGTACTCTTCTGTTGTGCTGAAAACAGGCTCGCCTATGAACTGTGTAAGTAGGCTGTTTAGGTTTTTATGTTGGTAACGTCACGTAGCGCTCTGTATGAAAATCACTGGCTGTGCTGTGTGCAGTCTGTGGCTAGATGGCATTGTTGGAATATTCGCTATTGTAGAGTTGGGCAGTTGGATGTGAACAGCGCGTATCGTTGCGCAGTTGGAGGTGAGCCGCCAGCAGTGGTGGATGTAGGAAGAGAGATGGCAGAGTTTTGAAAGCGGGCGATCTGGACGAGTGTCCGTCAGAAAAACGAAATTTGTAATACTGGATGTCATGAACTGATATATATATATATATATATATATATATATATATATATATATATATATATATAATGACTTTTGAACACTACTAACGTAAATACATTGTTTGTTCTCTATCAAAATCTTTCATTTGCTAACTATGTCTATCAGTAGTTAGTGCCTTCAGTAGTTAGAATCAAAAATGGTTCAAATGGCTCTGACACCACTATGGGACTTAACATCTGTGGTCATCAGTCCCCTAGAACTTAGAACTACTTAAACCTAACTAACCTAAGGACATCACACACATCCATGCCCGAGGCAGGATTCGAACCTGCGACCGTAGCAGTCGCGCGGTTCCGGACTGAGCGCCTAGAACCGCTAGACCACAGCGGCCGGCGAGTTAGAATCCTTTATTTAGCTGGCAATATTTGCGCTCACTGTATTGCAGTAGTTCGAGTAACGTAGATTTTTGTGAGGTATGTGATTCATGAAAGGTATAGATTATTGTTAGTCAGGGCCATTCTTTTGTAGGGATTTTTGAAAGTCAGATTGCGTTGCACTAAAAAAATATTGTGTGTCAGTTTAGTGATGATCAGAATAAGTAAAGAGAGAAATGTCTGAGTAAGTTCAGTTTTGCTCAGCTGTTTGAAAATCAAATAACGTTGAGGTTTTCCAGCAAAGTAAAAATATAAATTTTTCCAATGGGATATTTCAACCGTCCTGCATTTATAAACAATTAAAATCCGAAGGTGACAACGAGACATAGGGTTTAAGGGTTGATGCCATGCTGCCCGTTAAGTTCATATCGCATTTCCTGGAACAGGAGTGCCAAAGCATTACGTCTAAACTTTGATACCCTTACGTGACTACTATCCTTTTTTTTAAATGATCCATCGAAATATATGAAACTCTTGGTTCTGGATGACAAATCCATCGTTCTTTCTAAATGTCGTTGAAGCATAAGATTTATGTGAGAAGTATTCCTGGCGTATGATTCACTCTTCATATTCCACTGTGTGAGATGTATTGAGCTACGACGTTATTGCGAGGTTTCAAGCCTACTGATTTAAGAAATTCGTAGTTCGCACGTGTTATCACCTTGCCGTTCTGCTGTGAAGTGCTGCGTGGTGCGCTGTATGCTCCGGTTTTATACCTTACGCCCATCTTGTCGTAGAGGTAGTCGTACAATGATTTCCTCACCACGAAAGTCAACAAGTTGGTTATTCTGTTCCACAATATGCAACGCCAGACAGTCCAATGTCTGCACTGTCACCGGAAGGTATAGAGCGCTGTTTGGAGTTCCAGTTATCTTTTACCCTTTTCCAGCTGATGGGAAGAATGCATAAATTGAATGAATCAGTCTATTGTTGAGATATGAGTTCGTTGAAATGTTACACTCAACAAGATTTGTACTGACAGCGAGAATATCCACGGTCTGATCAGATTTGTAAAATTTACCGGGATATGGCTTCAAAACCTGTCCCTTTGTAAACCCAGTAGTGCGACTACTGAACGTTTCTGCTTAGATCGATGAATTCACCGTCCTTATTTCAGATTTAAGTGTTCTGAT
Organism: Schistocerca piceifrons; assembly: GCF_021461385.2. NCBI lineage: Eukaryota > Metazoa > Arthropoda > Insecta > Orthoptera > Acrididae > Schistocerca > Schistocerca piceifrons. The sequence goes on from NC_060138.1 coordinate 302,002,597, forward strand.
ATTTTCACGTAGGCCAAACCCTTTCCCAGACTGTTTTAAAACTTCGTTTATAACGTCAGTACCGTATGCAACAGGTTCAGTTTCCACAATTTTGTTTTTACCATCAATTTCCGGGTGCAGTTTATTGTTATTGTTAGCCTCTGTGACATCTGGGATTGTGTTGTATGTCTCCAGACCAATCACAGCCATACTGCAATCTCCAATGCTTAAATAAACTAATTGGAAGTAATGCGCTTGTAATACAGACGATTGTTCTTATAAATTCAGAGTGTACTACATTGGATCTAAAACTCAACTGGTGAATGGATGTTTAATGCGCCTCCTTATATATCGTTCGTAATCTTCAGGAGGAACGTGATGGTTGTATGACCACACAGGAATATACTAAAGTCTTGGTAGCGTCGAAAATTGTGAATTATCGTTATAACTCTGCTGAAGGTAGCAGGTCGCCGAATGACTCGACATAGCAGACGTTATTTGTATTCCTTTTCTTAACATCCCCGCGAGTTCCATGTCCTCCTGCTGTATCTAGATTCACGATTCCACATTCTCCTGATTTCTAAATAGTCTCCGGTAATGTATTCCACATAAACACACCTCGAAATCTCGGAATGCTGAATTTCTTCTTAATAAACTTAACCAGATCTGTATTTGTATGAGCCCCGTCTGATAGGACTGTTAGGGGGCTTTTTTTTTATTTATGAAGAGACATAGGCCTTTCTTCTATGGTTTCAAGTATAGTCCTTTCCGATGGCTGTTGCCTCCATATGTGGTAATGTGTTCGTGCCTCCTCCAGTTGCTCCTGGGAGTTTTTTGCATTTTCGGCTGCCGTGACAATTGCTCAGAACCACAGCCAATGAATCTTCCGCCGCGATACTGGTTTGGGCAGGAATGAGGAAGGCTTCTTTTCTCGCTCGCTCCTTTCTGCTCCAGGGCGCTTTTAGCTGCATACATCGCTGTCATCGCTCATGCACCCTTTGGTTCTCTCCTTTCTTAACATCCGACTGCACCACCACCATAACATGGCTGAACGTCTTCATACCCAAGCCGAACTTAACTTTATCATGCATAGTTTTTTCAACTGCAAATGCTGCAATGCGTTGACCTATACCAGTATCCCTTCTCACAGTTATTACCTTAGCTTTATGAGTTAAAACTCGACCTGCACTCTGACGATCTTTATTTGCTGCGTATGTGATGCGTGTTCCATACACGTTTTGTCGAGCAGATTTATCCCGTTACCATCGTGTTCCAATCGTTTTTGAAGTTTTCTGCTAGGTCCACAGTAGTTATATCCAGAAATGTGTGATTCGATTGGTAGTTTGTCAAGAACACCACCTACTTCTGTAACGCGTCTCCTATCACGCATGTTGTGCTACTGCGGTGGTTGTGGTCTGTGCACACTGTTATACAGCAAATCGCAGCATCAATGCAGCTGTTTTGTGATGCAGGAAAACCAAGACATTTAACTGATGCTCTATTCCTTCGAAGGCTTATGACCCTCTCTACAAATACTCATCTGGTGCCGAGCTGTTCTGTAACACTTCTGTGTAAAATCATCCTGCAACTTCAGCGTCACTTTTGTCCTTTAAGAGATAGGTTCTAGGATTCGTTCTCTTCACTTTGGAAGCTGAATATCTCGGTTGATACGTATGACTTCTCAAATGCTATCTTGTGCTTTGAAATATGCAGTAAATAACATAAATTGCTTATGCGTCTACCTAGTATTTTAGTACGATTGTGTACTGTATCAAGAAGTCGATTTTAACGAACATCGACTGGTCTCAAATTTATTGTGTGATGTTTGGTTCGATTATACTGCATAATTATTTGCGCGAGGATATCGGTCCATTTGTGTGAGCCACAAAGATTTAAATGCATCCACATTTGGGCTTTCACTGTGTAAGTAGGCTGTTTATGTTTTCTCTATGTAAGTAGGCTGTTTATGTTTTCTTATTGGCAATGTTACGTAGCGCTCAATATGAAAATCACTGGCTGTGCTGTGTGCAGTCTGTGGCTGCTTTGCATTGTTGTAATACTCGCCATTGTAGTGTTAGGCAGCTGGCTGTGAACAGCGCGTAGCGTTGCGCAGTTGGAGGTGAGCCGCCAGCAGTGGTGGATGTGGGGAGAGAGATGGCAGAGTTTTGTAATTTGTCATGAACTGCTATATTTATATATGATGATATCAAGGTAAATACATTGTTTGTTCTCTATTAATATCTTTTATTTGCTAACTATCCCTATCAGTAGTTAGTGCCTTCCATAGTTTGAATCTTTTATTTAGCTGGCAGTAGTGGCGCTCGCTGTATTGCAGTAGCTTGAGCAGCGAAGATTTTTGTGAGGTAAGTGATTTGTGAAAGGTATAGTTTAATGTTAGTCAGGGCCATTCTTTTGTAGGGAATTTTGAAAGTCAGATTGCGTTGCGCTAACAAAATATTGTGTGTCAGGTTAAGCACAGTCCTATATAAATTGTTCAAAGGGGAAGTTTCATATGTCGACCCTTAGCCTAGGATACCTCACTGGAATCTTCTGATTTTTCTTGTAGTTTGTGTAATTAGTGTAGATTTTGTTTATTGCTAGCGCGTAATTGTAGAGAAAATCTCCTTTGTAGTTGCAGACTTTCATTGTTGTACAGTAAAACAGTTGTGGCATGCATGTAGATTTGCACCAAGTATTTCGCAGCTGCAATTAACTAGATATTATTTTCAGTGCTATGTTAATGTGTTCTCTTATTTTTGATCTTCAAATTGTGTTTTTCTGTGTTGTCGTGTGAAATGCTGTGACAATAATGGCGTGTGAAAAACGTAATACTAGGCTCCAAAGTAAACTGAGAAATGACAGTGAAAATGAAAGCAGTGTGTTAGCGCCACCGAGTAATGAATTAGCTGATGTTCAAAGTAGTAATTTGGTAACTGTTCATAGGGAAATGGAGCAGGCGGCAAACAATGGCGTGGACAGTGAAACAATTAGTGAAGAGGGACGCATTATCGATCGATCGGTCGGCAACAGCTTGCCTCAGGAATCGGGAATGTCAGGACACAATTTTGCAAATACTGTAGATTCAGGTTTTGCGTCCTCACCGTTTTCTCAAATGAGTCAAGACACATTTTCCGCTTGTCAAAATGTGAATGTTGCCGGTGCAAATTCACTGCCGAAAAGCACTGAGGAACATGTTTCAGACACCAGTGCATTGTTATTACAGTTAATGCAACAAATGGGACAAAAGCTACAAAAGTTAGACACAATGGAACAAAATCTTCAAAAGTTAGACACCACACTTGAACAAACACGTGAAGATTTAACTACTGAGTTACATAAAATCGAATCGAAATGTCAAAAAGTCTGTAACGACGTAAAAACACAAATTTGTGAGCATTTTCAACCTATTTTTTCGCGGCATGAAAATGCATTACAGAATCACGAAGCAGCCATAAAAGAACTGCAAATTATTGTTCATGAAAATCATGAGACCTTGCAAGCTAAAATTGACTCAGTTGCATCTACCGATTCGGTTACGCAACTTACAAAAACTCAGGAAAACTTAAAGGACACAGTAGAAAGACACATGGAGGAAATTAGTTCATTATCAGAGAAAGTAGTTGAACTTTCGGATCAGCTAAATAATTTATCTACGAAGGTAGATGATAATCTGAATGACACAAAACCGGTAGTCTTTAATAACACAGAAGAGAGCGAACAAATTAGGAAACTGAAACAAAATCTGAATCAAATTGATACGCAACACCAAAGAGAAATCCGGGAAGTACAAGATCAGCTAACACAGGTAATACAAGAATTACGTATTTCAGAGGACACTCGCGCCCCAATAAGGGAAGAGGGACATAGAAATACGGAACAGCCACAAAATAATAACATAGGGCATTTCGGAAGTTATGAAAGAAATTGGCAATGTGCACCGAATTTTGAGTTGGAACCGCCGAAGCGACGTAACAATGACCGACATGCGACTCGCCGACATGATGATTTTGACTATAAGCTGTTCATTACTACACGTAAATTCAAAACATTTAAGAATTCTGGCAACGACATTCATCCACAAGCATGGCTCCATCAATTCTCTCATTGTTTTCCTCCCAACTGGTCGTTGGAACACAGATTAGAATTTATGTGTGGCTACTTAGAGAATGAACCAGCTGTAAGAATGCGATCGGTCATTCACGATTGCCGCAGTGAAGGAGAATTTTACCATGCCTTCCTCTCAGCATATTGGTCTCAAGCCACACAAGACCGCGTAAAACATGGTATCATAATGATGAAACATTTCGAACAATCTGAATTCTCCAGTCTTGTGAAATATTTTGAAGACATGTTGCACAAGAATCAGTACCTGTCAAACCCATACAGCCCCTCAGAACTCATCCGCATTTGCTTAATCAAATTACCTGAACATTTACGACATATTATTTTGGCAGGACGTTGCAAAGACGACATTGAAGCTTTTCAGGGACTGTTACAAGAACTGGAAAGTGACACTGACAATCGCGGAACGCGAAAACAAGGACACAACAATTACAGGTCACATCCGTCACAATTCCGTGACGACAGAAACAATAACTGGACACGACAGGTCTATTCTTACAACGCAAATCGTGACCAAAATAGACACCACCCGTACGACAACCGTTGGCAGAGTAATAATAGTTACAGAGAAAGATCGCATTTCCGTAGTAATGACTATCACAGAGACAATCAGAGAAACAGACAATATGGGAACCAAAACAAGTATTATCAAGGGAGGCAGAATAACTTCAGACGCAACAGTTCGGCGCAGAGTTACGATTCAGGGAGAAATTCTCCACCACATGACCGACAAACAAGAAACTATGTAAACTACCGACAAAACGACAGACGTGAATTTCATCAGAACTGGCGGGATTCTAACAGAGCTGGGCCCTCTCGGAAAGGCGAATTTGTAGAAGTTAGGTCTCCTAATCCCAATAACAACGCGCGCCAACAAAGAGGCAGACAATGACTCGCACAGCAGGCAGCCGCGTGCGCCAGGTGGCTCAGAGAAAATTAACATAGACGCTAACCTTGAGAAAAATTCCAGTATTCTTTACCGACGTATACCGCCTGACAATTGCATTCAAGTTCAAACTCTGAGCACTATGAAGAGTAAAGGATTGCACCACACTTCACATGTAAAACCGCTTACTGAGAGATAATCTGCTTTTTAACTTTGTCTTTGCCATAAAACTTTTCACTTCACATTTCTAGTATGCTTTGTCAGATTTAGAATCTGTTAACATGTAACAATGTTTGAAGTTAAATATCCAGTCTAGAACCTAGGGAACATTTTTAAACAGAAATTACGAATGCATTGTTATAGTGAACAGACGACACAGTGCTGTATTTGTACATTCTTGCTTGTTAGTTGCACGATTACGTAACGACTATCAGGCTTACATACTTAGGACACATACTATATTGGTACTGCTAATGAGATTTTAATGCAACATTTTGGTTTACTTGAAAATACATTCTGGGTTTAAAGTACTTTCTGTGAGATACCAGACGACAGAGTGATTAGTTTATGTGACAGCTACACGATTTTTATCACGACGCTACTAATGAGTGACAATTTACAATGTTGATTTTGCGGTGTTTCTGTTTTATATCTGCACAGTTTTTCTGTATTATTCCGGAAAGTAAAACATGTTTTAGTAGTAACTTTTATGGTGTAGCTACAAGGAGACAGCCTTTTCTGTAGCACAACAATACGTTACAGCACAGTACTTTCTTCATCACAACAATAAGCGTAATAACTACGATATCTATACACAAAGCATTTTACTTTTGTTTATCATGAGGTAAGTACACTGACTTTAGCAGAACTTTGCTTACAGAGGACGATAACTACGACAGTTCCACAGAATTATCTTACAGCAAGACGCGCATTTAGCGCTACAGGACACGCATTTGAGTGATCAATTTTATACTTAAAACATTTATTTTTAAAGATTTTTGAATTACAAAGAAAGTTTTCCGTGATACATTTCATTCCATTGCTGTAATCTGTAACACCTGAGGGTATAATTACATTAATCCTCAGGGGGGTACACGCTTACTTTGTGTACCATGTGTGTGGCAACCACAAGGAACCCTAGCTAATATGGTATTTGCTTATACAACTTTACACGTCGGTACCATATTTCTCTAAAACAGAATTACGCAGCTATCTGATTATTTGACAGAGAAACAAACATTCTTTTTACTACGTCAGTGACAGATGTTTACGCAATTACAGTTGGATAACTTCACACTTATGAAACTGTATTTTGTCTGTACTTTGTGAAATGTTCATATTTTTTCGGATTCATTGTGATACTATGAGAGCTTTGAGATATTTGGTATGGGATCATGATTTTAAAGTACGTTTGAGGTAGATGACACTATTGAAATGAGCAGAGAATTTTTTTTACGTTTTGAAATTATTGGAGGAAGTTACGACGATTTTAAGATTTGACTGAAGTGTTATGATGTTATTATTACGACGACGATGTGTACTATGCTGTTGAGGTATGTTTATGATAAATAAGCTGATGCTATATGAGGAATCTGATTATGCTATGTAGCTATTATGATGAAATATTGAAGACATGTTGATGAATATGAATATGTATATGTGTAATAAGGTAAGGAATAAGGAGTAGGGGTTAGGGACTCTGATTTATGAAAAGGTTGTTGGAAACCAAGAATCGTACTTTAAGAGTTATGAAATGTGTGTGTATATGCATGAATGTATCACAATGCCACTGAAAATTTTTTTGGACACTGTTATATTTATAGGGTTTTGTTTCTACAGATTTGCAACGCTAATTCTTGACCTGTGAAATATTTTTATATGAGACTACCACGGTAGCAGAATCTCCTGTCGTAAATATTTCCGTACGAAAGTTAAGTGACCACCTGCACGTAATGCGTCGCGGGCACCCAGCTGTGTCAGACGCCTGGAGAAAAAGCCATTATTGCGAGCCCTTTTCAGCGGCACCGGTAGCACAAAAAAAAAAAGGGGAGGCCATTATCCTTGGAAATCTTCTTACATCTGCAAACCTGATAATGACAAGTGTCTTTCTACGAGAATTGAGCGCTACTGACTTACGAAATGCCACATAGCTATTGAATGATGTTTTTATGCTTTGGTTTGCGTAATTGCTTATTTCATTTGATATCTGGTTTCCAGCTGTGTTGCAGCATTGCTTTTATAAAATGAAATGCATTTGCTAATGTGAACACTTTCTGTCAACAGATCTATTAAATAATTATTTTATGATCCACATTCTTTAAAAAAGGAGCACTTGGACAGGAAAGAACAATAAGAAGGAACTAGTAACTGCATTCATAATTTTCTTTTCAAGTAATTGGTAACTTTTTGGTAGAATAACTTCTTGTGGTGCACCACTTTAATTACATAGACATTAAGATGTGATTATACATTTCCCTTATCTGCATTGTTATCTTTAGTGTACTATTTTTTCTGCTTGAGCTATGTCATGTTTAGATATAAGCTGCTGTTTGCCAGGCATAGTGCTACTGAACTTTAATTTGTGTTACTCTGCTAAGCCAGATTTATTTTTTTTTTGTTTTGTTTGCTGCTCACTGCCTTATATTAGTTGTAATTTATGCTGCTTGCTTTGCCTTTTGTATTTTTTATCATTGCTGTTTGTATTAATTGTTTTGTGCTGCTGCATTGCCTCGTCCCTTAGTTTAATATCTGAGCTCAGTAGATTTAAGTTAGCTTAAGAGGGGGTAGACTATATAAGAAAGGAACTATGGAGAATAGGGGAAGAATGCTTTGAAAGTTACATGAAAACGGTTTGGGCCCAAATGAGTATTGTACAATCAGAAATAATTATTTTTGAAAGAAATATGAACAGAATACAGAAAGCATGCTTGGATAAGAATTTTTTTTGGTGGAAACAAAGGATGAAATAAGAGGATAGATATATGAAGTTTTGGGTTGGACTGCAGTACCAAATGTTACACTGAAAACGAACCCTGTCCTTTCCTATTGGTGTTATCCCACTATGTGTTTGTGTACCCTTGAGTATTTGTTTTCTTCCTGTTTCTGTGTACTGTTTCATAGAATTTTTTTCTCTTCTAATACTAAGTTATATTCACTATGAGGAGGAATACTGTTATCCTCAAATATAAGTTGCATTAATAATATGTTATTTTCTTTGTAAGGTTGTTTACAATTCTGTTCTGTTTCAATGTTCATGTGTGAAATTAATGTTTCGAAAACTATTCTCATTATTTTATGTATGTACTTATGTCACTATTTTTGTAACACTCATGTATATGTTTATTTCTATTCTTTTGTAGAGCCTGTACTACAAATGTTATCTGTATTATTATGTTTTTAATGATGTATTTTGTACCTTTGTAATTGTATTCTTATGTTATAAAATTGTAATTGTCACCAGTTCATGACATTATTAACTTGTTAGTTACATTTCACTGCACACGTTTCTGTTGGTCATAGTATGTGGACAATATGTGAGAAGTAGGGACTGATAGTGTTTGCACGTGTGTTAATAACTCAGCAAGGGACTGGATAACAGCATTGCTGGTTCTAAGGACAATTTCAAAAACTTTGTGAGTGCACAAGTGGTGGTTTATGGACTTGCTATATTCTCCGCAAGACTCTTCGATGGTGAATGTGCACCTGCACAATCGCAACAGATGGCTGCTGGCCATTTCTACAAGGACTGCAGTGGGTCTGCACCTCTGGTGGCCCACCAATACCACAATCTCTACCAGGACTCCAGTGGGTCTGCTCTGTGATGACCTACCTACCAATATTCTTCCAAACTTCGAATGACTCTGCTGTGGGTTTGCTCTGTTGTGGCCCATTACCTGTCTGCATGTCGAGAGTCAGCACTGTCTTTCCGTTGGAAGGTCAACACTACTTCTTCAAGACTGCATGGAAATCCACTACTTCTATGTGCATTTTCTTTTACTGCTTGGACTTTGAGAAAAACTCTGCATTTTTACTGTGATGAACAATGTGGACTGTCTTTATGGACTGTGAGAAATTTTGATCTTTTGACCAACATAATATTAATAAGTGTGTGCATTTTATATCTTTGTTACTGTAATTGTGAAAAATTTTTGTCAAATCTGTATTGGCCAGTGCCCAACACCATTTGTAAAAATTTTTGTGGGGAGCATGGGGGCTATGTAAGTAGGCTGTTTATGTTTTCTCTATGTAAGTAGGCTGTTTATGTTTTCTTATTGGCAATGTTACGTAGCGCTCAATATGAAAATCACTGGCTGTGCAGTGTGCAGTCTGTGGCTGCTTTGCATTGTTGTAATACTCGCCATTGTAGTGTTAGGCAGCTGGCTGTGAACAGCGCGTAGCGTTGCGCAGTTGGAGGTGAGCCGCCAGCAGTGGTGGATGTGGGGAGAGAGATGGCAGAGTTTTGTAATTTGTCATGAACTGCTATATTTATATATGATGATATCAAGGTAAATACATTGTTTGTTCTCTATTAATATCTTTTATTTGCTAACTATCCCTATCAGTAGTTAGTGCCTTCCATAGTTTGAATCTTTTATTTAGCTGGCAGTAGTGGCGCTCGCTGTATTGCAGTAGCTTGAGCAGCGAAGATTTTTGTGAGGTAAGTGATTTGTGAAAGGTATAGTTTAATGTTGGTCAGGGCCATTCTTTTGTAGGGAATTTTGAAAGTCAGATTGCGTTGCGCTAACAAAATATTGTGTGTCAGGTTAAGCACAGTCCTATATAAATTGTTCAAAGGGGACGTTTCAACTGTTCTGTTCAGACGTTCCACGTTGGGCTTCAGGTGGGTGAATGTCAAGTAGTGATGTAGTCAGTACCAGTCCATCACGGTCTTGATATATCTATCGTAAAACTCGCCACCATGATCTGTCTGGGCTTTGATTCATCCCCGTCTACAGTAATCACTCAAACACATTTGCGACAGCCGACCTTTGTGGCCGATCGGTTCTAGGCACTTCAGTCTGGAACCGCGCGACCGCTACGGTTGCAGGTTCGAAACCTGCCTCGGGCATGCATGTGTGTGATGTCCTTAGGTTAGTTAAGTTTAATTAGTTCTAAGTTCTAGGGGACTGATGACCTCAGATGTTAAGTCCCATAGTGGTCAGAGCCATTTGAACCATTTGAACATTTGCGACATCCTTCCCCATTTTCGCTTTCATGGATAATGCCCAGATAAATTTAGTTTAGTATCAATGACCATTAAAATATATTTGAAGCCATTATTCACCAATAAATATTCCCTGCTGTGCGAGCCCTGATTTCTCTTATTTTATCGTGATGATCATTTCTCCCTATGTAGGTGGGTGCCAACAGAATGTTTTCGCAGTCGGAGGAGAAAACTGGTGATTGAAATTTCATGAGAACATCCAGTCGCAACGAAAAATGCCATTGTTTTAATGATTGCCACTCCAATTCACGTATCATGTCTGTGACACTATGTCCCCTGTTTCGCGATAATACAAAACGAGCTGCCCTTCTTTGTACTTTTTCGATGTCATCCGTCAGTCCCACCTGATGCGGATCCCACACCGCATAGCAATACTCCATAATAAGGCGGACAAGCGTGGGGTAAGCAGTCTCTTTGGTAGACCAGTTGCACGTTATAAGTGTTCTGCCAATGAATCGCAGTCTTTAGCTTGCTCTACTCACAATGTTATCTATGTGATCGTTCCAATTAGGTTATTTTTAATTGTAATCCCTAAGTATTTACAGCCTTCAGATTTGTGTGACTTATCGCGTAATCGAAATTTAGCTGATTTCTTTTAGTACTCATGTGAATAACTTCACACTTTTCTTTATTCAGGATCAATTGCCAATTTTTGCACCATATAGATATCCTATCTAAATCATTTTGCAATTCGGTTTGGTCATCTGATGTCTTTACAAGACGGTAAATGACAGCACCATCTGCAAACGGCTACTCAGATTGTCTCCTATGTTGTTAATACAGATCAGGAACAACAGAGGGCCTATAATACTTCCTTGGGGAACACCGGATACTACTTCTGTTTTACTCGATGACTTTCCATCTATTGCTACGAACTGTGACCTTTCTGACAGGAATCACGAATCCAATCGCACAACTGAAGCGATACTCTGTAGGCACGCAGTTTGGTTAGAAGACACTTGTGAGAAACGTTGTCTAAAGCCTTCTGGAAATTTAAAAATATGGAATCAGTTTGACGTCCCCTGTCCATAGCACTTATTACTTCATGAGTATAAAGAGCTAGTTATGTTTGACAAGAACGATATTTTTTTAATCCGTGCTGACTATGAGTCAATAAATCGTTTTCTTCGAGATACTTCATAATGTTTGTGTACAGTATATGTTCCCAAACCCTACTACAAATCGACGTTATGAACACAATGTCTAGCATTACTTTTTCCAGTGGAGGGATGACACTGGTATGCTGCTATACCTGAATGTCGTATATGTCACACCATCTACTCCTTTCAGTATCTCCTGTAATAACTGATATTTGGGCTGAAACAGAGTTTTTGAAAATGCACAGACATGCTGAAAGCTGACTCCATCTGTGTGTGTTAGCAGCGCTATGAGAACATTAGTCTTGCTGCAGTTGGATGGACCTACAATTATTGCACGCTATGTTGTCGGGAAGGAGGACGCCATTGTTTCCGGTCTTCTCACAAACCATCATACCTCTCGTCGCCTACAACAAAAATCTTGATGTTTCACCCACCCTGCCATGATATAACTATGTCAGGTACTGGCGTGCAATGGGCTTCTACAGAAGATTTAGGCATATAACATAATTTTCTGTTGATACGTCATTGCAATGAAAGCAACAGCTTTAGTACTTGCAGTGTAATGGGGGATAAGAAACAAGACACATACATTGTTATCTACATTTTTATTCAGCAATCGTACATGGGTTGTACCACATCAACAGGTTCTTTATTTATCTTAACACCAGTACAGAACATAGAAAATAAAGACTTCTTATAAGCACAGACTGTAGCATGTATTTCTGTCAAGCTTATTAGCTGTACATGAGTTTCTGTTGGCACCACATTGACCCACTGTTCGAAATCGTCTACATGACATTTTACTACAGAGATACTCCGCCATGTCCTATACACAGCCTTAACACAAGGCAGCCATCTGTTCAGTCTTTCCAATACAATGGGTAGCGCCAGCTACAGACCGAACAATTTTGGTAACGGTGGAGTGTTATAGATAAATGGCTGTATCGCCAAATTTTATATGATGTGTGGGGTCATCGTACAGCGTTGTAATGGTCAGAGTTACAGCAGCACAGCGAATTTTTGAGGAGGCCGCTCGGATGGTACTTGGTGGTCAACTGCGGCGTGTCGTAGGCTTTCGCACGACATAGTTGACAAATTCCACCTCCGTAAACCGGACTTTAACAAATTTAGCTGCGTCCTCGATTTATATCACGACAGGCCAGTATCTGTCTGTGACTGCTTTTATACAGATAAGTAAATGTTTCGAACCACTAATGGTTACATTTTACACTGAAGCGAACTGTAGCTTTGCACAGGACATGGTTGGTATCTTCTCATCCACTATATCCTCACTTTGTCCATGCAGTATCACTGGAATTTTCTGAGATGGCGCATATGATGAGATGCAGTACCGACCTGTGTCATGAGATTTAGGACTCTCGGCATACTTCTGCGAGTCAGGGACTCGCTGGGTGTCTTCAACCGACAATAACAGCTCAGTGTACTGCTGCAACAAGCTGACCAGGAGTGAGACAGTATCCCACGGTGCTGCCACTGCTGCAGCTCTTGGCACGCCAGATGATGCTACTGCTACAGGTCCTGACAGGTTGGGACATGTCCCTGCTGCAACTCCCGACGGGCTGGAGGATGCCACATCTACAAGAAAGAAGAAATACCATTACAAACGTTAACAGCAGAACAAAGATTTAATCTTTTTGTCGACAATAAACAAAGATATTAAGCAATAGGTACTTACTCTTCCACGCTTCTTCTTATTGTGCTGCTGCTGTGGCTGGGCAATGCTGGAACTAACTGTAAGTGAGGCTGCAGAGTTGCTGGGCCCTGTTTTATTTCTCTGATGTGATTAAATTCTGAGTTCCTATTGGCTACTGCCAATTTAGAGCGTCTCTTGTGGCATAGTTGTGAATTGAAGGTCCGCCTGCTTAACTGAGTGTTAAGGTGCTTACTTTCCACACAGCAGGCCTGGGTTCGATTCCCGACTAGGTTGGAGATTTTCTCTGCCCATGGACTGAGTGTTGTCTTTTCCTCATCATCATCATCTCTTCACCATCGACGCGCAAGTCTCCCAATGTGGCGTCACATGAAATAAGACTTTTAACACTGCGGCCGGACTTCCCCGGACGGGACCTCCCCGCCAACAATGCCATCTGATCATTTTATTTCTTTGTGAATTAGATCAGTTTTTGGTCCTCTGGACCAGAGGTAGACATCTATTGCGTAGTGGAAAACTGACCGTGCATTTCAAAAATGGGAAGCAGCTATAACAACAGCATTGATCTGCTTGACTTGCAGAATGTATCTTTACACCATTTTGCTGCATTGCCATTATCTGCTGGACAGTATTCCTTCTTCAGGCACTCTTCCAATATAACTCCTTTTCACACTGCATGTAGGAGGCTATGGGCGCCGTCTTTGCTTTCAGCTTATAGGCAACATGGCTGTTAAACTGCTCCCAGTCAGACATAGCGGCTCTTGGATTGAACCCATTCTGCACAGCTCTGAGGATGGCGAGCGACTGATGATTGGATGAGAGAATGGGTTGGTGGAGGGGAAAATGGATGGGGTGAGCAGTTGATGCTCTTCAATGGTTTATACAACATATACGAATATGCTTCCACTGAAGCGAATTAGCATCAACTGTGCGGCTCTTCCAGTTTTGAATGCCTCATGTGGAACATCTCAGCAGGTTGCGCATGCACGTGAGCATATACATTATGTGATCAAAAGTATCCGGACACCTGGCTGAAAATGACTTACAAGTTCGTGGCGCCCTCCATCGGTAATAGTGGGATTCAATATTGTTTTTGGACCACCCTTAGCCTTGATGACAGCTTCCACTCTCGCAGCATACGTTCAATCAGGTGCTGGAAGGTTTCTCGGGGAATTACAGCCCATTCTTCAAGGAGTGCTGCACCGAGGAGAGGTGTCGATGTCGATCGGTGAGGCCTGGCACGGTCGGCGTTCCAAAACATCCCAAAGGTGTTCTATAGGATTGAGGTCAGGACACTGTGCAGGCTAGTCTATTACAGGGATGTTATTAGAGTGTAACCAGTCCACCAGAGGCCTTGCATTATGAACAGGTGCTTGATGGTGTTGAAAGATGCAATCGCCCTCCCCGAATTGCTCTTCAACATTGGGAAGCAAGACGGTGCTTAAAACATCAATGTGGGCTTGTACTGTGATAGTGCCACCCAAAACAACAAGGGGTGCAAGCCCTCTCCATAAAAAAAACACGACCACACCTAAAACCACCGCCTTCGAATGTCACAGTTAGCACTACACACGCTGTTAGATGACGTTCACTGGGCATTCACCATAACCACACCCTGTCATCGGATCGCCATATAGTGTACCGTGATTCGTCACTCCACAAAACGTTTTTCCACTGTTCAGTCCTCCAATGTTTACGCTCCTTACACCAAGCGAGACGTCGTTTGGCATTTACCGGTGTGTTTTGTGGCTTATGAGCAGTTGCTCGACCATGAAATCCAAGTTTTCTAACCTCCCGCCTAACTGCCATAGTACTTGCAGTGGATCCTGATGCAGTTTCGAACTCCTGTGTAATGGTCTGGATAGACGTCTGCCTATTACACATTACGGCAGTCTTCATCTGTCGGCGGTCTCTGTTAGTCGACAGACGAGGTCGACCTGTACACTTTTGCACTGTACGTGTCCCTTCACATTCCACCTCACTGTCACATCGGAAACAGTGGGCCTAGGGATGTTTAGGAGTATGGGAATCTAGCGTACAGACGGGTGACACAAGTGACACCCATCACCTGACCACGTTCGAAGTCCTTGAGTTCCGCGGAGCGCCCGTTTGTGCTCTCTCACGATGGCTACTGAGGTCGCTAATATTGAGTACCTGGCAGTAGGTGGCAGCACAATGCACCTAATATGAAAAACGTATGTTTTGGGGGTGTACGGATAGTTTTGATCACATAATGTATCAGTTTCAACATGCATCTCAGCTCCATCTCTGTGCATTGCAACAATGTTGAATCGAATTCTTCTGCTTCTTTCTCCTACACTCTTCCATTATTACAATTTGCAACCCCTCTGTTTAGCGAGCTGTGGTTACAGTTGTAGTGTTAGCAGTTAGCCAACACTACGCACACTACTTGGCTGAGGATGCCGATATGAACGCGTCAACTCACGCAGGCTGGCGAGAGGTCTGAAACAGCATACGTAATTGAAACGTCCCCTTTGAACAATTATACAGGACTGTGCTTAAACTGATATACAATATTTTTAGCGCAACGCAATCTGACTTTCAAAAATCCCTGCAAAAGAAGGGCCCTGAGTAACATTAAACTATACCTTTCACAAATCACTTACCTCACAAAAATCTTCATTACTCGAACTACTGCAGCACAGCGAGTGCCACTACTGCCACCTAAATAAAAGAGTCAAACTACGGAAGGCACTAACTACTAATAGGGATAGTTAGCAAATGAAAGATATTAATAGAGAACAAACAATATATTTACCTTGATAGTCATAATATATATAGCAGTTCATGACAAATTACAAAACTCCGCCATCTCTCTCCCCACATTCACCACTGCTGGCGGCTCACCTCCAACTGCGCAACGCTACGCGCTGTTCACAGCCAGCTGCCTAACACTACAATGGCGAGTATTACAACAATGCAAAGCAGCCACAGACTGCACACAGCACAGCCAGTGATTTTCATACAGAGGTGGCGTTACCAATAAAAAAACCTAAACAGCCTACTTACATAATGAATGCTATAAAGAAAAGTACGTAGCTGCTGGAATACTTAACTTTAATACATCCTTGTTGTACATCGCTCTTGACGATACAAGTGAGACTCTGTAGCTACATGCAATGTAATGCTAATGGCGCCTTGCTAGGTCGTAGCCATTGACTTAGCTGAAGGCTATTCTATCTGCTCTGCAAATGAGCGAGGCTTCGTCAGTGTGCATCGCTAGCTAAGTCGTCCGTACAACTGGGGCGAGTGCTAGTAAGTCTCTCGAGACCTGCCGTGGGGTGGCGCTCGGTCTGCGATCACTGACAGTGGCGGCACGCGGGTCCGACATGTACTAATGGACCGCGGCCGATTTAAAGCTACCACCTAGCAAGTGTGGTGTCTGGCGGTGACACCACGACAGTCACCCCTCGAATGCGTAGGCGTAATACAGCGATTGAAAGCCATTCAATCCTTCACATTGATCTTGTTGATCGAACACATCGTGATGCTTCCACAACGACAGCTCAGCATAGACTGAACCTCTCCCACCAAGTCTGGTCATATGAGTGGAGAAAAGAAATTCACACCTAGATTTCAGTTTCCCACAAATTTCCGGGGATTTAGTTGGGGTGCGATGTCAGCACAGCCTTGGAACAAAGATATTTGCACCATTTTGAAATTTCCACTTTTTTTAAAAAAAATTCCCACCTAGATTCGTAATTCCTGCCAATAGGACAGGCATTAGAGGGGGGAGGGGTAGGGGGGTAAGGAGAGGGAGAGAGAGGGAGGCAGTGGGGACTCATGTGCCACATGGGGAAAACCACTGGTTTCATCTGGAGTGGAGATAATTAACTGATCAATTAATTAAATTGATATCAGTTTCATATCAAAACTACACTTATACCAGCCTTTCCCTCCTACTTTCGTTCAGCCACAGTAAAGAGAGATCGTATTTAGTCTGAGCCTCAGAGTGGAAAGTAATGGGGAGCGGCCGGCCGCTGTGGCCGTGCGGTTCTAGACGCTTCAGTCTGGAACCGCGTGACCGCTACGGCCGCAGGTTCGAATCCTGCCTCGGGCATGGATGTGTGTGATGTCCTTAGGTTAGCTAGGTTTAAGTAGTTCTAAGCTCTAGGGGACTGATGACCACAGATGTTAAGTCCCATAGTGCTCAGAGCCATTTGAACCATTTGATAATGGGGAGCAACCAGCTGAACCGAGTAAACCCATCAACCACCGTAAATATATAGTGCTGCCCACCCTGGGTCCGCAGAAGAGGACTGATGTAATCAATAAAAAACTTTCCTTGGGGACCTCCGCCCGAGTGATCTAAAGCAACCCCTTACGCCCATTGGAATACGGCTTAGCCATCTTGCATTCCCGACACTGACTAACCATTTTTGTAACGTCACCATACAGGGTGGGCCAGGTTGGGGTATGTAACCCTCATGACTCACCACAGCAGAATTGTGATAATATTTTAAAACAGTCGGGAAAAATGTGGCAGGCAGACAAATTTTATGCTCCTCACCCCAGTGTCCACAACGGCAGAGAATGTAGTTCGGCAGTTTGTACCCGGAAACTTGCTGACTGGCTCTCAACTGCCCAGATGAAGCCCATCTCTGGGTCGTTCTCTTGTTGCTGCGCAAGGTCAGCAAACAACACTGGAATCTCGGTACGCACTGAATTAACAAGACATTCTACCACCTTAGCATCGTGAGGAGAAAAACCTCCTCCTCCTCTTAGAACATTCTGCTCAAGGTATCCACTACAACGTTATCACACCCTCTAATGTGGCACACGTTAAAACGGAAGGTGGAATTCCGGACAGCCCACTTTGCAATATGCCCAGTTTTACATGGGCGAGCCAGAATCAAACTAAGGGCCTAGTTGTCTGTCTCCAGTGTGATTACTGGTGTTCGAGGTAATATTTAAATTTCTCTAACGCCAGGAGGACACCCAGCGCTTCCAACTCATAAGTAGGGAAGTAGGGTATTTCTTTTCGTCTGGAGACAGACACCTAGAGGCATAGGCTAAGGGCCTCCACTCGCCAACTTGATCCTGAAGCAACACGGCGGCAGTGCATGAGTTAAAGGCATTGGCTTGGATCGTGAAAGGTTAATTGAAGTGAGGAACGACCAGAGCAGGGTATTAGTCAAACTGATATTAAGCGTATTAAACTCAGCCTGCTTGCTGTCAGTCCAGAAAAACGGCTCACCATTTTTTCGCAACGGGTTTAACGGAGCGGCTAGCTCAACAAACTTCAGAACGAATTTTCAGAAAAAGTTAGTCATTTCAACGAAACAGGCCACCCGTTTTTCGATCTTAGGAGGGTGAAAATTATAAATAGCTCGGGTCCTAGACCGATCAATTCTGACCCTGTCGGCCAAGACTAGAAACCTAAAAAAAGATAGCTCACGATGAACAAAGATAACGTTAGACAGTATCACAGCTAGACCAGCTTGCCTCAGACGCTCCAAAACCTGTCGCAAATGCTTCAGATGCTCAGATAAAGTGGCACTGTAAATGACAACATTGTTCAGATAGTTATACACACACTTGAGCTTCAGATCTCTGACCACGGAATAGAGTGACCTAGAAATAAGTGCCATTCCGATAGAAAGGCCGAAAGGTACCTGGTTGTGCAAAAGGTAGTAGTCATTCATTAGCAAGGAGAATCTGGTAATACAACTCGTTAACACCGAAAATGAAAAATCATGGGCCTTGGAAAACCATGGAAACACACATGTAGACCAGGAAAATGGACAGATTCCAATATACTATATGGTTAAGTACACGATAGTCCACAACGAGTCTGAAACGCCCCAATTATTCATCGATCATTTTCTTCCAATTCACGCAATAGCTTGACCTTCAATGGAGACAGCCGATAGGGGGATTGGAAGACAGTTGGAAAGCAAAATCCGATATTCCATACGATTGTTGTTGTGGTCTTCAGTCCTGAGACTGGTTTGATGCAGCTCTCTATGCTACCCTATCTTGTGCGAGCTTCTTCATCTCCCAGTACTTACTGCAACCCACATCCTTCTGAATCTGCTTAGTGTATTCATCTCTTGGTCTCCCTCTACGATTTTTACCCTCCATGCTGCCCTCCAATGTTACATTTGTGATCCCTTGATGCCTCAGAATATGTCCTACTAACCGGTTCCTCCTTTTTGTCAAGTTGTGTCACATACTCCTCTTCTCCCCAATTCTATTCAATACTTCATCGTTAGTTATGTGATCTACCCATCTAATCTTCAGCATTCTTCTGTAGCACCACATTTCGAAAGCTTCTATTCTCTTCTTGTCCAAACTATTTATCGTCCATGTTTCACTTCCATACATGCCTACACTCCATACAAATACTTTCAGAAACGACTTCCTGACACTTAAATCTATACTCGATGTTAACAAATTTCTCTTCTTCAGAAACGCTTTCCTTGCCATTGCCAGTCTACATTTTATATCCTCTCTACTTCGACCATCATCAGTTATTTTGCTCCCCAAATGGCAAAACCCCTTTACTACTTTAAGTGTCTCATTTCCTAATCTAATTCCCTCAGCATCACCCGACTTAATTCGACCACATTCCATTATCCTCGTTTTGCTTTTGTTGATGTTCATCTTATATCCTCCTTTCAAGACACTATCCATTCCGTTCAACTGCTCTTCCAAGTCCTTTGCTGTCTGTGATAGAATTACAATGTCATCGGCGAACCTCAAAGTTTTTATTACTTCTTCATGGATTTTAATACCTACTCCGAATTTTTCCTTTGTTTCCTTTACTGCTTGCTCAATATACAGATTGAATAACATCAGGGAGAGGCTACAACCCTGTCTCACTGCCTTCCCAACCACTGCTTCCCTTTCATACCACTCGACTCTTATAACTGTCATCTGGCTTCTGTACAAATTGTAAATAGCCTTTCGCTCCCTGTATTTTACCCCTGCCACCTTTAGAATTTGAAAGAGAGTATTCCAGTCAACATTGTCAAAAGCTTTCTCTAAGTCTACAAATGCTAGAAACGTAGGTTTGCCTTTCCTTAATCTTTCTTCTAAGATAAGTCGTAAGGTCAGTATTGCCTCACGTGGTCCAATATTTCTAAGGAATCCAAACTGATCTTCCCCGAGGTCGGCTTCTACCAGTTTTTCCATTCGTCTGTAAAGAATTCGCGTTAGTATTTTGCAGCTGTGACTTATTAAACTGATAGTTCGGTAATTTTCACATCTGTCAACACCTGCTTTCTTTGGGATTGGAATTATTATATTCTTCTTGAAGTCTGAGGGTATTTCGCCTGTCTCATACATCTTGCTCACCAGATGGTAGAGTTTTGTCATGACTGGCTCTCCCAAGGCCATCAGTAGTTGTAATGGAATGTTGTCTACTCCCGGGGCCTTGTTTCGACTCAGGTCTTTCAGTGCTGTGTCAAACTCTTCACGCAGTATCGTATCTCCAAGTTCATATTCGTCTACATCCTCTTCCATTTCCGTAATATTGTCCTCAAGTACATGGCCCTTGTATAGACCCTCTATATACTCCTTCCACCTCTCTAATTTCCCTTCTTTGCTTAGAACTGGGTTTCCATCTGAGCTCTTGATATTCATACAAGTAGTTCTCTTTTCTCCAAAGGTCCCTTTAATTTTCCTGTAGGCAGTATCTATCTTACCCCTAGTGAGATAAGCCTCTACATCCTTACATTTGTCCTCTAGCCATCCCTGCTTAGCCATTTTGCACTTCCTGTCGATCTCATTTTTGAGACGTCTGTATTCCTTTTTGCCTGCTTCATTTACTGCATTTTTATATTTTCTTCTTTCATCAATTAAGTTCAATATTTCTTCTGTTACCCAAGAAGTTCTACTAGCCCTCGTCTTTTTACCTACTCGATCCTCTGCTGCTTTCACTACTTCATCCCTCAGAGCTACCTATTCTTCTTCTACTGTACTTCTTTCCCCCATTCCTGTCAATTGTTCCCTTATGCTCTCCCTGAAACTCTGTACAACCTCTGGTTCTTTCAGTTTATCCAGGTCCCATCTCCTTAAATTCCCACCTTTTTGCAGTTTCTTCAGTTTTAATCTACAGTTCATAACCAATAGATTATGGTCAAAGTCCATATCTGCCCCTGGAAATGTCTTACAATTTCAAACCTGGTTCTTAAATCTCTGTCTTACCATTATATAATCTGATACCTTCTAGTATCTCCAGGATTCTTCCATGTATACAACCTTCTTTTATGATTCAATACGATTAGTCACACTTAATTTATCTGTCAATATTTCGAGGAAACCACGCAACATCTGACGGTGAGCCTCAGCCTGGTCAGGAGGTAAATGCGCAACTGAGGTCATCAGTCCCCTAGACGTAGAACTAATTAAACCAAACTAACCTACGGACATCACACACATCCATGCCCGAGGCAGGATTCGAACCTGCGACCGCAGCAGCAGCAGCTCGGTTCCGTACTGAAGCGCCTAGAACCGCTCGGTCACAGCGGCCGGCTCGTCAAACTCCTCCCTACTAACGTCTTACAGACACTCGTCCTGGTATGGCGACACAAGCGAAAGTTCACGACAGGCCGAAACCAAGTTAAAATTTCCCAAGGGCGTAATCCAAAACTAATCCCATTTTAATCACAAAATCACACCCCAAGAGGAAGTCGGTGCTTAAACCTCCACCACCACCTTCATGGGCCAAGAAAATTCATCGACATGACAAGATATGCACATGGATCCTATCGAAGCAAGAGCTTGACCATTAACTGTTCTGGAAGTTCTACCCACGGGCTTTAAAGTGGGAAAATTACAAATGATCTGAAATTGGGAGCACGACAATGACTCATTAAGGAAAGCCTGCTGCCAGAATCTAATAGCGCCAGGGTGGCTCGTTATTGACGTAGGAGGGTTATGATTCACCCCTTTTACTTGATTAGATGCACTCGGCAACGCGAAAAAGGTGTCACGCCATCTCTGACATGGTGTCAGCTGTTGAAACGCCTTTTTTCATTGACCTCGCACTGGCGAGCAAAAATGTCCATGCCGAACACAGCGATAAATCTACCTTGGGAGAAACTCATCTTATTAGCAGAAACCAAGCCGAAGGTGGGTTTGGCGAAAGACTGAGATGACGCCTTCTCACAGCCACTGTTTTGAACGGCTTGTTTAACGATAGCTAGTCACCCTCTCAAGAAGAAAGACCTTGAAAGATCCTCCGGTTTAATCCCTTGGAAAATGGTGGCAACAATCTCGTGCCAGCCAGCTCTAGATAAAAGGCTCCTGCCACCAAGTATACTTCAGGAATATATTCAACTAGGTTGTCGCAGTTACGTTGGACACGAAGAGAAATATTGATTAACGAGGTCGCTCTTAAACCTGGCAGACAGGCGCTCCCCTAGCATGCGGGCATGCAGTTCCCTTGATCAGCCCTTCCTTGTTACGACCTCACCGACCACCATTTCGACCAAGGAACCTTGACACAAAGGATGCATTAACTGAAAATCAGCTTCCCACGACATTTTAAAAATGTTACCTTGTTCTTCTAAGGTATCAGTAAGCCACCTAAATTAAGCAAACTCCTGTTGAGTTTCTATAGCAAGGTATTCTATCCCGAGCAACACGTTCAAGAAGGGATTACGTAATTTAGCAAAACTAGATTGCTGATTCTCTGCATCACATCTTTTGGGCCCCAGAGAGATGGTTTCGTTTTACGTAACCACCGGATTTTGCAATTCACTAAGCCACTGATCACTCTCCTACTCTAAAGCACTCTAATTTTCAGATTTATCACTCTGTTTTGGAACTGACCAACCTCAGGTTTGAACTGCGAATCCGAGACTATTGGAGATGGGTCTTCAGCTCTCCGCAATCAGTGCGTAAGCTGCCCCTGCATGTAGTAAAGCTGAGAGCATGATGGGGCACTAAACTGAAGAATAAGTTCTGTTCTGTATCTGACAGGGAAGGAACCCACTCCCCGATGGCGACGCTCACCTGACCAATGCGCTCTTCTGTGACCTGCATCGCAGCCTCCTTAGCTGCACGAGGATGCGTCACCGGCTCTGCGACGTCCCCATCCTCCGTCAGTCCTCGGACTTTATTCTCGTATTTCAGCAGAGTAGGCAGCCAACTTCCACATAGACTCAGGGCTCCATAACAGACGAATGCCCCTGAAACCCAAAGCCAAAAAGCAAGAGATTGTGCCTAGTCAAAGGGAATAAAAATATATGTATACTGATGATGCTGAAACTGATGATGCTGAATGTAATTCGATCCTTCAACTTTCAGAAACAACTGTGCTCTGTTACCAGAATGGTATACGCTACTGGGATAATGTTACCTGTGAGTGGAAGGGCCGGGCAAATAAGAATTCAACATCATTCCTCTAAAGATTTTCATTAAGATTCCTCAGGAAAAGTAAGTTTACTAATTAGATCAACAGGACCTTAACAGATAAACCATCCAATTAGATGAAACAATTTAAGAAAAATTACTGATACACGATAAACAATCTCCTGAAAGATTTAACCATACAACTCAAGAATGTCCTGAATAACTGTGTTTTATAATGACTGTAACGTGATAGGAAAGCAGTCTTCAAAACAGGCAGGCAATAAACGTCTTTAGAGTGTTTGACTAAAATACAGCAAATAATTCAGGTTTACCTAAAATACGTTCATTAAAAGGAGGCCAAACCAATTACAGCTGCTTGTCATGAAACCACCACGCATCGTGCAATGTGGCGCGGACGAATGTCCAGGAACTTCCTTAGGGCAGGCCTGATACGCTGCTCAGCACACTCCTCCTTTTTACGCAACCAGTAGACGCCTCAAGACACAATGCACGATGATAGCCAGATCAACAGAGTAGTAAATTTTAAGTAAAACTTAAGTGATCAGGTGACACCCTGGCAGCGTACACAAAACGGTTGTGATAAGTCGCTAGAAGACAATAATGCAACTGCCCAATTCAACCACCCATACTGGAGCCTTATTACCAAGAATTTCAGTGGCCAACCGTAATTCAATTACAAATCACACCACGAGGCGGAAACGGCAGATACTTAACACTCGCGCAGGAAACATAGGCGGAAGGGAGACACAAAAGGTTGGCTGATGAACCTCACCCATGTTAAACAAAAGCCTGGTCTGGTAGTATAACCCACCTAAACACATGCAACAAGATTTGCCCCCGCAAGATGCATAAGCTTGTGGGCTTCAAATATATATATATATTAAACGTCACAAATAATGACACATTGAACATAAAAAGTTGCAAAACACTAATAATTTGAAACACATAATCAAATCACAACTCTATTACAATTACCAAATAGAAGGTATTATGTCTTCAGACGAGTAAAGCGCTACTCAAATCGCTTGGCCAGACACCGGAATGGGGAGCAACAACAAGAGGAGACTAAACCGAGTGTAATGTAGAAGCAGCAAGACACAAACACAAGCAGGAACTGAACCAGTTTCAATTAGCACGCTCACAGTGGGGAGCAAGATCAGTCTTTGCGTGCTCTCGTCATGGAAGCAACGTGCTAAACATAGGTCAACGAGCATCGAAAATCGCTGTTCGGTGACAAACAGCAGGAAAGCTTGGATGCGCCAGGAGATGCGTGAATGACGACGACCCGCCGCCCGACTCCAAATCTGGTCGGCCAAACCAATATTGTGTCCATTCCCATTTCCTGTTCACGTCCCTCATGTCTGGAGGAAGATGTTCAGCCACACAAAGTTGGAAGTCACATGGCTGATAGAAAAAACATCCCTCCCGTTGACCCGCAGACCCGCGCTGTCCGTGCTGCTTCACTCACAGCCCTCTCAACGCCTCGCGGCAAACGCGCCACGCTCCCTTCACGCCAACGATTGTGTTCTAGGAGTCGTGGCACGAACTATCGATCGGGCGACGGTTCAGAATCCGTGTCTGGAAACGTACTGTTTGCATGCTACAATCATGGGATCAGGAATGCCCCAGTACATCACTTCCTTTACAATACTACTCATTAATAGCCAAAGAAATTACTCACGCATTCATTGACGGATTCTGTCAACGTGATGTGATTCGGCGTATTCCAATTCGGGTGTGCGGCGTTTCCATGGAGTACCACAGTCACGTCTGCTGATGGTAAAGGTACCCATTCTCGAAGCCATTGTATAAATGTGGAGTCGTTGTGGAGAAGGATGTTAATAAAGGTGACGAGGAGCTGTTCCATTACATGAGCTTTGGCATTCAGAAGGAACACATCGGTGTATTTTGTAAACATGTACTCAGCCATGTTGATCTAAGACTCATAGACACGTGAATGAGGCCCGAACCACGCCACAGCGGTAGGACAAACGTCGAATAACACCAGCCATTCCGACGTAACCACCCGACACCATGATTAACCACTTGCGTACCTACCTAGTAAACACGTTTTCAAACGGCTGTAGCACGAAAACGGTGCGTTTCCAGTCATTCATATTATTATGTGTCACTTCCCTTAACAGTCCTTGAAACCTGGTGGTCAAGGGAAGGCAGGATTCGGTTACGCTTGTGGACGGGGCCGTAATCAGTTACTACTGGTTGCCTTTTACAGTTACACACAATTTATTTTAAACCAGTAATTCCAGACTCAACAATAAATAAAAAAATACCACATGTTATTAATGAAGGAATCGTGTTTTCAGTGAGTTGCAATTTAGCAAATCACCATTAAATACAGATACAGCAGATAATATTTTAAAAGCAAGCCACTGTGATCTGGGCAGAAGGCCTTACACGCCGGGAATGGCAATAAATTTAGAATTGCTTAAAACTCGCTGCAACTTACAAATTACAGGTATTGAAATATTAAAGGCAAGTCGCCTCAAACACAGCAGAAGGCATCAGAAGCCAGGAATGGTTCAAATGGCTCTGACCACTATGGGACTTAACATCTGAGGTCATGAGTCCCCTAAAACTTAGAACTACTTAAACCTAACTAACCTAAGGACATCACACACATCCATGGCCGAGGCAGGATTCTAACCTGCGACCGCAGCAGTCGCGCGGTTCAGGACTGAAGCGCATAGAACCGGTCGGCCACAGCGGCCGGCTCTCCAGGAATGGCAGTAAATACGGTTTTAAAGGCTTACTACGTAAATACAAATACCAAATAAGAATTTTAAGGCAAGTGACCACAATTACGGTTGAAGGCCTTACACGCCAGTAACGGCAATAGTATAAAAAATTTAGAAACCTGCTCTAAAACAGCAAATACAATAGCAAAGGTTCATTAAAAAAAAAAGAAGCTGATAACCAAATGGGTGAAATAAGATGATGATAAACTTTGTAACACAACCCTTAACATCCACTGAACACTACACTGCTCGATTTATTCCAGAAGGCGACCAGAACTACTAACTAGACATATATAACTTTTAATGTAGGCCTTACAAGGTATTATAATAAATAACACAATAATAAAACACAAAGACCAGTGCAGCAGTTCCTTAAACGGTACTGAGGCAGATTATGCCCGCAGAAGTTGTGGGCTGAAGCTGCGTTGCACTAAACTACTGGCCACCAGACAACCTTTCAGAACACACGTGTCTTACAAGAACCAAGGGGTCACAGACGGTACTCCAGGAATTGATCTCTGAGAAGGCCCGGCAAGAAACACTACCGCGAGCGATGAGATAGGCAGCCAAGAGTTGTATTCACTTCACAAGATGGTAACTCAGACTAGTGGCAGTCTAACGAATGACTAATGACAATCTTGCTGAAGCTACCTGACATCCGATAAACCAAATGCAACGATGGAACAATATGCCAAAGCGGGAACCGGCGGTCTGCACTGTATCCCCAGATTACCCTTAGAGTGCCTGGAACGAGAAAGGAACCACTACGACCAGAGTAGAAGAATCACCAATCGGCCTACAATCAAGAAAGCTGTCAAAACTACACGCCTTACCGGACAGCAGCGGCAAGGCGAGGAAACGTACACTGCCGTTACAGACACTTAGCCCCAGGGCAGGCGACTGGGGCGTTAGCGGCCACCAGGCAAGAAAAATTACCGCCGGTTGAACTTAACAAATTGTAGCAAGTTGAACGCAGTGAATAGTAATAAGAAGTCGAGGAAAGCTAATCAGAATCGCCTTCCCCAAGCACTCCACTCGTTGCTATTCGCCTCGGCGTACTACGAGCAGGAACGTGAAACCAAGTCACTGGAAAATCACGAGATATCACAATGGTGGAGGTCTCTCTACTTTGATTGAAATGCACTCATCTTAAAGCTTGCTGTATCCTGTTTACGCCGAGATCGTGCACCTAGTGACGACAACCCTTCCATCTGGCAATCAATGCTTGCCGCCAGCGGTCCAGGCGTGTTCTGGCACTGTGCGGACCTGGCTCCTCCTGAGTCCCCAACCGAACTGGCCCACTCACATGACCCGGAAAACAATGACGTTGCACAGAAGATAGGGCAACAGTTACTACATATCGATAACCGCCGCTGCTGCCACTAGCGGACAGGCAACGCTTGCGAAACCGAGTGGCGCCAGTCAATACGAGAAGAGGATAAACAACCGCAACCGTGTCAACTAAACGATGCCGTCTGGCATCCAACAGAGGGTGGAGATCTACAAACAGCAGCAACGCGAGCCTCAGCACGGCTCAGTCCTAGAAGTTTGTACTGGGAGTTTCCGAACACCCGGTAATCACAGTTTCTAGGTGTAGTACTTGAATTATAGTGGTCACCTTTAAACCAGATTATAGCTCTTAGTAAGTAGAGTATGACAGGATTGTAAGATTTTGTGTTCGGTAAATAACTCTGTGAAACTTCCTGGCAGATTAAAACTCGAACTCGGGACCTTTGCCTTTCGCGGGTAAGTGCTCTACCAACTGAGCTACCCAAGTACGACTCACGCCCCGTCCTCACAGCTTTAATTCCGCCAGTACCTCGTCTCCTACCTCCCAAACATCACAGAAGCTCTCCTGCGAAAGGTCCCGAGTTCGAGTCTCGGTCCGGCACACAGTTTTAATCTGCCAGGAAGTTTCATATCAGCCCACACTCCGCTGTAGAGTAAAAATTTCATTCTAGATACTCTGTGAAACATCGAGAGTCAAATTTTCGTTGGCAGTGGAAGCCGTTAGCCAGCCAACTGCAACTGAGAGCGTGCCCCAGCTTAGCCTTTCAGCGACATAGATACCCGGTGCGGTGGACGTGTTAGTGCGAGGACACGTGCACCCTGGTGGTCGGTTTCAGCGGAGGAACAGACGGGTAGCGTGGCGTGGTGGGGCGAGGCGCGGCGTGTCGCGCTCCGCTGGACCGCACGGCGCGGCCCGCAGCGCGCAATGGCCCTGCAAACGCCGCGCAAGCCGGCCAGCGGCCAATTTGTAATCCATCAAATTTATCTGGCGGCGCGGCGCGGCGCGGCGTGGTCTGGCGTGGCGTGGCGTGGCGCAGTGCGTGCGGGCAGCAGCGCTGACGCGGCGCCGCGTCCGGAACCGGCAGCGATGCGTGAGCGCGCGCGCACCACTGTGCGTGTGGCCGCCGGCGGCGCGCTACCAGCCTGGTCTGCCGGCCCTCAGCTCCACGTCCCATAAAACGCCGGTCTACACAACAGGTTACCTGCTCAGGCGTGAAACAGCAACAACCGCCACAGTTTGTCAAACGATGGCCATCCGAAACTACACCACTGGCCATTAAAATTGCTACACCAAGAAGAAATGCAGATGATAAACGGGTATTCATTGGACAAATATATTATATTAAAACTGACAAGTGATTGCATTTTCACGCAATTTGGGTTCATAGATCTGAGAAATCAGTAGCCAGAACAACCACCTCTGACCGTAATAACGGCCTTGATATGCCTGGGCATTGAGTCAAACACAGCTTGGATGACGTGTACAGGTACAGCTGCCCATGCAGCTTCAACACGATACCACAGTTCATCACGAGTAGTCACTGGCGTATTGTGACGAGCCAGTTGCTCGGCCACCATTGACCAGACTTTTCAGTTGGTGAGAGATCTGGAGAATGTGCTGGCCAGGGCAGCAGTCGAACATTTTCTGTATCCAGAGAGGCCCGTACAGGACCTAAAACATGCGGTCGTGCATTATCCTGCTAAAATGTAGGGTTTAACAGGGATCGAATGAAGGGTAGTGCCACGGGTCGTAACACATCTGAAATGTAACGTCCACTGTTCAAAGTGCCGTCAGTGCGAACAAGAGGTGACCGAGACGTGTAACCAATGGCACCCCATACCATCAAGCCGGGTTATACGGCAGTATGGCGATTACGAATACACGCTTCCAATGTGCGTTCACCGCGTTGTCGCCAAACACGGATGCGACCATCGTGATGATGTAAACAGAACTTGGATTCATCCGAAAAAATGACGTTTTGCCATTCTTGCAGCCAGGTTCGTCGTTGAGTACACCATCGCAGGCGCTCCTGTCTGTGACGCAACGTCAAGGGTAACCGCAGCCATGGTCTCCGAGCTGATAGTCCATGCTGCTGCAAACGTCGTCGAACTATTCGTGCAAATGGTTGTCGTCTTGCAAACGTCCCCATCTGTTGACTCAGGTATCGAGAAATGGCTGCATGATCCGTTACAGCCATGCGGGTTAGATGCCTGTCATCTCGACTGCTAGTGATATGACGCAGTTGGGATCCAATACGGCGTTCCGTATTACCCTCCTGAACCCATCGATCCCATATTCTGCTAACAGTCATTGGATCTCGACCAACGCGAGCGGCAATGTCGCGATACGATAAACCGCAATCGCGATAGGCTACAATCCGACCTTTATCAAAATTGGAAACGTGATGGTACGCATTTCTCCTCCTTACACGAGGCATCACAAAAACGTTCACCAGGCAACGTGCTCAACTGCTGTCTGTGTATGAGCAATCGGTTGGAAACTTTCCTCACGTGAGCACGTTGTAGGTGTCGCCACCGGCGCCAACTTTGTGTGAATGCTCTGAAAAGCTAATCATTTGCATATCTCAGCATCATCTTCCTGTCGGAGAAATTTCACGTCTCTAGCACGTCATCTTCCTGGAGTAGCAATTTTAATGGCCAGTAGTGTAACTTTCATAAACTTTTCTTAAGGGAAAGCTTAGTCACATGAAAAAAAAAAAAACTTTATTGGTAACAGACACAGCCACATATTCGTGTGGGCTTTCGCGGCCGGAAAGTCTTCTGAGCAGGCAATCGCGTCATATTGAAAACAACTATTTGTGATGAAACCACAATATAACATCGTGTTTGGTCAGTGGTTTCGACCCAAATCCATCCCTACACCCGTGGCAACGAAAATAGAAGGCACGATACGCAGTACATCGACAAACTGCAGCGAGCAGCGCTCTGACATTATGTGACGAATATCACTGACCGAACTGCTGAACTCCTTCGCTGGGTTGCTGTCCAGCCCTTCTACAGCACCTGCAAGGTCCAGGATGCACTACGCTCCGGCAAGGACAGGACTCAAGGATATGTTACGACTCCGTTGCAAACCATACAGGATCTATATTTAATTATTCAAAAGAGATTGGAAGCTGTTTTGAATGCCAATGTTTTTGCTACATCGTATGAAGCGTGGCAATGTGTTACGCTCGTTGGGTTTCCATATTTTTGGGATGAAACTCAACGAACACAACATACGGACACGTCTCATACGATGTAGCAAAACCATTGGCTTTAAAAATCAGCTTCCAATCGCTTCTGAATGAGAAAATATAGGTCCTGTATGGTTTTCAACGGAATCTTATTCCATTCTTCCTCCTAAATAGTAGGAACTTCATCTAACGACGTTGGAGGTGGTGGCGATCTGGCAGCCTTCTATTTAACGTAGACCTCAATAGTACTGAGATCTGGTGACCGTGTTGGCCAGGGCAGATGCGATAATTAATCCCCGTATTCACAAAAGTAGTCCTGGAAGACGAGAGCTCCTTCAGTAGGAACTCCGTCATCTCGTATTACAGAATCACCATTGGGGAACATGTACCATGGGATGGAGCTAATCAGCCTAATTGGTTACACGACCTCTGACAGTAATGCGTCTTTGCACAGTAACCATGGTGGCCAAATTATCATCGAATTCTCGCCATGTTACACTTCCGGGAAGTAAACTCAGCAAGAAGGTGGAAACAGTTTAAAAGACGGTTCATCCAACCAAATAACATTCTTCCACTGCTCCACACCACATTTTCATGTTATGAGTACATTTATATCAGTGGAGCTCGCCCTGCTGTTCCCTGCATATGGAGCTCCTTTCGCGTTGTTTTGGTGTTCACAGGATTAGTGAGAGCGACATTCAGTTCTGTAGAGATTTTTGCAGCTGTAGTCATCTTAAGTGTCGTCACAATCCTCTCCAATGACCGTCCGTCACGATCACTTATCAAACACTTTCGACTGATTTGTTACTTAGCGGAGAGCGCTTTACCTCTTTCCCTGTATGTGATATAAATCTTCGATACGATGTCTCTTGAAACACCTAACACTTCGGCTAACTTGGTTTTATCGTGATTCTAATTACACAACGCAAAAGCCGTCGCCTAGACGGACAGGAACTGGCGCTCAAGAAGTACATCGTTCCCACATCCCTGCATTGAGATCATCATCACGCAAACATCAATCTCTTCCGGAGACTCTGGTAAGAGCCCGAAGAAGTGGCTAAAGGGATTCGACCTAGTTGCCAAATACAATAGGAGGGATATCATACTGTGTGTGGCAAATGTATATTTTTATTTGAATGGCGTAGCCCAGCAGTGGTTCGACAACAAGGAAGAGAAGTACGATAGCTGGGAAAAATTGCAGTCCAACCTCACAAAAATATTTGGTAATAATTAACAGCAAGTCCGCTGAGTGGATCCAGGACAGAACCTCTCAGGGAAAAGACGCAGTCTCACATACACAACGTTTTAGCCCTGCGCAACTTGGTGAATCCGAGTGTAGCAGAAGCCGACAGATCTCGCTCTTGATGAAAGGCGTCGCGAAAGACATGTACCATGTTTGTTATAAAAGGTAAGTAGAACACGTCTTCACTTTCTGCAGCAGTCTGGGTAGTCGTAGTAATCAGATGTTCGTTTCCAACTATGGATCTGCTGTAACAAACTTTTCGTAACTTTAGCGAAACATGAGCACCAAGGAAAAATATGACTGAGTATTGTTTAAATACTGCATTGTTTATATAAGGTTAATACGGAGGAATGTTTCAAGCTCCACCAATGTTTTGTAGTTGGCACGTCACTGTATACGGTGACACATTCTCCTTTACAGACAGACTGCTGTTTTTCCCTCGTCCTATTTACCATTTTGGATGTGAAGTTCTTCATAAAATGTGGTATTGTAGTCTGTTATATTTGTATAATTATAAGCCCTTTGAATCAGTTTTCGATGTTTGTACTTGTGCAGTCTAATTTTCCATTTCTCTCTCTCTTTCTTTCTTTCTAACACCCCCCCCCCCCCCTTTATTGTGTGGTGCTTTCCTTTCCCTTTCCACATGTGACCGCTGTGCGGGAAGAGCAACTCTTCTTCGTGAGTGTTAGTGTGAGTGCTAATCTTTAATTTTGCGGTTATTTGTTTTTGCGAGATATACAGTATGTAGGATGAGGCAATAATTCGAGGTTCGGCAGCTGTGACAAAATGTATTCAGAATATATGGATTTTCGGGTTTTGCTAAGCGAAAGCAGGCAATGTGATATTTCTTGACATAGTTAATGAATTACAGTACCGAATACTTTTTTAGAATGGAGCTATATCGCCCCTTTTTACCAAATCCACAAACGAGGAAAAATGACAATTTTGACTTATGTGCATCGGTGAGTTTCATTTTTCGAGTTCCTTGTTGCGGCAAAGCCTCGAATGGGTTGTCATGGTAGTGTAGGGAAGAGCACAAGGTCCGTTATAGTGAAAGCGTACTACGTAGCGCCAGAACATACTCGCAATTTTGGCGCACTGTTAAGAGCCTTCACTGTGCTGTGCAAAAATGAATATGATACATACATTGATTATACACTGAAGCGCCAAAGAAACTTGTATACGCAAGCGTATTCAAATACAGAGATATATATCCACACAAATTTCCTTACATATCAGTGGCTCCAAGAACACTCTTCTCAATTTAAGCATTTCCGCTGGCCACCAAACTCCACAGACATGAACATTATGGGTATATCTGGGATGCTTTGCAACGTGCTGTTCAGAAGAGATCTCCACCCCTCGTATTCTTACGGATTTATGCGTAACCCTGTAGGGTTCATGGTGTCAGTTCGCTCCAGCACTACTTCATACGTTAGTTGAGTCCATGCCATGTCGTGTTGCCGGACGTCAACGTGCTCGCGGGGGACCTAGGCGATATTAGGCAGGTGCCAGTTTCTTTGGCTCTTCAGTGTATATCCTTACAAATGTTCTTACATATCGTTATCATCATGTGTTTCCTCACTATTTACATCACTTCGCGCGTTACAATGTGACTGATAACACTTCTGCTGTCCATTTAGAGTTCAGCTTGTTATGCATAGTGTTATAGCTGCACATGTATTTCAACAGTGTAACCGGAATAAGAGGGTGCAAAAACCGCGCAAGAAGCTGTGATAGTACTGGCGAGCAATATACACGTGGTAGACATATACCACTTGACAAACTGAAGAGAGGGATGAAAATTGTGTAATGTGGCGCACCTTGGGTTATCCTTCCGCTGAATCGCATCTCTGTAGACATGAAATTTCAAGAAGGTGCCTTGAGTAGAACTGGAATATTACCTTAATATGTAACGACTATAAAATCAAATGTGAAGAGGATAACTATAAGACAACGTCTCTTCCAATATACGGGCAGATATTCCACGAGTACAATTTTGAATTCTTTAGACGGAAGAAAGATCGTTGTAGCAAATGTACCGCATTTCATTTGCTGATCGAGAATCTGTTGGAGCAAGATGATTTTCTCAAATATTTTCAGAGAAGAGACCTGTCTCGAAAGAAGTGCAATGAAGATAAAACGCCAGCACATAGCGACCCAATTATTGTTGCTGTAAATTTTGATTCACAAGTCGTGTTGAACACTCGAAAGAAACCTTATAACCAAATATTCACATGATAAAACTGGTAGTGTGTAATTTGTCCACAAATGATCTGGGAAGTCAAGAAGGTAGTTGTCACTCGTGGAACGAGACCCAAGATAAAAGTGGATCGACTTAAATCGTCACATGTGTCTATGGTTACATCATGGCACTACTAGAAATTATACGAGTAGGATAATGTCAGATGGGTGCGGGTGTCAGCAGAAGTCTGTGACTCTACGTGTCTAGCTCTGTACAAGAAACAAGCAAACTTATAGTAAACTTATCACACAGAAGTAGAGTGTGACTCTATTTCTTCCAAGACAGGGAGAAAAAGTGTCTCTGTACTACCTTGACGGAAGGGCACAAATGATTTGAGGTTACAAGAGGAATTGTCGTTCTATTGTCGACTGCTCTGTGATGTACGACGATTTTATGAACTTAAAATATAACCAGAAAGACGTCCCAAAAATAATTATGCACAATGTTTGCCGACGCCACTACGAAAATAACTAATAGGATCAACTCATAGTGTGTGGGAAGTAGATGATTCTCGGGAATACCATGAATATTACCGCAGTTTGTTGAGCGAAAATACTGTGTCTGAGACATTGGCTGAAACAGAAACTGGAGAGTATTTTAATACAGCTACGAAGGCTTTCCCGGCGTAATAATTGATAATATTCTTCTCGGGTATGCAGCCGGATCATAACGTCTTCATGACACAATATTTCCGCGGTCCAACTGGCCGCCATCTTCAGGTGAGAGTGCTGGTGCACGATCTCGCCGGAACTGACTTCCCAGCACAAGCGGCGGCCCCTATATAGGCCGCAGAAGACCCACAACGCGTGCGCAAGAAGGTGCCGTAACTGCCCTCTAGCGCAGTAGACATACCGCGCCGCCAGTGGTGGAAACAGGCGAAATCGAGATATCGCTGTCAAAAATTAAAAAATTTTATTCCGACGATCGAAACACAGACCGTTGTTTTTTAATGTCAGATAACACCGGGTCCCAAGTCTTACTTAAAAGATAACCCTTGCCTCTATTAATAAGATTGCCAGATAAACGAATCTCTATGGATTCTTTTAAAACACAGTCCCAATAGCGAGATGCAGGGGCAACCATTTGTGTCTCGTCATATAGAATTCTGTGTCCCTCGGTGAGACAGTGCTCCGCCACTGCAGATTTCTTCAGGTTGAAGCAGCCGTGTGTGCCGCTGATGCTCAACACATCGGTCCTGAATGGTCCGGATTGTCTGACCAATATAAGCCTTCCCACAGTGGCAAGGGATCTTGTAGACACCGGGCTTCCTCAAACCCAAGTCATCCTTAACAGAGCCAAGGAGCGCTCTAATCTTGGCTGGCGGACGAAAAATACTTTTGATATGATATCTTTTCAGAATCCTTCCTATCTTCGAGGAAATGCTCCCAGGAAAAGGCAGAAAAGCCACCGATTTGCAAGTATCTTCTGGTGGTTCAGGCGAAGGTCCAAACTGGAAAACACGACGGATCTGTTTATCTGTATAGCCATTCTGCTTGAACACAATCTTAAGATGGTTCAATTCTTGTGTCAAGCTTTCTCCATCGGAAATGACATTAGTTCTTCTCGCCAACGTCCGCAGGACCCCCGTACGCTGGAACGATGGATGACAGCTAGAAGCATGTAGGTAACGGTCCGTGTGCGTAGGCTTTCGATAAACACTGTGTCCCAGTGTCCCATCATCCATTCTGTACACCAGAACATCCAGAAACGGAAGCTTTCCATCACTTTCCACCTCCATGGTAAACTTGATGCTAGGATGCAGGGGATTAAAATGATCTAGGGCCGGTCAAGAGCTTCTCTCCCATGAGGCCACACCATAAACGTAACGTCAACGTACCTCCAAAAACAGGTTGGTTTTAAGGGCGCCGTCTTCAGCGCCATGTCCTCAAAATCCGCGGAAATATTGTCATGAATACGTTATGATCCGGCTGCATACCCGAGAAGAATATTATCTATTTTAATGTAGTTTAAGGGTTTATGTGAACAGATTGTTTGTTTACAGTTTCATTGTCAATATAGTTTTTGGGTTGTAGTTCCTGATGTCTGTGGTAGCCATAAAATTGAAATTGGCATCTGATATATTTGATTTACTTACAATATATATACGAAAATTCAGTATTCCTTGGTCATATCAGATCAACGAATGTAGATTCTCCTAAAATTTTAAAAAGTGCTAACAATAAATCAGAAGGAAATCGAATTCTAAAAGTGAAACAGTGGACTTTTAAGACACTGGGTAACGTTCAATCGCTTGTCTCTCAAAACTACTATTCACTGGTACGACAAAAGTCTTGGGATACCACCCAGTAGCGTGTCGGATTTCCTTTTGCCCAGCGTAGTGCAGCAACTCTAAGTGGCATGGACTCAAAAACTGTTCAAGTGTGTGTGAAATCTTATGGGATTTAACTGCTAAGGTCATCAGTCGCTAAGCTTACACACTACTTAACCTAAATTATCCTAAGACCAAACACACACACCCATGCCCGAGGGAGGACTCGAACCTCCGCCGGGAGCAGCTGCACAGTCCATGACTGCAGCGCCTGAGACCGCTCGGCTAATCCCGCGCGGCTGGCATGGTCTCAAGTCGTTGG
Source organism: Schistocerca piceifrons (assembly GCF_021461385.2). Lineage (NCBI taxonomy): Eukaryota > Metazoa > Arthropoda > Insecta > Orthoptera > Acrididae > Schistocerca > Schistocerca piceifrons. The sequence goes on from NC_060138.1 coordinate 302,039,246, forward strand.
AAGTCCCCTGCAGAAATAATGAGCCGTGCTGCTTCTTTAGCTGTCCATAATTACGAAAGTATCGCCGTTGCAGGATGTTATGCACGAACTGACCTCTCGATTATGTCCCATAAATTTTCAATGGGATTCATATCTGGCGGTCTGGGCGGTCAAATCACTCGCTCGAATCGTCCAGAATGTTCTTCAAACCAGTCGCCGACGTTTGTGGACGGGTAACATGGTGCATTGTCATCCATAAAAAGTCCATCGTTGCTTGGGAACATGCATTCCATGAACGGCAGCTATGGCCTCCAAGTAGCTGAATATAACCATGGAACAGAGGACCCTGTCCATATATGTTAACGCGGCCCACATCATTGTGGAACCACCACCAACGTATACGGCGCCTTGTTGACAAGTTCGGGCCATGGCTTCGCGGGCTCTGTGTCCCATCCGAACCCAAACATAAGCTCTTACCCAATGAAACAGGAACTCATCCGACCAGGACTCGGTTTTCCGGTCGTCTAGGGCCCAAACAAGGAGAGGCGCAGCAGGCGATAACGTTCTGTTGTTAAAGACCCTCCCGTCGTTGCTGATATAGCCCATTAACGCCAAATTTTTCCGCACTGTCCTAGCGGATATGTTCGTCGTACGTCCGACATTGATTTCTGCGGTTATTTCACGCAGTGTTGCTTGTCTGCTAGCACTGGCCGAAATTGCAATCGTGAAGTAAAGAAAGTGTTACAGTCACTGGCATAAATATGATGTCTTTTATAAAATGCCTGACATATGTCGTAGCTTGCGTTCTATGATTCACCAATAACTGTTTCATTTCCCCATCATACAGACTATGGCGGACTGCTTGATATCCAGCAGGTCGGTTCTTTTCAGCCAAATCCCATATAGCTGGTAGTGGGATACAGGGGTTCCATACCGGAAATAAGTCGAAGGAAACGTCCACTTCTAGTAACTGCCTTGCATCGGAGGGAAACGTCGTGGAAACGTTGGTCGGCACCCAGAGATTGAAACAATTCTTTACCATATTGTTCATTGTGCCAGACCAAATGTTTTTCTATCAATTATTCCCTTGTCATGAGAACTAGGTGGCTTATTGTAGAACCTTGTTCTTTTCAGCGAGAGATCCCGATCTTGAAACTACGGAAGGAGGGGGGGGGGGGGGGGGGAGTGGTGGAGGAAGGGTGACGGAGTCCCAATTTGAAATGTAATTTCTAAATCCGGCATTAGCTTGATGGCTAACGGATGCCGCCTGAAAACCTTAATCGGAAGCGGAGGACTGGACATAATTTTTAATTATATGATGGGTGTACAGTATGTTCTCCACTGTTTCGGACAATAATTTTTAAAAAAAGTGCCTGTCCGTGGTGGTGTGTGTATCTACACATTTTACTTACATAACTATTCAAATGACTGAGAACAAGCTACCGCCTTCTCAGTAGATCTTGCGAGCGCCAAAACTGAAACGTCTGGTCGATTGTAGCAGCTTTTTTGTCAGGATACACCTTTTCGAGGCGACGAAGCGTTCCTATTCCTGTTCCTTTTGTTGGTGCACCTAGAAATAATTACATATCAAACAATCAGTCCACTAGTTCTATCGGATTTTGCAATTATAATGATCAAATAATTCTGGGCTATTTTAGAACTGCCCTCTCGCTAAATATTAATGACAAATAACTATGTTCCTGTTGGGGTTAGGCCATTATGTTCAATAAAAAGAACAATTGACTCAGTACGGGTCTATCGTACGTGAGCATGTCAAATAATACGCTACTGCCCATTAAAATTGCTACATCATGAAACGACGTTCTACAGAAGCGAAATTTAACCGACAGGAAGAAAATGCTGTGATATGCAAATGATTAGCTTTTCAGAGGATTCATACAAGGCTGGCGCCGGTGGCGACGCCTACAACGTGCTGACATGAGGAAAGTTTCCAACCGATTTCTCATACACAAACAGCAGTTGACCGGCGTTGCCTGGTGAAACGTTGTTGTGATGCCTCGTGTAAGAAAGAGAAATGCGTACCATCACGTTTCCGATTTTGATGAAGGTCGTATTGTAGCCTATCGCGATTGCGGTTTATCGCATCGCGATATTGCTGCTCGCGTCGGTCGAGATCCAATGACTGTTAGCAGAATATGGAATCGGTGGGTTCAGGAGGACAAAACGGATCGCCCTGCTGGATCCCAACGGCCTCGAATCACTAGCAGTCGAGATGACAGGCATCTAATCCGCATGGCTGTAACGGATCGTGCAGACACGTCTCGATCCCTGAGTAAACAGATGGGGGCGTTTGCAAGACAACAACCACCTGCACGAACAGTTCGACGTTTGCAGCAGCATGGAGTACCAGCTCGGAGACCATGGCTGCGGTTACCCTTGAGGCTGCATCACAGACAGGATCGCCTGCGATGGTGTACTCAACGACGAACCTGGGTGCACGAATGGCAAAACGTCATTTTTTCGGATGAATCCAGGTTCTCTTTACAGCATCATGATGGTCGCATCCGTGTTTGTGGACATCGCTGTGAACGCACATTGGAAGCGTGTATTCGTCATCGCCATACTGGCGCATCACCCGGCGTGATGGTATGGGGTGCCATTGGTTACACGTCTCGGTCACCTCTTGTTCGCATTGACGGCACTCCGAACAGTGGGCGTTACATTTCAGATGTGATACGACCCGTGGCTCTACCCTTCATTCGATCCCTGCGAAATCCTACATTTCAGTAGGATAATGCACGACCGCATGTTGCAGGTCCTGTACGGGCATTTCTGGATACAGAAAATGTTCGACTGCTACCCTGGCCAGCACATTCTCCAGATCTCTCACCAATTGAAAACGTGTGGTCAATGGTGGCCGAGCAACTCCCTCGTCACAATAAGCCAGTCACTACTCTTGATGAACTGTGGCATCGTGTACCTGTAAACGCCATCCAAGCTCTGTTTGACTCAATGCTCAGGCGTACTGACGTGGTTGTTCTGGGTACTGATTTGTCAGGATCTATGCACCCAAACTGCGTGAAAATGTAATCACATGTCAGTTCCAGTATAATATATTCGTCCAATGAATACCCGTTTATCACCTTCACTTCTTCTCGGTGTAGATATTTTAATGGCCAATAGCGTAATTGGTGCGGTGAGTAGGCTAGTTTTCCATTGTCACTGAATTACACTGTAGTAAAACTTATTAAATAAGCTCAAAAGAATTGTTCGTTGGCAGATATGAGGGGTACCAGGGCGTTTGTGATACGTTCGGTAACTATACCCCCGCCGGCGAAACATTGCACTTGACAGTTCGCTTTTTGTCTAGTTAGGTTGGCTATACTGTAATAGCGATGTTGCAACAGCAGCCTCTATACACACAGCAGACGATACAGTTTTCCGTCCCGTCTCGTAAATGCAAGCGATTGAGCAGTTACAGTGTACATAAAAACTCGTTTTTATTTGTACTACAATGACAGGAAGTAAACAACCGTATAATAATGCATGTAAAAGCATAACAATGCACACCCTTTCGATAACGGAGCAAAGAAATACAAAAAACAAGCATCTGACGACTAGTAGTTTAAAATCAATAATGTACGTAGTTTACAAAATAAATAATAACCGAGATTGCAATAAACAACCAATATTAGTAATTTTTCACTCACCAATTTACAGCGATAATGGCGCAATTCCATCCAGCTCGCCATCGTCACTGTTGTCCGATTCATCGCTAAAACCGTCTTCATCGTCGTCATCAGCAAGACAAATCATTAATTGTTCATGGCAACTGATAATGCCTTCTATTGCCTGTGCTGCTCGTATAAGCTTCTCGACGTGCTCTACTTTTTTTCTCCATGAGGCTGCATCCACAGTCACAAGAGCTTGACGCAACAGCTTTTCCACCTCTGTTATTGTAAAGGATTTGTTGTGGTTCCTTACATACATTTTTACATCACCCCATATTAACTCAATAGGGTTGAAATGGCAGTGATATGGTGGCAGCCTTATTACAGTATGACCCTGCTCCTTGGCAATTTCGTCTACTAAATATGTAGGTGTCGTAGGCTTATTTTCTTTAACAAGAGAATATAACAGAACCTTTGTCATACTCATATCCGCTGCAATATTTCCAGCCTGTAACCACTGCACCATAACTTGTTTCCGATCATTTGTGGTTGGGGCTTTGTTCTGTATCACCGAATGATATGGAGCATTGTCCATTACAATTGTTGTAGGGACAGGAAATTGTTTTAAAAGGTTCCTGAACCACTCAACAAATCGTGTGTGATCCATATCTTTATGGTAATCACCAGTCTTTTTTGATCTAAAAACTAAAAGTGCGTCAGGGACAAAACCACTGGAGGAGCCCGCATGGACCACAATTAATCTAGCTCCTCTTCCCGTCGGCTGATGGCCGCTACTGCTGGGTGTGTTATCCGCCCAACATTTACTGACAGCTTCCCCGGCATTAACCCACGTTTCGTCTAGCCAAATTATGGAATGAATGTCTCTGCCGACAATTTTGTGCAAGAAAATGCTACGAGCGGTAACAATATGTGCCCTCTCTAACAGTACTTTGCGTCCGTCTAGCGTTTTGTAACGGAAACCCATATTTTTAGCACAATTTTAGTGATGTTTTACCATCCGTGAAGAGTTCACTTTCTTTTAAAGAGATTAATAACTTAGCTACAGTCGGATACTCTTTTCTACTGTAGTAAGCATAAACATGCCTACGAACTGCATCAGCCTGGAAAGAATCTAAATCTGTGATAGGACTAGGCCGCTTTTTCTTCTTACCCGGGGTTGATAAAAATGTATTATTTGATCCAGACAGCTCGGAATCATTACGGCTCACTTCAGTATCTTTCAAGTTTTGTAGTAATACTTACTTACTACGGTTCTTGCACTAATACCAAGAGTTTTCGGCGTACGTTCCACCACTTTGTCGGCAGGAATTGATGGCTGTCCATGAATGCTTACGTAGTTTTTCTCCTGCTCGTAAAACTCACGAGTTCTGCGTAGTAACTCCAGTGCCTGGCTCTTTAGCGGCACCCCTCGACGCAAAGGATTGTCACTAGGTGAACGAAGTCTTTTCGGTGGCATTTTCCAAGTATATAAACTCACAACGTAACAAAAGTCACAACGACATAGCACACAGTACAACGAAAACACGCGGTAAACAACATACAATTCCCGTTGTATACACATTGACTAAACAAAGCCGGCAACGCGGGAACTTTGACGTCACAGCACGTAACAGCCGTGCTCACTGCGCTGTGATTAGCTGGCGCCCCACGCTGAACGCCTATCGTTCTTCACTTGTTACTCTGTTACGCTGCTAACTTCATACGCAAACGTCAAGTGCAATGTTTCAGCGGCCCGGGTATAAGTCTGTGGCGGCGAACCCAGGATCTGAAGGCAGGAAGAGCATCAGGACTGGTGTCGCTCAGGACCCGCATACGGCGGTGATTAAAAATTGGAAACCAATAACAGGACGGATGGAAACTCATGGCCGTGGCCACTCCAACGTCACTGTGACTGAGCGGAGGAGGAGAAGGAAGAGACAGCCTGCGTAGGAAAAGACGGGACGGGAAGAGTGGTGTACAAGAACCGAGGAGCAGAGGAAGATCCGAGGGCGCAGTACAGGAGCCGCAGTTTCGCTGCGAGCCTCTGTCAGGACCCGCCAGCTGCGTTATCGCTAATTGAAAAGCCGGCGGGGCGTCCGCCCTTTGATTTTATGCCGAGGATCCCGCGGCGCGTTCCATCGCCAGCTGAGACAGCAGTGGCGCTGTGTAACGGGTAGGTGCTCTCGGGTAGCAGTGGAACCTGTTTCTTTTCTAGCCTAATGCATGCGCATCTGAGCGTGCACTTGCATTAGAGCCCGCAGTGCATTTTGTTCAGGTTGAGCCAAACATCTCGTAGATGTACAAAGAAATTCATATTTCATAACGATCAACAGCCTCTGATGAAATAAACCTTTGTTCAACACCAGTTTCGATCATCTCCTCATCATGAGGTACATAAAATTATTTACGTCGGTCAGTCTGTGTGGAACTTTCTGTATAGATCCGTAAAAAAATCCTTTCTTTCAGTCACGCTTCTCATGTTTTAATATAGTTATTGTAGGAGCCAATCAGAAAATTTTGTATTAACCTGATAGCAATATTTCCATGCCGTTTGTAACATTATAGAAGAACATAGGAATAGCACTGTAGGAAAATATATTAAGTAAGCACAAAAGAAGTTTTAGTTAGCAGATATAAGAGGTAGCACGACCTGCCAGGGTAGCCGAGAGCGCTAATGCGCTGCTTCTCGGACTCAGGTAAGGCGCGCCAGCCCCGAATCGAATCCGCCCGGCGGATTAACGCCGAGGGCCGGTATGCCGGCTGGCCTTCATGTGGTTTTTAGGCGGTTTTCCACATCCCGCTAGGTGAATACCGTGCTGGTCCCCACTTTCCGTCTCAGTTACACGACTCGCAGAAATTTGTAAACGTTTGCACTATTTCCTGGGTTATACTAGACACAGACAGGTGGGGTACACTACTTACGTCCTGGGGGGCTCGGGGTGGCGGCCAGAAGGGCATCTGGCCACCCTCTGCAACTAACACTGCCAAATCCGTAATAACATGGCCAATCCCACATTGACGCAGGACGCAGGCCCAAAGAAAGTAAATGTATAAGAGGTAGCAGGGCGTTTAGGGTATGTTCGGTAACTAAGTCTGCGGTGGGGAACCCAGCTGAAATAATGCATTCAAGGAGCTTTGAATAAGCAGAATCAGTTACTAGGTTTCCCATATTGAAAGCCTCGGAAGTATCTATTTCGTATGTGTTCAGAGCACTGTGTCAAGATCCGTGATATATTTAAGGTTACTTGAATGAATATTTCCATCTGAAGCGGAGTGTGTACCGATTCGATACTTACTGACGGGCTTAAACGGTGCGCCAGACAAGGGTTCGAACTTGGAGCTTTTGTATCGCGGGTAGTGTCCTTGTAGAGGTATAGAGGTATCCGAGCACAACTTACACTCCGTCCACAGATCCTGTTCTGCTAATATCTCTCTCGTACTTACCGAACTTCACAGTCTCTCCTGCTTACCCATCGGTAAATTCGCTACACCTGTATTCCATAAGCCAGATGTCTGGCGGAGGTTATTTTGGGTGCTGCTGTTCCTTCCCCCATTTCCTTTACTAGTCGCGAATGTACCGCGGGAAGAACGAACGTGTGAATTCGAATCTCTCTAATTTTTCGTTCACGACGTTTTCGAGAGATGTACATACGAGAAGGAGGAAGTAATACAGTAATTGATACTTGTGGGAATATGAAGCGTAATGTTACGTACAAAGTATAACACCCCAAATATCTAGAACCCCTAATGGCATACCTTTGGTAACAAAAGATATAAAAAAAAATTAGTTATTCTGACCTTGACGGGAGCTACTGGCAACAAAATATTAACACTATTGAAAGTTTGACTAACAGAAATACTATGTAACTAACAATGTTTATCACAAGGAAAGAACTAAATGGAAGATTATCAGATGATACGAAGCATGAAACTCTAAATAAAGAATTCAAAATATATACCTTACGAAGATTAACACCCAGACAAGATAAAGTGATCAGAGATAACATTTATGCAAGAAGAGAGTTGTAGCCGCATCGAGCTGTAAGTTCGTTGCGACTACAATGTAAAACTTCAATGGAGATGTTCATTCGCTCTCTTGTAGACGTTGCGCTAACAGTGCGCCTATTGACTGCTACTAGATTGTTTCAGACCGATCTGGATTTTTAAAGCTTTTACAGTATTGTCTTGACGTACTAGTCAGAATTCTGAACAGATGTAAGATAACAGTTACCGTTTAGCCAGACAACGGAACACTTATTATACGTGAAGGAAAAGTAAGTCATGTGATACTTAACCAATTCTGGGACTCAATCGTTGTGATCTGTGGTAGTCACGAACATTGAAGTATACAGCAACATACCAACCGCCGACATAAACTCTACAAATAGGCTTGAGTAGGAAACATCTAAACGCGATCATGAAGAATTCACAGGTACGACGTGTTGTCGTAAGCTATAGTCAATGTCAGAATTGCTGATGCAAATAGCTTCAATTCCCTGAATGACAGATCGGTGTGCTTGCAAGTGCAGTGATTAAATAGTTGAGAAGTTCAATAAAATGAGATATAACTTTAATGCTTCGTGTCGGCTATATAAATATAAATATTTCTTGAAAGAACGCCGAAGTTAAAGGTGATTTAGTGATATTATTAACAGGGAACAGTAGGTTTACATCGAAATACGACGCCTTCTGTACGTTGTTTAAAGAATACCTTATCTCTGGATTTACGACGTAGGAGTTGTTAAATTAGCACCGCAGCGACGCCTTTACGGCGCTATAATACTTCACAAATCAACATCCTCGCAAGACTATAATGTGGCATCGGCTTAAATGGTGGAACTTATAATTCGAGTTATCATATTATCTACGTCTGAACATTCATTTGGAAACCGGGCATAAAGAACTACTGCTGTCAAGTTTCGCGTAAGCTTATAAGCCTGCCGCGAACACGAGACGGATATCTGGTTTATTGCTTCAGATAAAGGGAGTTGTTGCGCTACCGAGTGGTGCAGTCGCTGTGTGTGGCAGTAAAGAAGACAGACATCCTTCGAACACCATTGCTTCAATTATAAGCGAGGACCGCTTATACATGCCGGCGTGATGCTCCATCGATACGCGGATATCTGTTAAAGGGAGATAGTATCTGAAACTAACCAAACAAAGCGTGGAGTTTGTTTCATAAGTTACAGAACGCAGTTGTCGTGATCGACGGACGCCGACCTGTGTCAACCAGACTTGAAGCACCATCCCCATCGAGCCCACACACACACACACACACACACACACACACACACACACACACACACCACAAAAGCCTGCCACTAACGTGTAGGAGCGTAGGTATCTTCGTAACGTTCCGCTCTTACTAAACGAACTGGTAACTAAACGCACTGCTCCCCTTTGGCTCTTCTCTGTTTTCATTATCAGTCCTATTTGATTAGGGTCCCAGAATGACAAGGAATACTTAAGTGCCTTTCAAATGAGGGTTTTGTAAGTTACATCCTACGTGGATAGACTGTGCTCCCTGTGAATCTTCCAATGAATCTCAGTCTCGCAACCGACTTCCCTGTGGTTAGTTTTTTGTGGCCGTTCCACTTTTAATCGCTCCATACGCATGTTCCCAGACAGTTAATAGATATAACTGCTTATAGTGCTTGTTCGGCAATCGTGTGATTATATAAGGCAGCTATAATTGAACTTCCGCTACTTGAAAGGGCCCCCCAAGAAAAATCAGTGATGGTAGGGCAATTAAACTTTATGGATTCACTTGCAAGGATATGCCGAAGAGAAACGATGAATAAAGCATCGAAGGAAATACATTTTAATTTACAAATAAGATGGTAACATTCTTAGTTCCAGGTTACAAAGGACGACCATCTGCATGTACGACAGCCTCGAAACGCGCTAGGCACACTGTTTCGTAATTGTTTGCAGCACTTTTCGAGCGGTGGACATGTAACATTCAGATGTCGTGACACAGTTCGTGCACAGCTTGGAGATCGCACATTGCGTCCAGAATGCGCAGCCATGGCAACAGTAACTTTTTTCAGCAATTTGTGGTGCAATTGGCCATCGGCCTCTCCTAGGAGAAATTTCCAAATCGCCAGGTAATTCTAACTTTCGAATCATATTCTTCAACCGCGCTGCGTAAAGGGGGCTTCTCAGTATATCTTTGACGCGTCGGTTTTCGAGAAGACCAGCAGCACTATTGTTGTTGTTTTGGTGAAACAGATTTACTAGTAAAGCCCTGCTCGACTTGTCCAAACCCATACCGACTGTCTGCAGTTTTAATTCACACTGATGCCTGCATTTCATCCCCACGTCGCCGTACCAGGACAGCCGTCTAACGACAAGACATGCCACCAGCACTACTAACAACACAAATCCTCAAGGAGCACTTTGAGTATATGGTTGAGTACCCATACGCAAGTAATTTTACCTCTTCAATGGCTCAAGTGACGAAAGTTTAATTATAACCGCCATATGCAGTAACTGGCCTTTTCCCACGTACGTTCAGAAATGTTCAAATGTGTGTAAAATGGTTGAAATGGCTCTGAGCACTATGGGACTTAACATCTGTGGTCATCAGTCCCCTAGAACTTAGAACTACTTAAACCTAACTAACCTAAGGACATCACACACATCCATGCCCGAGGCAGGATTCGAACCTGCGACCGTAGCAGTCGCGCGGTTCCGGACTGAGCGCCTAGAACCGCTAGACCACCGCGGCCGGCTGTGTGTGAAATGTTATGGGACTTAATTGCTAAGGTCATCAGTCCCTAAGCTTACACACTACTTAACCTAAATTATCCTAAGGACAAACACACACACCCATGCCCGAGGGAGGACTCGAACCTCCGCCGGGACCAGCCGCACAGTCTATGACTGCAGCGCCTCAGACCGCTCGGCTAATCCCGCGCGGCTCACGTACGTACGCAGTATGTTACATTTGTTTATGTTCTGGATCACCTGCTAATTCCTATGCCAAGCGTTTATCCTCTTGTATTTGGCAACAGTTTCCTAGTGTTATGCCTTTTTCATATGTAACGGCATCATCCGCAAACAGACCCATGATCTCCTAACGTAACCCAGTGCGTCATTAGATACAGGGTGGGTCACTATTGCCACCAAGAATAACTCCGAAAGTATGATAGGAGGTGAAAAGTTTGTGGGACAAAAGCTGCATGGGAAAAGGGGCGGGGGGGGGGGCATAATATGACAATGGTTTTTTGTTGCTTGGTGGGGTCGCTTCAGAGATATGAGGGGCAACTTTGATTTTTTAAATGGGATGCTATAGTTGGGTACTTTTCTGATAGTTGCCATCGAGACGAATTCAGTGATGTGTAACAGTAAGGTCTTTGAAGGTCAACGAAGGTCACAAAGGTGGCTTGAGCGTCCATTTACAGGAGGAATTCTAAGTGATGACCATTGGTAGCAATGCAGTGCTGCAATCTTCTTATCATGGATTGGGTGGTATTCCTTATCACATCGGCGCTTATCGAAGCACATGCTCTGACAATTCTCTCTCTCGCATATTTTCAGGTATACAAACTGCCTATTGGCTTCTGTCTCGGGTTCTTCGGCCGACGTTCATCTAATGATTTTTTTTTATTTTTCTGACGTTTCGCCAGCACGAGTGGCTGGCATTTTCAAAGCTTCACCCTCCATTGCCGGTGGTGAACTGGAGGCGAGCTCGCGGCCGCAGACTATATGTACCTGGCGCGCCAACGTCCGAGGGCTTCTCCGCGGTCATTTCCGGTGCGGTTCTCCTCTTGCTACCTGCGACGGTCGTTCGCTGCAGTACGGGAAGCCAGGATCCGTTTACCTTAAGGCTTTCCTCTTTCTTGTTGAAACTGTTCGCGTGTTTTTGGATTTCTACAGCTTCTCTGAACAAGCGCGTGTGATAGTGCTTCTCTACAGCCAGAACTTCCGTGTCGGCGAATTTTATTACGTGGTCGGTCTCATTCAGTGCGTGCTCTGCCACGGCCGATTTCTCCACCTGCCCCAACCTGCAATGTCGCTTATGCTCTTTGATCCTGGTGTTAATTGATCGGTGAATTCCTGAGACACTTGAACAGCCTCCATGCCAACATAACATTTACCGTGGAAGTAGAAAAGGACAAGAAACTGCCATTTCTAGATGTGCTAGTGACAAGGGACGGCGAAAACCTGGGACGCAGTGTGTATCGAAAACCGACATATACGGACCGATACCTGCACAAACTGTCAAACCACCACCCGAGCCAGAAAAGAGGCATGATTAGTACGCTCGTAACGAGAGCAGGACGAATATGTGAGCCTCAACACCTCAAACGAGAAATGCAACACCTGGAAACTGTTCTGAGGAGCTATGGGTACTCCACAAATTACATTAGAAGTGTAACAGAGCCAAACACTCGGCGAAGTAAGGAACCAGAAAAAGAAATGTCGGGTACGGCCTTTCTGCCATACATTCCCAGAGTGACGGACAGAATCGGCAGTATATTGCGCAAACACGGCGTAAAGACGATTTTCAAACCGACAAGGAAGATCAAAGAGTGTCTTAGATCGGCGAAGGAGAAAAGAGACCCCCTTGCAATGTCGGGAATATACCGTATACCATGCACATGCGGAAAAGTTTATGTCGGAATGACTGGACGATCAATTAACACCAGGATCAAAGAGCATAAGCGACATTGCAGGTTGGGGCAGGTGGAGAAATCGGCCATGGCAGAGCACGCACGGAATGAGACCGACCACGTAATAAAATTCGCCGACACGGAAGTTCTGGCTGTAGAGAAGCACTATCACACGCGGTTGTTCAGAGAAACTGTAGAAATCCAAAAACACGCGAACAGTTTCAACAAGAAAGAGGAAAGCCTTAAGGTAAACGGATCCTGGCTTCCCGTACTGCAGCGAACGACCGTCGCAGGTAGCCAGAGGAGAACCGCACCGGAAATGACCGCGGAGAAGCCCTCGGACGTTGGCGCGCCAGGTACATATAGTCTGCGGCCGCGAGCTCGCCTCCAGTTCACCACCGGCAATGGAGGGTGAAGCTTTGACAATGCCAGCCACTCGTGCTGGCGAAACGTCAGAAAAATCATTAGATGAACGTCGGCCGCAGAACCCGAGACAGAAGCCAATAGGCAGTTTGTCAACAAGTGGCCACGAAAGCCTTAACAATTTTTCAGGTATAGCTGAAACGTCTTTTAACAATGTCTTTACGAATCCCCACAGAATTTGAAGGAGAGTATTCCAATCAACATTGACAAAAGCCTTCTCTAAGTCTACAAATACTAGAAACGTAGGTTTGCCTTTCCTTAATCTATCTCCTTAGATAAGTCGTAGGGTCAGTATTGCCTCACGTGTTCCGACATTTCTACGGAATCCAAACTGATCTTCTCCGAGGTCGGCTTCGGCCAGTTTTTCCATTCGTCTGTAAAGAATTCGTGTTAGTATTTTACAGCCGTGACTTTATAAACTGATAGTTCGGTGATTTTCACATGTCAGCACCTGCTTTGTTTGGGAATGGAATTACTATATTCTTCTTGAAGTCTGAGAGTATTTCGCCTGTCTCATAAATCTTACTCACCAGTTGATAGAGTTTTGTCAGGGCTGGCTCTCCCAAGGCTATCAGTAGCTCTGATGGAATGTTGTCTACTCCTGGGGCCTTGTTTCTACTTAGGTCTTGCAGTGGCCTTTATGCAGTGTCATATCTCCCATTTCATCTTCATCTACGTCCTCTCCCATTTCCATAATATCGCCCTCAAGCATATCGCCCTTGTATAGTCCTTCCAGCTTTCTGTGTTCCCTTCTTTGCTTAGAACTGTTTATCCATTTGAGCTCTTCATATTAATATAGGTCGTTCTCTTTTCTACAAAGGTCTCTTTATGCAGTACGTATCTTACCCCTAGTGATATATGCCTAAACATCTTTACATTTGTCCTCTAGCCATCCCTGTTTAGCCATTCTGTCGATCTCATTTTTGAGACGTTTCTATTCCTTTTTGCCTACTTCATTTACTGCATTTTTATATTTTCTCCTTTCATCAGTTAAGTTCAATATCTCTTCTGTTACCCAAGGATTTCTACTAGTCCTCGTCTTTTTACCTACTTTACCCTCTGCTGCCTTTACAATTTCATCTTTCAAAACTACCCACTCTTCTTCCACTGTATTTCTTATCCCCGTTCTTGTCAATCGTTCCCTAATGCTCTCTCTGAAACTCTCTACAGCCTCTGGCTCTTTCAGTTTATCCAAATCCCATCTCCTTAAATTCCCACCTTTTTGCAGTTTCTTGAGTTTTAATTTACAGTTCATAACCAATAGATTGTGGTCAGAGTCCGCATTTGCCCTTGGAAATGTCTTACAACTTAAAACCTAAATCTCTGTCTTACCATTATAAAATCTATCTGAAATTTTACAGTGCCTCCAGGCCTCTTCCACGTATACAACCTTCTTTCATGATTTTTAAACCAAGCGTTAGCTATGATTAAGTTATGCTCTGTGTAAAATTCTACCAGGCAGCTTCCTGTTTCACTCCCTATCCGCATTCTATATTGCCGACAATTTATCCTTCTTTTCCTTTTTCTACCATCTCATCATCTCATCATACATCTCTTCAATCTTTTCGTCGTTTTTCAACGGAATCTTATACTAGTCTTTCTGCGAAATGTTGGCAAGTTCAGGTTACAATGATGGAGGCGATACCGATCTCGGACTTTTCCCTCCAACGTAGACCACAAAGATCTTGTGATTGTGGTGTCCACAGGATGTGTGACAATTCACCCTCGTGCTCACAAAACCAGTCCTGGACGACGCGAGCTGGGTGTTGTTGCCTTGGAACACAGCATCGCCAATCGTTAACAAACATTGTACCATGGACGGCCTTGAACAGCCAGAATGGTCACGTAATAGGCAGTAATGCAGACTTGCAGAGTAACCATGGATCCATGGAATACCACGATATGGATGCCAAAATCATCACACATGCCCTGTTATGTGTCACTCTTAGGAGGTACCTTCAGTCATAAGTTTGAAACAGTGTGAAACAAGACTTATCTGACGAAATGACATTCTTTCATTGCTACACAGTCAAGGTTTATGGCTTCGGCGCCATTTTTTTCCTGTTACATTTGCATCACTGACGAGTGGTTTTGGAACCCCAGATTGCCCTATCATCCTATAATTCCCTGTTCATGGGACTCCCTTCGTGTTGTTTTGGTGTTGAAAGGATTTGCGACTGCGACATCCAGTTGTGCAGCGAGACTTGTAGCTGCCGTCCTCCTTTTTTCGTCAAAATCCTCTCCGTCGCGATCAGCCAAGACATTTTGTTCCCAGTTGTGACTTAGCGAATAACGTTCACGCGCCTTCCTTGTATGCAGCCTATATATTCGATACGGTGCCTCTCGCAACACTATACACTTCGGCTACCTTGGTCACGAGAGAATCCCTCATACCAGCATCAACAATTTGCCTTCGGTCGGCTTCACTCAGCTCCGACGTAATGAGTCCGCAGCTAGTGGTCCCGCGGTCGCGTTCTCGCTTCCCGAGCACGAGGTCCCGGGTCAGGGATTTTCACCTGCCTCGAGATGACCGGGTGTTTGTGTCGTCCTCGTCATTCATGAAAGTGGCAGATTGGACTAAGCAAAGATTGGGAATTTGTACGGGCGCTGATAACCGTGCAGTTGAGCACCCCACAAACCAAACATCATCATTATCATCATCCGACGTAATGAACTCACAACTCCACAAAGCACAGTTCTGACTACAACTGACAGTATTTATGTTCAAGCGTGCATGTCTTGAGGTATTTCCACATTTTGCCCAACCTCTGTAATACGCTGTCCTGGACAGCGAGTGTTCGTCAAAGCAACACTCCAGGGTATTGTGTGACGACCGCTCTTGTTTTCTGTGCACATAGACAATCTGACGGATAGGATGAGCAGCAATCTGTGACTGTTTTCTGATGACGCTATGAAGTACGGAAAAGTGTCGTCACTGATTGTGGCTGGAAACGGGACGATTTAAACATAATTCTTACTTGGTGTGATGAATGGCAGCTTTCTCTAAATGTAAAAAAAAGGTACGTTTTTGCGTATGATAACGAAAAACAATCTTGTATTCTTCGAATAGAGTGGTGTGCCACGTAGATTAAATACCTAGTCGTAACGTTGTAAAGCGATATGAAATGTAACAGGCACCTGAGATCGATAATAAGGAAGGCGACTGGTCGCCTTTCGTTTATAGCAAGAAGTATCGAAAAGTGTAGCTCAACCATAAAGGCGATCGTGTATGAACACTAGTGTGACTGTTTAGGATCCCCACCAGTCCGGGTTAGAGGAAGACATTTGAGCCAAGACTGACTGCTACGCTCTTGGCAGGATAAGTTTCTCTGTCCAAGTTACTCGCTTTGCGGCGTCTTGGTTGGCTAGCGCCCTCTATTTAGGACGGCTGCGGCTCGCGAAGAGACTCGGTCGGTGGCAGTGACGGAGACTTGGTCGGGGCAGTGACAGAGGGAAGACAGCGCACGGAGCACCGCGAGTAGTCAGCCGGCTCTTAGTGTACTGCGAGCACGTATGGTGTTGACGTTCCGGCGCCTGGGTCTGGCGGTGAGCGGAACTGTAGTCCGGAAGCAGTCACCGGTCAACGTAGGCCCTGTTTAAGAGTCGTGTCTATCTGCAAACCTGAGGAGAGCGCGGGAGTTTACCCTGGCGTTCATGTCAACGGCGAGCTCTTGGACTAACTTTAAATGGTGATCCATTTTCGCTTGTCATTCCTAAACCAGTTGGACGTGGTTCTGGGATACTTGGTATTACAAGTCCATTTAACTGCGTTGTGCACTGGTTCCGTTGCATTATAAGTATGACCAGTATTCAACGATTATTTTTTATTTGTTATTGTTAATATGTTAAGTGGTGAATTTTATGAATCAAAGTTTATTCTCTGTATAAAACTGCCGCCGCCAATTTAAACTGGAATTGCAAACTTCTTGTTGCCAACTGTCATAGTAACAATTTTTCGCCGTCAAACGGTGCTTTCATATTTAAGGTTATGTGCGGATTGTCTGGTCATTATCACCTTGAGCTAGTTGTGGTTTATATGTAACGCCCCCTTAGAAAAATTAATGGATTACTGTGCTGCTAAGCCCCTACGTTATTTGATTTTCGAACAGCTGAGCAGAACTTAACGTACTCAGACATTTCGCATTTCGCTCTTTACCTATTCTGATCAACATTTAAATGACACACAATACTTTTTAGCGCAACGCAATCTGTCTTTGAATAATCCCTACAAAAGAATGGCCGTGACTAACATTAAACTATACCTTTCACAAATCACTTACCTCACAAAAATCTTCGTTACTCAAGCTACTGCAATACAGCGAGCGCCACTACTGCTAGCTAAATAAAAGATTCAAACTACTGAAGGCACAAACTACTGATAGGCATAGTTAGCAAATGAAAGATTTTGATATAGAAAAAACAATGTATTTACCTTAATATTGTTCAAAAGTCATATTATATATATCAGTTCATGACGTCCAGTCTTACAAATTTACTGTCTCTGTCCAGATAATCCGCTGTCAAAACTCCGCCATCTCACTCCCCACATCCACCACTGCTGGCGGCTCACATCCAACTGCGCAACGCTACGCGCTGTTAACAGCCAACTGCCCAACACTACAATAGCAAATTCCAGCAATGCTACCCAGCCACAGACTGCACACAGCACAGCCACTGATTTTCATACAGAGCGCTACGTGGCAGTGGCGTTAACAATATAAGAACCTAAACAGCCTACTTACATATAAATTCATCAAGTGAAATTTCACGTCATTGGAGACTGTTAGATGAACTATTGCTTTAATAGTAACTGCGGTTGTCACACTATTACGTTTAACATCTCTTCCTGCATTTGGCACTACCCAGTGCTCGGTTGTTAATTTTAGTATTTTGGTCAACTGTGTATTAATACTGGGTTTGTGTGTTCTAGAAGCCGTTATTGGTGTGCGCAAGCCCTCCTGCCTGTTCTTGTCACTTGAGCTCTCGAGGCGGAATTCAGACGCGCGGCCGATGTGAGCGCCAAACGTCGAGAATGTGCTGATTGCTGTGTAAATATTTCACGCTATAATAACATCATATTGCCTAATGTTTTCCATAATAGTTAATTCTAGTATTTATGAGATCTTGCTGTTTGAGTATTTTTGAAACCTAATAGCTTTCACAAATTTTTATTTATCATATTCACACCTAGTTAGCTCAGATCTGCAGTTATGTTAAAGTTATATTTGTGTAAAGTATTTTTTTGTTAATTTAAAGTTGGGGCCATAAGGCTGTTTTCTTTTTAAATTCTTTAGAATTCTCATAACGTTTATACAATTGAATAATCGGTTTAGATCACCGCCATTGCAAATACTAATTAATCATTGTGTTGTTAGCAGTGCTCTGTTTTAATTAACGTGGTGAAAATAAAATTTTGTATCCTCAAGTGGATTCAGCATTCCAATAGGTTCGATCAACAAGCGAGTTTTACGGAAGTGATTCGTCAGCTCAGATAAGAATTGCTGGAGGAAAGACGACGTTCTTTTCGTGAAACAATAGGAGAAAGTGAATGTATCCGACTTTGCGGCTGATTGCACCCCTTATAAGGACCAGAATGAGAAATTAAAAAGAAGCCATATAGATAGCCGTTTTTCCCTACCTCCGTCTGCGTGTGAAATAGGAAAGGGAGTGACTGGTAGTGGTGCAAGGTGCCCTACGGTACGCACCAGATAGTGGTTTGCAGAAAGGTTATGTAAATTGGAGTATGGAGGTCTGCACACATTTACTTCGAACTCATCATCTTAAATCAACATATATGAAACCGTTGATCTGTCGCACTGGACATTGTAACGCCATGTCTTCTTCTTAACCACCTAGATATCCATACCCCATTCGCCGAAAACAAATTCCAGAGCTCAAAATGCACATTTATACTCACTCGCGTAGATGACTCCAGATATGCTTCAGAAAGTACGTAATAGAACGGATTATCGCTTAGATAAGGGGAGTCAAGCTTAACTCGTTCAAAGTCTCGAGAAAAACAGCATTATCTGTTACATCGTTCTTAATTCTTATTGATGTACCCTTAAGCATTAGATAGTTATAGCCACTTGTAATCGTTACGTACATGTATAACGTCGCCACGTATCAGAACTTCATAAAATTACACGCCTAAAGCGGGAATATTTCACGGCGTCCCACAACCGATTCCGCGTTTTTTTCAACCGAAATTGCCTGAGAGAGAGATGTTTTGCAGCACTGCTGGCGGAACATATTCACAAATTATGAAAATATTTTCGTATCATGAGGCGCAATAAACGTGCATCAACTTTTAACGTATAACCAGACATTGTATTACTGCACTTTCTATACTTCCATATGGTCCTGCTCTTTGGAATGGCGTTCGCATCTCACTTAACTGCCACATTCCCCACCACAAGTCATTCCACCTCTCCTAGTTGCAAGTACTGACTTATTATGTAATATTCGTACAAAATATGTGCTTTATTAGGAGTTATTTTAGGCTTTAAGCCAACGGCCTTGCGGCAGTGGTGACACAGGGCCCCGTCAGATCACCGATGTTAAGCGCTGTCAGGTTGGGTTAGCACTTAGATGGGTGACCATCCGGTCTGTCGTGCGCTGTTGGCAAGTGGGGTGCCCTCAGCCCTTGTGAAGCAAACAGAGAAGCCACTTGATTGAGAAGTAGCGGCTCCGGTCCCTTAAACTGACAGAACGGCCGGGAGAGCGGTTTGCATCCACTGATGCCTGTGGGCTAAGGATGATACGGCGGCCGGTCGGTACCGTTGGACCTTCATGGCCTATACGGGAGGAGTTTAGTTTTTTCTTTCTAGCTTTTAAAATTCTTATTACTTCTGACTGTTCAATGCTCTAATAACTGGTAATTTCTATGTCACTATTGTGCGCCATCGCTTCTTCCCAAGGTTTCACTGTTCATTCAAAATCTCCCTGCGTTTGCCGACGGTGTTAGTGAGTAGGGGCGAAGAGAGAAGAGGAACGTCCATTCAGTAACAAACTCACAGATCCTGTTTTGGAACGCCAACGGGATCGCAAACAAAAGAGCCGAAATGGTCGCGTTCGTGGAACGTAAGGGTATCCAAACCGCTCTAGTGAACGAAACACTGCTTACGCCTCACAGACAGCTGAACATCCAAGCTATTGCGTTTATCGTACCGACCGAGCGGATGGCAGGAGGGGGGGTAGCACACCAATCATCATACACAGAGACATAGAATACACGAACATCGAGCTCCCTGCGCTTGAAAGATTAGAGGCCACGGCCGTCAGGGTCAAGTTCAACGGAGTCAACACCGCACTGGTATCGATGTACAACACGCGATATCAGCACAGTTCTCAACATAGCACCGCGGGTAATCGCCGCTGGAGACCTAAACGTAAAACACCCCTATTGGAACTCACGATTACGTACCTCCAACGGCAAGAAACTATACGAACACACTTGGCCGAAACTACATTATACTTGGGCCGGACGTCCTCACGTTCGTGTCTACACAGCCCCAACATAGGCCAGACGTGTTAGGCATAGACCTCATCAAGGGCATCACATGCACACTCAACCTTACCGTTGAAAACGATCTGGACTCAGACCACATGCATGTAATACTGCACACGGAAGAAAAATTGCAGGACACAGAACCACGCAAGATACTGAACTACAAGCGCGCGAATTGGACACTGTTCAAGGGAACGCTTGATAGTCGTATTCCTGACACCCACGAAATTAACAACACGCAGCAAATCGATGAGGCTGTGGGTCTCTTACTACTGCCGTCCAAGACGCAATGACTGACGCCATTCCACGTACAACACCAAAACAACACTCGACGGCCCTGTCTCGGGAGATCGTGGGCATTATCTCAATGAGGAACCGCCTTAGGAGATACTGGCAGCGTACCAGGCGCCCATTCTATAAACAGCACGTCAGCAGACTCCAGGGCATAATACGGGATAAAATACAAACATTAAAAAACGAACAACGAGGACAGAAACTCGCTGGGCTAGATACCACACGTCCTGGCGTGTGGAAGCTAGCCAGACACTTCACCAGGGAGAAACATTACATTCCCACGCTACACGGACCAGACGGCCCAGCTTGCTCCGCGACAGAGAAGGCAGAGCTTATGGCCACCACACTTGCAGCGTCTTTCATGCCGAATCTGGTTCCCTCAGATCCAGTATTCACACTTGAAACGGACCAGGAGGTTACACAACTTAGCCCAGCCCACACGCGACGAAGTTAGACGCATTAGCACAAACGAAATCACTTGGGCTACCAAGCATAGCAACGCTAGGAAAGCCCCTGAACCTGATGGCATTCAAAAACGTGTCCTGCAGGAGTTCACGGATAGAGCTGTAGAATACCTTACACACATAACGAATTCCATCCTAAAACAGCAACCCTACCCTGACTTTTGGAAGGCGGCTAATGTCCTGATGTTCAGGAAGCCAGGGAAAGATCACTCCCTCCCACAAAATTACCGACCAATCAATCAGTCTGCTGTGCTCGCTCGGCGAGATATTAAAACGCGTCACTAAGCACTGCATCGCCAATGTCACCCTAAGAACGGAGCAATTCGGCTTTAGGAATCACCACTCGACAACACAACAACTCCTCCGCGTAGTCGAACATATAACACACGGCTACAACATGAACAAAGCCACAGGGGCCGTAATCCCGGACTTCGAAAAAGCTTTCGACCGTCTCTGGCACAACGGCCTTATACGCAAACTAAGCGAAGCTGGTTTCCCAGACGTACGTCTTATACACTCGTATTCCACGAACAGATGCTTCAACACTAACGTGCAGGGCAAACAATCAACACAACATGGTATCCAAACTGGAGTACCCCAGGGAAGCATCGTAGGGCCCATTTTGTTCAACCTGTACATTAACGACTTCCCAGCAACACAGAACACGACGTTAGCCATCTACGCGGATGGCACAACTATCCTTGCGCGAGACTGGAAACCGTGGAACATTAATTCACGAATAGAGAGAGCACTCAAAACTGCCGAGCCTTGGTTGGAGCGATGACGTATTAAAGTAAACGCCGACAAGTGCGAAGTAGTTCTGTTTGCGCAAACACCAACATAGTAGACAGATAACGTTTCATACACGCCCAATACGTTTCCGAGAGAAAGAGATATCTTGGTGTCTGGCTGGACCGGAAACTTAGATAGGAGGACCACATCGAATTCGTTGCCAACAGAGCGCACGCGAGGAACAAACAACTCTACCCAATGCTCAACAGGGAAAGTACACTGGATAGGAGGGTGTCGAGGTCCATATACGTGACACTGATTGCACCTCTGATGACTTAAGCAGCTCCTACAAGACTGCGCCGCCTGCAGATCATAAGGAACAAAGTGCTACGAATCACTAGCAACGCTCCACGCTACACACGCACCTTGGATCTTCACCAAGAATACCACCTTGAAACCCTCAAGGAAGTATTCAAAAAACACGCTACACGACTATACAGGACCTCGAGACACTCGAACAATCCTTTCATCCTTACTCTGGCAAACTACGATCACAACCATAAGTGGAAGCACAAGCGGACAAAGACACTACTAGCTAGGGCGTAGCCACCTGTGGCAAGCTAACATACACCAACAAGCGACAAACGTCGGCAAGCCCCTGCATATCAGCAACACTCACTGGAAATTACCAGCTGCTATTAGAGCCAACCAACAGATCACAGCAGGGAAACCGACGAGCTCGCCCACTGACGCACAAACAATTCGCCAACTTCACCCTACACTGTGCATCCGATATATGACCTATCGGACACAAAAACGATGATAACCCTAACTGTTGCTGGTTGCTGACGCTGATAGAGAGTTCAACATCGGCACCCAGCGGCAGCCGCCGAGCAACAGCACCGCACAACGTCAAAGGTATCGACATGCATGATACCCACTACTAACAAAGCCTACCCTTGCACGACATATCGCAGGCAGCAAGACATCCGCTACTGCTCTTACCACCCGACCTAACTATCTCAGAGGATTATTTCCCTTGGCTCTTGCCTTGGTGCTTGTTTTCCTCTGCCCTTCAAACTGCTACCCTTCGTTCGACTTCGACCCAATCTATCTCCAGATGAACGCGTATTAATGTTTAACCTTAACCAGACGTACGCAAACATCGCAGTACCCACATCCTCATACAGAGATGGCAGTAGACCTTTTCAGTTGGCCATCATGCCGGTGTGGGCATGAGGGACTCCACCTGTTTTGAAATGATAAAAGAGGTTTCTTCAGGGACAAGAAAACGCCTTATCTTTGGTAGAATGTGCCTACTGAGGGGTGCAGGTTTCTCTGGCGAGACGATCTCCTAGCACAAGTCTCTCTCTGCTCCCCCTGCCCCCCCCCCCCCCCCCCCCTGCACCAACCGATCCCCGAACCACTCGCGAGGCCAGTCGCGTACCGCTCAATCCGAGAATGCTACTTTCTTGCAAAATTTTCTGCCATCTCGTTACACTACAAGGCTGTGTAACATGCTCCTCCCCCCCCCCCCTGCCTCCCTCTTCCCGCCCGCTTACCCCGCGCTGCTCATCCGCCCTTCAATCGACAGTGCGACTCAGCTGCTACTAGCGCTGGGTTCATTTCAACGCGTTATAGCGTTTAATTTCGTGAATCGCGAAAATATTTAATTTAGTACATGCGTTTCTCTAACTATTATTCCGCCGCGGACAACTTGCAGCTAATATTGTCGTTACGAGAGGCTAGCGCTGCTGCTGTTCTGCTGGGGAAGCAGTCGATCGCGTCTGTAATGTAGACTAAGCGCCGGTGGCAGGCGGGGGCTTCTCAACTTTAAGCCGGTGCTGTGAAAATAGATCCTGAGGACGGCGCGGCGCGGATAATCCCCGCCAGCGGCGAGTGCGCGGCACGGCCAGAGGGACAGGCCATTGTGCGCCGCAAGCGGATCACAGCCGGAAGGAAACAAAGAAACGCGCGCGCGCCGCTGTTTGCGTTTATCTGGCCGAGCCGGCCGGCCGGCCCGGCGGCGTACACGGTAAGCCGCGGCGATCTGACCGCGGGCCACTGATAAAGCGGGCGGCAGCGGCCTCGCCCCGCAAGGAGCCCGGCACAAATCCCGCGCCCTTAATTAACCGCAGTCTGTCAAAAAGGAATATGAAAACGTGTAATCAAAAAGTATCCGCTTAGAGTTCGTGCAGTATCGACTGCTGCGAGGAACAGTATGCTTCATGCAAGGTTACAATTTTTCATTTGGTTTAGGGTGCGCTTTTACTGAAGAGAAAGCGAAAAAAATTACAAAAAAAGTACTGGTAAAATTTTTTTGTGAATTAATTTGTCTAAAGGTAAAAAATAAAGTAGATTAGAGAAACATTTGCTGTACAAAATTTCCAGCATCATTCAAAAGCGTGTCAAATGTTTATCTACCCTTTTTTATTTTTTAGTTTTAGACAAAATAATTCATAAAACATCTGAGCGATTTCTTTATTTTCTACTTTTTATCAGAAACCACCATCGCATTGCCATCCCATTTGCTACCTTAGCGTTTTTTGTTCTAACAGTGTCCCGAATTTAGTACAAGATTCAAAGTAAACCATTTTGAGGCTAAATACCACACCAATAAACATCTTTTTGCATGTTAGCCCTAAGAAAATTTGGAGAGATATTCTCCCTTATGCAAGACACTGTTTATTTCTTCTACTTTTACCAATCATGTTTTAGTACTTTTTGCAATTTTTTTAAATTTATTTATTTGCTTTTTTAATTTTCTGTCTGAATGTGGTAACATTTGAAATGCAGCTTGAAGCTATTTATATACATATAAAGGAATAACGACTGATATTTTTAATTGGTTTATGTATGTAGTTAGCAACACATGTCGCCTAACCGATAAATGGGACACTGCATGTTTTTGCTAGGGCGAAAAAAAAATTAATAGCCCGCCCCAATAGAACATCAGCATGATCGACACATTTTTCACAAATGACTGACTAATCTGAAAGACACGAGATTGACTGAACAAGACAATATTCTGATTAGAAAGAGTCCTAAATATAATAGAATGCTACCTCACAAATCAGTAGAAAACATCATAATGGAAACTGAAGACATCATAAAACAACACAAAAAATTGAACATATCTGAATTCAATGCACGTTTAACCATAGAGCTAGTCGCTCAAGAAATGAAGAACATTATAAAAGAAAAAAAAACATCATACAGAAAAACACACATCATATAAAAAGACCTACAGAATACTATAGATGAAACTAAAACAATAAAATTTCACTATTACAAGAGCTGACCAGCGAATCAAAATGGTTACAATGAAAGTACACTGAAAAACCATTGGAATTCATTCAGACCAACAACATTTAAAAACTTACAACAAATCAAACACAGTGGTACCACAGATATACACAAAACTTTGAAAGACATAGATAAAATTTCCATGGACGTCTGTTCGACCTGTGCAGCTAAATGGAAGGCAGTTTGTTTCTTGCCAAATATGTTCTACTTCTTTTATTTATGAAGTATCTTCAGTGCCCTGTCATACACGTTTCCTTTTGTACATACAATAAATGTATTATGTAGTAGTTATAATATGTTACAATGTTACACTTTTTCTTGTTTTTCAGATTAAAAACAACTTTTTTAGCACAAATTTTGTGAAGTTAAATCATCGTTTTTGTGTTACTTACGATTTACAGTGTTGTTAGTCCATATGTGTGCTCCTAGAGACGTGTTCATTTGGTCCCCATGCGCCATCTAGCCGATTTAAGGCGTTTTTTCACCAACATTTGTTACAACATAACACTTGCACTTTTTATTTTGTGATCGACATGAGTGTGTTTACAGTGTGTAGTCTTCCCAACTATCGCTAAGTGTATCTTTCGCCTTTTGTTTGCCTTGTGTGTTGTGACTGTGGTTTGATATCATTCATTTGTTTTCTTACGCGTGAATGTGGCGTTCCTTTCAAGAGTGTTTTAAGTACATATTTGTAGGCATGTGTGTTTGTGTGTGTGTGTATCAGGGAGAGAGAGAGAAACACAGAGGGAGAGAGGGGCAGAAAGACAGAGAGACAGAAAGAGAGACTAAGACAAAGGGAGAGAGGAAGATTCATTAATTACTTACTCTGGTTATGTTTCACATTTCTCTTTGTTCTTATTTTAGTGACTAGCATGATCAGTGAGTTATTGCTTATGCTGATTTGGTCATTAATTACTTCCTTTTTCATTGCAAGGGCTTTTTGTATATGAAACTTTTCTTTTAATGTCAGGAGTTTTTTTGTTGTTGTGATTGTTTGCTCTAATAATTTTCATGTCTTCTTCCTTATGGGATGGCCATGTCCATGTTCTATCGGGTGTTCCGCAAAGGTAGAATAGCTGTTTTCATACTTCTAGCTTCTTATACGTTCTCTATACCTAATTTTGAAATTCCTATCTGTCATCACCAGATATACTGATATCCATTCTTGGCATTCTAACTGGTATGGACCTGCACCTTGGTATTTATCTGGTTTATCTGCTGTTATTAGTAAATGTGACTGGAGTGTTTTCGTGTTCTGTAAGCAATGTGTAATCCCAGTTTCTTTAATATATTTGCAACCGTATGTGTTGATTTGTGTTTGTATGTTAAAGTGTACCATATCTTTCTGTTATTCATGTCATGAGCATTACAGTTTTGTATTTCCATGTGTACCATTCTACCTCTGCCGAGCACTTGATAAAGCATGGACATGAACCATCCGACAGGGAGCAAGACATGAAAATTATTAGAGTGAACAATCACAACAAATAACTCCTGTCATTATAAGAAAACTTTCACACGTAATGAGGCCTTGCAATAAATAAGAAAGTGATTAATGACTAAGTAACTAAAAGCAATAACTCACTAATCTTGAAAGCCACTAAAACAATAACAAACAGTAATCTTAAACTAACCAGAGTAAATAATTAATGAATATTCCTCTCCACATTTCTATCTCTCCCTCCCTCCCTCCCTCACCCCACCCTCTCTCTCTCTCTCTCTCTCTCTCTCTCTCTCTCTCTCTCTCTCTCTCTATGTATCTCTCTCTTACACACACACACACACACACATAATATATCCACTGAAAAGTGCTCTCACAAGGAATGACACATTCATTCATAACAAATTACACATGTCCACAAAACAAATGAAAAACATCAAACCACACACACAACACAAGCAAAAGACGAAAGATAAACACACAGCGACAGATGGCAACACTACACACTGTAAACACACACATGTTGATCACAAAATAAAAAGTTCAAGTGATGTAATAAATGTGGATGCAAAAACGCCGGAAATCGGCCAGCTGGAGAATGGGGATGGGATGAACACATCTCCAGGCCACAAATATGGACTACCAAAACTGGAAATCGTAAGTAACTCCTGAAAACATAATTTAACGTCACGGACAGTGTAAACACTACACAATAAATCTATTAGATGTACGAAAGGAAACATGTATTGCAGGCCACTGATGATGCTTCAAAGATAAAAGAAGTGAAATGCATATAGTGAAGCAACAACAGAAAACGGATAATATTATGAGTAAAAGCATAGGATAAAAGAATGATACAAAAAAATTCCAATGCTGCCTCTCTGAAATCATTGCTAAAAATTCATAACCATAATTTCTAGTTAAGAAATGTTTTAAATTACATCAATGCATCAACCTATCACTTTGTCAAACAGACACACACTGTACCACAGACAATACAGAAATACACAGAAACTGGAAGTTTAAGGAACTCTGGCGCCGTAATAGGATAAATACAAAATGAAAACACACCAAATATAGCAACATTAATATTTTTTCACATAATTTCCATCCATACGCTCATTCCAACAAGTTTATCAACATCGAAAATGACATTTACAGTGAAGGGGAGATATGGTGTGGCAGTCATACTATTACAAGAAATATAATCCATGTACATAATCCTTGACAGTAAAGGGGCCAGTGGCCCATAGAATATCATGATATGGGTACCCAAATCATCAGCGAAACCCAGCCATGTTCCACACTTGGGAGGTAAACTCGACCAGAAGTTGGAAACAGCGGGAAGCAAGGCTCGTACGACCACATGGCTCTCTTCTATTGCTCCATACTCCAGGTCTTATGGCTTCGGCACCACATTTTCCTGTTACGAGCATTTGCATCACTGATGAGTCCTTTTGGAATTCCAACTCACCCTGCGTTAATATAATGTAATGTGAGTGTAGCAAGGGCCTACCGTCGTGTAGACTGATCGCCGGGCGAAGGTCTTTTTAGCTGACACCGCTTCGATGTGTATAAAATGATGAAGACAATACAACGCCCAGTCCCCGAGCAGAGGGCCTCTTGCATGGGACTCTGCCACGCTGACCACTCAGCTATGGAGGTGGACTCATCAAGTAGTTCCTAGCTTATGGAGCTCCCTTCGAGTTGTTTTGGTGCTGAGACGGTTCACAAGTACGGCATTGAGTTCTGCAGTGATTTCTGCACCTTTCTTCTCCTTATCTTCAGTAACCATCCGTTACAATCGCACAATACACACACTCGCATCGGCATGTGACTTAGCAGATGATGTTTTTCCTCTTTCCCTTCATGGGGTATAAATCTTGAATACGGAGTAATAGGGCACCAACCCAATTTTGATATCGAATTCATAAGTAAATAATTAAATTACTCAATTAATTACCCCAACCACGCCCATCCCAAGCACTGGATGTCGTTATTTGTTTCGTCAGCCTGCAAGTGGGTTCCAGCCCCCTCTCCCAACACCACCCTCCCCCTCCCCTTCCCCCACCTATTCTATTGGCAGGAACTTCGAATTTTGGCGAGAATTTCGAATTTTGGTGGGAATTTCTTTGTCTCAGGACTGTGCTGACGTCCCACCCCACCTCCTCCCACCCAGAAATTGGCGGAAAATTAAAAATGGCGGTGCCCTCTCCGGGACTCGAACCTTGGTCCTTGTGGACGAAAAGCCCTAGTACAACCCCCAACATTGGGAAACTACCCAGATGCAAGAGAGGAAGGTTAGGTTAGTGTATTTATTTTGGTTGGGAAACTGAAGTAAAGATCAGTCCTAATTATTGAATTAGTCATAAAGATTGGGCCT
Source organism: Schistocerca piceifrons (assembly GCF_021461385.2). Lineage (NCBI taxonomy): Eukaryota > Metazoa > Arthropoda > Insecta > Orthoptera > Acrididae > Schistocerca > Schistocerca piceifrons. The sequence continues at coordinate 302,068,028 of NC_060138.1, forward strand.
AATTACACAACTATATGCAAAGGGCTACACAAAGACTGCTAAAATCGCAGTACAGCTCAAAAACTGACGACAGCGTACAACAGGGAAAAAATTTACAACACCACCCTAAGCTAGTGGTGGATGCACTCAGACTCTATGCTACACCTACAAGCTGGCGGGAGAAAGGCAGAGGTAAAATGTACTATCTTTATTTATTTATTTTTTTGGCAGGAAATATATTCAATTGACGAGATTCTGGTGTGAGACAATGAGGAGTTTAATACTTGTATTACCTGCAAGCATATACAGCTGAGGACTGTATCTATCGCTGTTTCACACCAGAAACCGCTACAGATGCCTGTTCGAAGTCACCCTGCAGCTCAGGTAATCGAAGCTAATACAAGCTACCGCAGCTGATGAAACATGCATCACCTTTCTAATTACACATCGAAATTGTCGTGAAAAAAAAAAACAACACTGGTAATCAATGGGTGATAATGCAACGCACATACTGGCGATTGGGAAAAAATCGCCGTAATAAACACAACTACCGGAAAAACCGACACCAGAAGATTGCAGAGGGGCAGCAGTTGCAGCTGTGTCCACCTCAATGGGCGCTTGGAAGTAGTCTAACCCCCCCCCCCCCCCCCTTTCCACCACTCATCCCTCCCTCCTCTCATCACCATAGGTATGGATAGAGGCCTTTTCTGTATTGCCACTGGTACTCCACAAATAAATCCTTCTTGTGGCATTGATATACTGCGGAAATCAGTCACAGATAGACAAAGGACAAGAACAAGACGCTTCATGTAATCCTGTTCAACATATTTCTGGGAAATGCTAGACCCACCGTGGAACAATAAGGACTTGGAAAACAGGATGCCCTCCACCTAAAGTGACCGCAGACCCCGCCATATTTGGCTGCACAGCATTCCTCAGCTGCCGTTGGAGCAGCCTGCAGCGCGTGTTATAAGCACATGGCCTCCTTGAGGCGATGGCCCTTCGCCAATACGAAGAGGAAATTCAGTGGCACCACCTCGCCCCACAGCCCGCGCCCCTGTCAGGGCGTCAGCGACCTCATACACTGACTATGCACGCACCCAAAGACTTCAAGAGGCCTGTCGTTCTGCAATGGAGAACAATTTTATTTAAAGTCAACGGATCTCTTATAATCCCGTGCGGTTCTAGGCGCGTCAGTCTGGAACCGCGTGACCGCTACAGTCGCAGGTTAGAATCCTGCCTCGGGCATGGATGTGTGTGATGTCCTTAGGTTAGTTAGGTTTAAGTAGTTCTAAGTTCTAGGGGACTGATGACCACAGATGTTGAGTCCCATAGTGCTCAGAGCCATTTGAACCATTTTTTTTCCTCTTATAATCAAGCATCTATTAAACAGGAAAGTGCTCAGAGTCTCAATTTCATCTGCTTGCACATTATTTTCGACAATGCAACAGCCTTGTTAATACCACAAAACTCTACTTAAAACGATTCTGTATGGGATGTAAGAACATTTAAATTCATCCTGCTAACAAGTTCGACATTTACGATGCAAGTTATTTTACCGATATTTCCTAACAATGTCATCCTGCTTTTATACTCTTAAAGATCCACGATGACAGCACATAAACATCACAATTCCACTATTTTGTATCCTAGATGTGAGCCGGATGGAGGAAGACAGTCCTCCTTGAGTATTATTCTTATGTATAGTGCAGAACAGTACATTAGTCAGACGGTATGGTTTTAGTATACTCCAAAAACGCGACATAAGTATTACACAGAGGTGCCATATTAAAGCAGGCAAACATTTGAATCCCAATCGATAACTGTGTTCTCACACATGTATTCAAATACATATATTACCGAATTACGGAAGGCTCCGAAGTATAAAGGAGAAGAATCAATGCATTTATCAGAATTAAGGCATTCCCTAGAGTGTTCTATAGCAGACTGGACTGATGTTATATGTATCACTTTAAATAGTGTGGGATGGGTATGTACTCGAGAGATATGGTGTTAGGACGAAACTGCTATATTATCCTAGACGTGAGAAAAACTACTTTTCATCAGACCAGGACTTCTTTGTGCAAGAGGAATGCTGCCAGAGCTGTGGTGATGCTACTGTTAACAGAAATACAGTCGACAAAACTTTATGCAGATCTGTGCAAGCTACTTTGAGCACTGGCCACATGCTCAATGTAAACAAGCAGACGCTTTTTTTTTCTTTGATGTGTCAGAAGAGAGAGATGCAGTAAAATCTTATAGGAGGTTCTATTACAAGGCAGGCTCTAACGATTTGTTTCATAAATGCATTGGTAAAATGGGACTTGCTATAGTGTACAAAACAGCAATGTCGTCTTGAAATATAGCTTATTGCTGTCAAACTTCAAATGATGGTGTTTATTCCGTCATGTAAGCCATGGCGTGAAAGATTGTATTCTTTAATGTTATTTCATGTATCTGAAATGTTTGTAATACACATGTGCGTGACAATTTAGTTACAGACACTGATTTGATTGAAAGGGATGCTCTCAGGTGTAATTTGTCCATTAAGCTGAAAGAAATTGTTTAACGTAGATGTTTCTCTTCAGAGTTTAAATTATCGCTCTTTCTTTGCTTCAATGATGGTTTTGAAATAACGGGGACATTCTGAGGTGATCGGTAGCTTTCGCAGTAAAACAGTAGAAGTATTTTCTCCCAATTTTACGAAGGTGGATGGGTATAGGCCTCATTTGTAATCAGCAGTGGTATAGTTCGTTGGAAGTCGCAAAATAATGACACGCGAATCATATTCTTCAGTCAAACGTAAAAAACTGTACCAACTTTGCTTATAAAACTAAAAGATAATTGTGTGATCCTACTTTCGTGGAAAGAGGACGTTTACTATCATCGCAATTGTGTTTCCCTTTTTAATAGATGCTTGATTATTAGAGATGCACTGACGTTAAATAAAAGTGTTCTCCATGGAAGAATGACATGCCTATTGGAGGCATGGAGAATTGCCTATTCAGTGTGTGATGTCGTCTACGCAGTTGTGCCATGACCAGCGTGCGGTCTGTCGTCCAGGTGGGGCAGCTAAATTTCCGTTTTGTATTGGTGAAGGGCCATCTCCTCAAGGAGCCTGCATACTTATACCATGCCCCGCAGGCTGCTCTGACCGCAGCTAAGGAAGACTGTGCTGCCAAATACAGTGGGGTCTGCGGTCTCTTTAGGTTGAGGGCATTCTGTTTTCCAGTTCGATGTTGTTCCATTGGGGGTCCGGTCTTTCCAAGAAATACATTTAACAGATTGCATGAAGCGTCTTGTTCTTGCCTTTTTTCTATCTATGACAGATTTCCGCAGACTGGAGACAGTATACCAATGCCAGCAGAAGGATCTCTTTGTGGACCACCAGCGGCAAGACAGAACAGGCCTCTATGCCTATCTACGGTGAGGAGAAGGAGGGAGGGAGGGATGAGGGATGGAAGAGGATGTAGGACAACTTCCAAGTTGTTTAGTTCGTGAGTGCCCATCGAGGAGGACATAGCTACAACTGCTGCCCCTTTGCAGTCTTCTAGGATCGGTTTTTGTGATAGTCGTGTTATTACGATGATTTTTTCCCAATTCCCAGTCATGTGTTGCATTATGACCCACTGATTACGAGTGCTGGTTTTTCTTCCACGACAATTTTGATGTGTAATTAGAACAGTGATGCATTTCCCGCCAGTTGTGGTAGAGTGTACTGGCTTTTGCCTGGGCAGCAGGGTGACTGTCGAGCAGGCATCTGTAGCGAACTCTGACGTCAAACAGCGATAGATACTGTCCTCAGTTGTATGCTTACAAGTAATACACTTATTATACTCCTCTCTGCCCAACACCAGCTTCTCGTCAGTCGAATATACTTTCTGTAATATATATATATATATATATATATATATATATATATATATATATATATATATATTAAATAAAGGTAGTACCTTACACCCCTGTCTTTTTCCCACCAGCTTGTAGGTGAAGGATAGAGTTTGAGTGCTTCGGTCACTAGTTTCGAGTGGTATTGTGAATTTTTTTCATAGCAGAATAACGCCTGTTGTATGGCGTCTTCAAGTTTTGAGCTGTATTGCGATTTTAGGCAGTCCTTGTGTAGCACTATGTAAGTAGTTGTGTAATTAGGCACGACCTTTATGACTAATTACATAATTAGGACTGATCTTTATTTCAGTTTTCCATCCAAAAGAAATAAAATGCACTAACTTAACCTTCTTCTCCCACATCTGGGCAGGTTACATGTCTGGGAGACTGCATTAGGGCATTCTGTCCAGAAGAACCAGGGTTCAAGTCCTGGAAAGAGCACTATCAGTTTTGATTTCCGCCAGTTCCCTGGTTAGGGGGGGGGGGGGGGGGTTGGATGGGACAGCACAGACCTTGAACAAAGAAATAATTCGAAATTCTCGCCAAAATTCGAAATTCCTGTCAATAGGAAGGTGAGGGGAAAAGGGGAGTGTGGAGGGGCTGGGATCCACTTGTAGGCTAACGAAAACACATGATGTCATCCAGAGGTGGTGGTGGACATTGTTGGGGGTAATTAATTGATCAATTTAATTAAGTTGTATATCAATTTGATATCAAAATTGGGGTCGAAGCCCCATTACCCTGCTATTATGGTGCCTCCAGAAAAACCAGAAAACTTCAGCTACCTTGGTTGTGGAGGCAGCGACCACATGAGCATCAGTAATTTGCCCATGTTGGAAATCACTTAGTTCAAACATAATGTGCTCACAACTACACAGAGCTCTGTTCTTACTACGACTGACGCTTGCAAGATACTGAGGACATTGCACAAGTACTATTCTTGATAAAATACGACAGTGCAACCTGCAGGCCTGGCTGGAATCTGATTGATGTTCAAGCGTGCATTTCTCGTGATGCTCCCATTTTTTGTCCAACCCCAATAGCGAGTTTGCGGTTCTCCTGCACTGTATGAAATGATCTGACAGCTGTTTTTTGAAGTAATTTCCTTAAAGTAAATGTTGAATGACTGAATCAGACTCCATACTTTTTTTGCATCAACTATTCCTATTGTCATTTTTCAATCGCCATTGCTCTTATAAGTGATTGTTGAGTATGTTACATGAAGAATTAGTTTTTCTTATCTTTAATATCACTTCCTTTAGCCTGTAATTTAGCCTGTAGGAGCTCTATGTCAAAAAAGAAATAAATGGATTTTTCCAGTTTCATTCTTAACAAATATATTTTATTTCAGAAAAGGATAGATTTTCCAAACAATACAAGCAGTTTCCATACATTGGAAAGAAATATGTTATATGTAGAGTCATTTCTAATGATCCTAGCTCGTCGAAACCAGGCAATGTGAGATACATATACAAGTCTTTATAAAACTACAGCGGCATATAATATTGTTTACGAGAAAAAATTTTCTTTTTATCACTCAGATCTATCAAGTTTCTGCAAATATACCCCACGATCTTGGAATACCCAAATCGATTTTAACTAAACGGTTATGTCTTCACCCTTCCCAACATGACGCTAGACCTAATATTCACGCATATGTTCTGTATTCTCAAGGACCATAGAAGATGTTGTCATTTCTAAAAGACATGGCGGTATCGTGCATCTAAAGCCGTACTTTACAGTTAGACTTCCATAATAATGAATTTTAAGTAAACGTTCATGTCTTCACCCTTCCCAACATGAGGCTAGGTCTAATATTAACGTGTATGTTCTGTATTCTCAAGGACCATAGAAGATGTTGCCATTTCTCAAAGACATGGCGGTATCCTGCATCTAAAGCCGAACTTTACAGTTAGACTCCCATAATGCTGAACGAACAGGCTACCCTCATAATGCCACTGCAGCTGACACTTGAGAGGACAATAGCGTGCCACAAATTAAATGCGTGGATCATTTGCTGGCGGAGAGGCGCATCTTTTACTGCGAATAAGAATTACGTCTCGTTATAAAATGTTTAATGCCCATAATTCTGCTTTAAAACGGGAAAAGCGTGGGTCGTAACTCTTAAGAGTCACAAGCTGCACCATGCTCAAAACGTCGTCCGTGCAGCCACCATTTCATCCTTAATGGAGGAGTGTAAAACACACAGACGCGAGGCATTACTAACAAGTGCACATGCGTCGAATTGTGGTTCACATGCTGATGTGAGGGATCTTGTGTAAGTACCATATCAGCTTGCCGTATTTCAAGACGTATACGGTCAAAACACACCCGCTGTGGACGACTCAGGCTGCCTCAGCGTATTGTATAATATATCGGGTATCTCGAAAAGATTTATAAATTTCACAAGACTTTATCTTCCACACGAATTAAGACAGAAATTTGGGATGAATTTTAACGGACGCCCAGAACAAGGAATTTTTTTTACAAGTGTGTATTTTTATATGCATTCACGTAAAATCTGGGGGTATTTATTTCAGCTACGTTTAGGATCGAAGATTTCATTTGCATTTCATAAACATTCATTGAGTTCTCCACCGAGCGTACGACTAAGATTCAGAAAATAGTCAAACCCATCCTATACTTTTGTTAGCATTTCTGGCATTAGCCTACTATATTCTGTTCTCTTGCGACGTTGCAGTTGATCCTCAGTTGTTGAAAGGGGAGCACACATACGAAATCTTTGAAAAACCAACTACGATGTCACATACACGAGGTCAGTCGACATTGGAGGTTAATGCTGCAATGCCAGATCCATCTGTCCCTTGCAGCCGGTCTATCGTTAACGCAGCGATGAAGCGAGGACTTACGCTGTCGACAAAAATCACGCCCTACAGAGGTAATTGAATTGCACCTGTTGAGAGAAAAAACATAAAATGTCTTGTGATGCTGTATTATGGCCATTGGGTAATGGACGAGTGAGCGAGGTATGTGCACCAGACAGACCCGTAGAGGAAACTACATGAACCTTTAACTTGCAATTGGCATCAAAGCAAACTCTTACTTTCGGCACGTTCCACATCAAGTTTCAGTATTCATTTGTGTAGACTGTAGAACATGTTGTCTCATGACCCTTTGTGAAACACCATCGTCTTCTGCACTTCTCCAGGTACAGTTCTAAAGAAAATGCTTTAGTTCCTAACATATCAGTGTCATACGTGTCCATTAACGTTAATAAGTTGCATTATACAGGACAGATGATACAGTTCCGCAGGAATTGTGAGTAGTGGTCGATGCAGCGGGGCGAGAAGATGTTCGATGAAAATACGAGCTTAGCAAATACCTCTCTTCTTTTAATATTTTGGTTGCGAAACTTCCAGCCTTCTACGGAATGAGAGCGAAATATAAAACTTTTCCAATGAATTATACATCAATATGTACCTCTCAGATGCTGACGGTAGCAACAGATTAAAACTTGGAGCGGTTCGCAAATGACTTCACTGAACGAGGTGGACTCTCATTCTAGAGGACGTTGGTTCAAATCCGTTTCCTGCCATCGTTTTCTGAGCTTTCTCTAAATCGCTCCAAGCAACTGTCGGGATGGTTTCTTTGAAAAGGCACGACCGGCTTTCTTCCACATCCTTGCAACATTCCGAGCTTGGGGTCGACCTCGATGTCGACGGGACATGAAACACTTATTTTGCTTCACGAGGCTCAGTGCACCTTGTTTCAATTCTCTATCACGGAAAAATCCCTGGCAGTTCCGTAAATCGGCTGGTCCCGGCGGAGGTTCGAGTCCTCCCTCGGGCATGGGTGTGTGTGTTTGTCCTTAGGATGATTTAGGTTAAGTAGTGTGTAAGCTTAGGGACTGATGACCTTAGCAGTTAAGTCCCATAAGATTTCACACACATTTGAACAGTTCCCGGAATGGAACACGGATCAACCGCATAGCAGCCTCACACGCTAACCTCTGGCCTACGGAGCTACGGAGACGTACTTAGGAATGAAGCAAGAAACAAAAATTCTGACCAATGGAGATGCTTTAAAATAAAGCGAAACGCTTATGGTCTAAATAAGACTTCAAAAAATTCTTCAAATGGCTCTAAACACTATGGGACTTAACATCTGAGGTCATCAGTCCCCTAGACTTAGAACTACTTAAACCTAACTAACCTAACGACATCACACACATTCATACCCGAGGCAGGATTTGAATCTGCGACCGTAATAGCAGCGCGATTCCGGACTGAAGCACATATAACCGCTCGGCCACAGCGGCCGGCTCTTTTGTTTCCTTTTGTTCGAATCGCTCCTTGACCAAGGAGCGGATTTTTGGCATCGAGGAACTGTACGATTGTAGAACGTTCCGAGCGTTTTTGACAAGAGACTTGGTGACGAAACCTAGTGTCATGTATCTGTGTTAGTTTGAACTGTAGTGCAGAGTTCAATAAAACTTATTTTGCTTGCCAAAATGATTTGTAGCTTGTAGTCGACTAGTACCTCAAATCGTAAGGGGTCGCTTCATGGTCCAGATGTTCCGCCAACGGAAAAGAAACATTTTCTGAGTCAACTAAGATTAGACAAGCTATCTGTGCAAGAAACTTCTTACCAGAAGACATACAGTCATAGCATTCTTCAGTGGACATGAAGAGCCTTTGTCTCTCAATACGCACTGCCACACTCAGTAGAACTCTGAAGTCTGTCCTGATGGCCGCGACTGTTGATCACCTGAAGTTATCTTTTTGGACTTCACGTGGTATGTGTTGCAATCTCTTTCTGAAGCTATGTAAATCGACACGAAAAAGTAAAGTTGTTCCAAATAGTAAAATGTTTCCAAGGTACAACATGTTCGTGTACATAGGAACAAATATTTACCTCAAATTTAAGGGGGTTGTAATCGAGAAAATCTTGTCAGTACTGTATTTATGATTATATGATTAATTACTACTCTTTTACTTACCAATAATCAATAAAGGGCCGGCCGGTGTGGCCGAGCGGTTCTAGGCGCTACAGTCTGGAGCCGCGCGACCGCTACGGTCGCAGGTTCGAATCCTGCCTCGTGCATGGATGTGTGTGATGTCCTTAGGTTAGTTAGGTTTAAGTAGTTCTAAGTTCTAGGTGACATGACCTCACATGTTAAGTCCCATAGTGCTCACAGCCAGCCATCAATAAAGGAAAGAAAATTAAATGGCAGTGTTATTAAAAACCAGTTGCAAGCTTAAAATATTTTCGGTTTAAAGCTATTGAAAATTAACACAATTTTCCGTTATGTTATTGTCGAGACATTAAATAAATTCAGTATATTTGCAGATATCACATGTTCCATGACAGACGACGTCCTGTCATTTCAAGGTATTTCAAGGTGGTAGATGAAGGATGGTCGCGACGAGGTATGGCTTAACCGTTCACACGACGTGTAACTAGTTTTAAAAATATATAGAATTTTACTCGACATAATATTCTGTAACTGGAGGATTAGCTGTAGCTTCGAAATAGCTTTAATACATTATATAGTACGTAAATGTGTACAGCTAAAAATATTCTTAAATGCTGCACAAAACACAACCTTATGTCTCGCAACAACATTAACAGAAGAAAATGCCGGAAACTACTTACGGCAAACTCTAGTACGCATTCTTTCATGAGATTCTAAAATCACTGGATTTGAACAGCGACCGGGATACATAATGTGCTCCTAGGCACAGCATCCTCAAGGTAAACTCTCTACAATATTAACATTTTTTATTTTATTCGAAATTTACGAAATCACACACTTAATGGAGAGGTGACACGAGATACAACTGCGCTCTATTTGAATGAGCCAGAACGCCGAGCCGGCCGCGGTGGCCGAGCGGTTTTAGGTGCTTCACTCCGGATCCGCGCGACTGCTACGGTCGCAAGTTCGAATCCTGCCTCGGGCATGGATGTGTGTGATGTCCTTAAGTTAGTAAGGTTTAAGTAGTTCTAAGCTTTGGGGACTAATGACCTCAGACCAAATGTTCAAATGTGGGTGAAATCTTATGGGACTTAACTGCTAAGGTCATCAGTCCCTAAGCTTACACACTACTTAACCTAAATTATCCTAAGGACAAACACACACCCATGCCCGACGGAGGACTCGAGCCTCCGCCGGGACCAGGCGCACAGTCCATGACTGCAGCTCCTAAGACCGCTCGGCTAATCCCGCGCGGCGATGACCTCAGATGTTAAGTCCCATAGTGCCCAGAGCCATTTGAACCAGAACGCCGAATCCCGGGAAATATTACAAAAAGGTCAACTATGTTTGTCATAAACGATATTTTTGTCGCTTTTTCCTCTCCATGCTTGTAGAAAATAGTTTTTATTGACGGCAAACTTAAGACAACACATGTAAACACATAAACACATATACATACCAATAATAAGATCTAGGGTACAATCATCGAAAGTTAGATAGTTGTTTGCCAGACGCTATAAATACGTGAGGCAGCAATAACAGGCCAGACAAAACAGGCCATATGATCGAAAGTATCCGGACGCCTATATATGAACATTAATGTGAGATATGCACTCCCTTCACCTTTATAACGACTTCAGCTCTGCTGTAGACACTTTCAGTGAGGCGCCTGGCGGCAGCTCATTCTACTCCAAGAACCGAAACCAGAGAAGGCAGTGGTAGCGGACTCGGGGACGTGGAACGAAGTCGACGCTCTGACTGTACTGTGTTCCATTGAAATGAAATCGGGACCCTGGGCAGGCCATTCCATGTCAGGAATGCTACTGTATACAAATTCTTACCTCGCTGCTTTATGACAGGGTACGTCATCATGCTGATACACTCATAGCGTCGGAACCGTTTCTGTGCTCTATGCGGTACACAATACTATCCTTTCGCATTTAGCATTTTCTTAAGCGCAATACGGGGACCACACCCTAACCACGAAAAGCACCTATACCGCAACGCTACTATCTTCCCACTTCAGCGTTGTAACGGTACGTGGTTGCTGGTAATGCTTCGCAGATTTTTGCCGAGCTCAAACCTTTCTATCGGACTGCCAGAGGGTATAGCGTGATTCATCACTCATGTACAGACAACCGCCTCAAGCGTCACGTAACATCGATTACAGAAATGTGTAGCTTGTGAGAATTTGCTCAATTACTGCATCGTATTCCTTTTAAGTAGGACTGCAGGTAGCACTTTGTACCTCACGAGCGATTTCTACCGTTGATTTCGTGCGATTTTTTACAACCACCTTCCACAAAGATCGAAGGTCCCTTTCCGTCAGTACATGATGTCTGTTTGGTCTTGGCTTAGGCGTAGCTGATCCTTCGCGGTTCACCGGCCGGAGTGGACGAGCGGTTCTAGGCTCTACAGCCTGGACCCGCGCGACCGCTACGATCGCTGGTTCGAATCCTGCCTTGGCCATGGATGTGTGTGATGTCCGTAGGTTAGTTAGGTTTCAGTAGTTCTAGGTTCTAGGGGACTGATGACCTCAGAAATTAAGTCCCATAGCGCTCAGAGCCATTTGAACCTTCGCGGTTCCAACTTTATCGTCAGTCGACTTGGGCAGCTTTAGAAGCGTTTGAATGTTCCTCACGCATTTGTTACTCAGGTGGCATCCAACGACTAATCCGCGTTCGAAGTGACTGAGTTCTCTTGATCGACTCTTTCTGTTGTCACTGCTTCTCTACTTAGCAACACAGTACTCTCCGCCTCGTTTTATACCAGCGGGCCAGCTTCTCATGACGGTATGTGGTCGCATCCGCATTACACAAGTGTATCTTTATAGCTTTGCATAGGTAGTGTACGAGCGAATATACCGAAGACCGGGTTTCCGTCAAATTACACTGAACAATGTGGCGACGTAATGCTTAACATTTGCAACTGCCGAATGATCATAAATGGATAGACTGAAGTTAGATACAGTGGGAATCAGTAAAATGCCGTGGCAGGAAGAACAGGACTTGTGGTCTGGTGTGTGCGTTGCCATAAGTACGAAATCAAACATGGGTAATGCAGTAGGACTAATAATATATAAGAGAATAGGAATGCTGGTAAGATATTAGTACCAGCTCTGGAGACGGCAAAGAGACTGAAGTAAGGTGTGACGAGGTAAAATAAATTATTCAGTCACGGGAGACGAAAATTTAATAGTGATGGTCGACTGGAATTCGTTAGTAAGATATGGAATAGAACGGAAAATAGCGGGAAAGGCATGAAAAGGGAAGTTGGCCGGCATCTCACATCTTCGGCAGCTACAGCTCAGCGCTGAGCTTCGGTAGCTATTGCAAAGTGGTGCTTACATACAGCAGCGCGTAGGGTTGCAAGGTATCCGGCTTTAGCCGGACATATCCTGCCAAATATATGCAAGTCCAGCCTGTCCATATTCGCGGTGAACACTAAGGCCCATTCCAAGCTAATGACACAAGTACCGGAAGTAAGTTTAAGGAGGAATAAGGACATTACTTCATTAGGATACATACCGGATGATGCAGCTGTCCCTAGTAAGGCTAGTGATAAGTTACCGATGAATCGATATTTTTTCGAAAATATCGATATGTATCCATGATACTCTTCCATAAAAATATGTCTCGGCGATATGTTTCTCAGATACATATCGATATCGAAATGGCAATATCGAGGGATAATATTTTTACTTTATATTTTCGGTAAGTATTAGAAACCGTTCTTTTGAAATTGTAGTAGAACATAATTTTACTTTGACTTTGTGAAGGAGTCATACTAACTTTTGACCTTGCATCACGTCCAGTCTTTCTCGTTGACTGTGTGGCACAAAGAAGAATTCCGGGCCGGCTGCGGTGGTCTAGCGGTTCTGGCGCTGCAGTCCGGAACCGCGGGACTGCTACGGTCGCAGGTTCGAATCCTGCCTCGGGCATGGGTGTGTGTGATGTCCTTAGGTTAGTTAGGTTTAAGTAGTTCTAAGTTCTAGGGGACTTATGACCTAAGATGTTGAGTCCCATAGTGCTCAGAGCCATCTGAACCAGCCATCTGAAGAATTCCGAATGTAAGGGTGGCTGGTGGTGGTAGTGGTGGTGGGAGGGGGGAGGGGCTGGCGGTGTAAATGGAACAAGATTCCCGACGTGAAGGAATAGATCACTAGATGCGTTAAAAAATAATTTTTAACGCAACTAGCGTGCTGCTACTTCTTCATATCAGCATTCCTAAAAAACAGTTGGTGAAAATGATGAGCAAAAATCTAAGTGATAAGATTGATCTTTGCGGCGGGCGGAGGCTTGTGAGGGAGAAATGTTGATGTAATCGGCGCTTTACAGAAACAGCGACGTTCTGTTTCACGACGTAGTTTTGGTAGTACAACCGCTTGGTCGATAGCGTTGGCTGAAATGAAAACCAGGGAAATCGACATGAATGTTCCGAACAAATCCGATATGCGACGAAACCGAACAACGGACGGACATCTTTCACTGTGTCAGTTACATAGAGTTACCACTGTTGGCAAAGTGGTTTCCCCCAAGCGTGAACGTGTAGCGTTTTCCTTTCATTTCTTGCTCTACGAAGGACATGCACGCTGCTAGGTTGTTGATGAAGAGAATATCTAATAATTAATCAAATATACGGCTCTGAAACTGGCGTCCTATTTACAATGTGCAGCCAATATTTTTATAAAGGGGAGGACGTCCAAATTTTTTTCGATATATTGAGGGCCGATAATGATAGTTTTTTAAATAACATATATAGGATATCCGGTATTTTTTCTAAATATCAACAGTCCTAGGCCCTACCTGTTGGTCTTATGCAACCTGCAAAAAAAAAGAAAAATGGCTCTGAGCCCTATGGGACTTAACTTCTAAGGTCATAAGTCCCCTAGAGCTTAGAACTACTTAAACCTAACTAACCTAAGGACATCACACACATCCATGCCCGAGGCAGGATTCGAACCTGCGACCGTAGCGGTCACGCGGTTCCAGACTGTTGTGCCTAGAACCGCACGGCCACCCGGCCGGCCAATCTGCAACAGCTTCAAATAATACAGACAAGGTTTTCATAGTCTCTCGCTCGTTAAGTGTAGACTAAAAATGTCGCGGAAAAATGAACTGGACCTTTTTGTAGGAAATTGAATGTAATTAAATTTTTTATAGGGTGCGTTATCGCTAGAGGCCGAATTATTCAATAAAACGTACAAAACTGGCCTTCAAACGCTTTTTTCTTGAATAGCTAGACAACTGTGGTCTCCAGCGGAAACGTATCCCAGTCCAAAATTTAATTACATTATTCTCTCTACAAAAAAGTACTGTTCATTTTTTCTATACGATAATAGTTTGCGCGTAGCGAGCTAGAGAATATGAAAATCTTAGGCGTGGTATTTGAAGGCACTGCAAAAAACCCGGCGGTAGGGTCAGCTGAGTCACCCTGTGGGCATACCAACCAGTGCTGTTCTTATGTGGACGTGTCCTGTGTTTTTACTCGTACGTCGGATGGGCCTAACACACAGTGTCACAACCATTCTTCGCATGGAGCAGAAGTGTCAAAGTAGAATGTGCCGATGAGCCATGCCAAACCGCCCCTCAAGCTAGCTTGTCGTTCCAAGCTGTGTTGAGACACGCAAGTGCAGACTGGAGTTAGCCTTTGCTGTGCCTTCCCCAGCAAAGCGTGTTGCGTACGCTTTCACACGCAACAGCGTTTGTTTCATCTGTGAGGGGCGGCCGTAACTATTTATTTTGTTTAATCACGAACTTTTAATTTATTTCGAAATAATCTTATACTAACAAGAAGACTGAGCGTTTACTTGCATTCAATTTAAGCACGTTTAACGCTGACCTCACCCAAAAGAGTGGTTATGATCGATTATTAATAAACAATTAAAATTACCCATCATTATTTCTTTTTAAAATACTTGACCCAGCTTTTAGAGCATAATGTCCGACTAAATATAGCGCCATATCCGGCTTTTGTGCTTCTGGATCTGACAACACTAGCCGTGAGGCGACTGCTGGAGATCAACGATCGACTAAAATGAGTACGCAACAACTGGCGTTTGATCGATTAGACCAAGCTGCGCTATAGACCAGTCTGTTAACACAATCTTTATTTGTCATTCACTCTCGTTGGCTTCGCCAACTCACAACTAAATTATCTCCTTCATCCCATCCTAGACGTCGGGCCACTCTACATACAAGATGACAATTATTGAACTATATGAAATAAAATCGTCATAACTTGTGAACGATTTGGTTAGGTCATTCAAACTACACGATTGGTCGCGGGGCATGATGGAAATTAGTATGTGCATGTATGGTTTGGTTTAGCGATGATGCCCAGTTTCATTTGGATGGGTTCAAATGGTTCTGAGCACTATGGGACTCAACTGCTGTGGTCATAAGTCCCCTAGAACTTAGAACTACTTAAACTTAACTAACCTAAGGACGTCACACACATTCATGCCCGAGGCAGGACTCGAACCTGCGACCGTAGCGGTCGTGCGGTTTCAGACTGTAGCGCCTTTAATCGCTCGGCCACTCCGGCCGGCTTGGATGGGTTCGTCAACAAGCAAATGGGTGAGTTTGGTGGACTGAGAATCCACATTTTGCGATGGAGCAGCCTCTTCATCCTCAACGGGTGACTATGTAGTGTGCAATGTCCAGTCACGGAAAAATTGGCGCGATGTTCCTTGACAGCACAGTGACTACCAAATGGTACGTGAAGATTCTGGAAGATGATTTCATCCTCATTATCCAAAGTGACCCAGCTTGCGACAATATGTGGTTCATGTAAGACGGAGCTCGGCCCCATCGAAGCAGGAGAGTGTTTGATGTCCGGAAGGAGCACTTTGGGAACCGCATTCTGACTCTGGGGTACCCAGAGGCCATAAGCATGGGCCTGGATTGGCCGTTTTATTCTCCAGATATCAACATGCGACTCCTTTTCGTGGGGCTATATTAAAGACAAGTTGTGCAGCATGTGAGGTAACGGGCGAGTTGTGGCGCTCTGAAAATATTCCAAGCTTGGAGTTCGCATGGCCGCGCTGGGGCCTCTCGGTGGGCAGCGGCTTGTCAGCTACCACGTGTTGCCGAACGTTAACTGGGGTCCAGGCCGACCACGTGGCTGGGAATTCCTTGGTGATACTGTGTCGGTGAAAGAGACTTGTATGCTGAGAGTGCCAAAGATGGTGGACATTGTGAAACCATCATGGCAGACATTTCACAGTTTGTATAGAAATTAATAGAAGCCAGATGAGTCGTGATACTTCAAAAAAGAAACATGTACATTACCATTATTTCCACGACAATTCTGATGGTGTAATCAGATTTTCAATATCTTTATTTAAGTTTAGTATCTGATGACGATAAATTATACAAGTAACAACCAACAACGAATTTCCAAAATCTAAATGATTCATCCGAGTTTGTCGATAGACGTGTCTTCAGACAGCTATTAGTGTAAACCTAAATTGGTATGAATTAGAGGCCTGTAACTTGAATAGTACATGAGTTATTGGAGGTCAAAGTGACCGATTGTTACTAGTCGTGTCAGGTCGTAAGTACTCCACAGTGACACGCAAAAACGGTAGCAGCATGCTTGTAAGTACCGGTATATTTATTCGTCTATGTTTTTCTTTATAACCGATTATACTATTCATAAAGAAATTGCTTAAATATTTACTTTGTTTTAGAAAGCGCAGAGACATTGGGCCACTGGCCTACCTTTGGTTCTATTCCTTTGATATATGTGTATTTAATTTGTTTATGTATCTAATAATGTGTGTTAGAGCGTGCTTATAGTCCAGCCGTAGGAATATTTATTTAATTTCAAGTTATTTATACGTAAATCCAGTATTTCGAATGTGTTTCATTATGTTTGAGGGGGTGCGTTGGCTTGAAGACATTGCGGGAGCGCTCTAGCCAATCACAGCGCTCGTTAATGGGGATACTGGATGGGAGTACTGAACAGGGCGGTAGAGGACACGGGAGAGTCTGGGACAGTACGGCGCGACGGACGCACGGTCGCGGGAAAGACTGGGAGAATGGAGCAGTTTGTGCGTGGTCTCGGGAGTGCCGACTTGTGCACTTGTGAGACTACCGTGGCTTCTACAGTGAAGACGTAGTACGCATTTAGAAGCGAATATCTCGTGAGCTATGTTGTTGTTCATAACCGATTTCGTGAAGTAGGAATCTATTGTTTCTCAGTTATTCAACTTACCTTTTATTTAATTGCTGGACCATCAACACCAATAAGTGTTATACAGTAATAAAGGGCATTATTAAAAGTACACTACTGGCCATTAAAATTGCTACACCAAGAAGACATGCAGATGATAAACGAGTATTCATTGGACAAATATATTATACTAGAACTGACATGTGATTACATTTTCACGCAATTTGGGTGCATAGATCCTGAGAAATCAGTATCCAGAACAACCACCTCTGGCCGTAATAACGACCTTGATACGCCTGGGCATTGTCAAACAGAGCTTGGATGGCGTGTACAGATACAGCTGCCCATGAAGCTTCAACACGATACCACAGTTCATCAAGAGAAGTGATTGGCGTATTGTGACGAGCCAGTTGCTCGGCCACCATTGACCGGACGCTTTCAATTGGTGAGAGATCTGGAGAATGTGCTGGCCAGGGCAGCACTCGAACATTTTCTGTATCCAGAATGGACCGTACAGGACCCGCAACATGCGGTCGTGCATTATCCTGCTGAAATGTAGGGTTTCGCAGGGATCGAAACACATCTGAAAGGTAACGTCCATTGTTCAAAGTGCCGTCAATGCGAACAAGAGGTGACTGAGACGTGTAACCCATGCCACCCCATACCATCACGCCGGGTGATACGCCAGTATGGCGATGAAGAATCAATACACGCTTCCAATGTGGGTTCACAGCAATGTCGCCAAACACGGATGCGACCATCGTGATGCTGTAAACAGAACCTGGATTCAACCGAAAAAATGTTTTGCCATTCGTGCACCCAGGTTCGTCGTTGAGTACACCATCGCAGGTGCTCCTGTCTGTGATGCAGCGTCAAGGGTAACCGCAGCCATGGTCTCTTGAGCTGATAGTCCATGCTGCTGCAAACGTCGTCGAACTGTTCGTACAGATGGTTGTTGTCTTGCAAACGTCCACATCTGTTGACTCAGGGATCGAGACGTGGCTGCACGATCCGTTACAGCCATGCCGATAAGATGACTATCATCTCGCCTGCTAGTGATACGAGGCCGTTGAGATTCAGCACAGCGTTCCATATTACCCTCCTGAACCCACTGATTCCATATTCTGCTAACAGTCATTGGATCTCGACCAACGCGAGCAGCAATGTCGCGATACGATAAACCGCTATCTGCGATAGGCTACAATCCGACCTTTATCAAAGTCGGAAGCGTGATGGCACGCATTTCTCCTCCTTACACGAGGCATTACAACAACGTTTCACCAGGCAACGCCGGTCAACTGCTGTTAGTGTATGAGAAATCGGTTGGAAACTTTCCTCATGTCAGCATGTTGTAGGTGTCGCCACCGGCGCCAACTTTGTGTGAATGCTCTGAAAAGCTAATCATTTGCATATCACAGCATCTTCTTCCTGTCGGTTATATTTCGCGTCTGTAGCACGTTATCTTCCTGGTGTAGCAATTTTAATTGCCAGTAGTGTACTTCTACTATCGTACTCATCATTTAAAGTCGTTAAAATAGTACCTGCAGAATTTATTTAATTGCAGTCTTTCATTTATAAATGTCGATATTACGGTCAAAATTCTCAATCGCCGAGTGATAGGAACCTTCGACCATTCGATTCATGTGTCTATTCATACTCAATACTGTAGACTCAGCAGTATTTGGCTTGTGATGCGGCAACTACGTATCCCAGGCCCTAGACAACGAAACCGGCCAAAACTTTCAATATTTCAACCCTGAGTCTGAGGGTACGTAGATGAGGACCACCAACACGTCATTTAATTTTGAAAGCCCGCAAGCAATAACCCCAAAACCGTTGCTGAGCTGAAAGCAGCCATTCAGGAGGTCATCGATAGCATCGTTGTCCGACACCGTAGCTATTCCTGTACGCCACATCACCGCCAATGACGGCGTGCATTTCGAACAAATCATAACTTAAATCCGAATATTTGCAGTGACGTTTAGGTGTTGAATAAAGGATGCGCACGCTGTAGCTTGTAAGTAATTTACGTTTTGTTTCATATTGTTCAATAATTGTCTCACTGTACCTGTCACCGAATCCAAATCGGTCGATTTCAACTGTGCGCCACCCGCGCTGTACTCACTTGAGCGACCCAGTGTGGTCGCAGCGGACTGACAGGTGGCAGGCGAGCGCGAGGACCAGCTGGCGGGGCGCATATTGACTGAGCGGCGCGCGCACACACACACACACACACACACACACGCACACAGGGGCCGGCCGATGCCTCATTACCGGCGCACACTCGTTATGTAAATACCGCGCGCTGCGTCACAGGCGTGATGCGCTCGCTTTCTGCGTCGCCCAACCGTGACGTGACGGAGATGTGACGCCCGGGCCAGCAAGCGGATCTCAACCACTTTGTACGTTCTGTAGTTAACTGCAGGTAAACGAACAGGACAAAATATTAAGAGGGTGCACTGAAAGTTGTGGAACTGGTACCAGGAGGTCATACGATCCTCCACGACTGACGTATTGTAAGTGAATGGTATGTATGCAACAGTCTTCAGTACGGAATCAGAAGATGATTCCACATGGAGACGTCACATACGTAGGCGTAGAAAGTAGCTAAATGTTTGGACGTCCCGATGACAACAACATGAACGAAAGTCTTCGAGCCGGCCAGAGTGGCCGAGCGGTTCTAGGCGCTACAGTCTGGAACCGCGCCACCGCTACGGTCCCAGGTTCGAATCCTGCGTCTGGCATGGATGTGTGTGTGATGTCCTTAGGTTAGTTAGGTTTACGTAGTTCTAAGTTCTAGGGGACTGATGACCTCAGAAGTTAAGTCCCATAGTACTCAGAGCCATTTGAACCATTTTTGAAAGTCTTGGAAAGAATGAAAAAATCGGGCAACCAGTTGCGTGCCACTTGTTTATAAGAACTCTTGACCTAGGTTTCGATAATTATAAAATTTTATTCTTCAAAAGCAGATTGGGACGCCTAGAAATCGCACAAATGGTGTAAGTACAGTGTTAGCCAGTGAAATGGGAGGATATAATAAGTGACTAATTCTTTAAGAAAATTTATTTTTTTAATTTAATGATTATAAATATAAAGTACAAAGGTAGCCATCTGCCAAATGTCCTCCATTGGAATCTATGCACTTCTGCAGCCGGGCCTGGAAGTTTCCCTTAACATTTTGCAGCATATTGACTGGTGTTCCTTCAATTGCGTCCCTAATTCGTTGTTTTAGGGCTGGGATAGTTTTGGGTGGATTGCTCTGAAAAACTTTTATTTTTAGGTAACCTCATAGAAAAAGTCGCAGGTTGTCAAATCTGGAGAGCGAGGGGGCCAAGGGATATCCCCGTTTCGGGAAACGACGCCACCTGGAAACAAAGCATTCACACCATTCATGGCAACTCTTTGAGTGTGGCTTGTTGCCCCATCTTGTTGGATCATTGTGTGTTCATTCACTGGAAAACGGGCGAGTTCTGGCGTAAGAAAGTTCTGGATCATTGCAATGTAATGCACAGAGTTAAGTCACAGCACTTCCATTGATATCTTCGAAGAAAAATGGGCCTATGATTCCTCTTGCCGGCATTGGGCACCAAACCGTCGCTTTGTGAGCATGAAGAGGCGTTTCATGAAGTGCGCCAGGGTTTTCCTCCGACCAGTATCTGCAGTTTTGTTTATTAACAAAACCAGAGAGGTGGAAATGCGCCTCATCGCTCATCCACGAGTGGTTTACTTGGTCGTCTTTTTCTTCAAGTCTTCTGGCCATTTCCTCACAAAATTGTAATCGTTTCTGATAGTCACTTGGTTCGAGACATTGCACAATCTGTATTTTTTATGGGTGAATACGTTAATCTTGACGAAGAATCCTTCTCACCGAAGTGTTACTTATTCCGAGATGTAGAACATTTTGTTTGGCAGATCGGCGTGGACTTCTGAGCATTGCCTGTAGAACAACAGCGATGTTCTGAGGGGTTCGAACGGTTTTTGCACTCCCACCTCGTTTTTTAGACGTTGATCCATTTTGTTCAAGGTTGTTTATCCATGAACGAATTGCGTTATCCGATGGAACAGGCCTGTTGCGCGGTATGTTGAAATGGCGTCGAAAAGCACGTAGCGTTTTCGCCAAAGTCTCACCATTCGTATAATACGCTTTAACCGCGTAGCCACGATGTCCACACGTCCAACGATCCATCGCAACTAAATGGCTGGACATGCAGGTAGAACGGAGCCGGCCACCATTACCCCCACCACCCACATTCCAGCTTTCAAAGCCATCTCAAATCAGCCCGTTTCACTTGTTAACCTTGTAGAACAGAAATAGTAAATGCTGACATAATACTAGAAACCAAGAGTACAGATTTACTTGTCCTGCTATGAAAAGAAATGGCGTCCCTGACCATCACTACTGGTTGTAGGGCTACAGTCGGATCGGTATCCCAACTTTGCCCGGGCGTCTCCAGACATGTCTCCGGACTAGAACATCACTGACTGGAACAGAATGGTCTTCGGTGGTGAGTGCTGCTTCGAACTGAGCCCCGGTGACCAGCGAAGAAGTCGCTGGAGACGCTCCGGACGGCGGTGGAATACCAACTTGACTGTCGCCCTTCATACCGTCGACAACCAGCAGTTTCATTTCTTTCCATAGTTGGACCCCTTTGGATGTCATCCGCAGCACCCTTACAGAATAGCGTTTTGTGACCACATTCAATGCCCCGTTTTGTTGCCCTTCATTGGAAGCCATCTTCATATTTCAGCAAGATAAGGTCCGCCGCCTACTGCAAGAGTTTCTACTGCTTGTCTTCGTGCATGCCAATCACTGCCTTGGCCATCAAGGTCGCCGTATCTCTCCCCAACGGAGAAAATTGGGAGCATAATGTGCAGGACCTTCCAACCAGATCGGGATTTTGACGATCTGATGCACCAGTTGGATATAATTTGTTACAATATCCCTCACGAGGATATTCAACAACTCCATCAATCAATGACAAGCCGAATGACTGATTACATAAGAGTCAGGCGCGAATGACTGCTTGCATATGGGTCAGACGTGGACCAACGCATTACTGACTTGTTCAGTTTGTGGAGCTCTTTCTCTTGAATAAATCTTACAATTTTTCTGAAATTTGTAATAATTTGTTTATCTGTACATATACATCACATCTAACGATTTCCGTTCCATTGGGATTATTCTTTTGTACTGCGTCTCTTTCTTTTCTATCTTAGGAGGTATTAATCATGTTGAAAAGGTTGGTAAAATTCACCTCAAAAACAATAAAATGACAAGTCATGGTCACCAGATGACATCAGTGTGCATTTCACGGATAACACTTGTCAACTGACTAATGTACTAGGCTCTTCCGTATAGAGGGCAACACATGTCTGAAGCACAAGAAATGCTGAGTTGATTACATAATACCAGTTGCCAAATCAAAATTGCGGTGGTTAGGTGCGAATAGTCATGCTAGGTAGCTTATGTCTAGTAGAGGAAATATAGCCCCTGATTGTTGAATATTATAGCCCTACTTTTAACAGTGCAATATGGTACATAAAATATATTGCAAAAAATGATGCTAAAAATGTTATTTAAAATCTGATGTTTAGAACTCATTATAAGAAAAATTCTTTAAATATGTATAATCATTAAAAAATTATCACAGGCGCAATGGACAAATCTTTCTTTTCTAACAACAGAGACTGTTGCTTCACCCGAATGAAAATTTAGGGCTAAACCACTTTCTTGCATTCTAATGAAAACACTGGCGACGTAAAATAAAATCATGATGTCTAAAATAGCTCTGCATATTGAATTTATCTGCTCTGGTATGAAAACTGGACTGTAACCTAAAATATCTAATGCTGGATAACCGGCAAACGGAAGTGTGGTTGAAGTAAATGACATTGTCGACACTGTACACGCAGTTTAAAGTTATCGAGGAAATTCTAATTACTAAGCTACAGCTGTTCGTTCGAGAAAAAACCATCTTTATTAGCTAAATGTTAAAAAATCCGAAATCCCCTTCTAACCCTTTACTTCTCTATGCAACTGGTTGGCTGACTCCTTCCATCTTATCCAAGCCAGTCGCTTTACAGTTGCCCCTATATAGCCATGTTCAAGATGGTAGAACTTTGAATAAAGTTGCCCGACCTGTTGGTATATCAACGCACATTATTCAGTGTGTCTACAAAGAATGTTGCAGCTTCGCATTCATGTAACAGTGGTCGTAAAAATAACCTGACAGGGATCGGTAAAGAGTGTCTCGCCTTCCGGATCACAGTCTGTTTCAAAACCGACAGATACTGCTGCTGTCAGTGAATGCAAACCATCTCAACCAGCATGTGAAGGGAACTCCATGCAGTAGGCATTTCGAGTCAGGTACGTAGCAAAAAGTCATTTCTCACAGCATGCGGAGCTGCATGTTTCCAGTGCGCCAAAGAAAAAAAGTGTAATAGTACTATACCAACAGCCGTTCTTCTGATATTTCTTCATGAGGCAAGCGGTTTTGACGTTCCAATCTCGTCATCTTTAGTCCTCTCGCATGAATCACACCAGGAAAAGATGCCCGCATCTCGTGGTCGTGCGGTAGCGTTCTCGCTTCCCACGCCCGGGTTCCCGGGTTCGATTCCCGGCGGGGTCAGGGATTTTCTCTGCCTCGTGATGGCTGGGTGTTGTGTGCTGTCCTTAGGTTAGTTAGGTTTAAGTAGTTCTAAGTTCTAGGGGACTGATGACCATAGATGTCATAGATGGACCATAGTCCCATAGTGCTCAGAGCCATCAGGAAAAGATACGGAGTTTGCGTTCCTGTCCGGCATACAGTTGTAATCTGCCAGAAACTTTCATGTACTAAGATTTTTCGTGATGACTGGGTGTTGTGTGATGTCCTTAGGTTAGTTAGGTTTAAGTAGTTCTAAGTTCTAGGGGACTGATGACCTCAGAAGTTAAGTCCCATAGTGCTCAGAGCCATTTGAACCACTAAGATTTTTATTTCAGCATTCTCAATGACCAAGTGTTGCCCTTTCTTCCACATACTGACGATAAGTGAAATGTAGATATTCCCGTCTTCGAAGGCCGTCTACCAAGGTGGCACAATTATATTACGGAATTGACAAACGCTCCGGCATCATATCGCACTCTGACTGGTTCGCAAATTCACCTCATCTTACATGGATTGCACATACCTGGGACTATTCTTCTTCGCATAAACTAATCAGAAAGAACATCAAGCAGCCACACAAAAACCCACGGCTCATTGTAGGACTGAAGTATATTGTGAAAGGAAAAGGAAAATTAATCTGTCGGCAAGAATAAATAAAAGTCCTACAGTAGTTTCTCACTATAAAAACTGCTCGAAATTAGATAGAAAAGTTATGCAAACTTTCTGGAAGATTAAATTTGTGTGCCGGATGGAGACTCGAACTTGAGACCTTTGTCTTTCGCGGGCAAGTGGTCTACCATATTTTCTTTTTCTGTATAGTTCGTTGCGTTTGGTATGGGTGGACGTCACATTACATCCGTTTAAGTTGATAATTGATTCCTTCGCTTAGTTTTTTATTACATACGGCAACCAGCCCTATGACGGAAAACGCTGAGGTATTGTGCCTCTGGCCATCTGAGCCACCCAAGCACGACTCACGACCCGTCCTCACAGCTTCACTTCCGCCAGCACCTAGTCTCCAACTTCCAATCTTCACAAAAGCTGTCCTGGGTAGCTCAGATGGTAGAGCACTTGTCCACGAAAGGCAAAGGTCCAGAAATCGAGTCTCAGTCCGGCAGACAGATTTGATCTGCCAGGAAGTTTCATATAAGCGCACACTCTGCTGCAGAGGGAAAATTTCATTCTGGCAAAAGTTATTTATGCACGTTACATAAGAAATCAGTAACACTGAGAACAGATTTAAGTCTACGCAGAATGTAGTGAGATGAGAGATAGGAAACAAGTAACGTCACTATTTAATTAAATGGGAGGACTATAAATGATGTCAGAGGTAGCCAACATGTTTACTGGTAATTTTCTTAACGTAGTAGAAAATATATGGACAAACAGTTCAAGAGAAAATCAGAGCAATATGTTGAAAAAGCAACTCTCCACCACCAATCCAGCCATCTCCTTCACGCGCTGCGAGATTTTAATAAACTGAGTGCTGGATACCAAGTACTATTTACATTGAAACTGCCATTCCTCTTTATTAGGTTTTCTGGTAACTTTATTTCGATTAATTCCTTAATTATAGATTGTTCATAAAATCGAAATAACAACTCGGAAGAACATCCGAAAGCACAATATTGATAGAAGAGATGTCTATACCTACCAGCTCATTTCACTACTAACATAATATTCGAAATTTTTTGAGAAGGTGATTATTCTTACATAGTGTCTCAGGTTTCGATTACAGAAGAGTTGGTAAACTGATAATGCCATTTACAGGTTCAATCACTAAATTTTACAAGCAGTAAATAACAAACCAGCACCTCCTGATATTTTCTGTGACTTATCTAAAACATCCAACAGAATTGATCAGTGTATTCTCCTAGACAAAACTGAGGTTTTATGGAACTGATGGAATGGTCCACCACTGAATAATGTCACATGTAACCAAAAATGTAATCACTAGAGATTCTTCCGACTGGAGATAAATCCCTTGTGTGGTTCCTCAAGGCTCGATGTTGGGTACCGAGTGAGGTGGTACAGTTGTTAGCACACTGGACTCGCATTCCGGAGTACGACGGTTCAATTCCGCGTCCGGCCATCCTGATTTAGATTTCCCGTGTTTTCCCTAAATCGCTCCAGGCAAATTCTGGGATGGTTCCCTAATCCATTGAGACCGATGATTTCGTTGTTTGGTCTCCTCACCAAAACAACCCAACTCCAAACCCCCAACCTTAGGTCCCCTATTGTTCCTCATACTGTGAATGGAAGCGACTTTCCATCTACTAATAAAAAGCAGAAATCGTTCTTTGAGAATATGACATCAATCCAAGCATACGCAGAGGAACAGGAAATGGTAAGCAATGTTCTCAAAAGTATTGTTGAGTGTTATCCGTGAACTATCTCACTCTGAAGTTTCAAAATGATTCAACTAATGCAGTTCTGCACATAGAGGTACTACACCAATAAATGTAGCACATGTTGAAGATATAACAAATAAGGTGAAACTTCAAAAATTTTAAGTTTCCGTATCGATGAAAATTTAAGCAATAAAAAGCGTATTTTACAACTTATAATACAAGTTAGTTTGCCGCATCTGCACTTAAAATCATTGTAAATCTTGGGAACAGACAATTCAGCAAGATGACATATTTTAAATGTTTTCTTTCAATAATGTCATAAAGAATAATGTCCTATGGTAACTCATCTACAAGAAAGAAAGTGTTCGTTGCTCAAAAACGCTCTTTTAGAATAACACACTATCATCCCGTAGAGAGCCGTGTAAATAATTATGTATTTTGACTGGTCATTCACACTACATTTATTTTCTCATGAAGTTGTAAATAATCAAGTGCAATTCAAAAGGTGCAATTATGTATAGACAAAGGACATACATTTGTCCACTTAAAGTTAGCTTTAGAACAAAACGGGGTGCACTGTGACACGTGTACCGGAAAGTGTCGTCGGTGGCTGGCTACAGGAGGATACAAAGTGACTTAAACAAAATTTGTAGTTGGTATCATGAATGGCAGCTTGCTCTAAATGTGGGAAAATGTACGTTAATGGAATGAGTAGCAAAGACAAGCCCGTAACATTAGCAGTATGCTCTTTGACACAGTCATGTCAATTAAAGATCGAGGAGTAACTTTTCAAAGCGATATCAAACGAAACAAGCATGTGAGGACTGTAGTACGAATTGTCGACTGCGGTTTATTGGGAGAGTTTTAGAAAAGTGTGGTTTATCTGTAATGGAAACTGCATATAGGACCTTAGTGCCACGAACTCTTCAGCACTGCTCGAGAGGGATCCGCACCAGGTCATATTAAAGGAGGACATCAAAGCAGTTAACTGGCGAGGTGCTAGATTTGTTACCGGTAGGTTCGCAGAACACGCAAGTATTACGGAGATGCTTCGGGAACTTAAATAGGAATTCCTGGAGGAAAGGCAACATTATATTCGAGGAACACTATTGAGAAAATTTAGAGAATCAGCATTCGAAGCAGACTGCAGAACGGATTTACGGCCGCCATCATACATTCCGCGTAAGGACCTCGAAGATACGAGAAATTAGGCTTCGCATGGAGGCAATTAAAAAGTCGTTTTCCCCGTTCTCTCTATTTGCGAGTGGAGCGGGAAAGGTACTTTCCGCCACGCACCGTATTGTTGCTTGCGGAATAGGTATGCAGATTTAGATGCAGGTGTTGCGTTACCAGCTCCAGGTGAAAGTTATTTCTTAAATTACTCACATCTGATTCAGTGTTTGTGTAAGTATCGTATCTACCATAAATTGTGATATACTTTGCGAATACTTAGTCACAAATTATTGGTTGTATCTCACTTGGATTCAAAACTATTGTATCTGAACACGCCTCTAGACCTCACCCATACTAGATTTCGGGTTCAGTAGTTCAAACCGATTTCTACTAATAGCACTTGAAACGTCCCCTTTGAACAATTCTACAAGACTGTGCTTAAACTGACACACAATATTTTGTTAGCGCAACGCAATCTGACTTTCAAAATTCCCTACAAAAGAATGGCCCTGACTAATATTAAACTATACCTTTCACAAATCACTTACCTCACAAAAATCTTCGCTGCTCAAGCTACTGCAATACAGCGAGCGCCACTACTGCCAGCTAAATAAAAGATTCAAACTATGGAAGGCACTAACTACTGATAGGGATAGTTGGCAAATGAAAGATATTAATAGAGAACAAACAATGTATTTACCTTGATATCATCATATATAAATATAGCAGTTCATGACAAATTACAAAACTCCGCCATCTCTCTCCCCACATCCACCACTGCTGGCGGCTCACCTCCAACTGCCCAACGCTACGCGCTGTTCGCATCCAGCTGCCGCTGCCCAACACTACAATGGCAGACAACAATGCAAACCAGCCACAGACTGCACACAGCACAGCCAGTGATTTTCAGAGCGCTACGTGGCGTTACCAATATAAGAACCTAAACAGCCTACTTACATAGCCCCCATGCTCCCCACAAAAAATTTAACAAATTGGTTTGGGCAGTGGCCAATACAGATTTGAAAAAATTTTTCATAATTACAATAACAAAGAAATCAAATGCACACACTTATTGATACAATGTTGGTCAAAAGCTAAAATTTTCTCACAGTCTATAAAGACAGTCCTGATTCATCACAGTAAAATTACAGTATTTTTCTTTTTCTTTTTTTTTTCAAAGTCTGAACAGTAAAAGAGAATGTACACAGAAGTAGTGGATTTCCATGCAGTCTTGAAGAAGTAGTGTCCTTCCAACGGAAAGACAGTACTGACTCTTGACATGCAGACAAGTAATGGGCCACAACAGAGCAAACCCACAGCAGAGTCATTCGACGTTTTGAAGAATATTGGTAGGTAGGTCATCACAGAGCAAACCCACTGTAGTCCTGGTAGAGATTACGGTATTGGTGGGTCACCAGACCTGCAGACCCACTGCAGTCCTTGTAGAAATAATGGTACTGGTGAGTCAGCAAAGACGCAGACCCACTGTAGTCCTTGTAGAGACGGCCAGCAGCCATCTGTTGCAAATGTGCAGGTGCTCAATCACCATTGAAGAGTCTTGCGGATAATATAGCAAGTCCATACCCACCACTTGTGCACTCACAAAGTTTTTGGAATTGTCCTTAGAACCAGCAATGCTGTTATCCAGTCCCTTGCTAAATTATTAACACACGTGCAAACACTATCAGTCCCTACTTCTCACATATTGTCCATATACTATGACCAACGGAAATGTGTGCAGTGAAATGAATTCTTACAAGTTACTTAGTTTGATGAACTGGTGTCAATTACAATATTATAACATGAGAATACAATTACAAAGGTACAAAATACATCATTAAAGAACATAGCAATATAGATAACAATTGTAGTAACACAGGCTTTACAAAAGAATAGAAATAAACATATACATCAATGTTACAGGAATTATGAGATAAGTAGATACATAAAAGATCAGAATAACTTTCGAAACACCAACTTCACACATGAGCATTAACACAAAACAGAGTAAATAATGTCTAAACACCTTTACAAAGTAAATAACACATTATTAATGCCAATTGTATTTGAGGATAACAGTATTCCTCATCATAGTGAATGTAACTTAGTATTAGAAGAGGAAAAAATTCTATGAAACTACACAGAGACAGGAAGAAAACAAATACACAAGGGTACACAAACATATAGTGGGATAACACAAAAGGGAAAGGACAGGGTTTGATTTACTGCAGTATTTTGCATGGAGATCGCCCTTTGTTCATCATTATTCCCAAAAAGTCCTATCTAAGCCTGCCTTCTGTATTTTGTTCACATCCTCTGTCAATAATAGTTTTTCTCCACTGTGCAGTATCCTATTTCTTATAAATTTATAATAGTTAGTTTCTTATATAGTCTACCCCCTCTTAAGCTAACTTAAATCTACTGAGCTCAGATGCTAAACTAAGGGACGAGGCAATGCAGCAGCACATAAAACAATTAATATAAACAGCAATGAAAAAAAAAATGGAAAATCGCAAAGCAAGCTACAGTAAATCTAAATTACCAAGCAATTCAACATTACAACTAATATGAGGCAATGTGCAGCAAACAAAAAAATAAATCTGGCTTAGCAGAATAACACAAATTAAAGTTCAGTAGCACTATGATTGGCAAACAGCAGCTTATATCTAAACATGACATAGCTCAAGCAGAAAAAATATTACAGTAAAAACAACAATGCAGATAAGGGAAATGTATATTCACGTCTTAATATCTATGTAATTAAAGTGGTGCACCACAACAACTGATTGTAAAAAGAAATATTACCATGTACTTGAAAAGAAAATTACGTGTTACTGTTACTAGTTCCTTCTTATTGTTCTTTCCTTTCCAAGTGCTCCTTTTTTAAAGAATGTGGATCATAAAATAATTATTTAATAGATCTGTTGACAGAAAGTGTTCACATTAGCAAATGCATTTCATTTTATAAAAGCAATGCTGCAACCCAGCTGGAAACCAGATATCAAATGAAATAAGCAACTATGAAAAGCAAAGCATAAAAATATCATTCAGTAGTCATGTGACATTTCGTAAGTTAGTAGAAATTCTCTCAACTCTCATAGAAAGACGCTTGTCATAATCAGGTGTGCAGATGTAAAAATATTTCTCGTCATTTCATTAGGCATTTCAGTAAATATCGTAAATTAAGAGCTAGTGTAATCATATGTTTTCAAGTTCGACCGTGTCGTTTTTGCGATGCTTTCTACAAAGGAATGTCAGAAGCGAGGTTAATGGCGTCCCCTTTTTTTTTCTACCTGTGCCGCTGAAAAGGCTAATGGCTTTTTTTTTTGGGCGGCTGTCGCCCAGGTGGGTGCCCGCGACACATTACGTGCAGGTGGTCACTTAACTTTCTTACGGAAATATTTACGACAGCAGTTTCTGCTACAGTGACAGTCTCACATAAAAATATTTCACAGGTCAAGAATTAGCGTTGCAAATCTGTAGAAATAAAATCCCATAAATATAAGTGTCCAAAAAAATTTTCGCCGGCATTGTGATACATTCACGCATTTACACACATTTCATAACTCTTAAAGTACGATTCTTGGTTTCCAACATCCTGTTTCACAAGTCAAGAGTCCCTACCCACTATTCATTACTCCTTACCTTATTACACATATACGTATCCATCGACACTCGTCAATATTTCGTCATTATAAATATGAAGCATAATCAAATAACTCATATAGCCTCAGCCTATTAATCATAAACATACCTCAGCAGCATAATACACATCGTCGTAAAAATAACATCATAACACCTCAGTCAAATCTCAAAATCGTCGTAGCTTCCTCCAATAATTTCAAAACCTAAAAAAGATTCTCTGCTCATTTCAATAGTGTCATCTACCTCAAACGTACTTTAAAATCATGCTCCCTTACCAAATATATCATTCAAAGCTCTCATAGTATCACAATGGTTCCGAAAAAATATGAGCATTTCACAAAGTACAGACAAAATACAATTTCATAAGTGTGAAGTTATCCAACTGTGTAATTGCGTAAACATCTGTCACTGATGTAATAAAAAAAAGTTTATCTCTCAGTTACATGATCAGATAGCTGTGTAATTTGTGTGTTAGAGAAATATGGTACCGATGTGTAAAGTTGTATAAGCAAATACCATATTAGCTAGGGTTCTTTGTGGTTGCCACACACATGGTACACAAAGTAGGCGTATACCCCCCTGAGGATAAATGTAATTATACTCCCAGGTGTTACAAATTACAGCAATGGAATGAAATGTATCACAGAAAACTTTCTTTGTAATTAAAAAAATATTTAAAAATAAGTGTTTTAAGTATAAGATTAATCACTCAGATGCGTGTACTGTAGCGCTAAACTGTGCATCTTGTCGCAACATAATCTCTGTGGAAGTGTCGTAGTTATCATCCTCCAAAAGCTAAGTTCTGCAGAAGTCAATGTACTTACCACATGATAAACAAAAGTGAAATGCTTTGCGTATAGATATCGTAGTTATTATGCTTATTGGCGTGATGAAGAAAGTACTGTACAGTAACGTATTGTTATGCCACAAAAAAGGCTGTCTCATTGTTGCTATACCACAAAAGTTACTACTAAAACATGTTTTTCTTCCTAGAAGAATTCAGAAAACTGTGCAGATATAAAACAGATACACTGCAAAAGCAACATTGTAAATTGTCACTCATTAGTAGCGTCGTGATAAAACCGTGTAGTTGTCACTTAAACTAACCACTGTGTCGTCTGGTATCTCACAGAAAGTACATTAAACCCAGAATGTATTTTCAAGTAAACCAAAATGTTGCATTAAAATCTCATTAGCAGTACCAGTATGTGTCCTAAGTATGTAAGCCTGATAGTCGTTACGTAATCGTGCAACTAACAAGCAAGAATGTACAAATACAACACTGTGTCATCTGTTCACTATAACAATGCATTCGTAATTTCTGTTTAAAAATGTTCCCTAGCTTCTAGACTGGGTATTTAACTTCAAACATTGTTGCATGTTAACAGTTTCTTTAGTCAGACAAAGCATACTAGAAATGTGAAGTGAAAAGTTATATGGCAAAGACAAAGTTAAAAAGCAGATTATCTTTCAATAAACGGTTTTACATGTGAAATGTGGTGTAAACCATTACTCTTCCTAGTGCAC
Organism: Schistocerca piceifrons; assembly: GCF_021461385.2. Lineage (NCBI taxonomy): Eukaryota > Metazoa > Arthropoda > Insecta > Orthoptera > Acrididae > Schistocerca > Schistocerca piceifrons. The sequence goes on from NC_060138.1 coordinate 302,100,355, forward strand.
AGAGTTTCAACTTCAAAGCAATTATCATGTTGTATACATCGGTAAAGAATGCTAAAATTTTTCTCCAGGCTAGCGTCTTATGTTATTTTTCTCGGAGCCAGCGGGCGCACGCGGCTGCCTGCTGTGCGAGTCATTGTCTGTCTCTTTGTTGGCGCGCGCCGTTATTGGGATTAGGAGACCTAACTTCTACAAATTCACCTCCTCGAGAGGGCCCTGCTCTGTTTGAATCCCGCCAGTTCTGATGCAATTCAGGTCTGTCGTTACGATCACATCGTCTGTCGTCATGTCGGTAGTTCCTGTAGTTTCTTTCTTGTCGGTTAAGTGGTGGAGAATTTCTCCCTGAATCGTAACTGCGCGCTGAACCGTTGCGTCTGAAGTTATTCTGTCTCCCTTGATAATAATTATTTTGGTTCCCATATTGTCTGTTTCTCTGATTGTCTCTGTGATAGTCACTACCGCGGAGAGGTGATCTTTCCCTGTAATTATTACTACTCTGCCAACGGTTGTCGTACGGGTGGTGTCTATTTTGGTCACGATTTGCGTTGTAAGAATAGACCAGTCATGTCCGGTTATTGTTTCTGTCGTCACGGAATTGTGACGGATGTGACCTGTAATTGTTGTGTTCCTGGTTTCGCGTTTCGCGATTGTCAGTGTCAATTTCTAATTCTTGTAAGAGTCCCTGAAATGCTTCAATGTCGTCTTTGCAACGTCCTGCCAAAATAATATGTCGTAAATGTTCAGGCAGTTTGATTAAGCAAATGCGGATGAGTTCTGAGGGGCTGTATGGGTTTGAAAGATACTGATTCTTATGCAACATGTCTTCAAAATATTTCATAAGACTGGAAAATTCAGATTGTTCGAAACGTTTCATCATTATGATGCTATGTTTTACTCGGTCTTGTGTGGCTTGAGACCAATATGCTGAGAGGAAGGCATGGTAAAACTCTCCTTCACTGTGGCAATCGTGAATTACTGATCGCATTCTTACAGCTGGTTCATTCTCCAAGTAGCCACACATAAATTCTAATCTGTGTTCTAACGACCAGTTGGGAGGAAAACAATGCGAGAATTGATGGAGCCATGCTTGTGGATGAATGTCGTTGCCAGAATTCTTAAATGTTTTGAATTTACGTGTAGTAACGAACAGCTTATAGTCAAAATCATCATGTCGGCGAGTCGCATATCGGTCATTGTTAGGTCGTGTCGGCCGTTCCATCTCAAAATTCGGTGCACATTGCCAATTTCTTTCATAACTTCCGAAATGCCCTGTGTTATTATTTTGTGGCTGTTCCGTATTTCTGTGTCCCTCTTCCCGTATTGGGGCGCGAGTATCCTCTGAAATATGTAATTCTTGTATTACCTGTGTCAGCTGATCTTGTACTTCCCGGATTTCTCTTTTGTACTGTGTATTGATTTGATTTTGATTCTGTTTGAATTTTCTAATTTGTTCATACTCTTCTGTGTCAGTGAAGGCTACAGGTCCTGTGTCATTCAGATCATCATCTACCTTTGTAGATAAGTTAGTAACCTGATCCGAAAGTTCGGCTACTTTCTCCGATAGTGAACACATTTCCTCAGTGTGTTTTTTGAACCAAGTTTCAGAGTGTCCATTTGTGTTGAAATCGAATCTACTGTGTCCTTTAAGTTTTCCTGAGTTTTTGCAAGTTGCTTAACCGAATCGGTAGATGCAACTGAGTCAATTTTAGCCCACAAGGTCTCATGATTTTCATGAACAATGGTTTGGAGTTCTTTTATGGCTGCTTCGTGATTCTGTAATGCATTTTCATGCCGCGAAAAAATAGGTTGAAAATGCTCACAAATTTGTGTTTTTACGTCATTACAGACTTTTTGACATTTCGATTCAATGTTATGTAACTCAGTAGTTAAATCTTCACGTGTTTGTTCAAGTGTGGTGTCTAACTTTTGAAGATTTTGTTCCATTGTGTCTAAATGTTGCTGTGTTTGTCTCTGGTGTTGTTCCATTGTGTCTAACTGTTGCTGTGTTTGTCTCTGGTGTTGTTCCATTGTGTCTAACTTTTTAAGATTTTGTTCCACTGTGTCTAACTTTTGAAGCTTTTGCTGTGTTTGTCCCATTTGTTGTATTAATTGTAATAACAATGCATTGGTGTCTGAAACATGTTCCTCAGTGCTTTTCGGCAGTGAATTTACACCGGAAACATTCACATTTTGACAAGCAGAAAATGTGTCTTGACTTATTTGAGAAAACAGTGAGGATCCAAAACCTGAATCTACAGTATTTGCGAGATCGTGTCGTGTCATTTCGGCTTCCTGAGGCGAGCTGTTGCCGACCGATCGATCGATAATGCTTCCCTCTTCGCTAATTGTTTCACTGTCCACGCCATTGTTTGACGCCCGCTCCATTTCCCTGTGCACAGTTACCAAATTACTACTTTGAACATTAGTTAATCCATTACTCTGCGGCGCTGATAAGCTACGCTCATCGTCACTATTATTTCTCAGTTTAGTTTGGAGCCTAGTGTTACGTTTTTCACACGCCATAATTGTCACAATATTTCACACGATAACACAGAAAAGCACAATTTGAAGTGCAAAAATAGGAGAACACATTAACATAGCACTGAAAATAATATCTAGTTAATTGCAAGCGTAGCTGCGAAATACTTGGTGCAAATCTATATGCATGCCACAACTGTTTTACTGTACAACAATGAAAGGCTACAACTACAAAGGAGATTCTCTCTACAATTACGCGCTGGCAATAAACAAAAGCTACACTAAATACACAAACTACAAGAAAAAATCAGAAGATTCCAGTGAGGTATCCTAGGCTAAGGGTCGACATATGAAACGTCCCCTTTGAACAATTCTACATAACTGTGCTTAAACTGACACACAATATTTTGTTAGCGCAACGCAATCTGACTTTCAAAATTCCCTACAAAAGAATGGCCCTGACTAACATTAAACTATACCTTTCACAAATCACTTACCTCACAAAAATCTTCGCTGCTCAAGCTACTGCAATACAGCGAGCGCCACTACTGCCAGCTAAATAAAAGATTCAAACTATGGAAGGCACTAACTACTGATAGGGATAGTTAGCAAATGAAAGATATTAATAGAGAACAAACAATGTATTTACCTTGATATCATCATATATAAATATAGCAGTTCATGACAAATTACAAAACTCCGCCATCTCTCTCCCCACATCCACCACTGCTGGCGGCTCACCTCCAACTGCCCAACGCTACGCGCTGTTCGCATCCAGCTGCCGCTGCCCAACACTACAATGGCAGACAACAATGCAAACCAGCCACAGACTGCACACAGCACAGCCAGTGATTTTCAGAGCGCTACGTGGCGTTACCAATATAAGAATCTAAACAGCCTACTTACACACTCTATGCCACTGCAAGTTCCCTGATTTTCCCCCACCAATCCGACCACTTCATTTTGTTGCTAATTAATTTTACATCTGTTCCTTGCGGTGCTTTTCCCACGTAATCTGTGGGAGAAGTGTTCTGTGAGAGTATTCTAAAATTATACTTGACAACATCATTTACTCTAACAAGGGGACCCTCCATACTGTAAAACACAGATTTTGATGCGCTTCAAATATGTTGTAGGGGCACCTACCATGAGTACATGGCTATCCGGTTTTTTAGCGACGGGCGTTGGTTATTGAGAAAATCGATTTTGAAGTTCATTGCGTGTTTTTTATACATGTAACAATACATATAATCCGAGCAAGTCAGCGTAGCGCAGCGTTGGAGGTACCATGATTGAATCCTGCTCGCGTACATTTTTTCCTTCAAATTCGACGGAATTTTTCAATTTTATTTCAAAGAATAGCAACAAACAGTGTAAGGGGTGCGAAATTATAAAGATATATTCAGTTATTGGTTTTTTCAAATATTCATTCCGTCTATGGTTCGCAGTTGGAGTTCCAAATGTTCGTACAACGGTCGAATCTTGTATTACCTGAAATCGATCTCCGTCCATTATCGTCCCCTCTCCCGTAAATACCGTTACCCGTAACGGGAACGCGCAGCTCCTTGGCCAATGAGGATTCGAGTTGCATTCCTTTACGTTCGCATCTGACTACAGCGTCAATTGCTCGCAAAGCGTCTCTAGTGCTGTGTGTTAGAAAAATTCTGTGAAATGGAAGCACCAAGTGTTTTTGTAGTAGTGCGGCCGGAAGAAGACTCAAAAGTAGAGGCGAAATCACAAATGCCATTATAAACGCCGAAAATCTACACAGCGATTTGAATGTCGTAACAAATACACCCACACCCCCTAGCGTGATCTCTGCCAATTTTCTTGCAATTGGCGATGAGATATGTATCGCAATACAGGATCTCTTGGCAGAAAGACAGATCATTATTGATGATGAATTTATAGATTTCAACGAAGAAGATGAACTGGGAGAATATGATGCGAACTACAAACGCAATTAATATTTGAAATAAATTAGTAACTGAATATATCTTTATAATTTCGCACACCTTACACTGTTTGTTGATATTATTTGAAATAAAATTCCGTCGAATTTGAAGAAAAAAAAGTACACAAGCAAGATTCGAACATGGTACCTCCAACGCGGTAGCTGTGATCCTTTACCGCTGCGCTACGCTGACTTGCTCCGATTATATGTATTGTTACATGTATAAAAAACACGCAATGAACTTCAAAATTGATTTTCTCAAAAATCAAGGGCCATCGCTGAAAAACCGGATAACCAGGTACTCAGGTTAGGTGCCTCTACAACATATTTAAAGCGCATCAAAATCAGTGATTTACAGTATGGAGGGTCCCCTTCTAAGTCACGTTCGAGGGTATGCTGTGTCTTATGATTAGAGAAACGCTTGAGATAAGCAGATTTCGCATACTTCTTCAACTGCCATTATACACTCCTGGAAATTGAAATAAGAACACCGTGAATTCATTGTCCCAGGAAGGGAAAACTTTATTGACACATTCCTGGGGTCAGACACATCACATGATCACACTGACAGAACCACAGGCACATAGACACAGGCAACAGAGCATGCACAATGTCGGCACTAGTACAGTGTATATCCACCTTTCGCAGCAATGCAGGCTGCTATTCTCCCATGGAGACGATCGTAGAGATGCTGGATGTAGTCCTGTGGAACGGCTTGCCATGCCATTTCCACCTGGCGCCTCAGTTGGACCAGCGTTCGTGCTGGACGTGCAGACCGCGTGAGACGACGCTTCATCCAGTCCCAAACATGCTCAATGGGGGACAGATCCGGAGATCTTGCTGGCCAGGGTAGTTGACTTACACCTTATAGAGCACGTTGGGTGGCACGGGATACATGCGGACGTGCATTGTCCTGTTGGAACAGCAAGTTCCCTTGCCGGTCTAGGAATGGTAGAACGATGGGTTCGATGACGGTTTGGATGTACCGTGCACTATTCAGTGTCCCCTCGACGATCACCAGTGGTGTACGGCCAGTGTAGGAGATCGCTCCCCACACCATGATGCCGGGTGTTGGCCCTGTGTGCCTCGGTCGTATGCAGTCCTGATTGTGGCGCTCACCTGCACGGCGCCAAACACGCATACGACCATCATTGGCACCAAGGCAGAAGCGACTCTCATCGCTGAAGACGACACGTCTCCATTCGTCCCTCCATTCACGCCTGTCGCGACACCACTGGAGGCGGGCTGCACGATGTTGGGGCGTGAGCGGAAGACGGCCTAACGGTGTGCGGGACCGTAGCCCAGCTTCATGGAGACAGTTGCGAATGGTCCTCGCCGATACCCCAGGAGCAACAGTGTCCCTAATTTGCTGGGAAGTGGCGGTGCGGTCCCCTACGGCACTGCGTAGGATCCTACGGTCTTGGCGTGCATCCGTGCGTCGTTGCGGTCCGGTCCCAGGTCGACGGGCACGTGCACCTTCCGCCGACCGCTGGCGACAACATCGATGTACTGTGGAGACCTCACGCCCCACGTGTTGAGCAATTCGGCGGTACGTCCACCCGGCCTCCCGCATGTCCACTATACGCCCTCGCTCAAAGTCCGTCAACTGCACATACGGTTCACGTCCACGCTGTCGCGGCATGCTACCAGTGTTAAAGACTGCGATGGAGCTCCGTATGCCACGGCAAACTGGCTGACACTGACGGCGGCGGTGCACAAATGCTGCGCAGCTAGCGCCATTCGACGGCCAACACCGCGGTTCTGGTGTGTCCGCTGTGCCGTGCGTGTGATCATTGCTTGTACAGCCCTCTCTCAGTGTCCGGAGCAAGTATGGTGGGTCTGACACACCGGTGTCAATGTGTTCTTTTTTCCATTTCCAGGAGTGTAGATTTACTACACAGCTGTTTGAACCTCTCTGAACTGTTTCCACTGATGTTGCTTCATGTCACTGCCGCGTCCGGCCATCCTGATTTAGGTTTCCCGTGATTTCCCTAAATCGCTCCAGGCAAATGCCGGGATGGTTCTTTTCAAAGGGCACGGCCGACTTCCTTCCCCGTCCTTCCCTAATCGGATGAGACCGATGACCTCGCTGTCTGGTCTCCTTCCCCAAACCAACCCACCAACCATGTCACTGCATCTTTATAGATTACGTCGCCATTCACCCACTGATTTCGCTACGGTGTATTTAAGAAATTTGAAATAAAGTGTTTTTATTCGCTCACTAATAGTCTGCGGCATCTTATTTACTCTTGTCCAGTTTAATCACGCACGCGTCTCTGTGACACTTGGAGAGTGAAGTACAGTGCGTATTCATTTTTCGTAGTAATTGTTCGACCATTTGTTCTCATATATTCTTGTAGACTGCAAGGGACCCACGATCGCTTACGTAGCGCAACTATTTCTTCATTCACACAGGTCAGGAGTACTTACAGGTATCTATTGTCGACCTCGAAGCACCGAGTGAACTGTGTAACTGCTGATTTCTTGCACTGGCTGTTCTTGAAAGGAATTTGTCGAGCGTGTCGCCTTCGTCTTTGGTATACCCTCAACAATAGGCGTAAGTCCAATGACGGGCGCGAAAGTGTGCTTTTATTATGAGCGCGGTTAGAAAAGCAGAATTGCGTGGATGCTGTTTGAGATAATATTACGGAAGCTTTCGCGTCCACCGCACCTGTCAAATCCGATTTCAGTGTATTGTGGATTGCAGCAAGAAAAAGCCGTATGACATTGTTGGCTGGGGGACCACGAGGAGCAGGATAAAATGCCTCATTGCAAAGGTTTCTCTTCGTTCACACCAGCATCTTCCTTACGCTAGTTGTACGTTGTGTCTGATACGTGTACATCACTGTGTGAGTGTGTGTGTGTATGTGTGGCAAATAGCCTCGAAAACCACCAAAAAAGCCGCCGATCTTAACGTCCCCACCCGACGGTCGGGCCGGAGTGGCCGAGCGGTTGTAGGCGCTAAAGTCTGGAACCGTGTGACCGCTACGGTCGCAGGTTCGAATCTTGCCTCGGGCATGGGTGTGTGTGATGTCCTTAGGTTAGTTAGGTTTAAGTAGTTCTAAGTTCTAAGGGACTGATGACCTCCGAAGTTAAGTCCCATAGTGCTCAGAGCCATTCGAACCGACGGTCGGATGACCATCGACAGTGTCGCCGCAACTTCATGAGACACTGAGGAATTTAATCAACAGCATTAGCACGAAGTATGGAGTGTTTACTCCATTACCCCTCTTCTCCTTTGTTGGAAGGGCAAAAAGAAAGTACCCCACAGCGCGTAAAATACCGAAGCGATTACCCTTCCAATTACCGACCTCGTCCAATGTTCCTTTAATTCTGTGATCTGGAGGGAACCGCTATATTCAATAAGGTATTTGGCGTAGGTTGCAGTATTCGATATGTATGTGTCAGCATAGTGACGCGTGACGATTAGTAAAAGCGACAATCAAAAAAATGTTCAAATGTGTGTGAAATCTTATGCGACTTCACTGCTAAGGTCATCAGTCCCTAAGCTTACACACTACTTAACCTAAATTATCCTAAGGACAAACACACACACTCATGCCCGAGGGAAGACTCGAACCTCCGCCGGGACCAGCTGCACAGACCATGACTGCAGCCCCCAGACCGCTCGGCTAATCCCGCGCGCCAAAAGCGACAATCAAAGGAAAACGAGGAAAGTGGAAAAAAGTTTCTATTACAAAAGCAATGCCATAATGATTACTACATTTATCCCACTATGAGACAATACTTTTATGGGAACATGTTTGCAGGTGCCGACGGAACCACGAATGTACCCATATGTGCACCTCTTCGTCCGAAGAAAATCAACGGCTCTAAATGTCTTTCTTGAGGGCACCAAAAACACTGAAATCGCAAGGGGAAATTGGGGACTATATGGAGATTTTGTAAGGGGTTTCCAGCGAAACTTCTGCGACGAAGTCGAAACAACATTGGAAACATCTGCGAGCCTGCAAGTTGCCAAGGCTTTTTCGGCATGTTTTTCGATTTGCTTTGGAATAAGAGATGCATGTTGGGTGCAACCATGGCTCCGCAGGCAACGACAAACAGTTTCCCATGAAGGCATTGACCGTCTTGTCTCTCAGGAGGTAAAAGTATTAAAAGTTGTGGCAGTTACTTCTGAAATAAAAAAGAGTTTACATTTTCCATCTGTCTCCTTTCCATTGGACTGCACGGCATCTGTGGAGCTTGTGAGTGATTGCGTTTGCGTATGTTAAAGTTCAACAGTAACTCTGACTGCTATGGAACTTTAGTTCACTCCAGTATTAGTACGCAGTACTGCAATGGCGCTGCAAGATTTCCGTTCCTGAAACGAACGTCCTTGTCCATTAATCTTGGTTTCGAACTAACTTTACGCTGACGTATTTTTAAATTAACAACTTTAGAAAGCCAGTGGGCGTTGTTACAAGATGGGCAGCTGTAATCCAGTATTTTCTGTCCTAATTGTAGAATTGGATTAGTTCCGCTGGTTGCCTACTATGTCACATTGTACATGTCTGGAAACATAAAAAAGGAATTTTACTAACAGCCTTTACAGGAATGTTCCCGATTTGTTAGCTGGAAACTCGAAAATGTCAAACATTGCCAGGACGAAGCGGAACCCCACCGTTTAACAATATCCACCTTACTGTGAGGAAAACCGCTTTAGGTGTCCATAGAATTATCGCTGTGTTCACGGTCAATCTCACAATTTTGACTGTCAGCACTAGAC